>NW_027361863.1:27055000-27655000 GCF_039654945.1 Dendrobates tinctorius
TTCCCATCAGAAGCTATAGCTTTACCTTCTCTACATGAGAGATTTCTCATCAATGCTGCGGCTCCTGTTCTCCACATCTGGTGAAGAAACCAACAAAACCTCCAACTTCTGTTCTTACAGGAAAAAAAAAAAAAAAAGAGAGAAGAAAAAAAAATCAATTATGAGATCTCTTAACATAAAGCGCAGCCTCCTGCCTTTCCCTTCTCTCTGCAAATGGCAGCGTGACATTCATCTGAGCGGCATCTGTCCTTCCAGATGATTTCATCCCAGTTCTCCGCTATACTTTGTTTCGTACTGAAATGGAATTTAAATTGCGCGACTCATTTCATCCAAACTGTTCATTAAACGCGGATCCTGAAACAGGCGACGGACTGACGCGTCTTCCATCTCCAAAGACGCATACATGTGAGTGCGTGTGGATGAACGCGCGTCGAGGACGATCCTCAGTGCATAAAACCTTATCATTAAAATCACCCAAATGTCAATCATACCCATCCAAGTGCGCCCCGCTCCCCCGCTATCAGCAGGGGCCACAGAAAACTTCTTTCCGCCCCTGTTTGATCAATTACCCTATTGCCAGCCTGGTTCAATTGTTCACATAATGACTTAGAAGAAGTTTTAAAACCTTCTCATCATCCGAAACGCGACAAATTATTCAGCGCATTTAATACATTCACTTCTACAATTGAATGATATAAAATTCTATCCCAGTGTTTCCTACAATGTCAGAGAACACGTTGCATCGTATCGTCATGACCTGTGTAACCGGGGAGTACATGGACTAAATAAAGTGATAAATGAGCAGAAAATGTCCTTATATATTTCCCATTAAATAAGTGCACGGATCTTCAGGTGACCGTTCAGAATAATCTATTGTCTCTCCATGGAAAATAACACTATTTCCTGTCTTTCTACGACTTGTATCCTGAACCAGGATTTATCACCAGTTTTTTCCTTTTACGACATTCTAGCACTAATTTTTATTTGTCTCTGAACTAGTGCGGGCAGGCTAACTGCTATGATGCATACCGTAAAACTGCACACACACACAAATGTTCAGGAGCAGCAGTAGATTAGAGTAGCTGTGAATCCAGCTTTAGGATGAGATAAAGCACTTATTAGAAATCAGCTGCATGGAGGACAATAATCCATCATTGCTGAGCAGTGTAGCTGTGAATCCAGCTCTTGGGTGAGAATAAACTCTTACTAGAATGAAGATGCAAGGAGGATGTTATATAGCAATTCTGAACAGTGAAACTGCAAGTCCACTACTGGGGTAATCTAAAACACCTACTAGGATGCAGTAGCATGGAGGATATTATATATCACTTCTGAAGAGTACAGCTATAAATCCAACTCTAGGTGAGACAAACACTAGAATGAAGCAGGACAGAGGATGCTATATAGCAGTATTGAACAGTGCAGGTATAAATCAAGCTCTACATGAGACAAACACTAGAATGATGGCGCTTGAAAAGATTATAAAGCATCACTGAGGAGTGCAGATGTGAATTCAGCTCTAGAGTGACAGACAAAACTCTTAGTACAGTAGAATGATGCTGCAAGGAGCACATTATACAGCAATACTGAGCAGTGGAACTGTGAATCCACCATTGGGATATTCTAAAACACCTACTAGGATGCAGCAGTACGTAGAATGTTATATTTTTTATATTATAGCAGTACCAAGTGCTGCTATAAATTGAGCTCTAGGTGAGACAAACACTGGAATTATGCAGCTTGTACAGCGTAAGAAAGCCGCACTGAACAGTGCAGCTGTGAATTCAGCTCCGGAGTAAGATAAAACACTTACTAGACTAGACACTTACTAGAATGACATTATACAGAAAAACTGAGCAGTGATACTGTGAGAACACCATTTAGGGTAATATAAAAGACCTACTAAAATGCAGCAGAATAGAGGATTTTATATAGCAGTACTGAGCAGTACAGCTCTAAATCCAGCTGTAGTTGAGACAATCTCTAGAATGATCCAGCAGGGAGGATATTATATAGCAGTACTAAATATTGTAGACAAAAAACTAGTTCTAGGTTAGACAGACAAACACTAGAATGATGAAGGATGCAGAACTTTATAAAGCAGCACTGACTAGTGCAGCTGGGAATCCAGCTCTGAGGAGAGATAAAACATATAATATTAAAACATACTAAAGCAGATGCATGGAGATTGATATGTAGCAAAAAATGAGCACTATAGGCTCATGTGATATATATTTATTAGATGCATGTGGATATGCCATAGATGACTAGCATTGCAATACCACTTTTAAAAAGATGGTACAGAATAAGAACATATGGCAGCTTTCTTCTAGTAACAGCGTCACACCTGTGTCCTGGTGTATGTAGACACGGGCAGTGCTGATTTTTGGAATAACGCAGCCGTGTCTTTCTAATCCTGTACAACCCTTTTAACATGAAGCCATCAATCTCAGTAATTACAACATTTCCATCTGGAGTCAGAACACAACGGCGGTGAACGCTGCAGAACGCGTCCATACAGCAAGAATGGTGAAAAGTCTTAGAAACCGCCGACGGGTTATTATTACCTATAACCGCAGTATTTCCCAGCTGATTGAAATGCAATTGTCACGACACGAGACGTCACATGATCGGTGTCCTCCTCGATGGGGACAGGACCACTTTCATGTGCACAATGCTCCCCGCCTGGCGGACAGATGTTATCTTTGCTGATGCAAGATACAATTTTGCTTTGTGATCATTGATGGATTAATGCAATTTTAGACAATTTAACTCCCACCTAATTAATCATCAGTTACGAAGAAGGACGACCAATGCAAGAACTGACGGGAATATTAAGGCCTCGGACCAGTCTCCTGTAACAATGGACTTTGTTCCAGTGCAGATGTGGAGCTTGTTACATCTCCAGGTAGAAAGAGTAACAAGAGCAAAAAAAGACTCCTTATTAGGTTGTGTCATGCATTGTCCTTTCTGCAGCAATGTACAGCGGGATTCTTTACAGTAAGAGCAGTGAGGATTTGAAACCAGGGGGGAATTCACTAGAAGAATCCAAAAGAGGCCTCTGATAAGTGTGATAATAATATTACAGGTTACGGGCACTAGATTTCTGCAGATGGGCTACTGATTTAGCGGACAGTATACACTAAACACATAGTCTTGTGGGGGGGACGTAGCCCCCTATAAAAATCCACCATTACTGTTCTAATCTCTGCTTCGATCTTGCAGAAACTGACATTTAATTGGGTATGCTCCGGTGCTCGGTGCCCCCTGGGTGCGACCAAGAGGTTCGGTGCTCTGTCCCACCCACAGGCTTTGCATGCCCCACCTCCCACCCTGGTGATTGACAGCACTGGCTGCCTGAGCTTCCTCTGCGGACAGTGTATGCTACAGGCAGGAAAGCACTGTCAATCAACAGCGAGGAGGGCGGGGCATGCAAAGCCAATGTGCAGAACGGTGCACTGAGACTCGTGACCGCACTCGGGGGGCAATGAACACCCTAAACAGCGTATGCAATTAAACTTCGGTTTCTGCAAAATGGAAGGCGTGTTCTCCTCTGTCGATGGCCTCCTACATTTTTGTTCAAAAATAATCTGTTAACGTTTGTTTTGTTTTTTTAGTTGTTAATAGTAAAGAACATGGAAACTTTTTTTTTGCACAAAAATGCAGGAGGGTTTGTTAAAGTTTTTGCAGAACTTGCCTTCTACATCCTCTATGTATCACTGTACATAGACGGCAGATTAGACTGCAGAATGAGTTACCTAGCTGTGGAATGTTTCAACATATCCAAGTGATTTTGAGATTGTTTTTATTTTTGTGACACATTATACTTTATGTGCATTTTAAATTTAGGTCGATGTATTTTGCATTTTTTTATAAAAAAATATCAGAAATCTGACAATTTCTAAAAATTAACAATTTTCAAATTTTGAAATGATCCCTCTTTGTACCAGACACATGAAATAGTTAATGAATAACATTTCCCTCATCTCTGCTTTACATCATCTGTAAAATGTTCTTAGAATTTTTTTTTTTTAGGATTTTAAAAGCTTATTTTTTATGGAACTATTCAGTTATTTAAGTGACCTACAGTTGCGGCCAAAAGTATTGACACCCCTGCAATTCTGTCAGATAATACTCAGTTTCTTCCTGAAAATGATTGCAAACACAAATTCTTTGGTATTATTATCTTCATTTAATTTGTCTTAAATGAAAAAACACATAAAGAATTGTCCTAAAGCCAAATTGGATATAATTCCACACCAAACATAAAAAAGAGGGTGGACAAAAGTATTGGCACTGTTCGAAAAATCATGTGATGCTTCTCTAATTTGTGTAACTAACAGCACCTGTAACTTACCTGTGGCACCTAACAGGTGTTGGCAATAACTAAATCACACTTGCAGCCAGTTGACATGGATTAAAGTTGACTCAACCTCTGTCCTGTGTCCTTGTGTGTACCACATTGAGCATGGAGAAAAGAAAGAAGACCAAAGAACTGTCTGAGGACTTGAGAAACCAAATTGTGAGGAAGCATGAGCAATCTCAAGGCTACAAGTCCATCTCCAAAGACCTGAATGTTCCTGTGTCTACCGTGCGCAGTGTCATCAAGAAGTGTAAAGCCCATGGCACTGTGGCTAACCTCCCTAGATGTGGACGGAAAAGAAAAATTGACAAGAGATTTCAACGCAAGATTGTGCGGATGTTGGATAAAGAACCTCGACTAACATCCAAACAAGTTCAAGCTGCGCTGCAGTCCGAGGGTACAATAGTGTCAACCCGTACTATCCGTCGGCGTCTGAATGAAAAGGGACTGTATGGTAGGAGACCCAGGAAGACCCCACTTCTTACCCCGAGACATAAAAAAGCCAGGCTGGAGTTTGCCAAAACTTACCTGAAAAAGCCTAAAACGTTTTGGAAGAATGTTCTCTGGTCAGATGAGACAAAGGTAGAGCTTTTTGGTTAAAGGCATCAACATAGAGTTTACAGGAGAAAAAAAGAGGCATTCAAAGAAAAGAACATGGTCCCTACAGTCAAACATGGCGGAGGTTCCCTAATGTTTTGGGGTTGCTTTGCTGCCTCTGGCACTGGACTGCTTGACCGTGTGCATGGCATTATGAAGTCAGAAGACTACCAACAAATTTTGCAGCATAATGTAGGGCCCAGTGTGAGAAAGCTGGGTCTCCCTCAGAGGTCAAGGGTCTTCCAGCAGGACAATGACCCAAAACACACTTCAAAAAGCACTAGAAAATGGTTTGAGAGAAAGCACTGGAGACTTCTAAGGTGGCCAGCAATGAGTCCAGACCTGAATCCCATAGAACACCTGTGGGGAGATCTAAAAATGGCAGTTTGGAGAAGGCACCCTTCAAATATCAGGGACCTGGAGCAGTTTGCCAAAGAAGAATGGTCTAAAATTCCAGCAGAGCATTGTAAGAAACTCATTGATGGTTACCGGAAGCGGTTGGTCGTAGTTATTTTGGCTAAAGGTTGTGCAACCAAGTATTAGGCGGCGGGTGCCAATACTTTTGTCTGGCCCATTTTTGGAGTTTTGTGTGAAATGATCAATGTTTTGCTTTTTGCTTTATTCTCTTTTGTGTTTTTTCATTTAAGACAAATTTAATGAAGATAATAATACCAAAGAATTTGTGTTTGCAATCATTTTCAGGAAGAAACCGAGTATTATCTGACAGAATTGCAGGGGTGTCAATACTTTTGGCCACAACTGTATATATTGGAAAAAAACAAAAAAACAAAAGGGATACCATTTTAAAAACAGCGCCCCTCAACATATGATGTTGAGGTATTTTATTAACCCTTCAGGTGCTTTTCAGGAATTGATGCAAATAGGCATGACTGGAAAGAAAAAGATTCTTTTTACCACCTTACTGCTCAATCGTGATCTCAGGGTGCTGATAGGGTTAAAGAGGGAGCCCCCAAATTCTGTTAGCCATCTAGATGCCGTAGTCACTATTCACAGCAGTATCTAAGGGATAAAACGGCCATGGTCGGTGCCAACACTGATCGTGGCTGATGCAGCACGGTGTCGGGGGAGGCTATTTTCTTATATCTCAGGTTTGGCGGTCATTAACGGGTTAAGGGCAAGGTCATACATAAAGTCTCTGGTACAATCCTGCTTTGGGAGGAAGAGCGGAGGGCTGCTCTCTACTTTTATGGCAGAACAGACCACTAAACCCGCCTTCTTGGATTTCATTCCCTTTTTTTCCTTTGTTGAAGAGGAGAGCTCGGCATTAGTGCCCACCACAATGATGAAGGAGAATGAAGGTCAACATGAGCCACATTGTAGCCACGGAGGACATCTTTCTAATAGAAGTGCATTTGGTTAAACAAAAAATGTGTTAAACTGTTAATACTTGATACATTTTTATTCCAGATAGAAGGTCAGTGAATAAACAAGTCTTAGAATTTCTCACGTCTCATAGCGTGACCCCAGAATCTCCGCCATCGATGCTCTCAAGCATCTTTCATCCCATTATAAAAGTCAATGGATGGCCTTTGTTCCTGGTTAATATAATGCTGAAGGTGAACTGACTGACTGGCCATTGATTGCTCTTTGAGTTTTATCAAGATATTGGCTATTCTGAGACCCTTTTAAGAACAAGGCTCTAGCGTTTGACATACACAGCAGAAGTTAAGCCGCCAACAGAAAGCTGCAACCGGAAAGGTCAAGGAGATGCGTTTAACCTTTTCAGCGAGCAATTAAATAGTTTTTTGGGCATGATTTCAACTTGTATCTTTGTTTGCAGCCACACTCTTGAGAGTTGTGTTTGCTTCCTTTATGTAGCCCATCTGGGTTTGGTCTTTGGTCTGTCAAGCGGTGTCATGGTTAGTTGAGTATAGAATTCGTGATATGACAAATTGACTTTTCAGAGGTCATTGTTTCACGTCAAATAGAAGAGATTTAGAAAAAGAAACTTCCCAGAAATGGATTGAGGGACTTATTTATTAATGAAAGCTACCTGCCTTATATTGTGCTCCAGGCAAGGAATAAGTCATACACAACACGTCCGGACACAGCACTATTTAAGGAACAAACTCAAGGTCAACTACTATTTTATGAAGCAAAAACAGAGAATTTGATTAATCCATTGGATTCTATTCGCCAACATCATCAGTCAAAGGAAAAACTGGACATGAGAGCCATGGTTGGCATCTACCTACCAAGAGAGATGGATGCCATGCGTTATACCAAAAGTTAAATGAAAACAGGACATGAGTGCCATGGTTGGCATCTATGTACCAAGAGAGATTGATGCTACAAATGATACCAACATCCATAGGAAAAACTAGACATGAGTGCCATGGTTGGCTGCCATGATTGGCATCTACCTACCAAGAGAAAAGGATGCTACAAATGATACCAACATCCATAGGAAAAACTAGACATGAGTGCCATGGTTGGCTGCCATGGTTGGCATCTACCTACCAAGAGAGATGGATGCCATGGATGATACCAACATCCATAGGAAAAACTGGACATGAGAGCCATGGTTGGCATCTATCTACCAAGAGAGATGGATGCCATGCGTTATACCAAAAGTTAAATGAAAACAGGACATGAGTGCTATGGTTGGCATCTATGTACCAAGAGAGATTGATGCTACAAATGATACCAACATCCATAGGAAAAACTAGACATGAGTGCCATGGTTGGGTGCCATGATTGGCATCTACCTACCAAGAGAGAAGGATGCCACGGATGATACAAACATGAAAAGGAATAACTAGACATGAGTGCCATGGTTGGCTTCTGTCTACCAAGAGAGATGGATGCCATGGATGATACCAGCAACCAAATGAAAACTGGACATGAGTGCCATGGTTGGCATCTACTAACAAAAAGAAATGGATGCCATGGATCATACCAACCACCAAATGAAAACTGGACTTGAGTGGACATGGTTGGCATATACCTACCAAGAGAGACATGGCTGGCATCTACATATCAAGAGAGATGGATCCAATGGATGATATCAACATCCAAAGGAAAAGCTAGACATGAGTGCCATAGTTGGCATCTATGTACCAAGAGAGATGGATGCCACAGATGATACCAACATCCAAAGGAAAAATTAGACATGAGTGCCATGGTTGGCATCTATGTACCAAGAGAGATTGATGTCATGGGTAATACCATCAGCCAAATGAAAACTGGACATGAGTGCCATGGTTGGCATCTATGTACCAAGAGAGATTGATGTCATGGGTAATACCATCAGCCAAATGAAAACTGGACATGAGTGCCATGGTTGGTATCTATGTACCAAGAGAGATTGATGCCATGAATGATACCAACATTTAAAGGAAAAACTAGACATGAGTGCCATGGTTGGCATCTACCTACCAAGAGAGATGGATGCCACGGATGATACCAACATCCAAAGGAAAAACTAGACATGAGTGCCATGGTTGGCTGCCATGGTTGGCATCTATCTACCAAGAGAGATGGATGCCATGGATGATACCAGCAACCAAATGAAAACTGGACATGAGTGCCATGGTTGGCATCTACCTACAAAGAGAAATGGATGCCATGGATCATACCAACCGCCAAATGAAAACTGGACTTAAGTGGACATGGTTGGCATCTACCTACCAAGAGAGACATGGTTGGCATCTACATACCAAGAGAGATGGATCCAATGGATGATACCAACATCCAAAGGAATAACTAGACATGAGTGCCATGGTTGACATCTACCTACCAAGAGAGATGGATGCCATGGATGATACCAGCAACCAAATGAAAACTGGACATTAGAGTTGAGCGACTTTTGGTTTTTTAGGGTCGCGTTTCGTTTCGTGAAACCCGACCTTTCCAAAAGTCGGGTCGAGCAAGATCGTCCGATTATAGGGAAAAGTCGGGGTCGTCCCGAAACACGAAACCCAATGTAAGTCAATGGGGAATAAAAGTCGGCAGTGAGAGGAGGACAGGAAACACACCTACAGTGCCCATTTGAATGCCAAAAGCATCAATTCTTCTTACTTAAGCTTGTCAACCTTAATTAACTTCATAATACAAGTTACGCACTGAAAAATGGGGGTTATTTGGCTAAATTTGTGGGGGGGAGGGCTGGCTGCAGGTTTTCATGTGCCCTGGGCGAAAGAGCGCCCCTTTAACACATACCACAACTCATCGTGCTCCGATACGGCAGAGAAATAGCGGTATAGTACAATGAAAAATACCTCACTTTTTACATCTCATGACGAGGCCCATCTATTTCTCCATACAAAATCATTGGTCCCATATAATGTTTGAAACAGTATATGATGAGCTCCACATAATGCTACAGTATATGTTGGTCCCCATGGATGAAGCTCCACTGTCTTATGGGCCCAAATAATGCTCCAAACATAATGGGCCCCATTTCTAATGCTCTAGTGTATAATGGGCCCTGTAAATTCTGCTCCAGTGTCTGATGTCCACCTTTAGAATGTTCCAGTGTATGGTGGGCCCCATCTATCATTCTCCAGAGTATAGTGCTCCCCAAAAATTGCTGTCCCAACATTGAAAACAATCAAATAAGTCTCCTCGCTAGGGAATCCCTGTACTTGTCTGGACAGGTGCTGTAGCTTGCTTAACAGCTCACCAGCCGTTCTCACGCCCAGTATGGATTGCACGTGATTGCACAAAGGTTAGAAAGGGTACCGTATCCCTGGATAACATGTATGGATAGCGTACACATTCAAAATACAGTGGGGCAAAAAAGTATTTAGTCAGTCAGCAATAGTGCAAGTTCCACCACTTAAAAAGATGAGAGGCGTCTGTAATTTACATCATAGGTAGACCTCAACTATGGGAGACAAACTGAGAAAAAAAAATCCAGAAAATCACATTGTCTGTTTTTTTTTCATTTTATTTGCATATTATGGTGGAAAATAAGTATTTGGTCAGAAACAAGCAAACAAGATTTCTGGCTCTCACAGACCTGTAACTTCTTCTTTAAGAGTCTCCTCTTTCCTCCACTCATTACCTGTAGTAATGGCACCTGTTTAAACTTGTTATCAGTATAAAAAGACACCTGTGCACACCCTCAAACAGTCTGACTCCAAACTCCACTATGGTGAAGACCAAAGAGCTGTCAAAGGACACCAGAAACAAAATTGTAGCCCTGCACCAGGCTGGGAAGACTGAATCTGCAATAGCCAACCAGCTTGGAGTGAAGAAATCAACTGTGGGAGCAATAATTAGAAAATGGAAGACATACAAGACCACTGATAATCTCCCTCGATCTGGTGCTCCACGCAAAATCCCAACCCGTGGGGTCAGAATGATCACAAGAACGGTGAGCAAAAATCCCAGAACCACGCGGGGGGACCTAGTGAATGAACTGCAGAGAGCTGGGACCAATGTAACAAGGCCTACCATAAGTAACACACTACGCCACCATGGACTCAGATCCTGCAGTGCCAGACATGTCCCACTGCTTAAGCCTGTTCATGTCCGGGCCCGTCTGAAGTTTGCTAGAGAGCATTTGGATGATCCAGAGGAGTTTTGGGAGAATGTCCTATGGTCTGATGAAACCAAACTGGAACTGTTTGGTAGAAACACAACTTGTCGTGTTTGGAGGAAAAAGAATACTGAGTTGCATCCATCAAACACCATACCTACTGTAAAGCATGGTGGTGGAAACATCATGCTTTGGGGCTGTTTCTCTGCAAAGGGGCCAGGACGACTGATCCGGGTACATGAAAGAATGAATGGGGCCATGTATCGTGAGATTTTGAGTGCAAACCTCCTTCCATCAGCAAGGGCATTGAAGATGAAACGTGGCTGGGTCTTTCAACATGACAATGATCCAAAGCACACCGCCAGGGCAACGAAGGAGTGGCTTCGTAAGAAGCATTTCAAGGTCCTGGAGTGGCCTAGCCAGTCTCCAGATCTCAACCCTATAGAAAACCTTTGGAGGGAGTTGAAAGTCCGTGTTGCCAAGCGAAAAGCCAAAAACATCACTGCTCTAGAGGAGATCTGCATGGAGGAATGGGCCAACATACCAACAACAGTGTGTGGCAACCTTGTGAAGACTTACAGAAAACGTTTGACCTCTGTCATTGCCAACAAAGGATATATCACAAAGTATTGAGATGAAATTTTGTTTCTGACCAAATACTTATTTTCCACCATAATATGCAAATAAAATGAAAAAAAAAACAGACAATGTGATTTTCTGGATTTTTTTTTCTCAGTTTGTCTCCCATAGTTGAGGTCTACCTATGATGTAAATTACAGACGCCTCTCATCTTTTTAAGTGGTGGAACTTGCACTATTGCTGACTGACTAAATACTTTTTTGCCCCACTGTATATGTCTATACAGCATGAGGCAGGCTCAGACGGTGTTAGGCTCAGTATGGATTGCACGTCATTGCACAAAGGTTAGAAGGGGTACTGTATCCCCGGATAACATGTATGGATAGCGTACACATTCAAAATATATGTCTATACAGCATGAGGCAGGCTCAGACGGTGTTAGGCCCAGTATGGATTGCACGTCATTGCACAAAGGTTAGAAAGGGTACCGTATCCCCGGATAACATGTATGGATAGCGTACACATTCAAAATATATGTCTATACAGCATGAGGCAGGCTCAGACGGTGTTAGGCCCAGTATGGATTGCACGTCATTGCACAAAGGTTAGAAGGGGTACCGTATCCCCGGATAACATGTATGGATAGCGTACACATTCAAAATATATGTCTATACAGCATGAGGCAGGCTCAGACGGTGTTAGGCCCAGTATGGATTGCACGTCATTGCACAAAGGTTAGAAAGGGTACCGTATCCCCGGATAACATGTATGGATAGCGTACACATTCAAAATATATGTCTATACAGCATGAGGCAGGCTCAGACGGTGTTAGGCCCAGTATGGATTGCACGTCATTGCACAAAGGTTAGAAAGGGTACCGTATCCCCGGATAACATGTATGGATAGCGTACACATTCAAAATATATGTCTATACAGCATGAGGCAGGCTCAGACGGTGTTAGGCCCAGTATGGATTGCACGTCATTGCACAAAGGTTAGAAAGGGTACCGTATCCCCGGATAACATGTATGGATAGCGTACACATTCAAAATATATGTCTATACAGCATGAGGCAGGCTCAGACGGTGTTAGGCCCAGTATGGATTGCACGTCATTGCACAAAGGTTAGAAAGGGTACCGTATCCCCGGATAACATGTATGGATAGCGTACACATTCAAAATATATGTCTATACAGCATGAGGCAGGCTCAGATGGTGTTAGGCCCAGTATGGATTGCACGTCATTGCACAAAGGTTAGAAGGGGTACCGTATCCCCGGATAACATGTATGGATAGCGTACACATTCAAAATATATGTCTATACAGCATGAGGCAGGCTCAGACGGTGTTAGGCCCAGTATGGATTGCACGTCATTGCACAATGGTTAGAAAGGGTACCGTATCCCCGGATAACATGTATGGATAGCGTACACATTCAAAATATATGTCTATACAGCATGAGGCAGGCTCAGACGGTGTTAGGCCCAGTATGGATTGCACGTCATTGCACAAAGGTTAGAAAGGGTACTGTATCCCCGGATAACATGTATGGATAGCGTACACATTCAAAATATATGTCTATACAGCATGAGGCAGGCTCAGACGGTGTTAGGCCCAGTATGGATTGCACGTCATTGCACAAAGGTTAGAAAGGGTACCGTATCCCCGGATAACATGTATGGATAGCGTACACATTCAAAATATATGTCTATACAGCATGAGGCAGGCTCAGACGGTGTTAGGCCCAGTATGGATTGCACGTCATTGCACAAAGGTTAGAAAGGGTACCGTATCCCCGGATAACATGTATGGATAGCGTACACATTCAAAATATATGTCTATACAGCATGAGGCAGGCTCAGACGGTGTTAGGCCCAGTATGGATTGCACGTCATTGCACAAAGGTTAGAAAGGATACCGTATCCCTGGATAACATGTATGGATAGCGTACACATTCAAAATATATGTCTCAGGAGGCAGGCTCAGACGGTGTCAGGCACAGTATGGATTTGACGGCCCAGATTACACAGCGGAGGAGCAGGGAGAGGTAAAGATTGCAAATGCTGGGGCCCTGGCCAAGCAAGGGGGGCCCACTCGTGGGCGTCGGTGCTGGCACTGGGCCCCTCATAGTACAGCGGTGTGTCTGACGGCGGGTGTGCACCACCACCGTCAGAGACACTTGATTGCACTATGAGGGACCCTGTGCCAGTGCCCGTGCCCAAGAGTCGGCCTACCCACCTGTCCAGGGCAACGGCACTCGCACGGTGTCGTGCGGTAGGTGGTGACCCCGGCCATGGGGGGGGAGGCAGCACAGTTATGGAGTTTTAGAAAGTGGCATATGTTGATGTTGGACATTCAGCTGATGCAAAAGGCGAAATAGGTGAAGTACCAGGAAGAGGTGGACCAAAGCAAGCCATTTTTCTGTCACCCTATGTGTCATCAGGGGAAGGTGGGACAAAATCCTTGGAAACCCATGCGTGGTTCATTTTAATGAAGGTTAGATCATTCACATTTTGGGTTGACAGACGGGTCCTTTTTTCTGTCAGGATTGATCCAGCTGCACTGAAGACTCTTTCCGATAGCACACTTGCAGCTGGGCAAGCGAGCTCCTGTAAGGCATATTGGGCCAATTCAGGCCAGGTGTCCAGTTTAGCGGCCCAATAGTCAAAGGGGAATGACCTGTGTGGGAGAACATCGATATGGGAGGAAAAGTAGTTTGTAACCATAGTTGACAACTGCTGTCTCCTGTCACTTTCCATCGATGCAGTATTACCAGTTGTGTGAGCGGTATTTGAAAAATCAGTCCACAACATTGTCATGAAACCCCTGTCTCCAACGCCACTTCTGCTGTGTGCACCACGAACACCTCTGCCAAGCTGCCCCCGGCCCGTACGGCTCTTGTGAGAACCATCACCGCTGCTGTGTGCTGGGAATGCCTCAAGCAACCGATTTACCAGAGTTGCTTGTTTATTAGCCAATATTAGGTCAAGGTTCTCCTGTGGCATGATGTTTTGTAATTTGCCTTTATAGCGTGGATCCAGGATGCTGGCCAACCAGTAGTCGTCATCGTTCATCATTTTGGCAATGCGGGGGTCCCTTTTTAGGATCCGCAAGGCATAATTTGACATGTGGGCCAATGTTCCCGGTGTCAATGATGCACTGCGAGTGCTGGTTGGAGGAGCACTTTCTGGCAAATCCACATCCCTCCAGTCACGCACAAACCCTGTACCAGACCTTGCCACGCCAACATTTTCACTTGCCCCACGAGATGCATCCTCCTCCCCTAAGTAATCATCCCCATCATCCTCCTCCTCCTCCTCCTCTTCTTCCTCCACCTCGTCCAGGAGAGGTCCCTGAGCAGACAATGGCTGAATGTCATCAAGGATTCCCTCCTCCTCTTCCTCCTCATCAACATTGGCTGCAGACGCCTGCTCCTTAAGGTGCGTCAAAGTTTGCATGAGCAGACGCATAAGTGGGATGCTCATGCTTAGGATGGCGTCGTCTGCGCTTACCAGCCGTGTGCATTCCTCAAAACACTGAAGGACTTTACAAAGGTCTTTCAGCTTCGACCACTGCACGCCTGTCAACTCCATGTCTGCTCTCAAAGTGCCTGGCCGTGTATCCTCCCACAAATGCATTATGGCCTGCCTCTGCTCGCACAGCCGCTCCACCATGTGCAGGGTGGAGTTCCACCTTGTTGCAATGTCGATAATGAGGCGGTGGTTGGGAAGGTGGAGCAATCGCTGCAGCTTCTGCATACGAACGGAGCGTACAGGCGACCGGCGGATGTGCGCGCACAGTCTTCGCACCTTCTGGAGCAGGGCTGTTAACTCCGGATAATTTTTGAGGAAGCACTGCACCACCAGGTTCAAGGTGTGAGCCAAGCAAGGTATGTGGCTGAGTTTTGAAAGGGCTATGGCTGCCACAAAATTACGGCCGTTATCACTAACTACCTTGCCTGCCTCAAGATGTACACTGCCCAGCCATGACTCAGTTTGTCGCTTCAAGTACTCGGCCAGCACCTCGGCGGTGTGTCTGTCGCCCAAACACATCATCTGCAACACAGCCTGCTGACGCTTTCCACTAGCTGCTCGATAGGGGGACACATCGTGTGCAACAGTGGCAGCTGCAGATGGAGTGCTCGTACGACTGCGCTCTGTGGACGAGCTTTCGCTTCTGGAGGAGGAGGAGGAGGGTCGAACGCCTACAGCCAACTGTTTCCTATACCGTGGGCTAGGCAGCACTGTCCCACCACCGATGTCCCCTGTGGACCCTGCATCCACCACATTAACCCAGTGCGCAGTGATGGACACGTAACGGCCCTGGCCATGCCGACTGGACCATGCATCAGTTGTGAGGTGCACCTTTCCGCTCACTGACTGCTTGAGTGCATGGACAATGCGGTCTTTCACATGATGGTGGAGGGCTGGGATGGCTTTGCGAGAGAAGAAGTGGCGACTGGGTAGGTCATAGCGTGGTACTGCATAGGCCATGAGTTCGCGGAAAGCTGTGCTTTCCACCAACCGAAAGGGCATCATCTCAAACGAGATTAGTTTGGCAATGTGGGCGTTCAAACCCAGTGTACGCGGATGAGAGACTGAGTACTTTCTTGACCTACTCATAGTGTCTGGGAGGGTGAGCTGGACTTGAGAGCTGCATATGGTGGAAGTAGCGGTGGACAGGGCGGACTGAGAGAGGGTTGATGATGGTGATGGAGTTGGTGTTCTTTCTGATGGCCTAGAATCAGTATTTCGTTGATATAACAGTGGGATTCCCTGACTGCTGTGGCCTTGCAACGACACCTCAACATTTGCTGCTGTGCTAACCGGTGGGCTTACAGTGGGGGAAACAATGTAGCGTTGCTGACTACCTTCGTTGTGATCAGTTGCACATGTGGCACTTGAGGTTTGGTGTTGTGTCCACGCTTGCAAGTGCATGCTGGTTAAATGTCTAAGCATGCAACTGGTATTCAAATTTTTCAGATTTTTCCCTCGGCTAAAGGTCTTTGCGCACTTCTTACAGATAACCTTGGCCTGATCATGAGGATTTTGTTCAAAAAAGTGCCACACTGCACTCTTCCTACTTTGGCAGACATTTTGCGGCCTAGCACGCTGTGATCTTTTGACCCTCTGGACAAGCTGTCCAGCAACTCTTTTGATGTTTGGAACCTGTCTTTGGAGTGCTTCGGGCCTGCCAGATAACAGCTGTTGCGATGTCGATGTCTGCTGTGGATGCTCCTCATCTGAGCTATTGGAAGCAGCACCCTCTTCCCCCAATGGATGCCAATCTGGGTCAACAACTGGGTCATCCATCACCTCCTCTTCTATGTCATGTGCACCTTCCTCTGTGTCACCGTGTATGGTGGTATAGTGTGCGGGAAGGGGCACCTGAGTCTCATCAGGGTCAGAATCTGGCTCTGTACACTGCGAGGACAATGTAGTGCTCTGAGTGAATGTACCAGCAGAATCATCCATCAGCGGCTGTGCATCAGTGCACTCCATGTCAGATTCATCTTGGCCTGGGTAATTCACCATTTCACTTGATAATCCAGGCATGGTATGTGAAAACAGCTCCATGGAGTAATCAGTAGTATGGCCTGCGTCATCCTTCAATCTTGGTTGGGGTGAAGGACACAAGGAAAGGTGTGGTTCATGAACATGAGCCTCCAATGACGACTCAGTGCTTTTACTTTTTACAACTGAAGAAGAGGAGGCGATAGAGCTGGAGGCTGAGTCAGCAATGTAAGACAAAACTTTTTCCTGATGCTCTGCCTTTAAAAGCGGTTTGCCAACTCCTAGAAAACTAAGCGTTCGAGGCCTTATGTAGCCAGACGATGACGCAGGGTCAGCACCTCCTGCATTCGGTCCTATTTTGCTCTTGCCACTACCATCAGATCCACCACCAACACCATCATTACCAGCTGCCAACCCCCGCCCAATTCCACGGCCTCTTCCACCAGCCTTCCTCATTTTTGGTAGAAATGCAGACAAAATCCAACAAACTATATAGTAATGTAAAACAAGGTACAAGGTGTCTATAGGACAGGGGAGTTTTAGAATTTCTGCACACACTTGTGGACAGTGGACACTTGTGGATTGTGTGAGGCCCACTGATATCTGAGCGCTATGTGACACGCTCGATGGCACAGCTGCCTGTGACCAAAGTGACGAGAGGATAATGGAGATTTTGAATCTCTGCGTACACTTTTGGACACTGGACACTTGTGGATGGTGTGAGGCCCACTGATATCTGAGCGCTATGTGACACGCTCGATGGCACAGCTGCCTGTGACCAAAGTGACGAGAGGATAATGGAGATTTTGAATCTCTGCGTACACTTTTGGACACTGGACACTTGTGGATGGTGTGAGGCCCACTGATATCTGAGCGCTATGTGACACGCTCGATGGCACAGCTGCCTGTGACCAAAGTGACGAGAGGATAATGGAGATTTTGAATCTCTGCGTACACTTTTGGACACTGGACACTTGTGGATGGTGTGAGGCCCACTGATATCTGAGCGCTATGTGACACGCTCGATGGCACAGCTGCCTGTGACCAAAGTGACGAGAGGATAATGGAGATTTTGAATCTCTGCGTACACTTGTGGACAGTGGACACTTGTGGATTGAGTGCGGCCCACTGATATCTGAGCGCTATGTGACACGCTCGATGGCACAGCTGCCTGTGACCAAAGTGACGAGAAGATAATGGAGATTTTGAATCTCTGCGTACACTTTTGGACACTGGACACTTGTGGATTGTGTGAGGCCCACTGATATCTGAGCGCTATGTGACACGCTCGATGGCACAGCTGCCTGTGATCAAAGTGACGAGAGGATAATGGAGATTTTGAATCTCTGCGTACACTTTTGGACACTGGACACTTGTGGATGGTGTGAGGCCCACTGATATCTGAGCGCTATGTGACACGCTCGATGGCACAGCTGCCTGTGACCAAAGTGACGAGAGGATAATGGAGATTTTGAATCTCTGCGTACACTTTTGGACACTGGACACTTGTGGATTGTGTGCGGCCCACTGATATCTGAGCGCTATGTGACACGCTCGATGGCACAGCTGCCTGTGACCATAGTGACGAGAGGATAATGGAGATTTTGAATCTCTGCGTACACTTTTGGACACTGGACACTTGTGGATGGTGTGAGGCCCACTGATATCTGAGTGCTATGTGACACGCTCGATGGCACAGCTGCCTGTGACCAAAGTGACGAGAGGATAATGGAGATTTTGAATCTCTGCGTACACTTTTGGACACTGGACACTTGTGGATGGTGTGAGGCCCACTGATATCTGAGCGCTATGTGACACGCTCGATGGCACAGCTGCCTGTGACCAAAGTGACGAGAGGATAATGGAGATTTTGAATCTCTGCGTACACTTTTGGACACTGGACACTTGTGGATGGTGTGAGGCCCCCTGATATCTGAGCGCTATGTGACACGCTCGATGGCACAGCTGCCTGTGACCAAAGTGACGAGAGGATAATGGAGATTTTGAATCTCTGCGTACACTTTTGGACACTGGACACTTGTGGATGGTGTGAGGCCCACTGATATCTGAGCGCTATGTGACACGCTCGATGGCACAGCTGCCTGTGACCAAAGTGACGAGAGGATAAGGGAGATTGGATTGCTTTTAAAAAAGCAGTTTGCGGAGCAGTGGGTAAACAGCAATGCCAGCGTTTCAGGAAGCCTTAAAAGGCAGCCCAACAACCAACACCACTGTTACACCACAATATAGCCTCCCCTTGCACTGCACACACAGTGACTTGTGTGTTGTGCAGGCCAAATCGCTAGCAGCAGAAGCAGTTTTTTTGTCTTCTTCCCTACCTAACGCTCTCCCTACAGAATCAGCAGCAACCTCTCCCTATACTAAGATCGGCAGAAGTAAGATGGCGGTCGGCGTGCACGCCCTTTTATACCCCGTGACGCCCACCAAAGCAAGCCAATCACTTGCATGCCCTTCTGAAAGATGGTGGTGACCCATGCCTAGGTCATCACGTTGCCCACAGTGTCCGTGGATCCTGATTGGCTGAAAAAGAGCGCAAAACAAACTTTTGAAACGCGACTTTGAATTTTTTCCACCCGTTTCGCTCAACTCTACTGGACATGAGTGCCATGGTGGACACCTAAGTATCAAGTCAGATAAGTGCTATGATTAATATGATCAACCAAAGTAAAAAATGGGCATGAGTGTCATGATTGTCATCTGAGTACCAAGTAACACGAGTGACATGTATTAGCCAAAGGAAAAATTGAGCATGAGTGGTGCCATGGCTGACACCTAAATAGCAATACAAAAAATGGTGGGGGGAACAAGAGGCGCAATAGTGCCCTATCACTAGTGACACTTGAAGTATGAGCGGTATAATACAGTTCCACTCACCTATTCCAGTTGTGTAACCCACAACTGGCTTGAGAGCATATCACAGAATCAGCTGCTGCAGGACCTCCACCAACCACTCGCACGTGGAAAAACCTTCAGAAAGTTGTGGGAAGCAGGGTGTGTTGCAGTCCGCGCTGCCGAGATTAACAAATCACCTGGGATGCAAGATGGTGTAGCAGTGTACTCCTTTATTTCCTCCTACGCGTTTCGGCGCTCTTCCTGGCACCTTCCTCAGGGATATCCCTGAGGAAGGTGCCAGGAAGGGCGCCGAAACGCGTAGGAGGAAATAAAGGAGTACACTGCTACAACATCTTGCATCCCAGGTGATTTGTTAATCTCGGCACCGCGGACTGCAACACACCCTGCTTCCCACAACCTAAATAGCAAGGAAGATAGATGCCATGGATGATGTCATCAACCAGAAGAAAAAGTGGACATGAGTGCCATGGCTGACACCTAAGTAACACGAGATGTATTTGATACCATGAACGAAAGGAAAAATGAGAAATGAGTGCTGTGTTCTCTGCATTTTTGTCATGGATGGTTGTGATGGTGTGATATGCTATGTGGATGTCATTTTGTGTATATTTCTATTTCACTTGTTTTCATAGTGTTTTTCTTGATGCCCTGTGGGTCTATAGCCTGACTGTGTCTGTCTCTTGATGACCCCCTGTAGTGCATTAATCCCCAAGGCTACTTTATTCTCCTCTGGGAGGCCTGGAAACCACCCAACCTGTTTGACTACCCCTGGACACAAGGAAGGGGGTGGGGAGAACAGGAGCTGGTCAAGTCAGTTCCTGTGTGGAGTGGATCGTGTAAAGACTGCATTTCAGAAAGAAGGACCCATTTTTATCCTCTGGTGCTAGAGTTTTGGAATCTCGTCTCCCTGGACATTTTATCCTGTTACTGCACTACATTCTTGTTCTGGACTATTGTATCCTCAGTGTGGTGGATTGTTTATGGACCTTCTAATTTTGCCTGTAATAAAGGTCTTGGGATTGTTCGCCCTTCCCTCGCTCTGTTGATTGTGTGGTATCGGAGAAGGACCCCGTGACAATGACAACTAATACCAAAATGATCTGAATTCAGCTCTAGAGTGACAAAATTCTTACTAGAATGACGCTGCAAGGAGCACATTATACAGCAATACTTGAGCAGTGGAACTGTGAATCCACCATTGGGATATTCTAAAACACCTACTAGGGTGCAGCAGCGCGTTGAATGTTATATTTTTTATATTTTATTAAAGCAGTACCAAGTGCTGCTATAAATTGAGCTCTAGGTAAGACAAACACTGGAATTATGCAGCTTGTACAGCATAAGAAAGCCGCACTGAGCAGTGCAGCTGTGAATCCAGCTCCAGAGTGAGATAAAACACTTACTAGACTAGACACTTACTCGAATGACATTATACAGAGAAACTGAGCAGTGATACTGTGAGAACACCATTTAAGGTAATAGAAAAGACCTACTAAAATGCAGCAGAATGGAGGATTTTATATAGCAGTACTGAACAGTACAGCTCTAAATCCAGCTGTAGTTGAGACAAGCTCTAGAATGAGGCAGCAGGGAGGATATTATATAGCAGTACTAAAAATTGTAGACAAAAATCCAGCTCTAGGTTAGACAGACAAACACTAGAATGATGGAGGATGGATGCCACGGATGATACCAACATACAAAGGAAAAACTAGACATGAGTGCCATGGTTGGAATCTACATACCAAGAGAGATGGATGTCATGGATCATACCAAAAGCCAAATGAAAACTGGACTTGAGTGGACATAGTTGGCATCTACCTACCAAGAAAGACATGGTTGGCCTTTACGTACCAAGAGAGCTGGATACAATGGATGATACCAACATCCAAAGGAAAAGCTAGACACGAGTGCCATGGTTAGCATCTATGTACCAAGAGAGATGGATGCCATGGATGATACCAACATCCAAAGGAAAAACTAGACATGAGTGCCATGGTTAGCATCTACTTACCAAGAGAGATGGATGCCATGGATGATACCAGCAACCAAATGAAAACTGGACTTAGTGGACATCTAAGTATCAAATCAGATGAGCGCTATGATTAATATGATCAACCAAAGTAAAAAATGGGCATGAGTGTCATGATTGTCATCTGAGTACCAAGTAACATGAGTGACATGTATTAGCCAAAGGAAAAATTGAGCATGAGTGGTGCCATGGCTGACACCTAAACAGCAAGGAAGATAGATGCCATGGATGGTGTCATCAACCAGAAGAAAAAGTGGACATGAGTACCATGGCTGACACCTAAGTACCATGAGAGATATTTGATACCATGAATGAGAGGAAAAATGAGAAATAAGTGTTGTGTTCTCTGCATTTTTGTCACGGATGACAACTAATACCAAAATGATATGATTGCCACGGATGATAAAATGAGGAAAGACTGAGAATAGAAGCTGAACATAAGTGCCATAATTGACACGTAAGCACAATGTTAGATGGTGCCCTGAGTAATCTGATCATTAGTGCCGTGATGTGACATCTAAGTACCATGAGACGAGGGTAAAAATGATGTTAATAAGCGAACAAGAAGAAAACTTTAGAACTCTTACACCTGCATGTATAAAAAAAAATCTACCAAAGAAAAACTGGACAGGAGGGCCATGTGATGTCATATAAGTATCGTCCGATGAGTGCCATGGTGGATATCATGTAACAAAGCAAAAATTGATTGACACCGTAGTGCAAGGTTAGATATTGACAACAGCCCAAGGAAAAAAAGCTGGACCTGAATGCCACAGATGACACTTAGGGTTAGGGATCTAAGTATCTAGCGAGAGGAGGGTCACGACTCATACCATAAACCAAGGGTAACACTGAAGATTAGTGCCACAGGTGACATCTAACGTTAGTTATTGCCATGGCTGATACCATGAGGCTGAAGATGAGTGCCATGATTTACACCTCGTCACCACTTTGGATGAGGCCATGAGTGATGACAACAACTAGAAGAACAACTGGAAAAGTTGCCGCGGTCGATAAAACGCTAAGTGTTGACTTTTGGCCGTCAATGTGCCCATAGAGTTCAGTATGTTTTTTTTTTACTCTGGAGGAAAGCACAGCTGACTTTTTTTAGTTGGCCACCGGCCAAAAAATGATATACCAGGTAATGTTAGCATTCATTATGATCATTCCATGAGTCCCCGAATGCTGGGCAGCGGCACCCATCAGAGTCATCCTCCTGACACATGCCGCACATACAAGCTTGAATGCAGTCTGCACAGACAATATACAGTAATTATAGTAAGTGCGCGTCCCCAGCAGTCCTCCTCCTCCTCCTCGTCTCATGTTATTGAGCCACCGAGTGCTGAGAAAATCAAATAAACAATAAACAAGAGTCAGTGGGATGATTGCGTCCCATCTGATGAGAGCGGGACACGTAGTCACCTTGATTTGATCAGATTGTCTCATCCCATGATCGGCTTCGAGCAGATGATTGCCCGGGAGTCGGGACTCGTCTCCATATTAGCATAGGAAGCTTTGCAATTCTAATGCGTCCTTTGTTTGCCATCCGCAGCCTACACAAACCTATAGTTTACATGGTAAATATCCGTCTCATCTTGAATCGCTGCGGAGAAAGCGGTGATGACGACCTCACATTAATGCAGGTCATTGACAATCAAGTTACAATGTGACTCAAAGGGGAAAATAAAAAAACACCGTTTCTGGTTTTTCCTTATATTTATAGCTAGCTGAAGAGCCTGGCGTTGCCCGGGCATAGTACCTAACTGTGGGTCCCGCTCTCTTCCTTAACAGCCCCGCTCTGCAGCTGCCATCACGCTCTCTCCTTCCACAGCCGCGCTCTCCAGCCACCATCCCCTTCTATCCCTCCGCAGACGCGCTCTACATCCGTGTCCCGCTGTCCCTCCACAGCCCCGCTCTCCACCCGCCGTCCCGTTCTATCCCTCCGCAGCTGCGCTCTACATCCGTGTCCCACTGTCCCTCCACAGCCCCGCTCTCCACCCGCCGTCCCCTTCTATCCCTCCGCAGCTGCGCTCTACATCCGTGTCCCGCTGTCCCTCCACAGCCCCGCTCTCCACCCGCCGTCCCCTTCTATCCCTCCGCAGACGCGCTCTACATCCATGTCCCGCTGTCCCTCCACAGCCCCGCTCTCCACCCGCCGTCCCGTTCTATCCCTCCGCAGCTGCGCTCTACATCCGTGTCCCGCTGTCCCTCCACAGCCCCGCTCTCCACCCGCCGTCCCGTTCTATCCCTCCGCAGCTGCGCTCTACATCCGTGTCCCGCTGTCCCTCCACAGCCCCGCTCTCCACCCGCCGTCCCGTTCTATCCCTCCGCAGCTGCGCTCTACATCCGTGTCCCGCTGTCCCTCCACAGCCCCGCTCTCCACCCGCCGTCCCGTTCTATCCCTCCGCAGCTGCGCTCTACATCCGTGTCCCGCTGTCCCTCCACAGCCCCGCTCTCCACCTGCCGTCCCATTCTATCCCTCCGCAGCCGCGCTCTACATCCGTGTCCCGCTGTCGCTCCACAGCCCCGCTCTCTCCCTCCACAGCCCTGCTCTCCCGCTCTCTCCCTCCACAGCCCCGCTCTCTTCCTCCGTAGCTGCGCTCTCCAGCCGCCATCCCATTCTATCCCTCCACAGCCCCGCTCTCCACCCGCCGTGACGTTCTATCCCTCCGCAGCCGTGCTCTACATCCGTGTCCCGCTGTCACTCCACAGCCCCGCTCTCTCCCTCCACAGCCCTGCTTTCCCGCTCTCTCCCTCCACAGCCCCGCTCTCTTCCTCCACAGCTGCGCTCTCCAGCCGCCATCCCGTTCTATCCCTCCACAGCCCCGCTCTCCACCCGCCGTCCCGTTCTATCCCTCTGCAGCCGCGCTCTACATCCGTGTCCCGCTGTCGCTCCACAGCCCCGCTCTCTCCCTCCACAGCCCTGCTCTCCCATTCTCTTCTTCCACAGCCCCACTCTCTCCCTCCACAGCCTCGCTCTCCATGCACCGTCCTACTGTATCCGTCCGCAGCCCCACTCTCCATCCGCGTCCCAGTCTGATGCTTCGTGATTGGTTGGTGTCCCACTCTGCTGCTTCGTGATTGGTGGGTGATACACACACACACACATACATACATTCACTTTTATACGTAGAGATCTCCTCTGTGTTACATTGTCTACGTGACCCATATTCATATACAGTATATACAGTATATGTTATCCACCGAACAAGGGACTGTCCTGGATTAGAAAAACATGGCTGCTTTCTCCTGGAATAGCGCCACCCCTGTCCACAGCTTGTGTAGGGTATTGCAGCTCAGCCCACGTCAATGTCAGACATAGTTGATGGTCTGTTTCTGAAGCAGCCATGTTTACCTGATTTCGGACAGCCTCTGTAATCTCCCTTTTTTTTTTAGCCATTCACCTATCAAAGGTGCACGGTCACTAAATGACTAAACTTTTCCAGAGAAGAAAATATTAGGAATTATATATCATTGGACCAAATTTACTGAATACATTGAAAGATCATCACTTATTGGATTTTTTTCCAAATCTGGGACCTCCACTAATGCAGAGAGTTAGGGGCTTTGCGTACAGACAGATGTCGGCCATGTAGCAAAGATAACTAAACACCCCAATGTCTCTTGATTAGAAATTCATTTTGGTCAAATCATTTTTTCAATTAACTTTTCCCAAAAACTCAAATTTTAATTAATGCAATTTTTTTTAGAATTCCATTTGCATTTCCGGCAGCCATGAAATGATAGACATCATTTTCCTGAATTTTGAGTGCCAGAAATGGAAAATTGGCCTCTCCATACCTGTCCATTGCCTCTATTAATCACCAAGTCTTCCGATTATCAAATCCTTTGATTACTCCGCCTCCGCCTTCTCATCTTTCCAGGTTTTCTGGCAGTCATTGCCACCGACTTGGCCCCATGTAGTCACACGTCATTGACATTAAGGACATGTGACCACCAGGGACCAAGTCAGCTGCAGCTCCAGAAGAGAGAAGACCCTGAAGTGGCTGGAAGGAGAAGAAAGTTGAAGAGCAGCCCATCAGAGGTCGTCCAGGTGGAGATGGGACAGGTATAATAAAGACTGAAAAGAGGGCAGAATAACGCCTTTTTTAACCCCTTCCTTGCAAATCCGACTGATGACAAATTTACTTGACCGTCCCTCGAATTGAATGAATCTGCCTGAATCAAGTTTTCAGAGACTGGCACAACTCTACTAATAATACTGATATATCAACCAGTGGGTGGACAAATCTATGGACACATAGAGCAGAAACGTCTCCCAACAGGGTATCACAACATCAGGTTGCTATTTTTTTTTCTAAAAAATGGCGATTTGTGGAGCCAAGATGAAAGGTAAATAAGGACACAACTGTATGTATCAAGCTGCACCCTAATCCCATCAGTGGCTCTTTTTTAAGACACAACTTAACCTTCAGGCATCTGTAAGGAGACCAATTTTGATATGGGATAAGATGTCTCTGGTCATCAGTCCAATCTCCCAATGAGCGCACAGGTCGCGCGGACAGTCTGCGTGTTTTGATCCGAGATCAGACCGCCAATAACGGATGTCTGACGGATCCTTAATGGTGGGTAAGAATCATTTTATAGTCATCCTATAGTGTGCAAGGCAAGGGATGACAAGTCTTAGCGTAAGTGCACACGCTGTGGATCGGGGTGTGGATTTGGCCGCGCGGATTTTGTAAAATCCGCAGGTAAATCTGCAGGTCAAAAGACCTGCGGTTTTACTTGCGGATTGGCCTGCGGTTTTGCCCAGCGGTTTTTCAGCTCCACACTGGACCAGATGGCAAACCGCAGCGGAACCGCAGCAGAATCCGCAGCGTGTGCACACAGCCTTACTGCCCTACAACAGCCGCCATTGAAGTCCAATCTCTCAGAATGCCGATACATTATGTCTTTCCTCCTGTTATCCTCAAAGAGGCCAAAGTTGTTTGACTTCTTCTTTTTCCACCTCGCCGATATGAGGAAGCCCCCTCCGAGCAGAGTTCAACAGCAGCTGCAGAACAAGCTGTTTACATGGATTCAACCGGATCAAAAAGATCTGCAATTTTCTCATTAACCTTTTGAAGAAGCCGTCAATAAAATGTTTTTCCTATTTCCAGCAGCAAATTACAAAGTCCCACACAGAAGCTGTGACTGACAGGTACATGACGAGAACACTTCTCCCATTAATTAGGAATCGAGAGAACACGGGGCGGGAATAAAGAAGATTATACTTGGCACGCACCTCTGGCTAAAAACGAAAACTTTCCTGAGCTCCTGTATCCTTATGTGTAGTCGCCTCGTCGAAGCTCGGAGAAATATTTCCCAAACTTCCTTTCTCTTCAGTATCTGGGACAGCTGCTCTATGACGTGTAGGATTGTCGGCCATGTTGGCTCTCGTGGGGAGTCTTGGGTCATCCAGTCTTCCAGAAGGTTTGCTCCTTCCCTGGCAGTCAATCACAGAGAGCGAGAGAATCCTCCTGCTAGGTTGGACTCTCATACCTGGAGCCACCGGTGGGATGGTTAGAGTTGGGAACTGGCACATCTCCAATTTTAAGAGTTGAATATCATTTTGGAAAAGGTGGGGAACCAAGAACAAGGACTTTATCAACTGCTAAAACAAGGAGCAGAAATGCTCGATGGAGTGTTGAGCCCCTTTGGCTCCGCTCTTCTTGGAACTCGAATAAAGACTCGAAAAAGCTTTTGGTGTTTTGCTCCTTTTTTTGGTTTGCACCAAATTCATCTTTCCATTTCCTTTTTTTAAAGTTTATTTTACATGTGTTTGCCTGATTTTTATTGTTAGGTCTCTGATGTGGGCGTAATTTAGGGTTTCCGGTTGTTTCTGCCTGATGATGTGTGTGTTACAAGTCCATACGCGGCTCATTTATGTCTCTGACAAGAGCGACACTGAGCCGGTCGGGATGCACTGACCTCATAGACGCTGCCTCTGTCCCCTCAGTCATGCAATGATCATTACAGGTGAGTTGGATTGTTCTCTGGTCTTCGGGGAATTAGGGGCTTTCTGATTTTACCGGTTAGTCCCATTCTGCTTTCTTTCGAAAGACTTGTCTAATATTGGAGAAAAAGAAAAACATGGCTGTTTTTTGCTCTTTTTAGAAGAACAGCGCCACATCTGCCCACAGGTTATGTGTGGCACTGCAGCTTAGCCCTATCAATCTAATGGTGCTAAGCTGTAATAACAATCACAAGCTGTGGTCAGGAATGGCGCTGTTTCTGGACATGACCTAATTGGAGGACGGGGTAATAGTCCATTTCTGCTCTTATTTCCCAGATATTAGAGGGAGTCCTCATGCACTATGTACAGTAAGTGTGTATGTGAGATATGTGTTTGGAGCAGTTTTTTGTCAAATCTCCTAACTAATTGCAGATTGCCCCACAAAATAAAAATGTCAGTCTGGTCCGCACACAACCCTGCAAGTACTTTATAAATGTTCTCAGAAAGCCAGAAGCTGCATGGAGATCATATAGCAGCAGGGACGTTGTGCCACCGGCAGAGATGGCTGGACTCTCCAATCAGAAGGCAGACATAATTGAAGCCATTTCTGCCTTACTAACTGCTGTATACACGGAGCTGATCGAGTCCTGTACAAACAGCTCAGGGAGCAGGAAAAATCATATGATTGCCGGGTGCTCAGCGCAGGAGCTGCTGGGGATGGGAAGGAAGGAAGTTAAAAGAAAAGATAAGAAGGCAGGAAGGAAGGGAGGGTGGTAGGAAGGAATGATGGAAAAGGAGAAAAGGAAAAACGAAGGAATGACGGATGGAAAAGGAGGGAGGAAGGAAGGAATGATGGGAAAGGAAAGGAGAAAAGGAAAAAGGAAGGAAAAGGAGGGAGGAAGGAATGACAGGAAAGGAAAAAGGAAGGAATGAAGGATGGAAAAGGAGGGAGGAAGGAAGGAATGACGGGAAAGGAGAAAAGGAAAAAGGAAGGAATGAAGGATGGAAAAGGAGGGAGGAAGAAATGACAGGAAAGGAGAAAAGGAAAAAGGAAGGAATGACGGATGGAAAAGGAGGGAGGAAGGAAGGAATGACAGGAAAGGAGAAAAGGAAAAAGTAAGGAATGAAGGATGGAAAAGGAGGGAGGAAGGAAGGAATGACAGGAAAGGAGAAAAGGAAAAAGGAAGGAATGAAGGATGGAAAAGGAGGGAGGAAGGAAAGAATGACGGGAAAGGAGAAAAGGAAGGAATGAAGGCTGGAAAAGGAGGGAGGAAGGAAAGAATGACGGGAAAGGAGAAAAGGAAGGAATGAAGGCTGGAAAAGGAGGGAGGAAGGAAGGAATGACAGGAAAGGAGAAAAGGAAAAAGGAAGGAATGAAGGATGGAAAAGGAGGGAGGAAGGAAGGAATGACAGGAAAGGAGAAAAGGAAAAAGGAAGGAATGACGGATGGAAAAGGAGGGAGGAAGGAAAGAATGACGGGAAAGGAGAAAAGGAAAAAGAAAGGAATGAAGGATGGAAAAGGAGGGAGGAAGGGATAGAGGAAGAGAGGGAAGAAGGATGGAATTATGGGAAAGGAAGGAATGGAGAAAGAAAGGAAGAAAGAAATTGATGAAGAAAGGAAGGAAGAAATTCAGGAAGAAAGGATGGAAAGGTAGGCCAGAAGGAAAGAAGAAGGGAGGAAAGAAGGAATGAATGAAGGGAAGGATGCAAGAAGGAAGGGTGGAAGGAAGGAATGAAGGAAAAGGAAGGAAGGGAGGGAAAGGAAGGAATGGAGGGATGGTGGGAGGAAGAAAGCTAGGGAGGAAGGAAGGGAGGAATGATGGGTAAGGAATGGAGGGAAGAAGAAAGAAGGGAAAGAACAAAGAGATGAATGAAGGATAAAACTTAAAAATGAAAAACTAAAGTCACCCCTTCTGTTGTTTCTAGTCCCTTTGCTTGTGAAATATAAACATATATTGTATACTTGAAAGTAATTTTAATGAAAGGTGAACACAATTTAAAGTGTATATTGAAGACACTTTGCACTGTAAAAATAGAAGCATTTTTTTTTAAAAAAAACAGACACTTTTATCCTTTAAAAAGCAAGCGTTGAAAATAGAGGCAAATATTATGTGTAAAAACAAGCTAGAAAAAAACTTCAGCTCTCCTTAATCCACATGTGCAAAAAAAAAGAAAAGTGCCTGGACATGAGCTGGTTAAAATAATCTAATTTAAAATAAAATAAAAATCCCACCACAAATTCCCCAGGAAGCTGTAAACTCGGACACAACGTCGTTCTAAAGACATAAAAGTAGGTTAGAGAGTTTTCTGGCGGTCATCCTGTATCAATTATTTACAGAGAAGTAATGATTAATTAATCATCGCTCTATTGTATATGGAGAAGGGAGTCAGGCACAAAGCCACGTCAGCCGAAACGTATGGAACGAGCACATGCGACCAACGCCACTGCCTCCCGCACTGCTGCCTCCCGCGCTGCTGCCTCCCGCTCTGCTGCATTAACCCTCCTTTACTTGGTATTGGAATTTTTTTTTCAAAAGTCCAAAAATTAAAAAAGAAAAAAATTACTTACGTGGGCCCGTTTCATCATTTGCGAGAGGTTTTAAGTCACTTTTCTTTTTTGTCTTGTGGAATTAGTTTCCATTTGTTTCTGCTAAACTCCTCAATATTGTGCACACACGTCACTAATTTTGCGCAAAATCAAAGATGCTCCTTTTTTTGTCTTTGATCTTTTTTGAGGATTACTGCAAAAAGTCATAATTTTGGCAAAAAGTTGCAAAAGTTACACCAAAACATAAAATCCCTCCAAGGGGTAAACTAGATTACATTGGCTCCCAGTTTTTGGACCTTCTTATAAGATTTGCAATTGTTGTTGTTGATGATGATGATGATGATGAAGTGTAAAATATTTTGAAAAACCACATCGAAAACTAACTTGAAAACTTTAAAAAAGTGCAAATCGTTTGATTAAATTGTCACAAATCAAGAAGTCATTCAATTCGAGGTATTGCTGTAAAAAAAAAACCTGGCTGAAGTACAAAGATGAACATCTTAAGGACAGGATGTTTTTTTTTTTCATTTTGCACTTTTTTTTTTCTCCCCTTACTGCAAGGGCCGTAACTTTTTTTTAAATTTATGCTGTCGTGTAAGGGTTTATTTTTTGAGGACAAGTTTGAATGACTCTTGAAAGACACTATTACTGGAAAGTGGGTAAAAAAAATCCAATTGTGGAAATAATAGCTAAAAAAAAAAAAAAATTCCACAATTGTTTTTTTTTTTTTTTTTATTGACAATGTTCATTTAATGGTAAAAATGACCCGTCAGTATGATTCTCCAGCTCAGTACGATGACGGAGACACCAAACTTGCAAAGGTCTCATTTTATTTAAGTGATGAAAATTCCGAACTTGTAAACCAAACTCTTTGTGACTCCATCGTCCGAGAGATGTAACGTTTCCAATTTTAGGGATACAGAGCTCTGTGAGGGCTTATTAATTGCGCCCTGCGCTGACATCACTTTGGGGACTTGAACCTGTTATGGCCTGGCTTTCACAGGAGTACTGTACAATCATGACTGGCAACCCTTCAGCGCCCCGTGATCGCACAATGGTGGGCACATAGAACGGCGCTCCGCCTGCGCAATGTATATGCCACTGTCACAGATTGATACAGGCATTTCAAAGGTTAACAGCGATGAGCGGAGGTCCGCTCCACTAGAGGCTGTTAGAGCCAGATGATGGCTGATTATCACAGCCATCATCTGCCTGAAAAGTTGCGGGCTCAGCTTGCATCCTGTAGACTCTGACCAAGGTGCTGATTTTGCAGTAACCTGTAGGGTCTAGTTAGTGCATTCTGGAAATTCATTTGGACCATAAGAACATTTCCTGTCTTTTAGATGCAGTACCAGACACAGCCACATAGTTGTAGGATCGTGCGCCGACAGGGGGGGGTTCACTTTTTCGCCGCAAAACCGGTGTACGTTCAACAGATCCTCTTTATTGGCCATCCTCCCGTCCACCACAGCAACATGATAGCTTCCGTACACACAGGCCCAGGTACCTTTCACCTTCTTCTCTCCTAAAGTGACGTCCTTCGCTGTTCTATCACTGTGGCTGCCCTAGGCCTACCACCACAGTGCTTTGCCTGTCCGAGTCCGTCCGTCTGGTACCCCAGGCTTCCTCTGTCCTGCGGCTATCCTGTCAGGGTCACCCCCCGACTGTCTCTCCTTCCAGTCCCTTCCGGAGCTCATCCTTCTTCTGTCTTCTCCTGAGCTGCACTCAACTCCTCCTGAACTGGATTCTCCCTGGGCTCTCTCTCTCTCTTTTATCCCCTTTCCTGGGAATTCCCTTCACAAGCCCCGGTAAATCCGACCACCATGACTCTGCGGTTTCTTAAGCATTAGCTGCTAAGTCCTTTCCCTACTTTCTCATGTCTCCCTCTAGTGGCCAAACCTCAGTACTGCACCGTCTCCTTTTCCTGCTGTTCTTTGTCTCCCCCTAGTGGCCAAAACCCGGTCCTACACCATCTCTTCCTAATTCCAGCTGTTTCCCCACATGTATATGCAGCTTCATGTCAAGTATATTTACTGTCCTTCTTTACATTCACTTTCCTGCTTCAGACAGGTCCACAGGTCAGTCCACTTCCCTACATAGTCATGGATGGCGCTGTGGAGTCTCAGCTGCCCAAAAAGTACCATGGCTTCTAGAGTTCTCCTTACATGTTAGAAGACTTATTAAATGGAGTTTGCATGCGTATGGTGGTCAACAGAGACTCGTTCTGTAACGGCAGAGTCAGGAGGTCCACATACACATTAATTTGACCCCAAATAGTTTGATTGACAGTGCACTCAATTTGTTGTGTTTTTAATGGGGATCATGATATAAGCTGCTAGCAGGCGCCTCTTATCTCCCATGATGGAGCATTGACGATACCCATGTATGACCCAGAGGTCTCGGAATGCAATAGATGGTTGTCAGGACCAGTCAAAATTAGAGGTTCCGGCAAAATGAATCAGAAGTGTATGGGGCGTTTAGTTCGTGCCTACCACACTTTGCCTATCTGAAGGTGAGCCAATGTTATATTCAATGGTCCACACACTGCAAAATGCTAAAACCTTCACCATGAATTTTATCTTCTCCCTCTGGACTGAAGGAGACGAAACTTTTGCCGAACTGCATGAATAATCCGACAATAAACCGGAAAAAACCTGCCTTCCATAACGGCACATAAGGCTAAGCCGAGCCTTGGCGGGATCTACCTGTGATAGCCTCAGGGTCATCAGTGCCGCCTGTTATGTGCGTTTAATGCTTCTGTAAAGGAGACATTAATTTAAACAAGTGTCGGTGTAAATAGCGAAGTCATCCACCGCAGCGTAATGTCTGCAGCGGCGCCTCTCGTTATGTTTTATGGCATGGCGGATGGTTGTCACTCTTCTCCTCTCTCCAACTACCGAGCGGCCAGGAGAGGAGATTGAGGGCAATCTTGGTGGAGTTTTATTGTGCATTTCACCGAATCAATGACGTGTAAAGTTATTGATTGAAAACGTGCGCGGCTGCTGAGCGCCATGGCCGCCATAAATGTCACGGTCTCCTCCGCTCCTCGCCTTTCACGCAGCTTCTTTCACCACAGTTGCCGTTAGTCATCCTCAGAACATTAAATATCTGCCCCATTCCCCATAGGGGTCATTTACATTGACCTCAGTCCCTCACTTCTTCATCAGCACTCACTCCCAGGAGCTGATTTTAGTTTATGCGTCACATCGTTAAGAGATACAATGGGCAAAGCAAAAAAGGCACAATGCATGGAGGGTCCTGGGAAGACCCTCGAATCGGGGTGAAAAAATATTCAGAAATAATTGCATTAAACTAAATGTAAATTGGCTGGGGTGTGATCCGGCCCAAGAACGGAAGAAGTGAACTGCTCCTTTATAGGGGGCAGGAAGTAATTGCAAACTTTAATGTTGAAGATGTCAAGGCATGTGATGTCATCTCAGGTGACTTTTTAGAATAAGTTGATTTTTTTTATATCAGGAATAACACTATTTCTGGACATTATGTAACTAACATCCTGCATTTTTTCCACTGGTTTTCGACTCCACGTGCTCATTCTCTAATTTCTAGTTTTCTCTGAGCTAGTGAGTCAAAACTAGCTTCTATGAGTTTTCCCATACTCATTACACTTTCTTGCTTTCTTATCACCATGTAACACTATTTATAGATGCAGCAGCAGCATGTATTATATTATCCAGCAGTACTGAGCAGTGCAGCTTTTAATCCAGATCTGGAGAACGATATGACACTTACTAGAAAGTAGCAAATGCATGGATAACATAATATCTATATAAGGAAGGGGCAATGATGAGGTTAATCAAGCTCTGGAATGAGATAAAACATTCACTAGAAAGCAGTAGCATGGAGGACATCATAAAGTAGTACAGAGCTGTGTAGCTGTGAATCAAGCTCTGTGGAGAGAAATAACACTTACTAAAAAGCAGCAAGAGCATGAATGAATCTGTAAAGCAGTACTGAGCAGCTTGCAGAGACTCTACCTATGGGCTGAGATAAAAAGAACACTTTCTAGAAATCAGCACTTTTTCTCTCCTTCCCTTTCTCCCTCTCTCTTTCTTCCTCCCTTTTGGCTAGTTTCACATTTGCGTTTAAGGCCGCAGCGTTGGCCTGCGCACGGCCGCCGCTAAGCCCCACCCCCTGCCGCGCCTCCGCCGGTAGCTCCGCCTACGGGCGCATGACGCTGCATGCGTCATGCGTCCCCTATCTTTATTACTGAGGACGCAGGCCGTGCGCAGTACGCATTTGGCGGCGCCTGCGTCCTTTTGACGGTGCGCCGAGCGCAACCAAATTGCCACAGGTTGCGTTTGGCGCTGGTCGGCGCACCGTCAAAAGAACGCAGACGCCGCCAAAACGCATACTGCGCACGGCCTGCATCCTCAGTGATAAAGTTAGGGGACGCATGACGCATGCAGCATCATGCGCCCGTAGGCGGAGCTACTGGCGGAGGCGCGGCAGGGGCAGGGCTTAGCGGTGGCCGTGCGCAGGCCGACGTTGCGGCCTTAAACGCAAATGTGAAACCGGCCTTGCTTCAGAGTGAATGGAGGCAGTGGGAGAGGAAGATGTGGCTCATTAGTGGAGACGGAAGCAGGTATCTCTCATAAGATATACTATATTACAAAGTTAGTTATGTTCACTGTGTGATGCAGAGTTCACAGTGACTATTAAAAAAAATATTCAGAATTGAGAGTCCTCAGTGGTTGATACCCTTTAATGGCTAACTGAAAAGATGGTAACACATTGCAAGCTTTCGAGACTCCTCAGGTTTCTTCATCAGGCTAGACTAATACAAAATCTGAAGAATCACATATTTATACACAACACAGCACAGAAATAACACAATAGATAAGACAAGTGATGTGAAGCAGAATAGTCGTTATGGGAGAGGGAGAAACATAAATATTGGAGCAGTTCATAGATAAGGAGCCAGAAAGTTTTATTGTCCTCTGATTGGGATCTGGTTCTGTGTTATGATGCCTCCACAAGGTCTTAGGAGCAAATTCCTTAATTGATGTAAAAAGACATAAATCTATGCGACACATTCATTCCTGCATTTAGAGTGTCAAAGGTCGTCATGAGTTTATACTCCCAGACTCTCCTGTCTCTCTGAGATGTGAAGTTATCTTTCAATACCAGTAATTTCATGTCCATGGTGCTGTGATCAGGCATACAAAAATGTTTTGCCACAGGTAGATCCATTCTTTTTTCTCTTATTGTGTGACGATGAGAATTCATCCTTGTTCTCAGTTTTTGCCCGGTCTCCCCCACATACAGACCCCCAGTTGAACATTTAGTACAAATAATTAAGCACACCACATTAGATGTGATGCAGCTGAGAGTGCCTGGGATCTTGTACTCCTGATGTGAGTTGGGGATCTTTATCTTGTCTGTGGTCATTATAGATGGACAGGTTTTACATTTTTTCTGGTTGCAAGGAAAGGTTCTTGCCTCTGTTGGAGAGGACAGGGAGCTTCTGACAATGATGCTTCTTAGATGCTTCTTAGGAGGATCTGTGTGTGGATTGAGGGAATCCAGTCGGATTGTGGGTATCTACTTATTTGGGGGTCTTGGACTATATTAGGGAGTCTGTTGTTATTTAGGGTATCTGTATTGGTCTGTATGTTTGTCTGGTGTTTAAATGTGTACAGATAAGTACAGAAGTATTTGGACAGTGACACAAGTTTTGGCATTTTTGCCGTTTACCAAAACATATTCACGATATCGTTATGTAACCAATATGCTTTAAGGGGACTAAAATCCTAAATCGACTAAATGTTTATCAAAAAAGCTCTTTCATAGACTGCATAGGCTTTTCACTCATTAATCCATCATCAATTAGCAGGTAAAAGGTCCTGAGCTGATTCCAGGTGTGGCATTTGCATTTGAAAGCTGTTGCAGTGAACCCAAAACATGTGGTTAAAGCAGCTCTCAATGGAAGAGAAATGGACCATCGTTAGGCTGAAAATAGAAGAAATCCATCTATAGCAGAAATGTTAGGAGCAGCCAAATTAACAGTTTGGTACATTCTGCAAAAAAAGAGCACATTAGTGAGAATGGGAAATCAAAAATGCCAGGATGTCCATGGAAGACAACAGTGGAGGATGATCGCAGAATCCTTTCCATGTCAAAGGCAAGTCCCTTCACAACATACACCCAAGTGAGGAACACTCTCTAGGAATCAGTATCTCAGTATCTAATTCCACCATTAAGAGTAGACTTCATGAAAGCAAATACAGAGGGGGCACTACAAGGTGCAAACCATTACTCACCCTGAAAATAGAAAGGCCAAATTAAACTTTGCCAAAAAATATCTAAAGAAGCTGCTTAGTGCTGGAAAACCAAAGCTAAGATCAACCTGTCCTAAAATAATGAAGAAAGTCTGGAGAAGGCTTGGAGCAGCTCCTGATCCTCAGCACAGCACATACTGTGTAACACATGGTGGAGGCGGTGTGATGGTGCCGAAAGGCACAGGGTCACTAATGGTAATTGATGATGTGACTGAAAACAGAAGGAGCATGAGGAATCCTGTATGTACAGGGTGAGACTTTCTACTCAGATTCAACCTTATGTGGTAAGGTTGATTGGATGATGCTTCACAGGAGAGATGGACAATGATTCAAAATATCCTACAAAACCAAAGATGGGGAAAATTCTGAAATCCCCAAATCATCACCAGGTCTCAGCCTCATCGAGCCGCATTTAATAGGCCGAAGACAAAACTTAAGGCAGAAAGACCCACAACAAGCAACAACTGAAGTCACTGCAGTAAAGGCGGAAAAGCCTCACACAGGAAGAGATCAGCGATGGGGATGACCATGTCCTCCAGACTTCAGGCCTTCATTGCTGCAAAGCCTCACACCAGAGGAGACCAGCGATGGTGACATCTATGGCCTCCAGACTTCAGATCATCATTGCTATAAAGCTTCACACCGGAGGAGACCAGCGATGGTGACGTCCATAGTCTCCAGACTTCAGGCCTTCATTGCTGCAAAGCCTCACACCGGAGGAGACCAGCAATGGTGACGTCTATGGCCTCCAGACTTCAGATCATCATTGCTATAAAGCTTCACACCGGAGACCAGCGATGGTGACGACCATGGCTTCCACACTTCAGGCTGTCATTGCTACAAAGCCTCACACTGTAGGAGACCAGCGATGGTGATGTCCATGACCTCCACACTTCAGGCCATCATTGCTACAAAGCATCACATTGTAGGAGACCAGCGATGGTGACATCCATGACTTCCACACTTCAGGCCGTCATTGCTACAAAGACTCACACAGGAGGAGACAAGCGATGGTGGCATCCATGAGCTCCACACGTCAGGCCGTCATTGCTAGAAAGCCTCACACCCTAGGAGACCAGCGATGGTGGCATCCATGGCCTCCACACTTCAGGCCGTAATTGCTAGAAAGCCTCATACAGGAGGATACAAGCGATGGTGACATCCATGGCCTTCAGGCCATCATGGACTTCAGGCCATCATGGCTGCATAGGAGTCTATACAAAGTGTTAAAATTCCCTGAAATGAGGAGACTTTCTAGAAAAATTCCTAAACGTTTCAGCTTGCAGAGCTGAAATCACAAGGATTTGTCACTGGCCAAATATTTCTGGACCTCACCATCTATATACTATAGTTATTGTTTTAGAAATGTAGTGCTGTCTGATCTGGGGTTGGTATCTATTAAAGGGGTCTTGGTGTGTATTTAGGGGATCGAGTCTGGGTGTGCACTTAGGATGTTTGGTCTAGAGAATGTGTTTGTTTAGGAGTTTGATTTTGGATGTCTATTCTACAATTTTTAGCGTGAAGGATGTCTAACATTGCAAATTTCAATTTCTATCCAAAACAGCTTTCAAAATTCTTCTACTGCCCTTGGAAAAATGTCTTAACCATAGACAGACATGTGACCTTAAAAACTGAGCTCTGTCACTTGAGGCTATGATCTCTGGTGAAATCAAACAGGCAGAATTCTGAGTGCAGCTCTGCAAGTAGAATAGAGAGCATGACTTCAGTTCAGAAAAGTAAGGAATTAGCAAAATGTCTTGTAACATTTTCTGCAGAATATTACTGGGAAGTATCGGAAATTGCGGTTTCGAGATTTCCTTTATTTCATGAGAATGATCTCAATATCCGGCGTCCGTGTTTTTGGGCCACTCATTGTCTCCTGCAGTAAAATGAAGCTTTTAAAGGCGCAGATATCTAGGTCGCTATTGTTTTATTATGCGGCAGAATGGATCTGCGTGGCGGTTATTATCCGAGGAAGACGTTAAACATTGCAAGGAGTCATTATTGAGGACAATAAAACTATTAAATTTGACGCGAATGTAGATGGATGAGGAGGCTTAATTCAATAACGTGTCTCATACGCGGTCCTGGGCAACAACAAATGTCCACATCCAAATATATGAAACATAAAGACTAAGAAATGGTATAACATAGGGATCGCCTCACAGCAGTGCTTTATTAGGACATTCCTGGCTCCAAAATTATTAACTCAGCCAGCCGGGGGCGAAATGCTCTGCAGAGAATACACTAAACTTGTATCAAAGTCCATGTAAATGTTTTATTACAAATCCTTGATACAGTGTAATAACTGAGACTGAATATAAACACCTCTCATCAAAGCCTGAAATAACTTCCTGCATATAGTGATATGAAGAGAGCTGGTATAACCTGGGCATCTCCTGTATGTGATTATATATGTACAGCTGGTATAACCTGGGCATCTCCTGTATATAATTACATATGTACAGCTGGTATAACCTGGACATCTCCTGTATATAATTATATATGTACAGCTGGTATAACGTGGGTATCTTCTGTATATAATTACATATGTACAGCTGGTATAACCTGGGCATCTCCTGTATATAATTATATATGTACAGCTGGTATAACGTGGGTATCTTCTGTATATAATTACATATGTACAGCTGGTATAACCTGGGCATCTCCTGTATATAATTATATATGTACAGCTGGTATAACCTGGGCATCTCCTGTATATAATTATATATGTACAGCTGGTATAACCTGGGCATCTCCTGTATATAATTATATATGTACAGCCGGTATAACCTGGGCATCTCCTGTATATAATTATATATGTACAGCTGGTATAACCTGGGCATCTCCCGTATATAATTATATATGTACAGCTGGTATAACCTGGGCATCTCCTGTATATAATTACATATGTACAGCTGGTATAACTTGGGCATCTCCTGTATATAATTACAGTGGGGAAAAAAAGTATTTAGTCAGTCAGCAATAGTGCAAGTTCCACCACTTAAAAAGATGAGAGGCGTCTGTAATTTACATCATAGGTAGACCTCAACTATGGGAGACAAACTGAGAAAAAAAAATCCAGAAAATCACATTGTCTGTTTTTTTTTTCATTTTATTTGCATATTATGGTGGAAAATAAGTATTTGGTCAGAAACAAAATTTCATCTCAATACTTTGTGATATATCCTTTGTTGGCAATGACAGAGGTCAAACGTTTTCTGTAAGTCTTCACAAGGTTGCCACACACTGTTGTTGGTATTTTGGCCCATTCCTCCATGCAGATCTCCTCTAGAGCAGTGATGTTTTTGGCTTTTCGCTTGGCAACACGGACTTTCAACTCCCTCCAAAGGTTTTCTATAGGGTTGAGATCTGGAGACTGGCTAGGCCACTCCAGGACCTTGAAATGCTTCTTACGAAGCCACTCCTTCGTTGCCCTGGCGGTGTGCTTTGGATCATTGTCATGTTGAAAGACCCAGCCACGTTTCATCTTCAATGCCCTTGCTGATGGAAGGAGGTTTGCACTCAAAATCTCACGATACATGGCCCCATTCATTCTTTCATGTACCCGGATCAGTCGTCCTGGCCCCTTTGCAGAGAAACAGCCCCAAAGCATGATGTTTCCACCACCATGCTTTACAGTAGGTATGGTGTTTGATGGATGCAACTCAGTATTCTTTTTCCTCCAAACACGACAAGTTGTGTTTCTACCAAACAGTTCCAGTTTGGTTTCATCAGACCATAGGACATTCTCCCAAAACTCCTCTGGATCATCCAAATGCTCTCTAGCAAACTTCAGACGGGCCCAGACATGTACAGGCTTAAGCAGTGGGACACGTCTGGCACTGCAGGATCTGAGTCCATGGTGGCGTAGTGTGTTACTTATGGTAGGCCTTGTTACATTGGTCCCAGCTCTCTGCAGTTCATTCACTAGGTCCCCCCACGTGGTTCTGGGATTTTTGCTCACCGTTCTTGTGATCATTCTGACCCCACGGGGTGGGATTTTGCGTGGAGCACCAGATCGAGGGAGATTATCAGTGGTCTTGTATGTCTTCCATTTTCTAATTATTGCTCCCACAGTTGATTTCTTCACTCCAAGCTGGTTGGCTATTGCAGATTCAGTCTTCCCAGCCTGGTGCAGGGCTACAATTTTGTTTCTGGTGTCCTTTGACAGCTCTTTGGTCTTCACCATAGTGGAGTTTGGAGTCAGACTGTTTGAGGGTGTGCACAGGTGTCTTTTTATACTGATAACAAGTTTAAACAGGTGCCATTACTACAGGTAATGAATGGAGGAAAGAGGAGACTCTTAAAGAAGAAGTTACAGGTCTGTGAGAGCCAGAAATCTTGATTGCTTGTTTCTGACCAAATACTTATTTTCCACCATAATATGCAAATAAAATAAAAAAAAAAACAGACGTGATTTTCTGGATTTTTTTTTCTCAGTTTGTCTCCCATAGTTGAGGTCTACCTATGATGTAAATTACAGACGCATCTCATCTTTTTAAGTAGTGGAACTTGCACTATTGCTGACTGACTAAATACTTTTTTCCCCACTGTATATATGTACAGCTGGTATAACCTGGGCATCTCCTGTATATAATTACATATGTACAGCTGGTATAACCTGGGCATCTCTTGTATATAATTATATATGTACAGCTGGTATAACCTGGGCATCTCCTGTATATAATTACATATGTACAGCTGGTATAACCTGGGCATCTTCTGTATATAATTATATATGTACAGCTGGTATAACCTGGGTATCTTCTGTATATATTTATATATGTGCAGCTGGTATAACCTGGGCATCTCCTGTATATAATTATATATGTACAGCTGGTATAACCTGGACATCTCCTGTATATAATTATATATGTACAGCTGGTATAACCTGGGTATCTTCTGTATATTATTATATATGTACAGCTGGTATAACCTGGGCATCTCCTGTATATAATTCATAGAATCATAGAATCGTAGAGTTGGAAGGGACCTCCTGGGCCATCTGGTCCAACCCCCTGCTCAAAGCAAGATTCGCTAAATCATCCCAGTCAGATGTCTGTCCAGCCTCTGTTTGAAGACTTCCATTGAAGGAGAACTCACCACTTCTCGTGGCAGCTTGTTCCACTCATTGATCACTCTAACTGTCAAAAAGTTTTTTCTAATATCTAATCTGTGTCTCCTCCCATTCAGTTTCATCCCATTGCTTCTAGTCTTTCCTTGTGCAAATGAGAATAATGTTGATCCTTCTACAATGTGACAGCCCTTTAGATATTTGTAGACAGCTATTAAGTCTCCTCTCAGTCTTCTCTTTTGCAAACTAAACATTCCCAAATCCTGCAACCTTTCCTCATAAGACAGGGTTTGCAGACCGGTCACCATTCTGGTCGCTCTTTTCTGAACTTGCTCCAGTTTGTTGATGTCTTTTTTAAAATGTGGTGCCCAAAACTGGACACAATATTCCAGATGAGGTCTGACCAAAGAGGAGTAGAGGGAAATAATGACTTCACGTGATCTAGACTGTATGCTTCTGTTAATACATCCTAGAATTGCATTTGCCTTTCTTGCTGCTGCATCACACTGTTGACTCATATTCAGTCTGTGATCTATTAGTATACCCAAGACTTTTTCACATGTGCTGTTGCTTAGCCCTATTCCTCCCATTCTGTATATGCTTTTTTCATTTTTATTGCCCAGATGTAGTACTTTGCATTTTTCCCTGTTAAAAACCATTCTGTTAGTTGCTGCCCACTTCTCCAGTTTATTTATATCTTTTTGAATCCTCTCTCTTCTCTAGTATTAGCTATCCCTCCTAGCTTTGTGTCATCAGCAAATTTAATCAGTTTACCCTCAATTCCTTCATCTAAATCATTGATAAAGATGTTGAACAATACAGGGCCCAGGACAGAGCCCTGTGGTACCCCACTTGAGACATTCTTCCAACTGGATGTGCAGCCATTTACGACCACTCTTTGGGTCCGATCACTAAGCCAGTTATGAATCCACCTAACAGTTGCCTTGTCCATTCCTTACTTAGTCATTTTTTCAATAAGGATTGTTTGAGATACTTTGTCAAATGCTTGTATAGGGGGTGGTCCACTTGGCCAGCTCGCCCTGAGGAGGTTCGTCGTCGCGGTTCTGCGGGTTCACTTCTGGTTCTCCTCAACCCTACAGTCATTTTTTCGATAAGGATTGTTTGTGTGAGATACTTTGTCAAATGCTTTGCTGAAGTCAAGATATACTATATCTACAGCATTTCCCTGATCCACCCATCAGTGATTCTGTCAAAGAAGGAAATTAAGTTAGTCTGACATGACTTATTAGTTACAAACCCATGCTGACTCTGTTTAATCACTTCATTCTTATCCAGGTACTTACATACATGTTGTTTAATAATTTGTTCAAAGATCTTTCCTGGTATAGAAGTCAGACTCACCGGCCTATAGTTGACTGGGTCCACCTTCTTCCCCTTTTTGAAGATAGGCTCCAGTCTTCTGGGACTTCTCCTGTTCTCCAAGAATTTTTAAAGATTATGGAGAGGGGTTCAAAATTTTCTTCTGCTATCTCCTTCAGTACTCTGGGGTGTAATTCATCTGGACCTGGAGACTTGAATTCATTTAGGTTAGCTAAGTGTTTCCTCACTATCTTTCTGTTTATAGATATCCTGGATTCTTCTATTCCCTTAATAGGACAGTGAAGAACAGTTGATGTTACATTTCCTTTCTGAGAGAAAACAGATGCAAAATAGGAATTTAAAAATTCGGCCTTCTCAACATCCTGTCTTACCATTTCATCATTTTCATCCTGTAAAAATCCTATAGCATCTTTGACTTTTCTTTTACTTTTGACATATCCCCCAAATCCTTTATTGTTGCTTTTGACATCTCTTGCAAGCCTCAATTCATTTTCAGCTTTAGCTAATCTGATTTGTGCCCTGCAGGTTCTGCAGACAGCATTATATTCTTCTTTAGATATGCCTCCCTCTTTCCATTTTATAAACATTTTTTTCTTCCTTTTTAGCATGTGCTTAAGTTCTGTGTTCATCCATCCTGGTTTCCTTAAATGCTTCCTATTCTTCCCTCTTTTCGGAATTGTTAACAATTGTGCTTTGAGAATTTCATTTTTCAAGATTTCCCATCCTTCCTGGACATTTTTGTCTTTAAGGATATCCAGCCATTGGATCCCTCCAATTGTCTTTCTGAATCCCTTAAAATCTGCCTTTCTGAAATCTAACCTTGATGTCTGAGTCTTCACAGGTCTTCCTCCTCTAGTTATCCAAAATTCTAAAATTCCATGGTCGCTACCTTATAGGGTCCCAGCCACTTTTACCTCCTCAATCATTTTCTCCCTGTTTATAAGGATTAGATTCAATGTAGCAGTTCCCCTTGTTTTCTCCCCTAACTTTTGGAAGATAAAGTTGTCAGCAAGAGAGGATAAGAATTTCCTTGACCTGTTAGTTTTGCCTGAGAGAGATTCCCAACAAATGTCTGGATAGTTGAAATCTCCCATGACAACTATGTCATATTTTTTGGAGATCTTGGCCATTTGATGCATAAAGAGTTCATCCATATCTTCAGCTTGCACAGGCGGCCTGTAGTAAATGCCTACAATGGTGTCCTTTCCATTGTTCTGTACTTGTATTCTTACCCAAACAGTTTCCACAGAACTCCCAGTCTCTGAAGCTTGGATCTCTGTGCAGATATTCGCGTTTCTAACATACAATGCGACACTTCCTCCTCGTTTATCAAGTCTGTTTCTTGCAAATAAGTTGTATCCTTCTAGTCTTGTATTCCTTTGTTTGTTGCCCATGCTTTGTGCATTAGTATAGAAACATTTTAGTTTGTGATTGGTTTCTCTTTCTCCAATATTTTTATTAATTAGATTCTTTTGTCTTTGTTCTTCCTTTCCACTTCTAATAGCAGAGTTCTCAATAGCATTATATCTGTACAGCTGGTATAACCTGGGCATCTCCTGTATATAATTATATATGTACAGCCAGTATAACCTGGGCATCTCCTGTATGTAATTATATATGTACAGCTGGTATAACCCGGGCATCTCCTGTATATAATTATATATGTACAGCTGGTATAACCTGGGCATCTCCTGTATATAATTATATATGAACAGCAGGTATAACCTGGGCATCTCCTGTATATAATTATATATGTACAGCCAGTATAACCTGGGCATGTCTCCTGTATATAATTATATATATACAGCTGGTGTAACCTGGGCATCTCCTGTATATAATTATATATGTACAGCGGGTATAACCTGGGCATCTCCTGTATATAATTATATATGTACAGCTGGTATAACCTGGGCATCTCCTGTATATAATTATATATGTACAGCTGGTATAACCTGGGCATCTCCTGTATATAATTATATATGTACAGCTGGTATAACCTGGGCATCTCCTGTAAATAATTATATATGTACAGCTGGTATAACCTGGGCATCTCCTGTATATAATTATATATGTACAGCTGGTATAACCTGGGCATCTCCCGTATATAATTATATATGTACAGCTGGTATAACCTGGGCATCTCCCGTATATAATTATATATGTACAGCTGGTATAACCTGGGCATCTCCTGTGTCATGATCCATGCTGGATCAGGACTGATATAAAGCACAGGTAACCTTTTTTTTTCCTAAGCTGTGCTTGAGGTCTTTTTGCCCCCGGTGGCCATTAGAATTATTGCACTGTGGTGTTGTCTGTTCTAAGTTTCCCCCCGGTGGTGGTGAGCGTCATTGCACTCTGGTTTCTTAGTTAAGTGCACATGATTAGAATGCAGGTGCGATTGCTATTTCTTCTATAAAAGAGTCACAGGTGTTGCAATCAGTGTTGGTGATAGTGTTCATTTCAACCATCCTTGGTGGAGGAAGGAGCTGGAGAGCAGCTCTGACAGAACCTGGTGTGAAAGGAGTCATAGGGGATTTCCTTAGCTCTGACAGAGCTTGGTGGCAGTGATTCAGGAGGAGAGCTGCATGCTGGTGGTGGACTCTGTTGCCAGGAGCAAGTGCAACAGAGTAAAGCTAAGTGGTGTTTCCGTTTGTGTTTTTCCTTAGTGTGTATTAGTGCAGCGGTGGGGCCAGTGCCTGCGCCACCCAGCTCCCTAGTAAGGGATAGGTGTAGGGTGTGCTAGGGCGACAGGTTCGTGATCGGTTCCCGGTGCGGAATCGGCATAGGGAACGTTAGGAGCGATAGGGACACTGACTCAGGGGAGTGCAGGAGGTCTCCACGTCCCCTGTCCCTATCGCAGGGCCCACCGTTGTAACTGTTTCCCTACCCCCTTGTCTAGTTGCTTTAGTTACCGGCCTGCGAGCCGTGTCACACAGGACGGCTCCACTTGACATTTATCACCAACCAAACTATTTTTTCTGCTCAGCCATGGACCCAGTTCAGACCTTTGCCCAAATGCTGCAGACCCTTACTGATGAGATTAGGGGGCTGCGTGGTGAGTTGGTGCTGCAGCTGCAGCTGTTGGTGGGCTTTGGGGGTCTGGTTCAGGCACAGGCTCAGCCGGAACCCAAGATATCCCTCCCTGACAGGTTTTCTGGAGGGAGAGATCAATTATTGGTATTTCAGCAAGCCTGAAAACTATACTTCAGACTGCGCCCTCATTCATCAGGGAGTGAAGAGCAACGGGTGGGAATCATTATGTCCCTTCCTAAAGGGGATCCCCAATCCTGGGCCTTCTCCCTACCAGACGATTCTCCATCTTTAGAGTCCGTGGATGAGTTCTTTGCGGCTTTCACGCTTGTGTATGGGGATCTTGATGGCGTCGCCCTGGCGGAATCTCAAATCCGTAGGTGTAAACAGGGTGCCTGGGTTGCTGAGGAGTACTGCTCAGAGTTTAGGAGGTGGGCCACTGACACTCAGTGGAATGACCATGCACTTAGGAGTCAATTTGTGCAGCGCTTGTCTCCAAAGTTGCAAGATGCTCTGGTGCAGTACGCCGCCCCCAGGTCACTGGAGGCCGCCATGTCCCTTGTTATCTGGGTGGATAGACGCCTTAGGGAAAGACATATACAAAAAGTTCCCCCTGATGTCCTTGCTAGGGAGGAGGACCCACCAGTGCGGACGGAGGAACCCAGACAGCCCAGTGTTGTTAATACAAAAAAGGGGGTGTCTGCGGCTCGTCGTGGTGGGGTATGCTTTTCCTGTGGGAAGCCTGGCCATTTCATGAGAGCCTGCCCAGTTTATGCCAAATCTCCAGACGAACCTATGCAAGTAGGAGGAGCTAGTTTTTGTTCGGCGCTGCCTACGGTTCGGGGAGTGGTGTCGGCATTTTTGTACTGTGGGCAGACTGGTCATGTCGTGAAGGCTTGCCCATTGCGCGCCAAATTATCTGTGCCATCTGAGAAGCCGCATTTCCCTGGTCGCTTGGAGGGAGGCGACCAGGGAGTATACATTTTCTCCACTTTGCCCTCCCAAAGTACCGTGTCAGCAGAGGTCTTGGCTGGCGGGGTACCGGAGGGAAAAGATTGGCGGGCGAGGGAAGTGGTCAGCTGGGGGCACTCATGTGAGGGCTTCTGCCTAGGAACTACTGTCTCTGCTGTCTCTCTGCAACGGACCCCTTCCTCTCTGGTGAGTGCAGATGTGCTGCAGGAGAGTAGGGGCAAGTCTCAACCCTCGCCATTGGCCAATCCTGGGAGGTGCAGACCTCGTGGTGGAAGGGGTTGGAGGGTGGTGTACCCCTTGGTGAGGTGTGGGGGTGTGAGTGTGGTGACACAGGGGGACGCCTCTGTTGTCAATCCCAGAAAGAGTTCTCCAAGTGGTGACTAACGAACGAGTGGCAATAAACGTTCAGGTCTGGACCTGTGTGTGAACGAGCGTGTATGGGTGGCCACAAAAAAACATCCAGTGGAAGTGTGTTGTGGAGTGTTACCAGCTCATACCAAACATATGCATACACAACCCGTTCCCCAGGTCACCGCTTCGGAGATGTGTGTTGTCTCCAGAAAATACGTTGCCAATACCAGTGGGCTCGTTTCTCATCAACCTGACATGCAGGTAGTTGCTGGGGTGAACTCTGGGTCTGGGCGTCCCCGCTGTAGGTGGTTCCCTGATGGGGAGCGGTCTTGAGGGTCCAGAGGCCCCTCATTAAGGGGAGGGTACTGTCGTGATCCATGCTGGATCAGGACTGATATAAAGCACAGGTAACCTTTTTTTTTTCCTAAGCTGTGCTTGATGTCTTTTTGCCCCCGGTGGCCATTAGAATTATTGCACTGTGGTGTCATCTGTTCTAGGTTTCCCCCGGGTGGTGGTGAGCGTCATTGCACTCTGGTTTCTTAGTTAAGTGCACATGATTAGAATGCAGGTGTGATTTCTGGCTCTGCTATAAAAGTGTCACAGGTGTTGCAATCAGTGTTGGTGATAGTGTTCATTTCAACCATCCTTGGTGGAGGAAGGAGCTGGAGAGCAACTCTGACAGAGCCTGGTGTGAAAGGAGTCATAGGGGATTTTCTTAGCTCTGACAGAGCTTGGTGGCAGCGATTCAGGAGGAGAGCTGCATGTTGGTGGTGGACTCTGTTGCCAGGAGCAAGTGCAACAGAGTAAAGCTAAGTGGTGTTTCCCTGTTTGTGTTTTTCCTTAGTGTGTATTAGTGCAGCGGTGGGGCCAGTGCCTGCGCCACCCAGCTCCCTAGCAAGGGATAGGTGTAGGGTGTGCTAGGGCGATAGGTTCGTGATCGGTGCCCGATGCGGAACCGGCATAGGGAACGTTAGGAGCATTAGGGACACTGACTCAGGGGAGTGCAGGAGGTCTCCACGTCCCCTGTCCCTATCGCAGGGCCCACCGTTGTAACTGTTTCCCTACCCCCTTGTCTAGTTGTTTTAGTTACCAGCCTGCGAGCCGTGTCACACAGGACAATATCACGTGCCGCGTCCTGTTGTTCTACTTACCGGCCTGCTGGTCGCGTCACACAGGATGGGTCCACGTGACATCCTGTATATAATTACACTGTGTTCCAAATTATTATGCAAATTATATTTTTCTATGATTTTCCTAAATAGTCGGTACAAATGAGTCAGTCTCATAAAGGTCATCACCAGTTAGCGTATACATCAAATTTTATTGAAGAAACCTCCCAATGATAACAGTATAATCTCCAAAATGAATAAAAACTCAAATTGCACTGTTCCAAATTATTAGGCACAGTAGAATTTCTAAACATTTGATCTGTTTTAAAGAACTGAAAATGTTCATTTGTGGAATTTTCAGCATTAGGAGGTCACATTCACTGAACAAAAAAGGTATTTAACTCCAAAACATCCTAACAGGCCAAGTTACATGCTATCATAGGAACCCTTCTGTGATGTCACCTTCACAATTCTTGCATCCATTGAACTTGGGAGTTTTTGGAGTTTCTGCTTGTATTTCTTTGCATGAAGTCAGAATAGCCTCCCAGAGCTGCTGTTTTGATGTGAGCTGCCTCCCACCCTCATAGATCTTTTGCTTGATGATACTCCAAAGGTTCTCTACAGGGTTGAGGTCAGGGGAAGATGGTGGCCACACCATGAATTTATCTCCTTTTATGCCTATAGCAGTCAATGACTTAGAGGTCTTCTTTGCAGCATGAGATGGTGCATTGTCATGCATGAAGATGATTTTGCTCCTGAAGGCACATTTCTGCTTTTTATACCATGGAAGACAGCTGTCAGTCAGAAACTCTATATACAGTACTTTGCAGAGGTCATTTTCACACCTTCAGGAACTTTAAAGAGCCCTACCAGCTGTTTCCCCATGATTCCGGCCCAAAACATGACTCCTCCTCCTCCTTGCTGAAGTCGCAGCCTTGTTGGGACATAGTGGCCATCCACCAACCATCCATCTGGACCATCCAGGGTTGCTCGACACTCATCAGTAAACAAGACTGTATGAAAAATAGTCTTCATGTATGTCTGGGCCCACTGCTACAATTTCTGCTTGTGAACACTTTTTAGGGGTGGCCGTATAGTAGGTTTATGCACCACAGCAAGCCTTTGAAGGATCCTACACCATGAGGTTCGAGGGACTCCAGAGGCACCAGCAGCTTTAAATATCTGTTTGCTGGTTTGTAATGGCTTTTTAGCAGCTGCTTTCTTAATCCGATGAACTTGCCTGGCAGAAACCTTCCTCATTCTGCCTTTATCAGCACAAACATGTCTGTGCTCAGAATCAACCACAAATCTCTTAACAGTACGATGGTCACGTTTAAATTTTTGGGAAATATCTAATGTTTTCATCTCTTGACCAAGGCATTGCACTATTTGATGCTTTTCAGCAGCAGAGAGATCCTTTTTCTTTCCTAAATTCCTTGAAACCTGTGCCCTGCTTAATAATGTGGAACATCATTCTTAAGTTGTTTTCCTTTAATTGGGCTCACCTGGTAAACTAATTATCACAGGCGTTTGAGATTGATTTCAGTGATCCAAAGAGCCCCGATACACAATACCATCTATGAGTTTATTTGATAAACAAAAATTTACATCTTTATGACACTTAAATCCAATTTGCATAATAATTTGGAACGCAGTGTATATATATGTACAGCTGGTATAACCTGGGCATCTCCTGTATATAATTATATAAGTACAGCCAGTATAACCTGGGCATCTCCTGTATATAATTGTATATGTACAGCCAGTATAACCTGGGTATCTCCTGTATATAATTATATACAGTATGTACAGCTGGTATAACTTGGGCATCTCCTCTATAATTATATAATCATGTTAAAGCTGATGCATGAGGCTCTAATTTGTGACTTTATTTTTTACTTCACATTCTGAACTCCTTTTAGTCTTCACTGTTAGATGATAACATTGTCAGTAATCTTCAGATAATACATTAGATTTTGTGACAGAGCCGGGATGACCACATGCATTTTTCATATTCAACTTTAAGTTAATGATAAAATCGTGCTCTGCATGAAGCTCTTGTCGTCTCTGAGTGCTGAGTCCATGTGAATCGACCCAAAATAATCCTGTGCCCTGCATCACTGCACCACACTGACATCTTATTAATGATGGACAAAGGAATCTATGTCTCCCTTATCAGGGCTCCAGCCAAGAAAACAAATCCTTATCATTGCTAAATAACTATTGTTCAACAGAGTCTCTCAAAGCAAGATTGTATTCATATCATGTGTCATGGATAACGGCAGCGGGAATCGTGCCGATCCCACCACTGATACAATTCGTCCGGGGATGCAACTCTGCTGCATCCGATCGTCAGGACAATTACACAACTGACTGACGAGTGATGGAAGAGATCGCGGCTGCTTCCATTGCTAGGCCAGCTATTAGGAACTCACAGTGCATGCATGGCGTATACACCTCCGATTCCAATGCATGGAATATATATATCGTATATACTTGCATATAAGCCGAGATTTTCAGCCCATTTTTTGGGCTGAAAGACCCCCTCTCGGCTTATACGTGAGTCATATAGCGGGGGTCGGCGGGGGAGGGGGAGCGGGGGTGTCAGAGATATACTTACCCCCTCCCGGTGCGGTCTCTGCAGCCCCCTGCTTCTCCCATGTCTCAGGCACTTCCTGCGGTGGTCACGTGGTACCGCTCATTAAAGTCATGAATATGCGCATATTCATGACTTTAATGAGTGGTACCACATGATCGCTGCAGGAAGGAGCCTGAGACAGGGAGAAGGGGCTGCAGAGACCCCGCCAGGACAGGATAAGTATATGCAATATTCACCTGTCCTCGCTCCATCGATGCGCGCTGCTCTGCTGTCTTCCGTCCTGTCTGTGATGTTCAAGCAGAGGGCGCGATGATGTAGTCAGTGCATGCCCTCTGCCTGAACGTCACTGACAGAAAAACCTGGCAGACCCAGGGGAGCACACCGATGGACGGAGTATCAGTAAGTATCGCCAGTGCCGGGGTCCTGAGCCCGCTGTGACCCCGACACCTGGCCCTCAGCAACGGAAAGGTATTTTTTTGTTATTTGCGGTGGCAGCAGCATATGGGGGATATTCTATGGAGCACCTTATGGGGCAGCATACGGGGGGATTCTATGGAGCATCTTATGGGGCAGCATATGGGGCCATAAACTATGGAGCTCCTTATGGGGCAGCATATTGGGGGGGTATTCTAAGGAGCACCTTATGGGGCAGCATATGGGGGGGTATTCTATGGAGCACCATATGTGGCAGCATATGGGGGGTATTCTATGGAGCACCATATGGGGCAGCATATGGGGGGTATTCTATGGAGCATCTTATGGGGCAGCATATAGGGGTATTCTATGGAGCATCTTATGGGGCAGCATATGGGGCCATAAACTATGGAGCAGCATATGGGGGCATAAACTATGGGGCATCTTACGGGCAGCACATGGGGGCCTAATATATGGAGCAACATATGGTGCAGCATATGGGGGCATAATCTATGGAGCAGCATATGGAGGCATAATCTATGGAGCATCTTATGAGGCAGCATATGGGGGCATAATCTATTGGGCGGCATATGGGGGCATAATCTATGGAGCATCTTATGGAGCCATCATGAACTGTATGAAGCATTATATGGGACTTCTGATTCATATGGATACTCAAAAACATTTAACCTACTGATGTCTCAATTAATTTTACTTTTATTGGTATCTTTTTTTATTTTTGAAATTTACCAGTAGCTGCTGCATTTTCCACCCTAGGCTTAGGGGGGTCGGCTTATACACAAGTATATACGGTGACCCTCGTTTAATGACAGAAAAACCCACAATGGTCCCAGAAATAATTTGAATCTGACAAAAGTGATAAATCAAAAATCTATGAAAATGAACAAAAGAATGTCAGACATTGCTTTCAGCCATGCTTCCACAGAAATTTAAAAAAAATTAAACTCATGAAATAAGCCTGGACAGAAATGATGGTTCCCTCAATGTAATATTTTGTTGAACAACCTTTTGAGGCAATCACTGCAATCAAATGATTCCTGTAACTGTCAATGAGACTTCTGCACCTCTCGACAGGCATTCTGGCCCACTCCTCAAGAGCAAACTGCTCCAGTTGTCTTGTGTTTGAAGGTTGCCTTTTCCAGACGGCATGTTTCAGCTCTTTCTAAAGATGCTCAATAGGATTTTAGTCAGGGCTCATAGAAGGCCACTTCAGAATAGGCCAGTGTTTTCCTCTTATCCATTCTTGGGTGTTTTAGTTGTGTGTTTTGGGTCATTATCCTGTTGCAAGACCTATGACCTGCGACTGAGACCAAGCTTTCTGACAATGGGCAGCACATTTCTCTCTAGAATCCCTTGATAATCTTGAGATTTCATTGTACCCTGCAGATTCTAGACACCCTGTGCCAGATGCAGCAAAGCAGCCCCTGTACATAACAGAGCCTCCTCCATGTTTCACAGTAGGGACAGTGCTATTTTCTTGATATGCTTCATTTTTCTGTCTGTGAACATAGAGCTGATGTGCCTTGCCAAAAAGTTCCACTTTTGTCTCATCTGTCCGTAGGACATTCTCCCAGAAGCTTTGTGACTTGTAAACATGTAGTTTGGCAGATTCTAGTCTGGATTTTTATGATTTTTTTTCAACAATGGTGTCTTCCTTTGTCGTCTCCCATGAAGTCCACTTTGGTCATAGTCATGATCTCAGTTCGGGTTTGACTCGCACACGTGGGGTTAATGTTTGGAACCAGTGCTGATGACTGGCATTTCTGGGGTTAAAGGTTGTGATCCCAGTGCAGGCTTACCTGCACACCTGGGGCTATGATTGTGGCCTCTCCCTGGTTCTGGGGGAGGCTTCTTATAGCCTCAGGACGCTCCCATTCCTGTCAGTTATACTTTCGCCCTTGGCATTGTGTGGTGACCCCTGAGTGTGTTTGTGCTGTGTTCTGGTTACTTGATTCTCTGTGTATGACTCGGTCTGTTCTCTGGATATCGCTTTGGATTCTGCCTGGTACCTTATATGTCTGTTTGGTTTTGATCTCGGCTTGGCCCTGATTATCCACTCTGTCTCCTCCCTGGTACTGTACTGTGATCCTGTGTATGACCTTTGGCTTTGTCTGACCTCCCGTCTGTTTATCTCTCCTGTACCTCGCTGGTCTGTACTGTGCATAATCTCTGCTTTGCTTGGACTCTGAGTTCTCTTCCTTCTCTGTGTGCAGGACACTAAGCCCCGCCCCCTGTAGTCACATGACCATTCACATGACCATAGGTCCTATGCTGGCTTCCTAAACTTCAGCATCCACAGGTCCTGTAAACCGGTACTTTCTGGCTGTACCTGACCCCGGTACCCCTACATTGCGGGTGAGTCACTGCTCAGCGGAGGCTGCACGCCGGCGCTGACACTCAGGACACGCGCACTGGCTCAGTGAGCAAGTACAGTGCGGTGTTCCTGACAGTCATGCAATGGATGGTGCGATCTGACACTGATGTTCCTTGAGCTTGAAGTTCACCTTTAATGTGTTTAGAAGTTTTTCTGGACTCTTTTGTTATCATTTGTATTATCCGTCTCTTTGATTTGTCATCAATGTTCCTCCTGCGGCCACGTCCAGGGAGGATGGCTACAGTCCCATAGAGCTTAAATTTCTAAATAATATGTGCAACTGTAGTCACTGGAACATCGAGCTGCTTGGAGAAGGTCTTATAACTTTTACCTGTAACATGTTTGTCCATAATTTTCTTTCTAATCTCCTGAGACAACTCTTTCCTTCGCTTCCTCTGGTCCATGTTGAGTGATACACACCATGTCACCACACAGCACAGTGAGTATCTGTAGCCTCTATACCGGCCACTCACTGACTCCAGGATTGTAAACACCTGTGATGGTAATTACTGGACACATGTCCCTTTTGTCACATTGTTTTCAGGGGTGACATCGCTTCTGTCCAGGCCTATTTCATGAGTTTTATTTTTTTTAAATTCTGTGGAAGCATGGGCGAAAAGCAATGTCTGACTTTCATTTGTTCATTTTCATAGATTTCTTTTATGTATTATTAATTTTGGCAGTTTCAAGTTATTTCTGACCATTGTGGGTTTTTCTGTCATTAATGGAGGGGTACCAACAATATAGACCACATAGTTAGGTCCATATATATTTGGACAGAGACATTTTTCTAATTTTGGTTCTAGGCATTACCACAATGAATTTTAAACAAAACAATTCAGATGCAGTTGAAGTTCAGACTTTCAGCTTTCATTTGAGGGTATCCACATTAACATTGGATGAAGGGTTTAGGAGTTTCAGCTCCTTAACATGTGCCACCCTGTTAACCTTTTTTCTTTATAACAATTTTAGTTTTTGCAAAAGCTATTTCAGTTTCATATATCTAATAACTGATGGACTCAGTTGTATTTCTGGATTCAAATGAGGTTTATTGTACTAACAGAAAATGTGCAATCTGCATTTAAACAAAATTTGACCGGTGCAAAAGTATGGGCACCCTTATCATCTTCTTGATTTGAACACTCCTAACTACTTTTTACTATCTTCCTGAAGCACTAAATTGGTTTTGTAATCTCATTGAGCTTTGAACTTCATAGCCAGATGTATCAAATCATGAGAAAAGGTATTTAAGGTGGCCACTTGCAAGTAGTTCTCCTATTTGATTCTCCTATGAAGAGTGGCATCATGGGCTCCTCAAAACAACTCTCAAATGATCTGAAAACAAAGATTATTCAACATAGCTTTTCAGGGGAATGATACAAAAAGTTGTCTCAGAGATTTAACCTGTCAGTTTCCACTGTGAGGAACATAGTAAGGAAATGGAAGAACTCAGGTACAGTCTTGTTAAGCCCAGAAGTGGCAGGCCAAGAAAAATATCAGAAAGGCAGAGAAGAATGGTGAGAACAGTCAAGGACAATCCACAGACCACCTCCAAAGACCGGCAGCATCATCTTGCTGCAGATGGTGTCACTGTGCATCGGTCAACAATACAGCGCACTTTGCACAAGGAGAAGCTGTATGGGAGAGTGATGCGAAAGAAGCCGTTTCTGCAAGCACGCCACAACCAGAGTCGCCTGAGGTATGCAAAAGCACATTTGGACAAGCCAGTTACATTTTGGAAGAAAGTCCTGTGGACTGATGAAACAAAGATTGAGTTGTTTGGTCATACAAAAAGGCGTTATGCATGGAGGCTAAAAAACACAGCATTCCAAGAAAAACACTTGCTACCCACAGTAAAATTTGGTGGAGGTTCCATCATGCTTTGGGGCTGTGTGGCCAATGCCGCCACTGGGAATCTTGTTAAAGTTGAGGGTCGCATGGATTCAACTCAGTATCAGCAGATTCTTGACAATAATGTGCAAGAATCAGTGACGAAGTTGAAGTTACGCAGGGGATGGATATTTCAGCAAGACAATGATCAAAAACACCGCTCCAAATCTACTCAGGCATTCATGCAGAGGAACAATTACAATGTTCTGGAATGGCCAGCCCAGTCCCCAGACCTGAATATCATTGAACATCTGTGGGATGATATGAAGGGGGCTGTCCATACTCGGCGACCATCAAACTTAACTGAACTGGAATTGTTTTGTAAACAGGAATGGTCACAAATACCTTCATCCAGGATCCAGGAACTCATTAATAGCTACAGGAAGCGACTAGAGGCTGTTATTTTTGCAAAAGGAGGATCTACGAAATGTTAATGTCACTTTTATGTTGAGGTGCCCATACTTTTGCACCTGGAGGTCCCAGGCTGGAGATATTGTCATCATGTTTCCTGTCACAATTTTACCTCTCTAATAAAATGAAACACAGCATGGATAGCATCGTCCATCTCACAGATATTAAGTTGGAGGCGTTTGGCTGGCCTTTGAGCGATGTGAGTCAATGCGCTATGTTTGTCCTTTCAGTATGACGCCGAAAATCTATCTCTCCTAAATATTGCATCAGTGCAAACCCCAATATTCATCACTGACCACTGGCTCCAGAATGTCTGAGACCAGTCCTTTGAACAGAGGAAGCTGTTGCCTCAGAGGAGTACTTCTCTTCCTCTGAGTATACAAATCATTGGTGTCTTGTTCTCAGAGCAGAAATCCTGTTGTAATTACCCTGTCACTGCAGGAGGTCAAACTTCAATGGAGATTGAAGTGTCAGCTCTCTCTCACTTCCTCAGTTATAATTAATCTCACGTGAGGGTGATATGTCCCTCCCTGAAGATGTCTTTAAGGATTTAACATTTTTTCTCTGCAACATCACAAATAATCAATCTTCTTGTCCAATGTCATATTGGAAATGGTATCTATAGCTGAGTATACAGTATGTACAGTATAGTACCATGTGTAGTACAGAAGAATGTATGTTATTGTACATAGGAGCAGTATTATAGTAGTTATATTCTTGTATATAGTAGCAGTATTATAGTAGTTATATTCTTGTACATAGGGGCAGTATTATAGTAGTTATATTCTTGTACATGGGGGCAATATTATAGTAGTTATATTCTTGTATATAGGAGCAGTATTATAGTAGTTATATTCTTGTACATAGGGGCAGTATTATAGTAGTTATATTCTTGTACATAGGGGCAGTATTATAGTAGTTATATTCTTGTACATAGGGGCAGTATTATAGTAGTTATATTCTTGTACATAGCAGTATTATAGTAGTTATATTCTTGTACATAGAGGCAGTATTATAGTAGGTATATTCTTGTACACAGGGGCAGTATTATAGTAGTTATATTCTTGTATATAGGGGCAGTATTATAGTAGTAATTTTCTTGCACATAGAGGCAGTATTATAGTAGTTATATTCTTGTACATAGGGGCAGTATTATAGTAGTTATATTCTTGTATATAGGAGCAGTATTATAGTAGTTATATTCTTACACATAGGGGGCAGTATTATAGTAGTTATATTCTTGTACATAGAGGCATTATTATAGTAGGTATATTCTTGTACATTGGGGCAGTATTATAGTAGTTATATTCTTGTACATAGGAGCAGTATTATAGTAATTAAATTCTTGTACATAGGGGCAGTATTATAGTAGTTATATTCTTGTATATAGGGGCAGTATTATAGTAGTTATATTCTTGCACATAGGGGGCAGTATTATAGTAGTTATATTCTTGTACATAGGGGGATGTATTATAGTAGTTATATTCTTGTACATGGGAGCAGTATTATAGTAGTTATATTCTTGTACATAGGAGCAGTATTATAGTAGTTATATTCTTGCACATAGAGGCAGTATTATAGTAGTTATATTCTTGTATGTAGGGGCAGTATTATAGTAGTTATATTCTTGTATATAGGGGCAGTATTATAGTAGTTATATTCTTGCACATAGGGGGCAGTATTATAGTAGTTATATTCTTGTACATAGGGGGATGTATTATAGTAGTTATATTCTTGTACATAGGGGCAGTATTATAGTAGTTATATTCTTGTATATAGGGGCAGTATTATAGTAGTTATATTCTTGCACATAGGGGGCAGTATTATAGTAGTTATATTCTTGTACATAGGGGGATGTATTATAGTAGTTATATTCTTGTACATGGGAGCAGTATTATAGTAGGTATATTCTTGTACATCGGGGCAGTATTATAGTAGTTATATTCTTGTACATAGGGGCAGTATTATAGTAGTTATATTCTTGTATATAGGGGCAGTATTATAGTAGTTATATTCTTGCACATAGGGGGCAGTACTATTGTAGTTATATTCTTGTACATAGGGGGATGTATTATAGTAGTTATATTCTTGTACATGGGAGCAGTATTATAGTAGTTATATTCTTGTACATAGGAGCAGTATTATAGTAGTTATATTCTTGTACATAGGGGCAGTATTATAGTAGTTATATTCTTGTATATAGGGGCAGTATTATAGTAGTTATATTCTTGTACATAGGGGGCAGTATTATAGTAGTTATATTCTTGTACATAGGGGGATGTATTATAGTAGTTATATTCTTGCACATAGGGGCAGTATTATAGTAGTTATATTCTTGCACATAGGGGCAGTATTATAGTAGTTATATTCTTGTACATATGGGCAGTATTATAGTAATTATATTCTTGCACATAGGGGCAGTATTATAGTAGTTATATTCTTGTACATAGGAGCAGTATTATAGTAGTTATATTCTTGCACATACAGGCAGTATTATAGTATATTCTTGTACGTAGGGGCAGTATTATAGTAGTTATATTCTTGTATATAGGGGCAGTATTATAGTAGTTATATTCTTGTAGATAGGGGCAGTATTATACTAGTTATATTCTTGTACATAGGGGCAGTATTACATTAGCTATATTCCTGTACATAGGGGCAGTATTATAGTAGTTATATTCCTGTATATAGGAGCAGTATTACAGTATATTATTGTACATAGGGGCAGTATTATAGTAGTTATATTCTTGTACATAGGGGGCAGTATTATAGTAGTTATATTATTGTACATAGGAGGCAGTATTATAGTAGTTATATTCTTGTACATAGGAGGCAGTATTATAGTAGTTATATTCTTGCACATAGGGGCAGTATTTTAGTAGTTATATTCTTGTACATAGGAGCAGTATTATAGTAGTTGTATTATTGTACATAGGGCCAGTATTATAGTAGTTATATTCTTGTACATAGGGGCAGTATTATAGTAGTTATATTCTTGTACATAGGGGCAGTATTACATTAGCTATATTCCTGTACATAGGGGCAGTATTATAGTAGTTATATTCCTGTATATAGGAGCAGTATTACAGTATATTATTGTACATAGGGGCAGTATTATAGTAGTTATATTCTTGTACATAGGGGGCAGTATTATAGTAGTTATATTATTGTACATAGGAGGCAGTATTATAGTAGTTATATTCTTGTACATAGGAGGCAGTATTATAGTAGTTATATTCTTGCACATAGGGGCAGTATTTTAGTAGTTATATTCTTGTACATAGGAGCAGTATTATAGTAGTTGTATTATTGTACATAGGGGCAGTATTATAGTAGTTATATTCTTGTACATAGGGACAGTATTACAGTAGCTATATTCTTGTACATAGGGGCAGTATTATAGTAGTTATATTCTTGTACATAGGAGCAGTATTATAGTAGCTATATTCTTCTACATAGGAGCAGTATTATAGTAGTTCTATTCTTGTATATAGGAGCAGCATTATAGTAGTTATATTCTTGTACATAGGGTCAGTAATATAGTAGTTATATTCTTGTACATAGGAGTAGTATTATAGTAGTTATATTCTTGTACATAGGGGCAGTATTATAGTTTTTATATTCTTGCACATAGGAGCAGTATTATAGTAGTTATATTCTTGTATATAGGAGCAGTATTATAGTAGTTATATTCTTGTATATAGGAGCAGTATAACAGAAGTTATATTATTGTACATAGGGGCAGTATTATAGTTTTTATATTCTTGTACATAGAGGCAGTATTATAGTAGTTATATTCTTTTACATAGGAGCAGTATTATAGTAGTTATATTCTTGTGCATAGGGGCAGTATTATAGTAGTTATATTCTTGAACATAGGGGCAGTATTATAGTAGTTATATTCTTGTACATAGGGGCAGTATTATAGTATTTATATTCTTGTACATAGGGGCAGTATTATAGTTTTTATATTCTTGCACATAGGAGCAGTATTATAGTAGTTATATTCTTGTATATAGGAGCAGTATTATAGTAGTTATATTCTTGTATATAGGAGCAGTATTACAGTAGTTATATTATTGTACATAGGGGCAGTATTATAATTTTTATATTCTTGTACATAGAGGCAGTATTATAGTAGATATAATCTTTTACATAGGAGCAGTATTATAGTAGTTATATTCTTGTGCATAGGGGCAGTATTATAGTTTTTATATTCTTGTACATAGGGGCAGTATTATAGTAGTTATATTCTTGTACATAGGGGGCAGTATTATAGTAGCTATATTCTTGTACATAGGGGGCAGTATTATAGTAGTTATATTCTTGTACATAGGAGCAGTATTATAGTAGTTATATTCTTGTACATAGGGGCAGTATTATAGTAGTTATATTCTTGTACATAGGGGCAGTATTATGGTAGTTATATTCTTGTACATAGGAGCAGTATTATAGTAGTTATATTCTTGTGCATAGGGGCACTATTATAGTTTTTATATTCTTGTACATAGGAGCAGTATTATAGTAGTTATATTCTTGTACATAGGGGCAGTATTATAGTAGTTATATTCTTGTACATAGGAGCAGTATTATAGTAGTTATATTCTTGTGCATAGGGGCAGTATTATAGTTTTTATATTCTTGTACATAGGAGCAGTATTATAGTAGTTATATTCTTGTACATGGGGGCAGTGTTATAGTAGCTATATTCTTGTACATAGGGGGCAGTATTATAGTAGTTATATTCTTTTATACAGGGGCAGTATTCTTTTAGCTAAGTTATTGTACATGCAATAGGAGATTGTATTATAAAAGTCTTTTTTTGTTTGTTTAGGGACGGTCTTATAGTAGTTTTTCTTCAGTGAAAGCAGCATACAATATTCAGAATCTTCTGTCTTAGATAATCTCCATAAATTTTCTCATGACAATTCCCTAATTTGATCCTCCTTCTGTACGAGACTGTATTAGAGATCAGCGATCTATATGACACCTGCTGCTGGATGGTGATATGTAAATTATATTAGGCTTAAATGAAAATAATAATATCTTATAATGAATTCCCCTTTTTCATTCACAGCACAATGTGTCGCATCTATCAACCTGACGATCTGACCTGAATAAATGAGCAGCCAGACATGGGAATAAATGTGATGATAACGCTTGTGTTTCTTGTCCAGTCTCAGAGGAGCTGTGTACCAGACATCGCCTCATGCACATTTTCATTTTGTGTTTACTCATAAAGAATCCCCAAATCTAAAACTTTCTCTTTTAAAAAATGTATAATAATGAGTCCTTTACTGCAAGCACTCACTCAAATATACAGTATATTTAAGCATATATATATATTTAAATTTACATATATATAAATATATATATATATATATTTGTTATTATAAGATTTGTATTTTTACCTTGACTTATTTGATATTGTAATAGGGATCAGCACTGTTTTTTTCATACAAAGTCTCATATTTCCAGTATATTAGCTTTTTTTTATAATGTTTTCCCTACAGCCACCACTAGAGGGAGCTCACTGTAAACTGTGATCATAAACAGTATGCATTTAGCTCCTGTGCTCCTCCTAGTGGTGACAGAGGGCAAATGTTTAATTACCATTCACCCTTTTTCCAAACTCCTTTCCCCCCCCGCATAATTATATGAAAAAAGTGCCAAATGTGAAAACCCCCACAGGGCAGGGGTAAGAGAGCAGGAAATAAAACCAAATGAAACAAAACTATAACTACTAAAGCAGCAACAGCAAATATAATAAAGAAGAACAATATGTAACAATGGGAATATTCTCATGGTAAAGGGGCTGTCCACTAGTAGGACAACCTCTTCCTAATCTAAATGTTTGACCTGATAAAATGAGCCTATCCTCACCGCCTGTGAAGGCGCCATTCCATCGGTGTCAGCACTCACAGTACTGGGGCTTTCGCTTGGTGTTCACTGTCCCCGCCTTCAGACATTTTGAACATGAAGCAGAAGCTCGGGCAGTAGCTGATCTCTGACTTCCTCTTCATGTTCAAAATGTCAGAAGGCGGGGACAGTGACGCCAGTACTGACTGGGCACGGGGATCACGCGTCACAACAACCACGTGGCCGTCTCAGGACCGCGAGTGGTGACACTGCTGGAACGGCGCTGGAGGAGAGTATAAGCTTTTGTTTTTTATCTAGACCAAATATAGATCAAGAAAGAGTTGTCCTAGTAGTGTGAGAACCCCTTTAACAGTTTAAGATTAATTTTCTGCCTATATTTAATCTGATATTTGTATATTTTCTTCACTGTTGAGCTGTCACTATCTGTAATGTTCATTTAGTGTTTTAGTCTCTCTCTACCTCTATTGATGAGCTGTGAGCTGTGACGTCCTCTCATTTTCCACATTCTGCTGCATTCCCTGCCTCAGCTTTTATAGAGACTATAATAGTCACTTTTGATTGGCTATGCTATTCCATGTGATGTGATAGCTGAAAGGCTTTATGGAACAGCCCAACCGGCCATGCACGAGCTCCTGGCATCCTTCCCTAGCTGATACAATCTTCTGCAACGTGTAAAATGAAGATGACCATGTAAGTCAATTTTAACTAATTGAATCGCAAATTGTTACAGTTTGACGGGTTCAGCAAATTTCTAAAAATTCTACACAAATTTTTATTTGCTCATCTCTGGTACCTTCCCTGGTATTGGATTTTTCCAATGTCAATGAAGGTGACAACAAGTCTACATAGGTAATTGGAAAGCTGGATGATAATCTCTGTAGATGAGACGCAAGGCGCACCATTGGGCAGTACGGTAGGAAGAGTAGTGACGGTTCATAGTGGAAAGGCGTCTGCTCACCAGTTCGTCTTGTCCGTACTTAGGCACAACACTAGTACGGGTGTATGGTAGGAGTGCCGCATTCCTCCAGTTCTCAGTCACTAAGGTCCATCAAATTAGTGCAGCAGAAAATCAGTAAGATGCGCTGCCAGCAGAGTCCAAAGCTTTTGGGTAAAGTAAGGTGCATCAGATGTCTGTTTTGGGAGAACGATTTTTGGGAACCGTAAGATTCCTTCATCAGGTCCAAGGTGTTATCCTGTAATTAATATGTGATTCAATGCAGGTTGGCACAAAAACTTCTATCAGGCTGGATGGGGTTAGCTCTGGAAGGATGTCTGCCATGGATGTAGTGATAATGTCCTCCTGGAGTGTACCGGGGAGAGGTTATTGGTGCTGGCCTCAAATTCGAGGAAGGTAATAGCTGCATCAGTCAAGGCGGTGATAGAGATCACGTCTGTGAAAAAATGAAGCTGTAGCAGTAAGGGCTCCGGTTCCTAAGTATTACAGTTTGGCAAAGCATGGTTTTGGCACAGGGTCTAATGAATTAGGAATAAAGCTCTTAGAGACACAGATAGGGGTGAAGCGAGAGAAGCTTGGGAGGTTAAGGTCTGGACAAATAAGAATAAATGGAGAAGGGTATGAGAGTGGAGGAACTAGGAGCCTTGATGTTAGGGTCTAGACAAGTAGGAATGAGACTTCAGGACGAAGAATGGTGGACTGGAGGAGGTTAGGGCCATTGGGACTGTGGTTGTGGTTACTTGGGACCCTTGTAGGCAGAGTTGTGTCAGAGAAGCGGGGATGGAGTAAAGTCTGGGATACAGAAATAGGGATTTACAGGACAGGACCTGGACAAAGCAAAGAAAAACCACTCAAGATAGAGACGTGTGAAGTGAGACGGCCATTAGTCACTGTAGAGAGACCCGTGAACAGCTCTAGAAGGTTCCACCATTCTTCACAGTTTAATCAGTGACTGTTGCACCGTGCGTGTATTGATGCCACCAAGATTTGGTGCTTCTGTGCTGAAACCACTTGTATTATGTCCATTATATCAGTAGTAATCACAATGCTCTGCAGTGCTGCTCACAATGTTTGAGCACATTGGCTGACTGTCTTCTTTGGAGAAGATCCACTCACGGGGCGCAATTATTTCAGCTCCCCGCACGGCCCGGCTGCCTGCTGAGCCACAGTCTGGAGCCCACCGATCCAAGCGATGTTACACTGGCATCTAACAGAAGCGAGAGCCTCGGGGACTCTTCTTATTCCTGCGCAACATTCTCATTCCTGAAGGCAATCCCATGCTCATCGCTTTCCCAGATGATGAAGCTGTCTCTGTTGGTCGTACAATTTCCTCCATAATGAAGGCATCTTTATCTTTGTGTGCTAATTCCACATGACACTCCAAACACCCATATATCTAATTATGAGCCTGCGGGGACCTCATTTCATTGTAATTTAGTCACAGATTCATTGCACCAGGAAATCTCAATTATTGCATTTTGCAAGAAGTAAGAATGAGGCGACTCCATAAATAAGAGAAAGCTTTATAGCCGCTCATGCCGAAGATGTGGCTGCATAAGTAAAGGCACCCAGTGCTGGAAAAAAGAGATACAAGCCTCAGCCACGTTTGTAAGAAAAAGATGACATAGTATCCACAACAACTTCTTCCTGTTTTCTCCATCGTTAAATAAAGTAACTAAATATTAATTTCAAGCAGTTTGAACTAATAGTTCTATACAGAGCTGAGAATATCATGAATATTCCAAGTCACTGCCTAATAGTGCTTCCACTTTCTCCATAACGGTGCTATACTCTGCCATACAATCTGCAGTAATATTCACCTGAAACAACCATGCAATGAGAGTGTTAAACAGTTGCCAATTTTGCCCTTTTACTTTTTGACATCTAGTTGCCAAATAACAGCAGCGCGCAGTCTCTAAAGGGTAAAAAAAAAGTGCCGAAATTACACTTTAACTCATTGTAAAATAATACCGCCAAACAACTTCCAATGACAATGCCATGAGCAGATGAAATAATGGTGACAGACTTCTGAAATCACAGCGTAAAGAGGGTGTAAAGCAGCCGAGCCCTTGTTCCCTGACGACACACCGCACAAAGAATAATGCTGTACAGATCCTACAGATTGTAAAAGTTTTCTCAATTTATCAAATAATATTGCAACGTGCAAATTTCTCAACTCATTTAATAAATCACTCATCTCTGGGGGTTCAACTCCTCAGTCCCCACTGATCTCAAAAGTCAGGGTTTTATGTGTTATCTGCCACTGCTTCATTTGTGGCCTATGGAAATGTAGTAGATAGCGGAATCTGAGCAGGGCATTACAGTACCCCCCATTCTTAGGATCAGTAAGGGGATCAGAAGTCCAGCCCACGGAAACAGCAAGTTATTACCCATCCTGTGGGTAGAGTATTAATTTCTCAGATTAGCCAACGCCTTTGGGCACTGGAAAGGTTGAGCTTGGGTATCTTACTTACTGCACCATTAAGGGATATAGCTAAAAGTACAAGAGTAACTCCACTTTTTTTAATTTCACTATTCTCTTGGTATTTCAAAGTTATGCATATTTGTAATACACTTCATTCCCTTATTTTTCTTCCTTTTCTACCAAACACTACGCTGTAATGGTGTTTCATGCTCCTTTATAGGCTGCTTTCAGCTACTGCTCAGAAAGACCTGCACACGGCATACCATTAATCTCAATATGAGCATTCCCCTGTCTCAGTATGGGGAATGGGAGCAGAGAAGCTCAGACAGGGAGGAATGTCCCATAGACAGTGTACAGATTTTGCTGAGCAGCAGTTCAAAGCAGCTTCTAAAGGAGCACAAACTGGATCCTGAAACAGTACAGCAACATAGTGTTTAAGAGAGAAGGAAGCAAAAGAATAACATCCTCACTTTGCAATTACTTAGAGAATAATTAAATTAAAAAAAAGATTTACACAACTTGATAGACACAAACATAATAAGTAATCTACAAACGGCCCCCACCTACCCAACTGTGACTGCTGCATCCTCACCTGATATAGTTATGCCTCAAGAACTTTGAGGACTTGTTCAATGCTTCCTCCACTTTTGATCAGATCCCATTTGGGATTAGTATATGTAGAGTATAATAATTTATTAAGGTCATCCAATTCCTTTGAAGAATTTCGTGTCCATTACCACCTTCACAATGAACGCAGAAACTCTTCTCTCCAAGCCTCTCATCGTGGTGCTCCCCAAGGTCAAATTTGATGAAGCCACAATCATTCTCTCTCCTCGCCGCTTATCATTGCCAATCTTTCATTGATTTTTTTTTTTCTTTAATACACCGAGTTCTCAATTACCTTTAATTACCGGGCTATCCACAGTTTTAATTAAATATAGGTGAATGCTCCCATTAACAGTTATTACCTTCAGAAGCCACTTACCCAGAATCTGGAAGTATAGGAAGTGTATGGTAAGCTCATAGATCATCCGGATCACTTCCACTTTTCAAAAGATTAATGGCCCAAGAGCTGACAATCTAATTGCCCCCGCTGATGAGCCTTTCATAATTCTTTTTCATTGCCTTTATTGAAAATTGGAAGAGTGAGAAAAACGTTTCGCTTTTTTTTTTTTCAGGTTGACTGTAATAATTCATTCGGAAGAACTCCCGGCAAATGAAGTTCATGGTTTATTTAACACCTTCCAGGAATATCAAAAATAATACAGTGAATAGGGAAGAAAGCAGAAGCGCCCAAATCACCGCGATTCATCTGCTCCGAAATTACCTAGGTGCAGATAGAAACTGATTAAAAGAGTAAAGTTTGGTCACTTGGGGAAAGACTAAGTTTAGGATTGGGTGAGATATGAAGGTTTCTGATAGAGTAGGAGGCCTCCTCAGTTTTGACTGATCTCAAGTCTATAAGGGTGTGTGCAGACGCTGCGGAATCCGCTGCGGATTAATCAGCACGGATTTTGCAAAAACCGCAGATAAACCGCAGGTCAAAAGACCTGCGGATTATCTGCGGTTTTGCCTGTGGTTTGGTCCTGCGGATTCACCATCTCCACAATGGTGGAGATAGGAACCCGCTGCGGATTCCGCAGAAAGAATTGACATGTCACTTCTTTCTGCGGTTTCAAAACCGCAGCAAATCCGCGCGAATTTTTCTGCAACGTCTACACAGCGGTTTTTTTTTACCATTCATTTGAATGGTACTGTACACCACAGCTAAAACTGCTGCGGGTCCGCAGTGGCCAAAAATGCAGCGGAATCCGCAGCGTGCGCACATACCCTAAGTATCGAGGGGTGAGACCATCAGAAGAAGGAAAAATTTAAAAATAGTTCCGCATTTTTTTTTTTTAGAAACCACACCTCACCTGTCTGTGCATTACATCCACTATTCATCATCCGATAGAGAAAGGTTTCTGGTAGGGAAGGAATCAGATGCCTCCCAGCCAGAGAGTAGTCTGATCTAAAGTCTGGAAGTAGGAAAAGTAGACCATTAGCATCATATGTTGTGAAGATTGTAATGAAAGGGTTTGTCCATGATTAGAAAAAAACATGGCTTCTTTATTCCAGGAAGCAAAAAAAGAGTAGGGAGAAACCTACAGAATATATATACCCATAAAATAAATATTATTGATTAAAACATAAATAATTATTGACTATACAATAAATCAGAGGCAGCTATGTGCTAATACAAAGAGACACTAACATAAAAAGGTGGTGATTATATGCACACGTTTAAGTAAATAAATAAAACATACATCCTCATGTGTAGCAGTAATATTGGGTACACCTTTCCCAAGTATATATATGAAACAACAAGGGCTAAAATACAATGTTATACTTACATATGTATGACACAATCTGCTGTAAAGTTACCACCGCCCCAACGCACGTTTCGTCATATCTTCATGAGGAGGCGTGATGAAATTATAATGAAAAGAGAGTTTTTACCTACTCACTTTTCATTATATAGCTTCATCACATGTCCTGATCAAGATATGACGAAACGTGCGTTGGGGCGGTGGTAACTTTACAGCAGATTGTGTCATACACATGTAAGTATAACATTGTATTTTAACACTTTTTGTTTCATATATATTTGAAAATGGTGTACCCAATATTACTGCTACACATGAGGGTATATACAGTATTTATTTACTTAAACATGTGCATATAATCACCATCTTTATAAGTTAGTGTCTCTTTGTATTAGCACTTAGCAGCCTATGATTTATTGTATAGTCTGCAATTGTTTGTTTTTATCAATAAAATTTATCTTATGGGTATATATACTCCGTATGTTTTTCCCTACTTTTTTTCTGCTTGCTATATCATGTGAGTTGTGCCCTTTACTTGCCTTTTAGGATGGGTCCACTGATATTAACTTCTTATTTCATGACCTATTCTAGTCCTGTCCATTGGTTGTGTATGGTTTTACAGCTCGGCTCTATTTAAAGGAAGTAAAGGAGTGGTCAGTCCCATCCAGTACATCTAGACACTCCTAAAACCCGGACCCAAAAATCCGAGCCCATTACAAATCCTCTCAGCAACTTTTTGTCACGGCAGCCTTCTTTCCGGGCTTCACATCATCGAGGCTAACAACCTTGGTGACTCATCTAAAACCTTTTCAGCTGCATCCTTACACCCTTTAATGTTTGCTATTCACCATATCTACTATCGTGGTTTTCCTCCTGCTCATGTTAATCTCTGGTTGGCAGGTGTCCTATCATGTCATGAGAAATCTTCTTCTACCCTCCAGCTAAACCCAAATCAAGCAACACAGCCATGGTCAGCTACACCACCTTAGTCAATTCTGACTACATCCTTCTTCCCCATTGTAGATGAAAGTTTTTGTAACAGACTCTGGCCAAAAATATTTATTGGAAGCCTAAATCAGGTATACACCATCCATGGCCATGAAGTTCTGGAGCCATTTCTAGACCAGTCCCATTGCAGATAGCTGTACATGATAATTACACACCCAGTAAATATAATTCTAGTGATCATACTCTTCCGCTACAGGAAAGAAGACAACTCCTCCTTTTACGGCACACACAGGGGTAGTCCCCCCTCATCGGTTTGCTCCGGTGGTATGGAGCTGTTAATCTCTCCTTACGTCCATAGGTTAAATAGATGGGGAAGATCAATATTATATAATGTAAGGTTTATTTTGTAAGAGCTATTGCAACATTACATCCATTTTGCACATAAGAGATTGTAGACCCTAACAGATTCTGTATGGAGGCTTCAGGGTACTCCTCTGCATCTGTTTGTCACAGCTCTATGTAATTTTTTGGAATTACGTTCATTATCCTGGAGGCTCTGGGGTGGGAGGACACAGGTCATTATCATGACATACTATCAATTTATGGCTGTAATTTCCTGCTCCTGAAAAGCATCTTTCTCACAACTACATGTGACTTTATTGTATTTCATTGTATGATCTCTCATTCAGATTTTTATTAAACAATGGGAAATTAATGACATTACCGCGGAGGGAAAACATGATCCTTAACCCTTTAAGAACACAGTGCTATATTAGTTATGAGTTGAGCTAATTTCCGCTGCCAGTTATTTAGCATAAATATATTATAGTTATTTTTTTTACAGAAATTTATCACAACCATTTCCTAAGCACCACACACTTTGAAAAAAAATTGATGAAAAATTTCTGCACAAATGTAGCTTGTGCCACATTTTGCAACTTAAACATTTTTCTATGAAGTGGATTTGGAGCTGTATTTTAGAAAAACAGAGCTCACTTGCCACTAAAAGATATCTGAAATGCTTTTTACACTGTCGCTTCAAGTAATTCTCATTTGAAAGCCATTGCAATAAAAAACAAAATGCAAATACCTAGATTTACAAAAAATATGTAAATTTCTGATAAAAAAAACACCCCACCATAGTGCCGGCCACTAGGCATCTCTCTTGTGTCTAACTTGTTATATAATATCTATCAAAAGGAATGTTGGAATGAATAACAGGAAGTGGAGGCATGTCTGTGTCTCTACAGGAAGTGGAGGCATGTCTGTGTCTCTATCGGATGTGGAGGCATGTCTGTGTCTCTACAGGAAGTGGGGGCATGTCTGTGTCTCTACAGGAAGTGGGGGCATGTCTGTGTCTCTACAGGAAGTGGGGCATGTCTGTGTCTCTACCGGATGTGGAGGCATGTCTGTGTCTCTACAGGAAGTGGGGGCATGTCTGTGTCTCTACAGGAAGTGGGGGCATGTCTGTGTCTCTACAGGAAGTGGGGGCATGTCTGTGTCTCTACCGGATGTGGAGGCATGTCTGTGTCTCTATCGGATGTGGAGGCATGTCTGTGTCTCCACAGGAAGTGGGAGCATGTCTGTGTCTCTACCGGATGTGGAGGCATGTCTGTGTCTCTACAGGAAGTGGAGGCATGTCTGTGTCTCTATCGGATGTGGAGGCATGTCTGTGTCTCTACAGGAAGTGGGGGCATGTCTGTGTCTCTACAGGAAGTGGGGGCATGTCTGTGTCTCTACAGGAAGTGGGGCATGTCTGTGTCTCTACCGGATGTGGAGGCATGTCTGTGTCTCTACAGGAAGTGGGGGCATGTCTGTGTCTCTACAGGAAGTGGGGGCATGTCTGTGTCTCTACAGGAAGTGGGGGCATGTCTGTGTCTCTACCGGATGTGGAGGCATGTCTGTGTCTCTATCGGATGTGGAGGCATGTCTGTGTCTCTACAGGAAGTGGGAGCATGTCTGTGTCTCTACCGGATGTGGAGGCATGTCTGTGTCTCTACCGGATGTGGAGGCATGTCTGTGTCTCTACAGGAAGTGGGGGCATGTCTGTGTCTCTACAGGAAGTGGAGGCATGTCTGTGTCTCTACCGGATGTGGAGGCATGTCTGTGTCTCTACAGGAAGTGGGGGCATGTCTGTGTCTCTACCGGATGTGGAGGCATGTCTGTGTCTCTACAGGAAGTGGGGGCATGTCTGTGTCTCTACAGGAAGTGGAGGCACGTCTGTGTCTCTACAGGAAGTGGGGGCATGTCTGTGTCTCTACCGGATGTGGAGGCATGTCTGTGTCTCTACAGGAAGTGGGGGCATGTCTGTGTCTCTACAGGAAGTGGAGGCATGTCTGTGTCTCTACAGGAAGTGGGGGCATGTCTGTGTCTCTACAGGAAGTGGGGGCATGTCTGTCTCTACAGGAAGTGGGGGCATGTCTGTGTCTCTACAGGAAGTGGGGGCATGTCTGTGTCTCTACAGGAAGTGGGGGCATGTCTGTGTCTCTACCGGATGTGGAGGCATGTCTGTGTCTCTATCGGATGTGGAGGCATGTCTGCGTCTCTACAGGAAGTGGGGGCATGTCTGCGTCTCTACCGGATGTGGAGGCATGTCTGTGTCTCTACCGGATGTGGAGGCATGTCTGTGTCTCTACAGGAAGTGGGGGCATGTCTGTGTCTCTACAGGAAGTGGAGGCATGTCTGTGTCTCTACCGGATGTGGAGGCATGTCTGTGTCTCTACAGGAAGTGGGGGCATGTCTGTGTCTCTACCGGATGTGGAGGCATGTCTGTGTCTCTACCGGATGTGGAGGCATGTCTGTGTCTCTACAGGAAGTGGGGGCATGTCTGTGTCTCTAAAGGAAGTGGAGACACGTCTGTGTCTCTACAGGAAGTGGGGGCATGTCTGTGTCTCTACCGGATGTGGAGGCATGTCTGTGTCTCTACAGGAAGTGGGGGCATGTCTGTGTCTCTACAGGAAGTGGGGGCATGTCTGTGTCTCTACAGGAAGTGGGGGCATGTCTGTGTCTCTACCGGATGTGGAGGCATGTCTGTGTCTCTATCGGATGTGGAGACATGTCTGTGTCTTGACAGGAAGTGGGGGCATGTCTGTGTCTCTACAGGAAGTGGGGGCATGTCTGTGTCTCTACAGGAAGTGGGGGCATGTCTGTGTCTCTACCGGATGTGGAGGCATGTCTGTGTCTCTACCGGATGTGGAGGCATGTCTGTGTCTCTACAGGAAGTGGGGGCATGTCTGTGTCTCTACAGGAAGTGGGGGCATGTCTGTGTCTCTACCGGATGTGGAGGCATGTCTGTGTCTCTACAGGAATTGGGGGCACGTCTGTGTCTCTACAGGAAGTGGAGGCACGTCTGTGTCTCTACAGGAAGTGGGGGCATGTCTGTGTCTCTACCGGATGTGGAGGCATGTCTGTGTCTCTACAGGAAGTGGGGGCATGTCTGTGTCTCTACAGGTAGTGGGGGCATGTCTGTGTCTCTACAGGAAGTGGGGGCATGTCTGTGTCTCTACCGGATGTGGAGGCATGTCTGCGTCTCTATCGGATGTGGAGGCATGTCTGTGTCTCGACAGGAAGTGGGGGCATGTCTGTGTCTCTACAGGAAGTGGGGGCATGTCTGTGTCTCTACCGGATGTGGAGGCATGTCTGTGTCTCTACAGGAAGTGGGGGCATGTCTGTGTCTCTACCGGATGTGGAGGCATGTCTGTGTCTCGACAGGAAGTGGGGGCATGTCTGTGTCTCTACAGGAAGTGGGGGCATGTCTGTGTCTCTACAGGAAGTGGGGGCATGTCTGTGTCTCTACCGGATGTGGAGGCATGTCTGTGTCTCTACAGGAAGTGGGGGCATGTCTGTGTCTCTACCGGATGTGGAGGCATGTCTGTGTCTCGACAGGAAGTGGGGGCATGTCTGTGTCTCTACAGGAAGTGGGGGCATGTCTGTGTCTCTACAGGAAGTGGGGGCATGTCTGTGTCTCTACCGGATGTGGAGGCATGTCTGTGTCTCTACAGGAAGTGGGGGCATGTCTGTGTCTCTACCGGATGTGGAGGCATGTCTGTGTCTCTACAGGAAGTGGGGGCATGTCTGTGTCTCTACTGGATGTGGAGGCATGTCTGTGTCTCTACAGGAAGTGGGGGCATGTCTGTGTCTCTACCGGATGTGGAGGCATGTCTGTGTCTCTACCGGATGTGGAGGCATATCTGTGTCTCTACAGGAAGTGGGGGCATTTCTGTGTCTCTACCGGATGTGTAGGCATGTCTGTGTCTCTACAGGAAGTGGGGGGCATGTCTATGTCTCTACAGGAAGTGGGGTGTGTCTGTATCTCTACAGGAAGTGGGAGCATGTTTGTGTCTCTACAGGAAGTGGGAGCATGTTTGTGTCTCTACAGGAAGTGGGGTGTTGTGAATTCGCTTTCTGGCCTACCTCTGGTTACTAGTGAAGGTAGTGGAGCTGGTTATATTTACAGAAGTGTCATGAGTTCTCTTTCCAGGCTCCCTCTGGTGGTTACTGTAGGTAATGGAGCTGATCTAATTAACAGAGGCCTGCCACCTGATAATGAGGAGGATGACTGGAGATCTGGAGTTTCTGACTGGATTTAAGACAGCCGACTCCCTCTATCCCTGCTGGTGATTTTTTCCTGCCTGCTGAGGTCTTAGTTTCCAGCTCTGTCCCTGCATGCTCAGCTAAGTTCTTTTGCTATTGTTCACGTTTGATCTGGTTTTGTCTATTTCAGTCTTGTGTGGTCGGCCAGCTCCGGCTGGGGCTGTGCTGAATTTCCATCCTTATGTTACTGCTTGTGCCAGTTTGTTTTTGTCCCTTATTAGATTGGCCTCTTTTTGCTCTGCTTTCAGAATATACCAGAGTGCTAAAATAGTGGGCAAAGTCTAGTGACTTCAGTATTTTTCTATCAGATGTGTTGGGCATTTTTTGCAGGGTTTTTTGCGTGATTGCAGACAGAGTCTTTCCTGTCCTGTCTAGTTAGTGTGGGCCCCATCATTTGCTCAGTCTATTTTCCTACCTGCGTTTGTGTTTTCATCTTGTCTCACTGACAATATATGTTTGGGGGCTATCTATTCCTTTGGGGTCTGCTCTGGGGCAGTTTAGATTTCCCTTATTTAGTTCTCCGGCTGTGTCGAGGCGTCTAGGATCATCGTAGGTATGCTCCACGGCTACTGCTAGGTGTGTGGATAGGATCAGGGGTCTGCAATCCGCTTTGTAACCAACCTCTCTGGTTTACTGTGGCTTAGCTTGGTCTTGCTTTCCTCCTCGGTGACCCAATAATAACAGAATCAAAAATCACCAGCCAAAGAGAACTCACGACCCCTCTGTCAATATAACCAGCTCCACTACCTTCACTAGTAACCAGAGGTAGGCCAGAAAGCGAATTCACAAAAGTGGGGCATGTCTGTGTCTCTAGAGAAAGTGAGGGCATGTCTGTCTCTCTATAGGAAGTGGGGAGTGTCTGTGTCTCTACAGGAAGTGGGGCATGTCTGTGTCTCTACCGGATGTGGCGGCATGTCTGTGTCTCTACCAGATGTGGGAGCATGTCTGTGTCTCTACAGGAAGTGGGGGCATGTCTGTGTCTCTACAAGGGAGGGCGTGTCTGTCTCTCTACAGGAAGTGGGGAGTGTCTGTGTCTCTACAGGAAGTGGGGTGTCTGTGTCTCTAACCACATGTGGAGGCGTGTCTGTGTCTACAGGAAGTGGGGCATGTCTATATCTCTACAGGAAGTGGAGGAGTGTCTGTGTCTTTATAGGAAGTGGAGGCATGTCTGTGTCTCTACAGGAAGTGGGGCATGTCTATGTCTCTCTAAAGGAATTGCGGGTGTGTCTGTGTCTCTACAGGAAGTGGGTTGGGCCAGCAGGCTGAAGAAGCTGCAATTTCCTGTTTCTGGAGCAGAGCCTGGGCAGGCTTGCCTGTGGTAGGACGTGCTCCACTGATGGGGGAATAATATACCCCCGGAGGGAATAAAGTGCTGCCAAAGGACTGCTGGGCAGCTGGAACATGCACCAGGACTGTGCAAGTGCCCATTAAAGGACTGTCTGCTTCAAGGAACCAGATGGGAGCTGTTGGGACATAATATCTTTATAGGGACAGCGCAGAAAGCATTATCTCCTCTATTTCATCATTATTAAAGTTTTGCCACTGTTGGAGCCAAAGTGTGATGAGTGGTGCATCCAGAGGATGCCTTTCCAGTATGGAGAGCAACCGTGTGCCAGAGATAACCAACTGTGCCATAGGGCTGGGACTTGAACTGTCTTTTCATGTGCAAGGGGCTGGGGCGCTCACTGACTGTGACCTAGTAGACTTGCCTATGACTATCACCCCACGCCACCTTGTTACAGCCCCACTACCCCATTACAGGAGGTGGGGAAGGGGTGAAGCTGGAGAACTGTTTTTTATATTGGGTTAAAATGAAAAAAGTGGTTTGGTACCGTGTTAGCCAGTAGAAAAAAATATATAAAGTGCTCTCAGTGAGAGAAACAAAATAGGAATCTTGTGGGTATGATACCTTTTAATGGCTAACAAATAATAGTGAATGTTGTTACAAAGCAAGCTTTCGGGACTGCTTATGTCCCTTCATCAGGCTGATAAAAGGTATCATACCCACAAGATTCCTATTTTGTTTCTCTCACTGAGAGCACTTTATATATTTATATTGGTTTGACTTAGGGTGACTCTGCATGTTATAAAATCAAGGAAAGAAAATTTCAGTACAAATAGTGCTGACAGAAAGCTGAACTAGAGTTACTTCCCACTGATATTGACTAGACAGAGTATATCCGGACTGGATTCTGACCCAATGAGATAGTACATGAACCAAAAGTTGCTTTGGCATGTTGCACGACATGAGCGCTGCAAGCCTCGGCTGTAATTTGTGTTATGTGATATGACAGCTCACCTTATGCAATAAATCCGAAGAGCATCCCGTGTGTAAAATGGTAAAAAAAAAATGGATGTCACTTTAAGGGAACAAATAAATCTCTCTTTCTCTTACATGTGCATTAAGTATGATAATGACCCCGTCACCTCTGCCCCTGATAGTGAGCTTGTGAAATGAGAGGGTGTGCACATGAGCGACAGCCGCACATCACAGGGACAGCGGGGCTCATTATTGCTGCTTCCATAAGACCTAGCCGCCACCTTCCCTTACAGAATCTTGTTTTTCTGTGACAGTAAAATGCTTAATTGCTAAAAAAATAACACAACATTGTTCAACGACTTAATTGGTAGAAAAATAACAAAAGCCCCTGATGTGTGCATGAGTCAGAACACGAGCGGCGCTGACAGGTTCCCAGTGCTAAACTGAGCCGTGCGCTCCCAGTTAACATTTTCACATTTAGAAGAACAATCATCTTTTTACAGTATTTTCTGTTACAAACACGGTTTCCATAAATGAAAAAAAAGCTTTAATTTTATTCACTTCTATTCTGGGAAAGCAGAAAAGTCATTCTCCGTACAAGCAATGTTTATATATATTTGGAAATGATGGCATGGAATAGCACAGAGGATTTAGAGCTTTCTCCTACTTCGTTCGATAAGTCTACAGAGCATTGCTTGTCTGATACATTGCATAACTTTTCTGTAGTTGTAAAAATATATTCTGACAGCTGCCACCACAAGGGGGCGATCTGTGCAGAATTCGGTTTTCTCCTTAATTTTGCATCCCCTGGTATCAGTGGTGGAGAACCAGATGAGAGATGCTCTGTGGTTTAGGAATAGATGGCAGTCTCACCAAAAGGGTCAGAAAAATATTCAAATTATCTCATCTGTGCTTTTGTTTTTTTTTAAATGTTTTGTGCACCTTCAGAGACTTTCATCTCGTTAGATTTTATCATATATAAACAATTCTCAAATCACTTTAAACATTGTGTTGTATTAAGCTGAAATAATCACCTCCGGCCACAAGGGGTCATCCTTCTGTCTATTTTTTGGTCCACTGCCTGTTGTTCAGTGTAATCCATCTATAGCTGCAGAGACTATGAGACAGATTACAGGAAGTGGGGGTGGAGTTTAGTTTAACTGCAGTTAGTGGGGTGGGGCATTCTCTCTACAGGAAGTGGGGTGGGGATTTGTCTCTCTACAGGAAGGGGGGTGGGGATTTGTCTCTCTACAGGACGTGGGGTGGGGATTTGTCTCTCTACAGGACATGGGGTGGGAATTTATCTCTCCACAGGAAGTGGGGTGGGGATTTGTCTCTACAGAAAGTGGGGTGGGGATTTAACTCTCTACAGGAAGTGAGGGTGGGGATTTATCTCTCTACAGAAAGTGGGGTGGGGATTCGTCTCTCCACAGGAAGTGAGGGTGGGAATTTGTCTCTCTACAGGAAGTGGGTTGGGGATTTTTCTCTCTACAGGACATGGGGTGGGGATTTGTCTCTTTACAGGAAGTGAGGGCGGGGATTTGTCTCTCTACAGGAAGTGAGGCTGGGGATTTGTCTCTCTACAGGAAGTGAGGGTGGGGATTTGTCTCTCTACAGGAAGTGTGGTGGGGATTTGTCTCTCTACAGGAAGTGGGGTGGGGATTTGTCTCTACAGGAAGTGAGGGTGGGGATTTGTTTCTCTACAGGAAGTGTGGTGGGGATTTGTCTCTCTACAGGAAGTGGGGTGGGGATTTGTCTATCCACAGGAAGTGAGGGTGGGGATTTGTCTCTCCATGGGAAGTGAGGGATGGGATTTTGTCTCTCTACAGGAAGTGGGGTGGGGATTTGTCTCACTACAGGAAGTGAGGGTGGGGATTTGTTTCTCCACAGGAAGTGGGGTGGGGATTTATCTCTCTACAGGAAGTGGGGTGGGAATTTGTCTCTACACAGGAAGTGAGGGTGGGGATTTGTCTCTCTACAGGAAGTGGGTTGGGGATTTGTCTCTCTACTAGACTTGGGGTGGGGATTTTTATCTCTACAGGAAGTGGGGTGGGGATTTGTCTCGCCACAGGAAGTGAGGGCAGGGATTTGTCTCTACAGGAAGTGAGGGTGGGGATTTGTCTCTACAGGAAGTGTGGTGGGGATTTGTCTCTCTACAGGAAGTGGGGTGGGGATTTGTCTCTCTACAGGAAGTGGGGTGGGGATTTTTCTCTCTACAGGACATGGGGTGGGGATTTGTCTCTTTACAGGAAGTGAGGGTGGGGATTTGTCTCTCTACAGGAAGTGAGGGTGGGGATTTGTCTCTCTACAGGAAGTGAGGGTGGGGATTTGTCTCTCTACAGGAAGTGTGGTGGGGATTTGTCTCTACAGGAAGTGGGGTGGGGATTTGTCTATCCACAGGAAGTGAGGGTGGGGATTTGTCTCCACGGGAAGTGAGGGAGGGGATTTTGTCTCTCTACAGGAAGTGGGGTGGGGATTTGTCTCTCTACAGGAAGTGAGGGTGGGGATTTGTTTCTCTACAGGAAGTGGGGTGATTTATCTCTCTACAGGAAGTGGGGTGGGAATTTGTCTCTACACAGGAAGTGAGGGTGGGGATTTGTCTCTCTACAGGAAGTGGGTTGGGGATTTGTCTCTCTACAGGACTTGGGGTGGGGATTTTTATCTCTACAGGAAGTGGGGTGGGGATTTGTCTTGCCACAGGAAGTGAGGGTGGGGATTTGTCTCTCTACAGGAAGTGAGGGTGGGGATTTGTCTCTACAGGAAGTGAGGGTGGGGATTTGTCTCTACAGGAAGTGTGGTGGGGATTTGTCTCTCTACAGGAAGTGGGGTGGGGATTTGTCTTGCCACAGGAAGTGAGGGTGGGGATTTGTCTCTCTACAGGAAGTGAGGGTGGGGATTTGTCTCTACAGGAAGTGAGGGTGGGGATTTGTCTCTACAGGAAGTGTGGTGGGGATTTGTCTCTCTACAGGAAGTGGGGTGGGGATTTGTCTCTCTACAGGAAGTGGGGTGGGGATTTTTCTCTCTACAGGACGTGGGGTGGGGATTTGTCTCTTTACAGGAAGTGAGGGCGGGGATTTGTCTCTCTACAGGAAGTGAGGGTGGGGATTTGTCTCTCTACAGGAAGTGAGGGTGGGGATTTGTCTCTCTACAGGAAGTGTGGTGGGGATTTGTCTCTCTACAGGAAGTGGGGTGGGGATTTGTCTATCCACAGGAAGTGAGGGTGGGGATTTGTCTCTCCATGGGAAGTGAGGGAGGGGATTTTGTCTCTCTACAGGAAGTGGGGTGGGGATTTGTCTCTCTACAGGAAGTGAGGATGGGGATTTGTTTCTCTACAGGAAGTGGGGTGGGGATTTATCTCTCTACAGGAAGTGAGGGTGGGAATTTGTCTCTACACAGGAAGTGAGGGTGGGGATTTGTCTCTCTACAGGAAGTGGGTTGGGGATTTGTCTCTCTACAGGACTTGGGGTGGGGATTTTTATCTCTACAGGAAGTGGGGTGGGGATTTGTCTCGCCACAAGAAGTGAGGGCGGGGATTTGTCTCTACAGGAAGTGTGGTGGGGATTTGTCTCTCTACAGGAAGTGGGGTGGGGATTTGTCTATCCACAGGAAGTGAGGGTGGGGATTTGTCTCTCCACGGGAAGTGAGGGAGGGGATTTTGTCTCTCTACAGGAAGTGGGGTGGGTATTTGTCTCTCTACAGGAAGTGAGGGTGGGGATTTGTTTCTCTACAGGAAGTGGGGTGGGGATTTATCTCTCTACAGGAAGTGAGGGTGGGAATTTGTCTCTACACAGGAAGTGAGGGTGGGGATTTGTCTCTCTACAGGAAGTGGGTTGGGGATTTGTCTCTCTACAGGACTTGGGGTGGGGATTTTTATCTCTACAGGAAGTGAGGGTGGGGATTTGTCTCTCTACAGGAAGTGAGGGTGGGGATTTGTCTCTACAGGAAGTGTGGTGGGGATTTGTCTCTCTACAGGAAGTGGGGTGGGGATTTGTCTATCCACAGGAAGTGAGGGTGGGGATTTGTCTCTCCACGGGAAGTGAGAGGGGATTTTGTCTCTCTACAGGAAGTGGAGTGGGGATTTGTCTCTCTACAGGAAGTGGGGTGGGGATTTGTCTCAACAGGAAGTGGGGTGGGGATTTGTTTCTCTACAGGAAGTGGGGTGGGGATTTATCTCTCTACAGGAAGTGGAGTGGAGGTTTGTCTCACTACAGGAAGTGGGGGCAGGGATTTGTCTCTACAGGAAGTGGGGTGGGGATTTGACTCTTCACAGGAAATGAGGGTGGGGATTTGTCTCTACAGGAAGTGGGGTGGGGATTTGTCTCTACAGGACATGGGGTGGGGATTTGTCTCTTCACCAGAAGTGAGGGTGGGGATTTGTCTCTCTGCAGGAAGTGGGGTGGAGATTTGTCTCTCTACAGGAAGTGGGGTGGGGATTTATCTCTCTACAGGAAGTGAGGGTTGGGATTTGTCTCTACAGGAAGTGGGGGCAGGGATTTGTCTCTCTACAGGAAGTGGAGTGGGAATTTGTCTCTACACAGGAAGTGAGGGTGGGGATTTGTCTCTCTACAGGAAGTGGGGTGGGGATTTGTCTCTACAGGACTTAGGGTGGGGATTTTTATCTCTACAGGAAGTGGGGTGGGGATTTGTCTCGCCACAGGAAGTGAGGGTGGGGATTTGTCTATCTACAGGAAGTGGGGTGGGGATTTTTCTATCTACAGGAAGTAGGGTGGGGATTTTTCTCTCTCCAGGAAGTGGGGTGGGGATTTGTCTCTCTACAGGAAGTGGGGTGGGGATTTGTCTCTCTACAGGAAGTGAGGGCGGGGATTTGTCTCTACAGGAAGTGAGGGTGGGAATTTGTCTCTCTACAGGAAGTGAGGGTGGAGATTTGTCTCTCTACAGGAAGTGTGGTGGGGATTTGTCTCTCTACAGGAAGTGGGGTGGCGATTTGTCTATCCACAGGAAGTGAGGGTGGGGATTTGTCTCTCCACAGGAAGTGAGGGCAGGGATTTGTCTCTACAGGAAGTGAGGGCAGGGATTTGTCTCTCTACAGGAAGTGGGGTGGGGATTTATCTCTCTACAGGAAGTGGAGTGGAGATTTGTCTCACTACAGGAAGTGGGGGCAAGGATTTGTCTCTACAGGAAGTGGGGTGGGGATTTGACTCTTCACAGGAAATGAGGGTGGGGATTTGTCTCTACAGGAAGTGGGGTGGGGATTTGTCTCTACAGGACATGGGGTGGGGATTTGTCTCTTCACCAGAAGTGAGGGTGGGGATTTGTCTCTCTACAGGAAGTGGGGTGGAGATTTGTCTCTCTACAGGAAGTGGGGTGGGGATTTATCTCTCTACAGGAAGTGAGGGTTGGGATTTGTCTCTACAGGAAGTGGGGGCAGGGATTTGTCTCTCTACAGGAAGTGGGGTGGGAATTTGTCTCTACACAGGAAGTGAGGGTGGGGATTTGTCTCTCTACAGGAAGTGGGTTGGGGATTTGTCTCTCTACAGGACTTGGGGTGGGGATTTTTATCTCTACAGGAAGTGGGGTGGGGATTTGTCTTGCCACAGGAAGTGAGGGTGGGGATTTGTCTCTCTACAGGAAGTGAGGGTGGGGATTTGTCTCTACAGGAAGTGAGGGTGGGGATTTGTCTCTACAGGAAGTGTGGTGGGGATTTGTCTCTACAGGAAGTGGGGTGGGGATTTGTCTCTCTACAGGAAGTGGGGTGGGGATTTTTCTCTCTACAGGAAGTGGGGTGGGGATTTGTCTCTCTACAGGAAGTGGGGTGGGGATTTGTCTCTCTACAGGAAGTGGGGTGGGGATTTTTCTCTCTACAGGACATGGGGTGGGGATTTGTCTCTTTACAGGAAGTGAGGGCGGGGATTTGTCTCTCTACAGGAAGTGAGGGTGGGGATTTGTCTCTCTACAGGAAGTGAGGGTGGGGATTTGTCTCTCTACAGGAAGTGTGGTGGGGATTTGTCTCTCTACAGGAAGTGGGGTGGGGATTTGTCTATCCACAGGAAGTGAGGGTGGGGATTTGTCTCTCCATGGGAAGTGAGGGAGGGGATTTTGTCTCTCTACAGGAAGTGGGGTGGGGATTTGTCTCTCTACAGGAAGTGAGGGTGGGGATTTGTCTCTCTACAGGAAGTGTGGTGGGGATTTGTCTCTACAGGAAGTGGGGTGGGGATTTGTCTATCCACAGGAAGTGAGGGTGGGGATTTGTCTCTCCACGGGAAGTGAGGGAGGGGATTTTGTCTCTCTACAGGAAGTGGGGTGGGTATTTGTCTCTCTACAGGAAGTGAGGGTGGGGATTTGTTTCTCTACAGGAAGTGGGGTGGGGATTTATCTCTCTACAGGAAGTGAGGGTGGGAATTTGTCTCTACACAGGAAGTGAGGGTGGGGATTTGTCTCTCTACAGGAAGTGGGTTGGGGATTTGTCTCTCTACAGGACTTGGGGTGGGGATTTTTATCTCTACAGGAAGTGAGGGTGGGGATTTGTCTCTCTACAGGAAGTGAGGGTGGGGATTTGTCTCTACAGGAAGTGTGGTGGGGATTTGTCTCTCTACAGGAAGTGGGGTGGGGATTTGTCTATCCACAGGAAGTGAGGGTGGGGATTTGTCTCTCCACGGGAAGTGAGAGGGGATTTTGTCTCTCTACAGGAAGTGGAGTGGGGATTTGTCTCTCTACAGGAAGTGGGGTGGGGATTTGTCTCAACAGGAAGTGGGGTGGGGATTTGTTTCTCTACAGGAAGTGGGGTGGGGATTTATCTCTCTACAGGAAGTGGAGTGGAGGTTTGTCTCACTACAGGAAGTGGGGGCAGGGATTTGTCTCTACAGGAAGTGGGGTGGGGATTTGACTCTTCACAGGAAATGAGGGTGGGGATTTGTCTCTACAGGAAGTGGGGTGGGGATTTGTCTCTACAGGACATGGGGTGGGGATTTGTCTCTTCACCAGAAGTGAGGGTGGGGATTTGTCTGTCTGCAGGAAGTGGGGTGGAGATTTGTCTCTCTACAGGAAGTGGGGTGGGGATTTATCTCTCTACAGGAAGTGAGGGTTGGGATTTGTCTCTACAGGAAGTGGGGGCAGGGATTTGTCTCTCTACAGGAAGTGGAGTGGGAATTTGTCTCTACACAGGAAGTGAGGGTGGGGATTTGTCTCTCTACAGGAAGTGGGGTGGGGATTTGTCTCTACAGGACTTAGGGTGGGGATTTTTATCTCTACAGGAAGTGGGGTGGGGATTTGTCTCGCCACAGGAAGTGAGGGTGGGGATTTGTCTATCTACAGGAAGTGGGGTGGGGATTTTTCTATCTACAGGAAGTAGGGTGGGGATTTTTCTCTCTCCAGGAAGTGGGGTGGGGATTTGTCTCTCTACAGGAAGTGGGGTGGGGATTTGTCTCTCTACAGGAAGTGAGGGCGGGGATTTGTCTCTACAGGAAGTGAGGGTGGGAATTTGTCTCTCTACAGGAAGTGAGGGTGGAGATTTGTCTCTCTACAGGAAGTGTGGTGGGGATTTGTCTCTCTACAGGAAGTGGGGTGGCGATTTGTCTATCCACAGGAAGTGAGGGTGGGGATTTGTCTCTCCACAGGAAGTGAGGGCGGGGATTTGTCTCTACAGGAAGTGAGGGCAGGGATTTGTCTCTCTACAGGAAGTGGGGTGGGGATTTATCTCTCTACAGGAAGTGGAGTGGAGATTTGTCTCACTACAGGAAGTGGGGGCAAGGATTTGTCTCTACAGGAAGTGGGGTGGGGATTTGACTCTTCACAGGAAATGAGGGTGGGGATTTGTCTCTACAGGAAGTGGGGTGGGGATTTGTCTCTACAGGACATGGGGTGGGGATTTGTCTCTTCACCAGAAGTGAGGGTGGGGATTTGTCTCTCTACAGGAAGTGGGGTGGAGATTTGTCTCTCTACAGGAAGTGGGGTGGGGATTTATCTCTCTACAGGAAGTGAGGGTTGGGATTTGTCTCTACAGGAAGTGGGGGCAGGGATTTGTCTCTCTACAGGAAGTGGGGTGGGAATTTGTCTCTACACAGGAAGTGAGGGTGGGGATTTGTCTCTCTACAGGAAGTGGGTTGGGGATTTGTCTCTCTACAGGACTTGGGGTGGGGATTTTTATCTCTACAGGAAGTGGGGTGGGGATTTGTCTTGCCACAGGAAGTGAGGGTGGGGATTTGTCTCTCTACAGGAAGTGAGGGTGGGGATTTGTCTCTACAGGAAGTGAGGGTGGGGATTTGTCTCTACAGGAAGTGTGGTGGGGATTTGTCTCTACAGGAAGTGGGGTGGGGATTTGTCTCTCTACAGGAAGTGGGGTGGGGATTTTTCTCTCTACAGGAAGTGGGGTGGGGATTTGTCTCTCTACAGGAAGTGGGGTGGGGATTTGTCTCTCTACAGGAAGTGGGGTGGGGATTTTTCTCTCTACAGGACATGGGGTGGGGATTTGTCTCTTTACAGGAAGTGAGGGCGGGGATTTGTCTCTCTACAGGAAGTGAGGGTGGGGATTTGTCTCTCTACAGGAAGTGAGGGTGGGGATTTGTCTCTCTACAGGAAGTGTGGTGGGGATTTGTCTCTACAGGAAGTGGGGTGGGGATTTGTCTATCCACAGGAAGTGAGGGTGGGGATTTGTCTCTCCATGGGAAGTGAGGGAGGGGATTTTGTCTCTCTACAGGAAGTGGGGTGGGGATTTGTCTCTCTACAGGAAGTGAGGATGGGGATTTGTTTCTCTACAGGAAGTGGGGTGGGGATTTATCTCTCTACAGGAAGTGAGGGTGGGAATTTGTCTCTACACAGGAAGTGAGGGTGGGGATTTGTCTCTCTACAGGAAGTGGGTTGGGGATTTGTCTCTCTACAGGACTTGGGGTGGGGATTTTTATCTCTACAGGAAGTGGGGTGGGGATTTGTCTCGCCACAAGAAGTGAGGGCGGGGATTTGTCTCTACAGGAAGTGTGGTGGGGATTTGTCTCTCTACAGGAAGTGGGGTGGGGATTTGTCTATCCACAGGAAGTGAGGGTGGGGATTTGTCTCTCCACGGGAAGTGAGGGAGGGGATTTTGTCTCTCTACAGGAAGTGGGGTGGGTATTTGTCTCTCTACAGGAAGTGAGGGTGGGGATTTGTTTCTCTACAGGAAGTGGGGTGGGGATTTATCTCTCTACAGGAAGTGAGGGTGGGAATTTGTCTCTACACAGGAAGTGAGGGTGGGGATTTGTCTCTCTACAGGAAGTGGGTTGGGGATTTGTCTCTCTACAGGACTTGGGGTGGGGATTTTTATCTCTACAGGAAGTGAGGGTGGGGATTTGTCTCTCTACAGGAAGTGAGGGTGGGGATTTGTCTCTACAGGAAGTGTGGTGGGGATTTGTCTCTCTACAGGAAGTGGGGTGGGGATTTGTCTATCCACAGGAAGTGAGGGTGGGGATTTGTCTCTCCACAGGAAGTGAGAGGGGATTTTGTCTCTCTACAGGAAGTGGAGTGGGGATTTGTCTCTCTACAGGAAGTGGGGTGGGGATTTGTCTCTACAGGAAGTGGGGTGGGGATTTGTTTCTCTACAGGAAGTGGGGTGGGGATTTATCTCTCTACAGGAAGTGGAGTGGAGATTTGTCTCACTACAGGAAGTGGGGGCAGGGATTTGTCTCTACAGGAAGTGGGGTGGGGATTTGACTTTTCACAGGAAATGAGGGTGGGGATTTGTCTCTACAGGAAGTGGGGTGGGGATTTGTCTCTACAGGACATGGGGTGGGGATTTGTCTCTTCACCAGAAGTGAGGGTGGGGATTTGTCTCTCTACAGGAAGTGGGGTGGAGATTTGTCTCTCTACAGGAAGTGGGGTGGGGATTTATCTCTCTACAGGAAGTGAGGGTTGGGATTTGTCTCTACAGGAAGTGGGGGCAGGGATTTGTCTCTCTACAGGAAGTGGGGTGGGAATTTGTCTCTACACAGGAAGTGAGGGTGGGGATTTGTCTCTCTACAGGAAGTGGGGTGGGGATTTGTCTCTACAGGACTTGGGGTGGGGATTTTTATCTCTACAGGAAGTGGGGTGGGGATTTGTCTCGCCACAGGAAGTGAGGGTGGGGATTTGTCTATCTACAGGAAGTGGGGTGGGGATTTTTCTATCTACAGGAAGTAGGGTGGGGATTTTTCTCTCTCCAGGAAGTGGGGTGGGGATTTGTCTCTCTACAGGAAGTGGGGTGGGGATTTGTCTCTCTACAGGAAGTGAGGGCGGGGATTTGTCTCTACAGGAAGTGAGGGTGGGGATTTGTCTCTCTACAGGAAGTGAGGGTGGGGATTTGTCTCTCTACAGGAAGTGTGGTGGGGATTTGTCTCTCTACAGGAAGTGGGGTGGCGATTTGTCTATCCACAGGAAGTGAGGGTGGGGATTTGTCTCTCCACAGGAAGTGAGGGCGGGGATTTGTCTCCACAGGAAGTGAGGGCAGGGATTTGTCTCTCTACAGGAAGTGGGGTGGGGATTTATCTCTCTACAGGAAGTGGAGTGGAGATTTGTCTCACTACAGGAAGTGGGGGCAGGGATTTGTCTCTACAGGAAGTGGGGTGGGGATTTGACTCTTCACAGGAAATGAGGGTGGGGATTTGTCTCTCTACAGGAAGTGGGTTGGGGATTTGTCTCTCTACAGGACTTGGGGTGGGGATTTTTATCTCTACAGGAAGTGAGGGTGGGGATTTGTCTCTCTACAGGAAGTGAGGGTGGGGATTTGTCTCTACAGGAAGTGTGGTGGGGATTTGTCTCTCTACAGGAAGTGGGGTGGGGATTTGTCTATCCACAGGAAGTGAGGGTGGGGATTTGTCTCTCCACAGGAAGTGAGAGGGGATTTTGTCTCTCTACAGGAAGTGGAGTGGGGATTTGTCTCTCTACAGGAAGTGGGGTGGGGATTTGTCTCTACAGGAAGTGGGGTGGGGATTTGTTTCTCTACAGGAAGTGGGGTGGGGATTTATCTCTCTACAGGAAGTGGAGTGGAGATTTGTCTCACTACAGGAAGTGGGGGCAGGGATTTGTCTCTACAGGAAGTGGGGTGGGGATTTGACTTTTCACAGGAAATGAGGGTGGGGATTTGTCTCTACAGGAAGTGGGGTGGGGATTTGTCTCTACAGGACATGGGGTGGGGATTTGTCTCTTCACCAGAAGTGAGGGTGGGGATTTGTCTCTCTACAGGAAGTGGGGTGGAGATTTGTCTCTCTACAGGAAGTGGGGTGGGGATTTATCTCTCTACAGGAAGTGAGGGTTGGGATTTGTCTCTACAGGAAGTGGGGGCAGGGATTTGTCTCTCTACAGGAAGTGGGGTGGGAATTTGTCTCTACACAGGAAGTGAGGGTGGGGATTTGTCTCTCTACAGGAAGTGGGGTGGGGATTTGTCTCTACAGGACTTGGGGTGGGGATTTTTATCTCTACAGGAAGTGGGGTGGGGATTTGTCTCGCCACAGGAAGTGAGGGTGGGGATTTGTCTATCTACAGGAAGTGGGGTGGGGATTTTTCTATCTACAGGAAGTAGGGTGGGGATTTTTCTCTCTCCAGGAAGTGGGGTGGGGATTTGTCTCTCTACAGGAAGTGGGGTGGGGATTTGTCTCTCTACAGGAAGTGGGGTGGGGATTTATCTCTCTACAGGAAGTGAGGGTTGGGATTTGTCTCTACAGGAAGTGGGGGCAGGGATTTGTCTCTCTACAGGAAGTGGGGTGGGAATTTGTCTCTACACAGGAAGTGAGGGTGGGGATTTGTCTCTCTACAGGAAGTGGGGTGGGGATTTGTCTCTACAGGACTTGGGGTGGGGATTTTTATCTCTACAGGAAGTGGGGTGGGGATTTGTCTCGCCACAGGAAGTGAGGGTGGGGATTTGTCTATCTACAGGAAGTGGGGTGGGGATTTTTCTATCTACAGGAAGTAGGGTGGGGATTTTTCTCTCTCCAGGAAGTGGGGTGGGGATTTGTCTCTCTACAGGAAGTGGGGTGGGGATTTGTCTCTCTACAGGAAGTGAGGGCGGGGATTTGTCTCTACAGGAAGTGAGGGTGGGGATTTGTCTCTCTACAGGAAGTGAGGGTGGGGATTTGTCTCTCTACAGGAATTGTGGTGGGGATTTGTCTCTCTACAGGAAGTGGGGTGGCGATTTGTCTATCCACAGGAAGTGAGGGTGGGGATTTGTCTCTCCACAGGAAGTGAGGGCGGGGATTTGTCTCCACAGGAAGTGAGGGCAGGGATTTGTCTCTCTACAGGAAGTGGGGTGGGGATTTATCTCTCTACAGGAAGTGGAGTGGAGATTTGTCTCACTACAGGAAGTGGGGGCAGGGATTTGTCTCTACAGGAAGTGGGGTGGGGATTTGACTCTTCACAGGAAATGAGGGTGGGGATTTGTCTCTCTACAGGAAGTGGGTTGGGGATTTGTCTCTCTACAGGACTTGGGGTGGGGATTTTTATCTCTACAGGAAGTGAGGGTGGGGATTTGTCTCTCTACAGGAAGTGAGGGTGGGGATTTGTCTCTACAGGAAGTGTGGTGGGGATTTGTCTCTCTACAGGAAGTGGGGTGGGGATTTGTCTATCCACAGGAAGTGAGGGTGGGGATTTGTCTCTCCACAGGAAGTGAGAGGGGATTTTGTCTCTCTACAGGAAGTGGAGTGGGGATTTGTCTCTCTACAGGAAGTGGGGTGGGGATTTGTCTCTACAGGAAGTGGGGTGGGGATTTGTTTCTCTACAGGAAGTGGGGTGGGGATTTATCTCTCTACAGGAAGTGGAGTGGAGATTTGTCTCACTACAGGAAGTGGGGGCAGGGATTTGTCTCTACAGGAAGTGGGGTGGGGATTTGACTTTTCACAGGAAATGAGGGTGGGGATTTGTCTCTACAGGAAGTGGGGTGGGGATTTGTCTCTACAGGACATGGGGTGGGGATTTGTCTCTTCACCAGAAGTGAGGGTGGGGATTTGTCTCTCTACAGGAAGTGGGGTGGAGATTTGTCTCTCTACAGGAAGTGGGGTGGGGATTTATCTCTCTACAGGAAGTGAGGGTTGGGATTTGTCTCTACAGGAAGTGGGGGCAGGGATTTGTCTCTCTACAGGAAGTGGGGTGGGAATTTGTCTCTACACAGGAAGTGAGGGTGGGGATTTGTCTCTCTACAGGAAGTGGGGTGGGGATTTGTCTCTACAGGACTTGGGGTGGGGATTTTTATCTCTACAGGAAGTGGGGTGGGGATTTGTCTCGCCACAGGAAGTGAGGGTGGGGATTTGTCTATCTACAGGAAGTGGGGTGGGGATTTTTCTATCTACAGGAAGTAGGGTGGGGATTTTTCTCTCTCCAGGAAGTGGGGTGGGGATTTGTCTCTCTACAGGAAGTGGGGTGGGGATTTGTCTCTCTACAGGAAGTGAGGGCGGGGATTTGTCTCTACAGGAAGTGAGGGTGGGGATTTGTCTCTCTACAGGAAGTGAGGGTGGGGATTTGTCTCTCTACAGGAAGTGTGGTGGGGATTTGTCTCTCTACAGGAAGTGGGGTGGCGATTTGTCTATCCACAGGAAGTGAGGGTGGGGATTTGTCTCTCCACAGGAAGTGAGGGCGGGGATTTGTCTCCACAGGAAGTGAGGGCAGGGATTTGTCTCTCTACAGGAAGTGGGGTGGGGATTTATCTCTCTACAGGAAGTGGAGTGGAGATTTGTCTCACTACAGGAAGTGGGGGCAGGGATTTGTCTCTACAGGAAGTGGGGTGGGGATTTGACTCTTCACAGGAAATGAGGGTGGGGATTTGTCTCTACAGGAAGTGGGGTGGGGATTTGTCTCTACAGGACATGGGGTGGGGATTTGTCTCTTCACCAGAAGTGAGGGTGGGGATTTGTCTCTCTACAGGAAGTGGGGTGGAGATTTGTGTCTCTACAGGAAGTGGGGTGGGGATTTATCTCTCTACAGGAAGTGAGGGTTGGGATTTGTCTCTACAGGAAGTGGGGGCAGGGATTTGTCTCTCTACAGGAAGTGGGGTGGGAATTTGTCTCTACACAGGAAGTGAGGGTGGGGATTTGTCTCTCTACAGGAAGTGGGGTGGGGATTTGTCTCTACAGGACTTGGGGTGGGGATTTTTATCTCTACAGGAAGTGGGGTGGGGATTTGTCTCGCCACAGGAAGTGAGGGTGGGGATTTGTCTATCTACAGGAAGTGGGGTGGGGATTTTTCTATCTACAGGAAGTAGGGTGGGGATTTTTCTCTCTCCAGGAAGTGGGGTGGGGATTTGTCTCTCTACAGGAAGTGGGGTGGGGATTTGTCTCTCTACAGGAAGTGAGGGCGGGGATTTGTCTCTACAGGAAGTGAGGGTGGGGATTTGTCTCTCTACAGGAAGTGAGGGTGGGGATTTGTCTCTCTACAGGAAGTGTGGTGGGGATTTGTCTCTCTACAGGAAGTGGGGTGGCGATTTGTCTATCCACAGGAAGTGAGGGTGGGGATTTGTCTCTCCACAGGAAGTGAGGGCGGGGATTTGTCTCCACAGGAAGTGAGGGCAGGGATTTGTCTCTCTACAGGAAGTGGGGTGGGGATTTGTCTCTCTACAGGAAGTTGGGTGGGGATTTGTCTCTACAGGAAGTGGGGGCGGAGATTTGTCTCTTTACAGGAAGGGGGGCAGGGATTTGTCTCTCTACAGGAAGTGGAGCAGGTGTTCCTCGATTTACAGTAAGTTATGATGGATCTTCGCTTCTCTACAAGAAATGGAAGGTTCAGCATATCAACAGAAAGTAGACGAAGGTCTTTCCCTTTACGGGAAGTGTGGACAAGTCTATGTCTCTCTAGAGGAATGAGGAGCAAGTTTCAGCTCTCTGCTCTCCATCTCCTGTTAGTAATATGGCATATAAGCTGTATAGAGAGGTAAGTTTTCAGCTGATGCAAGCTTGAAAGGGGAAATATAGTTCCAGCTCCTATTGGGCTGGCAGAATGCTGAAGAGTAACTATGCATCGACACTTCAGAACATGAGAATTGAGACACATCCTGGACGTTTTACACTAATATGTACATTAGTAGCAGATTTATCTTGTTGTCAATGGTGAGGCCAGCAAGACCTTGCTTTTTAATGGTTTTGTCTGAAGGAATAGGTAAACTTTGAAAAAAAGGAAAATTGGAAAGTTTTACACAACACCAGTTACCCTGACAGTTACTTTCCAATGTTATATCATCTTACCTCAATGATCAGCTGTAATCTTTGGGGATAACAAGTGGTTAATTTCCCTGCAGCGACACCACAGGTGAAATGAAGTATTGCATAGTGCCTGTAGAAATCAGTGGGCTGTGTGTGTAATGGATCTGTCTCCTTGTAAACCTAGTTTTTTTCATGCTTATGCATGATTTGAGAGATTTGAACATTGTCCAACAGACTTGTTCACATTTGTGCATGTCACATGTGTGTTTTTAATCCAGTTTTTTCGTGCTTATGCATGATTTGAGAGACCCCACCACTCTCTTTTGTGACATGCACATAAGGAGCTGTCTTGCACCACGTGCCCATACTAGAAAGTGCCTATCTTAATCCTGCTCATTTAGACACTGTTCATATGTTCAGGGTTTAAATACATTAGACACGGGTTACCTTGACGAGGTGGAGCAGCTTGGCATACATTTTTTTGCAAAAAAAGTATCGACTAAATACCCTGTATTTGTTATTACCTTTTATCAGCACTTGCTGACTACTGTCATATGTCTTACTGCAAGGTATTTTTGCACATTTGTCATTCTGTGCTCTTTGTTTGTGCTCCTTGTAAACCTAGTAGCATCCATCACTAAGAGGGTCTTGAACTGGATGCCCCCTTTTATTTGCTTAGTTCGTTGTAAGGATCATTAAATGAGTAGTCAACAACAAAAAGCCCCCTGTGAAACCTCTAGGTTTTTCTGTTCATACATATGGCGGTCATACCTGCTCCGTACAGGGTTCTTCACTCTAGTGGTGATGTCCAGGCACATACAATGGTGTCTCTAATATAGGACACATTCTGGCCAGGAGTTTCATCTCCCTGGAAAGGCTTCACTTTCAATGTTCGACCAATGGAGGTGGCACCTGGCTTCTTATAGGATCTAAGATGTGAAATATCACTTGACCTCCAGAGATCTGGAGGAGCCACTGCCTTGACCCACTTATTCTTAGTATTTTTCGGTACAGGATTAGATACACCCCTTAGGGCAGGGATGGGGAACCTCAGGCCCCAGGGCCATTTACGGCCCTCGATGACCCTTTTATCAGGCCCTCAGGCAGATTCTCAGGGACCGCATTCTTGGGCAGGGAGCTGTATTTTGATTGCCACAAACTCATTAATTTCTTCTTGCTCTGTTAGCACACACACCAATGTTCACAATGAACAAAGAAGGGCATGCAATGAAAGATTACGTCCTGACACCAGTGCCAGAGTCAGGATGTAACTTGTGGGTGGAGTTTGTATGGCCCCCGAAGGATGGTATAAATATCCAAATGGCCCTTGGCAGAAAAATGATTCCCCACCCCTGCCTTAGGGCGTGCTCCCCTGCCCTTATAAAACCTTTCCAACACCACTGCCTACATGTAAGTCACGGAAGTGCTTGTCCAAAACCCACTTTCTACCCTTTGCTCCAGCAGATTTTTCTCACAATCTCGTTTTAATTATCCAGAAAGTTTGAAGCTCTCTAAGCGGCAGGAGGAAAGCTGCCAGCTCACTTCTCCAACCCAAGCTCTGTGCTTCAAATTCCGGTCATATCCAAAGTGCAATTACTCCGGCGATCTCAATCTAATCTGGGCAGAACAATATGGCACAGCTGTCAATCTACGGGCGGCTCAGGGGAACGCGCAGGTTCATATCTACCCTCAGCATTTTTCTCTTTACTGCTTATTCTTCGATGTATCCAAACATTTCCCAAATACCATCGTCATTGTTATTCTGCTTACACCACACATTATTGACATCAAAAGACAAGTCACTTTTTCTTGTATTCATCTTGGCAGATGCTGCTTTATGTTTTGTTATTGCCTTGTGGTATAATGTTTATATGAAGGCGGACCTCCTGTGCCCCCTTCTGTCGAAACTTTAAACCCAGAAAAACCAAATATGTAACGATAAATCTTCATTCAATAAAGTAGAATTCAGTCATCTGGATACAACCAGGAATGTGCCCAAGGGACTGGTGGTTTAGAGTGGGCAGAAAAAACTGGTGGTTTACACTTGGTCCAAGGAATTGGTGAGTAGGAGTGAGCCCAAAGAACTGGTGGTTTAGACGGGAACTAAGAAACTGGTGGTTTAGAGTGAGCCCAAATAACCGGTGGTTTAGATGGAGACCAAGAAACTGGTGGGTAAGAGTGGGCCCAAAGTGGCTTAGATGGGGACTCAGAAACTGTTGGTTTAGTGAGCCCAGATAACTGGTGGTTTAGATGGAGACCAAGAAACTGGGGGGTAAGAGTGGGCCCAAAGAACTGGTTTCTTAGACAGGGACTAAGAAACTGGTGGTTTAGAGTGGGCCCAAATAACCGGTGGTTTAGATGGAGACCAAGATGCGGGTAGTTTAGATTGGGCCCAAAGAACTTGTCGTTCACACTAAGCCCAAGGAATTGGTGGTCTAGACTGGACCCAAATAACTAATAGTTTAGATGGGGAAACTGGTAGTTTAGCCTGGGTCCAAAGTACAGGTGGTCTAGACTGGGCTTAAGAAACTCAAAGTTTAGACTTGGTCCAATGGACTAGTGGTTTAGACTGGACTCAAGGGACTGGTGGTTTAGACTTAGCCCAAGTGACTGGTGGTTTAGACTGAGCCCAAGTGACTTGTGGTTTAGACTGGGCTCAGGACTGGTGGTTTAGACTGGACTCAGGACTGGTGGTTTAGACTGAGCCCAAGTGACTGGTGGTTTAGACTGGATTCAGGACTGGTGGTTTAGACAGGATTCAGGACTGGTGGTTTAGACAGGATTCAGGACTGGTGGTTTAGACTAGACTCAAGGGACTGGTGGTTTAGACTGAGCCCGAGTGACTGATGGTTTAGACTGGACTCAGGACTGGTGGTTTACACTGGTTCCAAGGAATTGTTGCTTTAGACTGTGACTAAGGGAATCAGTGCACTTGTCAACAAGATAGAAAAATAATGCAGAATCTTGAAACTTTTTTTCTGGGATGGTTATCAAGTATTCTGTAGATAAGAGTTAATACAATGTATGAAAATCACATCTCTTTTTGGTCCTGCTACAGAGACATCTGCTTCACTGGCCAGGCGCCACCTTGCTAAATCTACGGCCGGCTCTGATAATGGTGGAGATGCCTTGGCCAGTACCTCTGGGCTGTACAGTCACTATTCAGCCAGGGATTACTGTGACTGGGACTTCTGGTGTCATTCAATAAGGCTAATGTGTGTGCGCTGTTCATCAGCTCAGCAGGTGTAATCAGTTCCCCGATATGGCAGAGCCACATCTTAACCTTCCAGCGTAATACTGAGAGCCACGCCTTCTTAGTAAAAGCTATAAAAATTTGTGTTAAATGAAAAGACCCCATATCTCTGGAATTTATGTTGAATTAAAAAAAAAATATTCAGGGGAGTAATGGGGGAATGAAATTAGACCAAACACTGCCTCCTTTTTGCATGACAGGTCCTCTTTAAATGCTCCTCCAGCCTCCTGATCCGTCAGTATATCCCGCTCCTTTTCATTTGCTTATTTATTAATATCATTTCGGACTTTATAACATGTATTTATGCATTTGGCATCTTTAGATAAAACTCTGAAAAATTCTCCTTGTTCCGCCGACTGCTATTGAAGATTCCTCCACCCTTCCGCTCTGGGAACGTGAACCGTACATCACTCTCTTATCCTAACGCCGCTGAATCTCAAAGACTCCGAGACGCTCGTTTTCAACTTCACCTGTCGGCTGGGTGGTTGAGCTTTCCCACTTAAGTCTATTCTTTCTTATATGAAGTCTTAAAAGGCTTCCTACCCATTAATAAAGAATGCAGGGTGCCTTCTACAAGTCAGCACTGCATAATTGGTCCACCTACCTCAGACACCTCCATAGGGGTCAACCTTCCCAGCTCTTGATTCAATCACTCTCAGCTGACTGCCACATTACATTTCTGTCTGCCTTCCAAGATGTGAACCATATTCTATCAATCCTGTGTAATTTATGCAGTGAAATGCTGGGACAGGCTTGCAATTCCAGTGTAATGGTTTCCATCGGATCAGCATGGGCTTCCACAGTCATACTTGGAGAAGCTCCCTGGTTTTCACCCTTTACCCTCTGTGCAGGAATGCGGACCCCTATAGATTGCATGTCCAGAGAAGTCGCTGACCGGTGGAGCGAGCGAAGAAGAAGAATCACATGGAGCCATGAACAGAACAAGAAGAAAGACAGTCTAGAAAAGAAACGACGTCCAAGTGAAAATTCAGAGCAAGATCATGTCAGAATCCAAAACAAATTGCAAAATGATAAGGAATGCAAAGGATCAAATAGTTCAAGGTCCATACTAGGTCAGGAGAGAAGTCAAAGAATCGCCGGGACAGAGATGACTGATCCGTCAAATATAAAGTGCAACAAAGTATCAAGGGATATAAAAACTGGCTCAAAACTATTTAAAGGAAGTTCAAATATTATCAAGCAGTCAGTTAAAAGCTTCCACCGGCTGCACAGCGAATGCGCGACTCAGTGTCTCCGGCCAGCACCAGGGAAGACCAGAATTGCTGCGGCTGGTAGAGAGATGTATCGTAGGACAGTGCTCATACATGTGTCATCTAGGACGTCCATCATGAAGGCCCATTATGCAAATAAAAGCGTTTTTATTGCATATCTAAACCCCAAACCCCGGTCACACATTCACATCCATCATTTTGGAACAAGAGAAAATCTTGTTCTGCAAAATTCTCAAGACTAAAAACTCTACAATTAATTCCCAAACTCACAATTCTTGCAAATGGCATGAAGCAAGCAGAGGAACCAGCAGATCCCTCGGGGACATGGCCAGATTTCCTATTCATTGTATCCACAAATGTCAAAAATCTAGTTTACAACTTTCTTCTCTGGGAAATAAGTTGAACAAGAAAAGGAAAATTGCATTGAACTTCTGGTATAATGGCTGATATATACAGACGGTGAATGAGACCGGTGTCAGGCACAGAATCAGCATCTATCGCAAACAGGAATCCCAATAGTTTAGCCCTTTGGAAAGATAAAAAGCCTTTTCAAGTCTGAAAACCTTGATTAAAGGATTCTCAGATGTGTTATGGAGTGAGCAGATGGAAAGTGCATGTACCGTGGCTTCTAGACGGTTCCGCACCTTTCATACCAGATACAATCAATCATTTAGTTCTATTCTCCACGGCATTAGGGATTATTGATCAAACCAATATTAGCCCGACATCTGGTGAAACCATTGAGGAGCCTATGAATAAGGCAAGTACCCCGCTGGCACCGAGCGTGCGACCTGCATCTAATCTCAAGCAATGTGACACTTAGGAGGTACAAAGGACTTGGGTACAGAATAAACCATTTCTTAGCTCTCAAGATCATGTCTGACAGCACTGGAGATCCAAGGAGAGAATTAGGATCATAAGGCTCTTCGTAATAATCCCTTGATCAAATAAGGTCTCCAAAGGAGTCGCTTGGTTGATCACAGGATGTCGTGTCGAATTTTTTTTAGACCAAGCCAATTCGAAGAATATGCAAATATCATTACGAAAATCAGATAAAATAGACGTCGCCATTGCAAACATTTTAGACGATTGCAAGGTGCAAATGGTCATCTGGGCTTCCTCATAATGCCTGGCAGCTATCACATCACACAGCCAATCAAGTGGGACTATCATAGCCTGTATAAAAGCCAAGGCAGGGAATGCAGCAGCCATTGTGTGGTGAATCTGGATAGTGAAAGAATGTCACAGCTCGGCCATAAAGATAGGAAGTGTGTGACAACAAAGCAGGGAAGAAGAAGAATGTTTGAGGAAAAGGAATTGATACAAGCTCAATTGATAAGGAGAGAAAGTTACTTTGTGTCTAAGTTTGCCTGAGCTTTTCATCCAGAAAAAATGGTCAATTTTCATTTCAATTGTCGTCCGTATGGGATCCCTGTGGCCATCGCTTTTATACACGAGCAGTTTTTTTAAAATAGGCAAGAACAAATACAGTGTCTTATGTTAGCGAACTGCAATCTATCCATAAGAATCTAAAGCACTCGGTCATGAAATACACTAGTGTGAACTTAGCCTGTATGGGAGGCAGCGCCAGGGAAGGACACATAGTTGGCGGCTGCTGCTTACTTGGTCAGTGCAGTTATAATGCTGCTGCGATCGATCACATGTAGACATCTTTTTAGGGCAAATTGAAGCCAAGTGGTCCTTTCGATTTGAGGAACATCAAATTTCCTTGCAATATTTGGAGAAGCTGGAGATTTTGCATCTTCAAAGATTTTTTTCATCACTAGTGGTCACCAGAACATATAGCCTGTCTTCCATTGTATCACATTGACCAATGGAGTAATTCCCCATTAGGGATAATATTCAAATCTCCTAAATGTGGGAATGTCCTGAGTGACTTGGGATTCCCAAATAGGATTGTGAAAAGCAGGTTTTAGGAACCAGTGATGGAAGACGATGAAGGCAGTGAATAAAGAGTTGTCTCTTCTACTCAATCATGAAGGGTCTCTCTTGTAGTCCCCAAACTATTGCACCATTTCCCAGTCCGCGGTATGATGGCGTGTCCTCTACATCACCGTGCTGAATAGTCCTACAATGATCTGCATGTTACAGCATCGGGCGACCTACATAACACCATGCAGTTCCTGGTTATAGAGGGTAAGAATTGGGCTACGGGTAAAAGGGGACAGGAGGATTGTCTTTGTTCCTCACTTTAATGTACAGGGAATAATCGGACCCGACTCAATCTTAAAGTGAAGAACCCAGCACAATGGTCACTGTGGAATGGTGCAGAGGATGACAGGAGACACTTTGCTTAGGGCAGTATATTGGACACTACCTGCTAGAAAACTGAAAAAAATATCAATGAAAAACCCTTTTAGGACTCAATGAAATGCATCTCTGATGTTGCCTCAAAACTCTTGGTTATCTGCATTGCATTCACTAGTTTATATTTTTAGGTTACATCTTCCTTACTTGTTCCTAGTTTCAGAATGGAGCCATATTCTCTTCATGGGAAGAGCTTTCCTGCCCTGTTCACTTCATGGGTGGAGTCTAACCACTATGTCCTCTTCATGGGTGGAGTCTATCGGCCCTGTTCTCTTCATGGGTGGAGTGTAACCGCCATGTTATCTTCATGGGTGGAATGTAATGGCTCTATTCTCTTCATGGGTGAAGTCTAACCACCCTATCCTTTTCATGGGTGGAGTCTCACAGCTCATCTATTCATGGGTGGAGTGTAACCGTCCTGTTTTCTTTATGGTTGATGTCTAATGGTCTTGTACTCGTCATGGGTAAAGTCTAACCACTCTGTCCTTTTCATGGGTGTGGTAATAGCAGGTACGCAGGATGCAGTGGCGAGACTGATTTGTGCTTTGGACAGTAACTTTTATAAAGCCGCTAGGGCTATCCTAAGCAACCAAAACAAAGTAACAGCAATTGTCCTCGCAGGGACTCAGCACAAACAAACACTATTAAGGAGAACATGAATACCCCGGCAAAGGCCGGTTACTATAGGGCCGCGGTATGGCCGACTATGGGTCCTTAGTTTCTATAGTATCACTTATCCGTCCTGACGTCCGTCGGCGTCTCGGATGATGCTACTTCGGCGTCGCAGCCGCTGGGCCCAGCTGCTGAGGATCTGGCTTAGTCTTCGGGCGCTCCGACGCCCAGGCAGGGTGGGGGCACAACAGGCCCTGGGCGAGTCCTTTGATGAGGCAACCCCCTGCGAAGGCAGCAGGGTTCCGCCGGTTAGCGGGTTATGGGAGACCCCAGCCCCCGAGCAGAGGTGAGTCGCAGTTACATGGAGTGGTGGTTGGTAAGCCACGTGCACGGCCTGGGGCTGTGCAGAGAGTTTCTCTGTTAGCAAGGAGCAGGCCTCAACTGCCGACTGCAGCGGGGTGATGGCAGCTGCGGGCGGTAATGGACAGGCCGCAGCCACGGACTGGAGTGGAGTGGCAACGTCCACAGGGGGCAGCGGGGAGGCCGCAACCGTGGGCTGGAGTGGGGCAGCAGCGGCCGCGAGTGGCAGCGGACAGGCCGCAACGGGCTGGAGTACAGCGGCAATGGCCGCAGACGACACTGGGCAGGCCACGACTCCGGACTGGAGTGAAGCGGCAGTCTCCTGTCGGTAAGCTCGGCGCCTCCTCCCAGCAGGCCACTGTAAGTCTCCCCTCTGCTGCTGGCCTCCTCTCTGGTCACTGTTTGTGGCTCCAGCTCTCTGATGCTCCCACAGTCTCCTGCTCCGTCTCTGCCGACTCCCTACCCTGCGCATTCCCTGCCCCTTTTATACTCGCCCCTCCCCCTGCTGTTCTGTCACTCTCAGCCATCCACCTTCCTCCTCCACCCCGGGGTACAGTTACCTTAGGAACCTAGATGGCGGTCCCCTTGGTTCCGGCCCGAACACTCTGCGGGGGCCCTCCTTCCTACACTCCCCCATCCTGTATGCTCGCCAGTCCTCAGGCGAGGGCCTTAGTAGGCTTGGGTTGGCCTGTGGAGATGTCAGTCTTTGTTGCAATATGAACTGGTCCTGCTCGTATTGTTCAGGGGGTTTGCCAGCTGTTGACCGCTCGGAGCATCTAAGTTCGACTATGGTGGAGTCTTCCGGGGTGGTGGACGGTGGTGGGCTAGCTGGTTTAGGCAGGCTAATTGGGTCAGTTGAGTTGTCATTGAGTGGAGAGCCCATGGATATCGTGGGGAAGTCTTCCTCGTCGTTCGGGTCCCAGGCCACTGGTTCAGAGACCTGGGGGGTAGGCTCAGGTTGTACAGGGTCGGTGGAAGTACATGGGCGTAACATATTACGGTGCACAATGCGAGTGGGCAGTGTTCCGTCTTTCTCGGGTCGTATTTCGTATACAGGTCTATTGGGGTTTATGCGGCGTAAGACTCGGTAGGGACTTTCTTCCCAGCGTGGTTCTAATTTGTTCTGGGGGCGCTGGTCTAGTACGAGTACCCGGTCTCCGATTTGGAGGTTGGGGGGTGGAGGTAGATCCCTTCCTGGGTGTTCAAAGTCTTGGAGCTTGGTATGAACAATTCGGTGGAGGGTTTGCAGCCGGTGTCGGTGATTTCGTACCCATGATGATACTCCGGTCCAGGGCTGGGGCTCCTCTGGGTCCAACTCTATCTCGGTGATCCCTTTGCCTTCTCGCCCGAATAGCAGGGAGTAGGGGTTATAGCCAGTAACTCGGTGTACCCAGTTGTTATAGACCCATACTAGTTCAGGGACATATTTGGGCCAGCGTGCCTTCCTGTCACTCTCCAGGGTACGCAACATTTGAATTAATGTCCGATTAAATCGTTTGCAGGCCCCGTTTCCCTGCGGGTGGTATGGCGTGGTCTGGGATTTGTCGATACCGTAGAGACGATGTAGCTCCTCCATAATTTTTCCCAAATAGCATGCTCCTTGGTTGGAATGTATACGTTGAGGGCAGCCGTACACTTGTATAAAGTTTCTACGAATTGCGGAGGCAGCCGACTCCGTGGTTTGGTCTCGGGTGGGAGTGACCACGGCGAACTTAGTGAAATGGTTCACCATGACGAGGCAGTGTTCGCACCCCTGGAATGCGGGACCAATGGTCAAGTAATCCACCGTCAAAAGCTTGAGGGGCGCTGAGGTCACTGTTGTTTGCACTGGGGCTCGCTGTGCGGGCGGTTTGGCTAACTCGCATAGTCGGCAAGCTCAGCAAGTTTCGTCAACAGCAGCATGCAAGCGTGGATGGTAAATTATCTGCTACATTATCTGCTGCAACCATCGCAAGGTCTTTTGAGCCCCGAAGTGGGCCCCTTTTTCGTGGGCTTCTCGGGCCAGTTCGTTGAGTTGGGCTCTGGGCACAACTACTTGCCAAATCATCATAGATGTTGCCCGTGATGTCGTTTTATGATATAATAGTCCCCTTCTGATGACCAGTCTCTCCCATTGTCATAACTTCAGCGACATATCCTGAGTCAAAGTCTGTCTTTGGGAGTCAGTGGGTAGTTTGCCAGCAGCTACTCATTTCTTCGTCTTCTTGCTGCTGTTGGATCCATTTATCACGGGATTGCTCCAGCATGCCCCTTAGGGGTTCCGAGGGGGATACTTTCTGGGTGGCAGCCGTGAGCACGGCGGCGGTGAGGGTTAACGGTATCTCTTCCCTTCCAGTTCGTCGTTTCGACTCTTCCCTGGAGTTGTATGTCGGATCCTAGAGAGGGCATCAGCGTGTACATTTTCGGCCCCTCTTTTATAGATGATCTTAGTTGAATTTAGCCATCCGGGCCACCCACCTTTGTTCCAGAGCCCCCAGTTTGGCATTCTCCAAATGGGCCAGCGGGTTATTGTCGGTCCGCACCACCACTTCGGAGCCTGCCAGGTACTCTATGAACCGCTCCGTCATGGCCCACACTACTGCGAGGAGCTCGAGCTAAAGGAGCTGTAATTGTCAGGGTTGCGCTCGGAATCATGAAGTGAGCGGCTTCCATACGCGATCACTCTCTCCCAGCCGTCTTGAACTTGTGACAATACAGCCCCTAGCCCGTGGAGGCTCCCGTCAGTGTGTAGGATGAACGGATGCGAGAAATTCTGATAAGCTAACACCGGGGCACCCGAGAGCGCAGCCTTAAGGTCTTGTAAGGCCTCTTCTTGTGGAGCTTGCCACTGGATTTTCCGCCCATTTGCACCGGTGGAAGCCCCTTTCAGCAGGTCATGCAGGGCTCGGCTTGACGTGCAAAATTCTTTACGAAACGACGGTAGTATCCGGCCAACCCCAGGAAGGCCCGCACGTCTTTTATCATCTCGGGGGTAGGCCATTCCTGGATGTTAGCAACCTTTTCCTGGGATGGTCTTACGCCCTCCGCCGAGACCATATGCCCCAAATATTCGATCTGGGTGCGAAATAGGTGGCATTTCTGGGGTTTTACCTTCAACCCGTACTTTTGCAGCCGGCCGAGTATTTGCCCCAACTGCCTCAGGTGGTCCTCAAACGTGGCAGCATAGATGATGATATCGTCTGGGTATATTAATGTGGCCTTGAAACTGAGATCCCCCAGACACCGCTCCATCAACCGCTGAAAGGTTCCCGGGGCGTTGGCCATCCCGAACGGCATCCGACTGAACTCAAATAGTCCCATGGGAAGAATGAACGCCGTCTTAGCCCTGACTTCTTCCGACATGGGCACCTGCCAGTACCCACTAGCCAGGTCCAAAGTCGAGAAGTACGTCGAATTCCCCAAGGCGGACAAGGATTCTTCTATACGGGGTAGTGGTTACGAGTCTTTGTTGGTACAGGCGTTCAGCTTTCGATAGTCCACACAGAACCGTAGGGTGCCATCCTTTTTGTGGACCAACACGATGGGAGCCGCCCAGGTGCTTTGGCTTTCTCGGATGACTCCCTTTTGTAGCATTTGAGCCAGTAAAGTTTTCACCTCTTGGTAGAGCTGTGGAGGAATCTGCCGATACCGTTCGCGGATGGGGGCCGCTCCTGCCGTGGGAATTCCATAGGTGATGGCGGTGGTGCATCCAAAATCATCCTCATGACTAGCAAATACCTCGTGGTACTGTCCGAGCAGTGTTTTTATCTGGGAAACTTGAGGCCGGAGAGCTTTTTTAACTCCATTTAGCCCAGTCAATTCTTTGGGCCTAGTACCTGTGTCTACTGCTCAGCAGAGGAGCCCACCCGTGAACCTAGCTATGCCGCCTGTTTATGTAAGAACTGCGTGCTACTCAGCAGAGGAGCCCAGCTGTTAAGCAAGCTACAGCATCTGTGGTTTGGACAATTAATTTTTTCACATTCTTTCTGGAATGCCGGTTAGACCTAATTCCGGTTGACCTGCACTTACTGGGAAATCCTCGTTCGCGGGGAAGAATTGGAATGCCAGATTCCCATCACTAACGGGGTTCAGCGGGTTATCTGCACCTGTAAGCGACACACGCTGGTCCTTTCAGGGTAGCGCGCATGCAGCCCCGGACATGTAAGGGCATGACAGACCTGTTATTGCTCGATCTCGCGTGCCAGAGCCTCACGTGTCCCTCTGGTAAGCTGGACGCGGACCACGGGGTCATGCCAGAGTCTCGTTCGCTAACGGAATTAAGCTGACAAATCGCTAGCACAACTAAAAACGGCCATGCACAACCACCCACAGAATCGACAAAGCTTGCAATCTGTCCATCTTTTCCGTGGCTGGCATGGTTGAGGTTGCCCGTGTGGAGTCCAATTAAGCCGCAGGCTCCACTCCTGATGGTGCCCTTCTGGACATTCCTTTAAAGTTCAGCTTTGCAACCATACTGCCCCCAGAAACCAAACACTTTGCCTTCATGGACGCTGTTCGGAGGGTTGTGGGAATAACACCGCCCGATCGGCAGTTGGCATAATTTATGGTGGGAAGTCCAAAGGTATATGATCGTCTTCGATTTTAGATTTTTAGTCCAGCCTTTCTTGACTTTATAAGGGCATGACATGCCTATATCTGTGTTTCCTCCTCTTACTCCTCCACCTCTTTTCTATATGTAGTTGCCCTTTTCCATATGTTATTTTTGTATTCTGAGCATTTTGTCTGCTTTGGGACACCTTTTTAAGGTGTTTTGTAATTGTTTTCTATGTGTTTGGATGTGTTTGTGTTTGCTTGCCATTGTTTTCAATGGAGCTCGACGGTGTTCATTGAACAATCGACGAACATTCGACGAACTTGCCTCCTGTTCGACGAACCGAACTCGAACACTAGCGGGGTGGCTCAACACTACTCCTGATATATAGACATACATTTTTAATGTTTAAACTATGCTATATATACCTGGCATCTGGTGATACTGTACCCTTTCTGCTAGGAAGTCCTCCTCCACCCACCACTCTAAGTATATCATTGACACCTGGAACATTGGCCCACATGTGTGTGATTTCTTGCGGATCTTCTTTTTATATTGTGGTGTGATCCATCCTGAGCGTGTGAGAGTCTGTGGGTTACGCCTGCAATTTATATGTAGATTTAAAAATTACTCCAACACTGTATACAGCTCTACGCTTGTAATACATTACCCATTTACTGCTTTTTATATTCTGGTCTAATCCAATCTGACCAAGTGAGAGTCTGTTTCTGACTGTGGAAATAACTACTGAGATTGACAATGACCCCTACACTGTGTACAGCTGTACACTTCAGATCCATTACCGTTTTACGGCTTTTTATATTGTGTTGTAATCCATACTGAGCCTGAAAGCGTCTGTGTCTGCCTCCTGAAATATATACGGAGATTTAGAATGTTTAAACTATATGATATATACCTGCTATCTGATGATACTGAACCCTTTTTCTACCTTTTATATTCTTGTCTAATCCATACTGAGCCTGTGAGCGTCTCTGTGTGACTCATGAAATATATAGGGAGATTGACAATTATCTGTTGTGAGTTCATTTTCCCCTTCACCGTCGATGTCTGATGAACTCCCTCTTCTGGTGAAGTAAGGTAGTGAGGCTGATTACCAAACACCTGATCTGGTAGATGATGACTGGGCAACAGGAACTGCTGACTGGATATAAGGCAGCCGACGCCCTTCTGAGTCTCTGGTGATTTCTCTGCTGGATTCTTGGAGACTAGTCTGATTCCTGCTTCCCAAAGATAAGTATTTGTTCTGCTATTGAACTTATTAGTTTTGTTTTGTTTACCTTGTTTTTTGGAGTTCAGCCATCCCCGGTCGGGGGTGTGCTGAGTTCCATTTTTGTCTCTGATCAGTTTGTCTCTTTGCTCTGTCTTCAGAATTTACCTGAGTGCTGATAGTCTTTTTGAAGTCCTAGCGACTTGAGGGCCTGTTTTTCCTATCAGACGGTTGGGAAATTTTTTGGTAGGGTTTTTTTACGGATTGCAGACAGCAGCTTTTCTATCCTGTCCTTTTTAGTTAGCTTGGGCCCCATCGTTTGCTCAATCTATCTTTCTTCCTGTGTTAGTGTTTTCATCTTGCTTCACCGTCATTATATGTTGGGGGCTGCCTATTGCTTTGGGGTCTGCTCTGGGGCAGTTTAGATTTCCCCTTTCTTTCTTTAGGCCTATTTAGTTCTCCGGCTGTGATCGAGGGGTCTAGGGCATCGTAGGAACCCCCCACGGCTACTGTTAGTTGTTGTGGATAGGATCAAGGGTCTGCAATCCGATAGCTACCAACCTCTCCGGTTTTCTGGACTTAGCCTGTATTTTTGTTTTTTCCTCCTTCTGTGACTCATTCATAACAATTATCCTTTGACTGCATAGAGCTGTACGCTTCTGATACATTACCATATATCTGATGTTATTTTGGGTACATTATCTCCAAAATTTGGAAGTATGGTGGAAGAGGCCGCGGACGTGGGGGGGCCAGCTGGTACTTATGGTGGTGGTGCATCTGCTGGTAGTGGCAAAAGCACAATAGCAGCTAAGGCAGGAGGTGTTGAGCATGCGTCATGGTCTGGCTCCGGAACGCCTGGAAGGCTACCTTTTCTGGGAGTAGGTTAACCGCTTTTAAAGCTGGAGCATCAGGAATTGGTTTTGGCTTACATTGCCGAAACAGACTCCAGCAAATATGCCCTCCTCTTCTGAAGTTTCAAAAAATGCACGCACTGAGTCATCAAGTGCTGGCTCCTGGTCAGGAAGAACCCCTTTCTTTGTGTCCTTCACCTCCACCAAAAGTGAATGATGCAGCAGGCCACACTTCACATTAGTCCATGTAGCTCTTTCCCACATAACATGCCTGGGTTATCAAGTCAAATCGTGAATTCCCCAGTCCAAGATGAATCTGACATGGAGTGTGGGTGGCCAGTCAGGACAGTGGGGATAATCGGTACCGGGCCGGTGTCTCAGAGGGATGTGTCGCGGTGGTGGTGACCCGGTCCGTGAGCCTGGGCGTCCATGCAAAGGGGTGAATAACGTTTATAGGTGAATGATACGTGACGCCACCTGTGGTTTCTGATCAGATTGACCAGCGCTGCAGTGTCGCTTCTCTGGGACAGATGTTGTGGTGCAGCTAAGATATAGAAGCCCTGCACAGGTAGGGCCGTAGTCGCAGGGCAGATGAAAGAGTTGGTAGATGGTGTGCAGTGCAGGATGTAGCAGAGCCATGCTCCAGGCGCAGGAGAAAGATGACAGACACAGTCGTGCGTGCAGTTCCTTTACCTGTACTTGGTAAGTGCTGTCAAGGACCCACAGTACAGATGGAGGAGTTGGTCAGCCTGGAAGCAAATTTGGAATTCTCTCTATGCAGATAGGTAGTGTGGCCTCCATTCTAGCGCTTATCTGAGGTACTCGCAGTGCTGTGTTCAAGTTCCCCCTATTGACTCTCTTTTGAAACTTTCTCGTATGGCAAGCAGCCATAGCCTTTTTCTTCTGGTCACACAATTCGTTGCTGGGGCCTCCGAGCCTTAGTTGGGAACAGAGCATTTACAACTGCTACTTCCTCTGGTTTCTGCTGCAGGACCGTCAGTATCCCTACAAACTCGGAGACTGGAATCCGGACCATGCGCTCCAGCTAGGAGTGAGCCTTAACTCTGCTCATCCTCCAGCTCCCCTTCTCATGTCCACACACTTCCCCTTCCCTTCACAGAGTGCCCTAACTTCCCTCCTCCCGACCACAGAGAGCAGCTCCTCAGCAGTCAGGTTCAGAGCTCTCCCTGCTGGCCTGGAGTGGGAACTGTGTTGTGTGTTGGTTTAACTGAGATCCTTCGTTGCTCCCAAGCATGACATCACACTCCCTAGGAGGAAGGTAATGCCACTGTGGTGACCGTACTCCTGGGGGCGCCACAAGTGCACTGATGCCCAGCCACTGCTAGATGATTCTGCTGGTACATTGACCCAGACCACTACAGTCCCCTCTCACTCTACACAGCCAGAATCTGACCCTGATGAAACTCAGGTTACCCTTCCCATATACTATACCACCTTACACGGTGACAAAGAGGAAGGTGCAGATGAAAGTGCAGGTTCCTTGAGCAGGTGGGGGGCATACTCATGGGCGATGGCACTGGCACAGGGCACCGCATAGTAGCAAAAGTGTCTCTGCCGGTGGGAGGGGGAGGGCCCACCCCCACCCCCCCACGCCGTCAGACACACCGCCGTACTATGAGGGGCCCTGTGCCAGTCCTGTCCCCAACGAGTGGGCCCCCCTGCTTGCTCAGGATCACAGCACTTGCAAAGTTGAAATACCTACCTCTCCCTGCTCCACCGCCGTGACGTCTTCCGCGTTTCCTGACAGTGATATTCTGGTCAGAGAGCGCAATGACATCACGTCTGTACGCCCTCTGCCTAAACAGTCCAAGTGCAAAGAGATGGAAGATGGGGATGACAAGGAGTCCAGACTAGTACAGGGATTCCCTAGCGAGGAGACTTATTTGATTGTTTTCAATGTTGGGACAGCAATTTTTGGGGAGCACTATACTCTGGAGAATGATAGATGGGGCCCACCATACACTGGAACATTCCAAAGGTGGACATCAGACACTGGAGCAGCATTTACAGGGCCCATTATACACTAGAGCATTAGAAATGAAATGGGGCCAATTATATATGGAGCATTATTTGGGCCCATAAGACAGTGGAGCTTCATCCATAGGGACCAACATATACTGTAGCATTATGTGGAGCTCATCATATACTGTATGGAACATTATACGGGACCAATGATTCTGTATGGAGAAATATATGGGCCTCATTACTCTGTATGGCGCACTAAGCGGTGGCCATAATACTGTATGGAGTTATATACTGTCCGTTTTCGGAGCTATTGGAGAATTTAAAATGGATATCAGTCATGAGATGTAAGAAGTGAAGTATTTGTCATTGTACTATACCGCTATTTCTCTGCCATATCGGAGGATCATGAGTTGTGGTATGTGTTAAAGGAGCCCATTGACACTCTTTGGCCCTGGGCCCACGAAAATCTGGAGCCAGCCCTCCCCCCCCCACAACTGTAGCCAAATAACCCCCAGTTTTCAATGCCTAACTATTATTATTAAGTAAATTAATGTTGAAAAGCTTCAGTAATCAGAATTGATGTTTTTGGCATTGAAATGGGCACTGTAGGTGTGTTTCCTGTCCTCCACTCCCTGCCGACTTTCCTTCCCCATTGACTTGCATTGGGTTTCGTGTTTCAGTCAGCCTCCAACTTTTCCCGATAGTCGGCCGATTTCGTTCGACCTGACTTTTGCGAAACTCGGGTTTCATGAAACCCGACTCGACCCGAAAAAAGGCAAAGTCGCTCATCTCTAGTGATGAGGATTGTTAACTTGCACAGACTTGCAGGACATATTAAGGTCAAGTAGCTGGTAATGAAAGCAAAAGAACAGTATGGAGCTATATTCCTAGGTAAGAGAACGAAATGGACAGAGATGAAGAAAATGATCAATATCCGGTCATTTGTATGATGGAAAAAAACATCAACATAGAAAAATTATATCTCAAGGTCGACTGGAGGAGTCGGATAAAAATTTATAAAGAAGGAAATGTGAAGGACAGAACCACCAGTTTATATTTGCATATGTATCATATATTACAGTCGTGGATTATTTATAGATAATTTATGCATTTAATATTTACATATTTGCTTTTCTGTTTTAAGCATCATCCTCAAATAACAGAGACCCAAGTCAGAAGAAACAGCTGATTGTCGGAATATAGTGAATACAGATCTGGCTGCTGTAGCTGATATGTGTGAACATCATGGAGCAATATTAAAGGTGGAAGAAAAATGAGGACAACCGGCATCAGGATAGAAAGAAAGAATGAAACAACTCATGAAGACGTCACCGACACTCCAGAGAAAACAATCAGAAAGTTTTCAACAAACTATAAAAAGCAAAAGAAACTTTGTAGCGTATCGTACCATTTACTCCACTTCACCTTCCCTTGCCTCCTGCACGCTTATCCACTTAAATCAAGCCAGACAGCTTTCTCACTGAGGGATCTTATTACAACATCCCTTTAATACTTAAAGAGGGGAGGAGAAATGAGCAGAATCAAAGAGAGAAACAGAGAAGCATTGATTGTGTTTATTTCCATCCAGAGTTGGACTCACAACTACACTGCTTAGTACTGCTGAATAATATCCTACATGCTGCTGCTGCTTTTTAGAAAGTATATTATGTTACCACTAGATTCACAGATACTCTTCTCAATACTTCTGTGAAATGGCCTCCATACTGCTATAAATGCCCCTGTTGCTTTCTAATAAATGTTTAATCTCATTCTGAAGCTTTAGTCAAAGCTACACTGTGTAGTACTTCTGTATAATGTCATACATACTCAAGCTCCTTTCTATGAGGTGCATTATCTCACCGTAGGGCTAGATTCACAGGTACTATACTCACTACTTCTGTGAAATAGCCTCCATGCAACTGTATAACATCATGTAAGCCCATTTTGCTTGCTATTAAATACTTAATCTCACTCTAAAGTTTTGTTCACAGCTACACTGCTTAGTACTTCTGTATTATGTCCTACATGCTCATTCTGATTTCTAGGAAGTGTTTCGTTTCATCATAGAGCTGGATTCACAAATACACTGCCCAATATGTTACATAGAAACAGGAGAAGAATTCCTTATGTATGTGTGTGCTCTGAGGATTTTCGGCGGCAAGACTGAGAGGTCATGTGACCGCAAGTATGTGATATGCCTATACCAAGCTACATTGCAACTAGTGGTGCTCAATTTAGAGAAGTCTAGTCGAAATGTGGCCAAAAGTATGCATATCACATACCTGTGGCCAAATGACTGTTTAGTCTTGGCATAGACATCGGAGAATCCTCACAGGGTTGCGAGTGCTTTGGGGCTTCACAAGTCTACAGTCACAAAAAAAACCTGGACAACCAGTTTTAGTCAAACTCATGGAAACATTTTGAGACCTTAACAACTCTATGCAGCCATTGGCCACAACTAGACTTAACCCTATGACCTCCAAGTTGCAGGGAACCATTGTTCACCAGAGTCTCACTATGGTACATAAATATTGTAGACCATCACCCCCCCCAAAAAAAAAGAATAAAATTATAAAACAATCTAAAAATATGTTTTATATTTTACCTACAGCAAAAAAAATCCGCCCATCACACTGTCACATCTCGGAGTCCTAGAAATTCATATTTATCTTTGCCAAGAGAGTAGAGAGCCGATTCTCAAAAGACAAAAATAAAGTGAAGTTTATAGATGGCTGCTGCTCCGGGGCCCGGAATATTTCATAGCTGTGTCAAAAACTCGGGTTTAAAACTGTTCTGTGGTTGAAAGTGACAGAAAGCGAGTAAAAGGCTGTAAATACAATGAAAGCTGCGGCTCGCTGCTGTAAGGCAGAAAAGATCCTTGTGAAGCCGAGGAGAGCGGTTTGAAGTTTGGCGCACACAGAACATAATTATTTTACATATCAGCCCTACAGTGAATACATTCTGGATCCGATTGTGAAGTGAGCAAGGTTACTGGGGAAGTCATACTGCGCTACTGACAAGGAACCGGCGGTATCATGCCGACATCAAATCTATACCGCCATCTATAGAGACTGCCATCCGGATACGGAGGCGCCACCACCGGAGGTGACGACCATCATATCCTACAGACTAGTCAGCGGTCGATGCTGATCGAAATCGTGCAGCTTTAATCCGCTGCGAATCTTCAGGCGGAGACGTCCCTCCGGACACTGCAGAAAACATACCGCCATACTCTTCCCCTTTGATCATATTCTGCCTCTTATCGCAATCAGAACTATGAGAAAATATAAAGAATTTTTCGACATCGCGGCTCTAACTTCCACTCTCCATCTTAACGCAGATCTGTCTGGCTGTAAGGCACCTGGACGCAGCAGGAGCCCTTCGCCCCTGTAAAATCCGCAGCACATGGCCAACTATGCCGCTCTGATGGCCTGACACTTATTGGGATGAGCTGTAGCTTTTTCAATTGTCAGGGGAGAGTCATTTCCGAAAAAATATATATTTCCGATCACCATAAATAATCTGTTCACTGCATTGTAGGGGCTGTTATAATTACAGAGACGCCAAATATGTCCATTTTATTTACTGGTGTGGGGCATTTATCTGAAAAAGAGTATTAAGAATGTGATTATTGTCATTGATTTTATTTATTTAAAAAAAAAAAAATTGACTTTATTTTACAATATACAAGGAATACAAGGATATAGAAATGTACTGGCATGTATAGTTGTATCTCCATGTACCATGTACCAGCAACATATGCCTGTGATAGAGAAGAATACTATTTAGATTTTTGGGCAGAGAAAATCCTCTTACCCTTTACAGTGCAGGCTGTGGGTCACTGCTGAAGATGCCACCTTCTATGGCGGGGGTTCTGCATATGAATCCCAGGGAAGACATTTCAAGAAGATCAAAGAATATATTCATCCACCGAGCAGACTCCGCCAGTCACCACTCCTCTTCCGCTCATCATTAATGCATCACCATCATTAACCAACGCTCAAATGAGATCTGTCAATTTTACAGAAATGACTCGGGCTGAACTGAATGGTAATCGGCCTAGAAAGGTCAGAACCTCCCGAACATGGAAGGTGGAGGAGAGGCGTACTGTGAACTATACCAGTGTTATTACGCTACGGCATTCAGCTTTCTCGTTCCCTTCCCTCGCACCCCCAGCGCATAAAATCTGGCCCCTCGCTCCTGGTATAAAACATTTCACCCCTCGCATCCAGTCTATACAATCTGGCCATTTCCTACAATCCCACATATAACTATAACAAGGGAAAAAAATGAAGAGATCCCAAAAATGATAAAACCAATATCTTTATTGACAATTATTAAGAGTATAGTACTAAAATCATACTAAAAAAGCACAATGCTGTCCAAGGACACTGAGCAGAGAAAAAAACGCCATAATTGGTATATGTCACAAAAAATGTATCTGAAGTTCACATAAAATACAATATGTGCCACAAAAATATATCCAAGAAGTATAATTTCTCCTTGCGGAGAATGACATGCTAAGCATGTCGAGGTGAGGAGACTTAAAGCCGCAATGCTCCTCTGGGAAATATGCTAATTATGCAAATTGTCTCTTCAGAGAGGAAGAGGACTAGAACTCTAGTGCCACCTATTGGAGGTAGCAATCCTAAAAGTCAATGTTGACCCTTTAACGAGCCTAGTTACATGACTTAGGATAAAAGCCAAAGCCAGAATCTCCATTTGCAGACACTGTGTTTCGGGGTACTGCCCCTCATCAGTGCAAAGTCATGTCTGCAAATGGAGATTCTGGCTTGGCTTTTATCCTAAGTCATGTAACTAGGCTCGTTAAAGGGTCAACATTGACTTTTAGGATTGCTACCTCCAATAGGTGGCACTAGAGTTCTAGTCCTCTTCCTCTCTGAAGAGACAATTTGCATAATTAGCATATTTCCCAGAGGAGCATTGCGGCTTTAAGTCTCCTCACCTCGACATGCTTAGCATGTCATTCTCCGCAAGGAGAAATGATACTTCTTGGATATCGGTCAGACGCCTCTCTCACAGCCAAACCAGATCTCACACTTTGCACTGATGAGGCATATAAGTGATTATGGCAACATCGCCTAATATAACACAATAAATGTCAGAATTATATAGTAATCACATAAATATATTGGTTTTATCATTTTTTGGGATCTCTTCATTTTTTCCTTTATTATAGTTCTAAGTGGGATTAGAGTGGTCTGATTATTGTTTGACGTGCCCTGAGCATATTGGACATTTTTGTGGTAATCCATTTTCTACAATGTATACTATCTTCCCCCTGTGTATAACCTCTGGCCCCTCACTCCGGTGTATACCCTCCGGCCCCTCACCCTTAGTGTATATGGAGCGCCCCGCGGGGCCTGGGGGTACTCGGTACCGGGCTCGTCGACTTCCATGGGGGACGATGTCACGGCGGCGGCGACCCGGTCCGTGGCCCAGAGGCGTCCAGTAATAAAATAGGGGAAAGTTTTGTGGTATTTATATGGTAAAAATTAAGGTAATGTTTATAGATGGTGAAATACGTGACGCCACCTGTGGTATTCTGGTCAGAGGTGACCAGCGCTGCGGTGTTGTTCCTCTGGGATGGATGTTGGGCGCAGCTATGATGTTATAGCCCTCCACAGGTAGGGCAATAGTCCCAGGGCAAAGATGTTAAATAAATAGTAAAAATAGCTGTAAACGTTGGGGTGCAGATAAATGAGAGAAAGACACAGAGAGGTGCAGTTTCTTCACGTTTTACTGGTAATAGGTTGCAGTCCGGAGTACCACATACAGGTGATGGAATGAGCCCGGCTCACCTGGAGGCATTCAGGGGATCCACCTTGCCAGGTGGGGATTTAGGACCTTCCTTTCTGCGCTTTGTATGTGGGTCTCCGCTGTATATAACTATGCTGTGACCCTCTATTCGTGATGGCTTCACTAACCTGTACGGCTGTCAGTGTGAGCCTATTCCACGGGTACCGTTCTTTTCACCGTCGGCCCCGGGCTCCTTATCCGCTGCCGTGCCCTCAGGTGATCAATGTGCACAGGAATTTACAATCCCCTGTACTGTCAGATTCGGCTATCAGGGCGTACAGCTCCTGTCAGCCTAGGACTCTGATGTCCCTTTTCTCTTTATTAGCGCTTCACTCAGGGGTCTGCTATATGCAGTATTTTAGCTTCCCTAGAGTCTCTCAGTCTCTGCTCTTGTCCTTTCCCTCTTCACAGATCAGCTGCCTATCTTCATCTCACAGGATCTTCCAGAAAGATCTCTTTTCCTCACGTCCTAACGTTTAACTGTTGTCATTTCTCCTCACAGCTCACAGCTGCTTTGTTTCCATGACAACCCCCACAGCTCACTTCTAGCTGACTCACCAACCCCCTCTGCTGGCCAGAATTTATAAGGCATCTCCCTTTTCTGACTTGCAGCAGGAAATTGTGATTAAATCTATGCTGCCTGGCATGGGGGTCCCTTTTTCTGCCTCCAAGCATGACTTCACCTCTTAGAGGGAGGTAATGTCACTGTGACAACCGGACTCTGGGGTGTCACATATACCCTCCAGCCCCTCACCCTTAGTGTATAATCTCTGGCTCCTCGCTCTGGTGTATTGCATTCGGCCCTTAGTGTATAACCTCTGGCCCCTCGCTCTGGTGTATTACATTCGGCCCCTCGCCCTTAGTGTATAAACTCCGGCCCCTCGCCCTGGTGTATTACATCCGGCCCCTCAACCTGGTGTATACCCTCCGGCCCTTCGCCCTTAGTCTATAATCTCCGGCCCCTCGCTCTGGTGTATTACCTCCAGCCCCTCGTCCTTGGTATATAACCTTTGGCCCCTCTACCTGGTGTATAACATTCAGCCTCTCATCACCAATGGTATATAACCCCCGGCCCCCGCCCCTGGTATATAACCCCCAGCCCTCCACCCCTAGTATATAATCCCCAGCCCCTCACCACTGGTATATAACCCCCGGCCCCCCCACTGCTATATAACCCCTGGCCCCCCACCCCTGGTATATAATCCCCAGCTCCCCACCCCTAGTATATAACCGCCAGCCTCTCACCACTGTTGTATAACCTCCGGCCCGCCACCCCTGGTATATAGCTCACGGCCCCCCACCACTGCTATATAACCCCTGGCCCCCCCACCCCTGGTATATAACCCCCGGCCTCCATGTCGCTGCTACCATATGAAAGAGCAGCAACATCATCCGATCTCACAAATGTTCTGGATGAAGGGTAAAAAAAATTACAACTCACAACATGCCATGATGGGATCTGATTGTCAATGAATGCTGGGAGTTGTAGTTTCACACCTGGAGTGCTAAAGGTTCCTGCCCGCAAACATAGATGAAACTAACATACAGCCCCCTATACAAGGGGTTCTGGCATTTCAGGACTCTGGACAGCTCTGCTGCCTTTAGTGGGGTCTGGATACTTTCCTCTGGTTTAACCCTTTCCGGCCATCGTGCGGACGCTGCGCTGTGACGCGTCTCCTTTACTATCACGGACACACTTTCTCTGTAATTGAATGAACTGATAGAAAGTAACAGGAGGGAAAGACGTTTTCTGACGATTGCACGACGTTCTGCACCTTTTATTTTCCGTGTAGACTTCTCACCAGTCTCTCTTTTGGGGGTTTGTTAGCGCTGAGTGCGGGAATGGGGTGCGGACCGGTTATTCCGGCAGGTGAAGGTCAGTGACTAATGGATCCGATCTGGACAAGATTGTGGAGTCAAATCATCAGCAAATCTCTGTCCTGTGCTGGAGACCGGCACTGAGGACCCCTCATCTAGAGGAGCGGGGGGATTCCGGCAGTCGGACACTCACTCGTCTGGGAGTGTAATCTAATCTGGTTACTATTCCATCACTTTGCATCAGGGAAAGAATTGTTTCATTTAAGGGGTCATCCACCTACGGGGTCAATTTTGCTTTATTTACATGTAAGTATTTTTGGCTAAAAATCATTTTTGCTGTTGGGATCCATTAAACATTCTGCACTTCTGTTTCTCTGTGTGCTGCACTGTCTATTGCTGGATGCAGAAGGAGTTCACTGGGAATCTGTCAGTGAGATCGTTTGATGATCTGAAGGGGGAGCTTGTATCTTTTTTTCTGAGCCCCTCTCAGCTGATTTATGTTCAGGGAACGTATCAAAGTAGAATGTGCCGGAAGCGAAGAGCCCGTAAAAGCCAAATTGTGGAACATTTCTACAGTGCGTGCGCTGGGAGGATTCTCAAGTCTGCAGTCTGGATATTTTATGTCCCCCGGGCAGTGGTTCTGCGGACTATTAGGCTACGTGCGCATGTTGCGTATTTGCTCGAAGACATTTCTGCAAGGTTTCTGCATCCCTTGGCAGAAAAACGCAGCGAAAAAGACGTGCATTTTTTATGCGGTTGTTATGCATTTTTGGTGCATTTTTTTTCTTGTCCATTCAATGGGTCAAAAACGCAGGCAAAAATGCAAAAAGAATTGACATGCTGCAGAAAATAAAAGGCTGCAAATACGGATGGAAATTTACTGATCATGTGCACTGCACTTCAGGACTGTCACTACATTACCTTGCGTTTATGGACCATTTACGCGTGTAAAAAAAAGGCATCAAATATGCAATGTGCGCACATAGCCTTAGGGTCTGCGCACATGTGCACCATTTCTGCATCTCTTGGCAGGAAAAACTCTGCGGCAGAAATGTGCGTTTTTGCTGCATTTTTTCCTTGTTTTTTTGGTGCAGATTTTTCCCCACTCATTGGTGAATTCTTCAGCAAAAACACTGTATTATTGAGCCGCAGATCTGATCTGTGCTGCAGATAGAGAGGAGAGCAGGGCGACTCAATTAGGTGGAGTCTGCAAGCGCCATAGCAAAGAACCTAGGATGCCGGCCACTGCTGATAGAATGCAGAGGTGGTCGGTACCAAGACGATGAACAGCACTGAATAAAGGTACAAATGTATCCAAACAGAATGTTTTACAAGAAGTAAGTCGCTTGTTTTTACAATGTTACCCCTTTAAGTAGGCAAAGTTATATTACAGAAGAAAGGACTGAGCAGCAGCACAGAGTATTTCAGTAGCATCTGTGTCCAATGCCGTGACCGCCCGTCCTCCTCTGTTGTGTTCCTCTGGAGGATGTCAGCTGAAGTCAAGGCTATTGGGGATTTTGTAAGGAAAGTAAAATGATTGTTCCTGTCTGTAGGGCAGTAAATTCCCCCCCCCGTCAGCTGCAGAAATCCAACCAGGCAGGATTTATGTCGGGCGTGCTAGTTTTCTATCCGCATCCATCCGCCCAGAGATCAATCTCCCGCCATGTGTGACGGATCATACTCTGGGGTCTGTGTGGCTCTATTAGTGACGGAAAAAAACGTCCGCATATCTGGTAAAATCCTTTAATGAACCAAGGTATCAGTCCGAGAAGGCTCCAGGTATCAGTCCGAGAAGGATCCAGGTATCAGTCCGAGAAGGATCCAGGTATCAGTCCGAGAAGGATCCAGGTATCAGTCCGAGAAGGATCCAGGTATCAGTCCGAGAAGGATCCAGGTATCAGTTCGAGAAGGATCCAGGTATCAGTCCGAGAAGGATCCAGGTATCAGTCCGAGAAGGATCCAGGTATCAGTTCGAGAAGGATCCTGTTATCAGTCCGAGAAGGATCCAGGTATCAGTTCTAGAAGGATCCAGGTATCCGAGAAGGCTCCAGGTATCAGTCCGAGAAGGATCCAGGTATCAGTCCGAGAAGGATCCAGGTATCAGTCCGAGAAGGATCCAGGTATCAGTTCGAGAAGGATCCAGGTATCAGTCCGAGAAGGATCCAGGTATCAGTCCGAGAAGGATCCAGGTATCAGTTCGAGAAGGATCCAGGTATCCGAGAAGGCTCCAGGTATCAGTCCGAGAAGGATCCAGGTATCAGTTCGAGAAGGATCCTGTTATCAGTCCGAGAAGGATCCAGGTATCAGTTCTAGAAGGATCCAGGTATCCGAGAAGGATCAGGTATCAGTCCGAGAAGGATCCAGGTATCAGTCCCAGAAAGATCCAGGTATCAGTCCGAGAAGGATCCAGGTATCAGTCCGAGAAGGATCCAGGTATCAGTCCGAGAAGGATCTAGGTATCAGTTCGAGAAGGATCCAGGTATCAGTTCGAGAAGGATCCAGGTATCCGAGAAGGATCCAGGTATCAGTCCGAGAAGGATCCAGGTATCAGTCCGAGAAGGATCCAGGTATCAGTCCGAGAAGGATCTAGGTATCAGTCCGAGAAGGATCCAGGTATCAGTTCGAGAAGGATCCAGGTATCCGAGAAGGATCCAGGTATCAGTCCGAGAAGGATCCAGGTATCAGTTCGAGAAGGATCCTGTTATCAGTCCGAGAAGGATCCAGGTATCAGTTCTAGAAGGATCCAGGTATCCGAGAAGGATCAGGTATCAGTCCGAGAAGGATCCAGGTATCAGTCCCAGAAAGATCCAGGTATCAGTCCGAGAAGGATCCAGGTATCAGTCCGAGAAGGATCCAGGTATCAGTCCGAGAAGGATCTAGGTATCAGTCCGAGAAGGATCAAGGTATTATCATAGAATCATAGAATCGCAGAGTTGGAAGGGACCTCCTGGGCCATCTGGTCCAACCCCCTGCTCAAAGCAGGATTCGCTAAATCATCCCAGTCAGATGTCTGTCCAGCCTCTGTTTGAAGACTTCCATTGAAGGAGAACTCACCACTTCTCGTGGCAGCTATTAGTCTGAGAAGCATCCAGGTATCAGTCCGAGAAGGACCCAGGTATCAGTCCGAGAAGGATCAAGGTATTAGTCTGAGAAGCATCCAGGTATCAGTCTGAGAAGGATCCAGATATCAGTCTGAGAAGGATCCAGGTATCAGTCTGAGAAGGATCCAGGTTGTGAGAAGGATCCAGGAATCAGTCCGAGAAGGATCCAGGTATCAATCCGAGAAGAATCCAGGTATCAGTCCGAGAAGGATCCAGGTATCAGTCCGAGAAGGATCCAGGTATCAGTCTGAGAAGGATCAAGGTATCAGTCTGAGAAGGATCCAGGTATCAGTCCGAGAAGGATCCAGGTATCAGTCCGAGAAGGATCCAGGTATCAGTCCGAGAAGGATCCAGGTATCAGTCCGAGAAGGGTCCAGGTATCAGTCCGAGAAGGCTCCAGGTATCAGTCCGAGAAGGATCAAGGTATCAGTCCGAGAAGGATCCAGGTATCAGTTTGAGAAGGATCCAGGTATCAGTCCGAGAAGGATCCAGGTATCAGTCTGAGAAGGATCCAGGTATCAGTTTGAGAAGGATCCAGGTATCAGTCCGAGAAGGATCCAGGTATCAGTCCGAGAAGGATCCAGGTATCAATCCGAGAAGGATCAAGGTATCAGTCCGAGAAGGATCCAGGTATCAGTCTGAGAAGGATCCAGGTATCAGTTTGAGAAGGATCCAGGTATCAGTCCGAGAAGGATCCAGGTATCAGTCCGAGAAGGATCCAGGTATCAGTCCGAGAAGGGTCCAGGTATCAGTCCGAGAAGGCTCCAGGTATCAGTCCGAGAAGGATCAAGGTATCAGTCCGAGAAGGATCCAGGTATCAGTTTGAGAAGGATCCAGGTATCAGTCCGAGAAGGATCCAGGTATCAGTCTGAGAAGGATCCAGGTATCAGTTTGAGAAGGATCCAGGTATCAGTCCGAGAAGGATCCAGGTATCAGTCCGAGAAGGATCCAGGTATCAATCCGAGAAGGATCAAGGTATCAGTCCGAGAAGGATCCAGGTATCAGTCTGAGAAGGATCCAGGTATCAGTTTGAGAAGGATCCAGGTATCAGTCCGAGAAGGATCCAGGTATCAGTCCGAGAAGGCTCCAGGTATCAGTCCGAGAAGGATCAAGGTATCAGTCCGAGAAGGATCCAGGTATCAGTTTGAGAAGGATCCAGGTATCAGTCCGAGAAGGATCCAGGTATCAGTCTGAGAAGGATCCAGGTATCAGTTTGAGAAGGATCCAGGTATCAGTCCGAGAAGGATCCAGGTATCAGTCTGAGAAGGATCCAGGTATCAGTTTGAGAAGGATCCAGGTATCAGTCCGAGAAGGATCCAGGTATCAGTCCGAGAAGGATCCAGGTATCAGTCCGAGAAGGATCCAGGTATCAATCCGAGAAGGATCCAGGTATCAGTCTGAGAAGGATCCAGGTATCAGTCTGAGAAGAATCCAGGTATCAGTCCGAGAAGGATCCAGGTATCAATCTGAGAAGAATCCAGGTATCAGTCTGAGAAGGATCCAGGTATCAATCTGAGAAGGATCCAGGTATCAGTCCGAGAAGGATCCAGGTATCAGTCCGAAAAAGGTCCAGGTTTCTTTGGAACAGAATTCATTTCATTACATATCCAATAAGAGCGTGACAAAAGCAACAAGGTGACAAGGTCCCTGATCCCAAAACTGCGGCCACTCAGTTGGGATCTTATTGATCCCCCGCATAGGGCGTTTAACCCATGCATTCCCAAGAGTCATAGAATCATAGAATCGTTGAGTTCGAAGGGACCTCCTGGGCCATCTGGTCCATCCCCCTGCTCAAAGCAGGTTTTGCTAAATCATCCCAGTCAGATGTCTGTCCAGCCTCATAACTTGGAGCTTCTTGGCTCCAATGCAAAATCTGCAACAAGTCTCCACTGTGCCAAGAGCAAATTGTAGCACTGGTGTTCTCTTATTAAAGTGGAGGTCTCATAGGGGCCCAGGTGAAACTTCTCCCATTGCATACCCTCTAGTGATGCCACTGTTATGGCTGCAGGTATTAGGAATGATTTGTCTTCAATGGGTAAAGGATCGCTGATACGTTCAAAAGGCAAATCAATATAATGAACATACTGTATTTCTGTGCCTTCCAATAGGGGGTGCTGCTGAGTCCGGCAGTGATAATGCAGTGGTGTCAGCGACAGGCGACTCTCACGGCTTCGTACTTCCCACCTGTCCCCGATTCTGGACTGTGAGCAGGTGGGATTTAGGCAAACCACAGGAGGACTAGAGGCGCTCCTAAAATCAGGCAGCATGTTCCCGTTCGGGGGTAGCAGCAGATTTGGGCGTCACGACTTAAAGTGTAACATTTTGTTTCACCATAAATGAATAATACACATGAAAAGAAACAACTTTGCAATATTTCTTCCTGGAGGAATCTGCTTTTTTCTCTTCCTGGACTGAACGTTCATTCACCGAAATGCTAAATTCCGGGGTAACATCTGTATTCAGTGAATGGACAATTTCCTGTTACTGAGATAGATGACAGTTGGTGCTCATAAAGTTCTATGGAGAACTTGCAGCAGAGTGTGTGTCTGCTCTAGCTCCTCCACTTTTTTCAGTCTACAGCAATGACCACCTTCCTAGTCAAAGAGTTCACGCTTGCAAGCTCTTTGCTATAGAGCTTGTAAGCGCTGCTCTGAAACGGATTAATTACTGTATACGTCTTTCTTCATTTCCTTTGTGCTTCTCTCATGCCACAGAGGAAAAGCTGCCTCTACTCAGAGCGCACAGAGATCAGACGAGCAGTGTGAACATGGTCCAGGGCTGAGTCGTCATTTTCTCTTTATATTGGCGTTCCAATAGTCAATGTTTAATTTTTCTTTTGCCGTAAGAAGGTTTTTTTTGTTGTTTTTTATTACGACCACTTACTTTGGGGTACACATAACAGATTATAAAGCTTTTATCTCATTTTTGGGGAAGCACCATAACTTTATTCTACAGGTCAATAAAATGATGATGACACTACATTTATAGTTTTAAATATTTTTTCACCCCCAAAAAACTTTTTTTTGATGTTTTATTTTTTCCCATTAGTTTGACGCTTTTGTTCAGCTTCGTTTTTGTTTGTTTTTCATTCATCTTTATTAGTAGAAGACAGGGGTTTGCCTATTTTTGGAATCTCTTTTTAGTTTTTCGTGGAGGCGCAGTAAAACTATCATTCTCCATTTGTTATTTTTAGTTTTTACTTTTTAAAATCAGCATTTTTTTTTTTTTTTACAGGGGACTTCTTTATTATGCATGAAGTGAAATCTGTGGGACCCCCCCAGGATTAGCAGAACAAGGGGGTTGCATAGCTCTCTGGAGTCCACCGCCCATAGACACGGTGCGGCTTTTACACCTCCAGATGTGTGCAGCACCGTGTAACTGCACAGGATGAGCTGCAGTGACAAGCATGGTGGAATGGGGGGTTTAATCTCCATCAATGAGGGAAAGTGAACAGTAAAAGGACAACACGATAAAAAACAAGAGCAAGCAATATCGAAAGTCTTTTGAAATCTTAGGACATCTTAGAACAGCTCTTCCATATATTATTCTGATTTATTCATGATCATTCATTATCCGAATAATCAGGATATTATGTAGAATAAAAAGAAGCAAAAATATAAAATCTCCCAGATATCCATCAATAGAATTTATTAAGGGTATAAAATCTAATTCCCATCTTACATTCACCGCGCACAAATCAATACATCTCCAGTTAGCCAAATATTAGCATAAAGAACATTTCCACCATTGCAAAAAAAATCCACTGCTTAGTAATAAAGCTTTAAAGGGAAAGACACAAAGAAACATATCTTCTTGCATCCACCACTAGGGGGAGCTCCCTGTATACAGAGATACATGATAAGATCCTGTCTGCAGTCTCCACTAGGGGAAGCTCCCTGTATACAGAGATACATAATAAGACCCTGTCTGCAGTCACCACTAGGGGGAGCTCCCTGTATACAGATACATGATAAGATCCTTTCTGCAGTCACCACTAGGGGGAGCTCCCTGTATACAGAGATACATGATAAGATTCTGTCTACAGTCACCACTAGGGGAAGCTCCCGGTATACAGAGATACATGATAAGATCCTGTCTGCAGTCACCACTAGGGGGAGCTCCCTGTATACAGAGATACATCATAAGATCCTGTCTGCAGTCACCACTAGGGGGAGCTCCCTGTATACAGAGATACATGATAAGAGCCTGTCTGCAGTCACCACTAGGGGGAGCTCCCTGTATACAGAGATACATGATAAGATCTTGTCTGCAGCCACCACTAGGGGGAGCTCCTTCTATACAGGGATACATGATAAGATCCTGTCTGCAGTCACTACAAGGGGGAGCTCCCCGTATAGAGATACATGATAAGATCCTGTCTGCAGCCACCACTAGGGGGAGCTCCCTGTATACAGAGATACATGATAAGATCCTGTCTGCAGTCACCACTAGGGGGAGCTCCCTGTATACAGAGATATATGATGAGATCCTGTCTGCAGCCACCACTAGGGGGAGCTCCCTGTATGCAGAGATAGATGATAAGATCCTGTCTGCAGCCACCACTAGGAGGAGCTCCCTTTATACAAATACATAAGATCCTGTCTGCAGCCACCACTAGGGGGGCTCCCTGTATACAGAGATACATGATAAGATGATGTCTGCAGTCACCACTAGGGGGCGCTCCCTGTATACAGAGATACATGATAAGATGATGTCTGCAGTCACCACTAGGGGGAGCTCCCTGTATACAGAGATACATGATAAGATCCTGTCTGCAGTCACCACTAGGGGGGGCTCCCTGTATACAGAGATACATGATAAGATCCTGTCTGCAGTCACCACTAGGGGGAGCTCCCTGTATACAGAGATACATGATAAGATCCTGTCTGCAGTCACCACTAGGGGGAGCTCCCTGTATACAGAGATACATGAAAAGATCATGTCTGCAGTCACCACCAGGGGGAGCTCCCTATATACAGAGATACATGATAAGAGCCTGTCTGCAGCCACCACTAGGGGGAGCTCCCTGTATACAGAGATACATGATAAGAGCCTGTCTGCAGTCACCACTAGTGGGAGCTCCCTGTATACAGAGAAACATGATAAGAGCCTGTCTGCAGTCAGGACTAGGAGGAGCTCCGTGCATACAGATTGTACATTCACCTCCATAATAATACATTAAGCTCTTCAAGGCCCTCTAGTGGAGTTATTCACCTAATTGCTTTCTCTCATTTGTGTCATACGTACACGTACTCCTGCTTTGCTCACCAAGTATAACAGTATACATTATGTGGGCAGCATTGGTGAAAGACCAGAAAGTCTGTATGGCACAAACTCTGTCCATCTGCAGAGTCTAGTATGTTGGACCTTTATTACCATCCAGTCTCGCAGTATGAGTTTCCGCTGTCCAGCTGGAGTATTTAGCTCTCTATTGTGGCCAATGGGACAAAATCATACTCTATTAAATCCCCCCAGCTTCCTTTCGGGAGTTGCCAGTTATAGTTTTACTAGCTCTGGTTAACTTCTGTCATTCAGCTTCTGTTCAGCCTATTTTATTCTCATTTCGACCTCGGTCCATTTACTGATGATTTTTCTCACTTTGGATTTTGTCCTTTATCTCCCCTCCTAGTTTTGACCCAAAAACCAGTGACTATTCCTGCCAACCTGCTTCACCGGCCAGCAGCATCCATGTATTGATTAACTTGACAATATGTCTGTTTGAAATTCACTTCCTGTCTATATAGAAATAAAGGCGTTGATTCACCAAGAGTTGATTTGTCACCCAATATTGAAGAAGCGTGCACCGGAGTAAGATGCGTCAATGAGGAAATGTTGGTGATGTCTTTTCTCAAGCTCCTCTCATTTACAAAAAAGTTACTAAAGTTTTGGCACAATTATGAGTTATGCAATAGCTTTGCATCATTTTAAGCTGTTTCCACTGGAAAAAATACAAATTGATGAATCTGGGTCTGAGTCTGGTGCTCTTGCTCTTCCGCCATGCTTTACACTGCAGCTTATCCTATTGTGTATAGTTGCTGTGTATAAACAAAAACTCAGTAAGAAGTCAGGAAATTAAACATGATTTCACTACGGCAAGTGCAGAACATTGTAAACTAAATGTATCTCTTAGGAGTAGGTAGATCATTAGGAGATTGTTGGTAACAGGAATCTGATGGGCGGAGCCTTAAATAGAGGGAGGAGGCTCCAGCGGACTCAATGCTGCACCTGTTATAGTGATGGAGCTGACCCTTCAGAGGTGTCACAGCTCCGCTAACGTAAGATCGGACATCTGACTTAAGGAGATTGCAAGCCCAACAAGAAGCATGTTTGCGATGCCATCCATCATTACTGCATCCCATTATCAGCTGTGGGGCGAGCGCGGGGCGATCAATAACGCGGCACAGATGTGCGACCATTCCGCCAGGACGCTTATGTCAGGCAGTAAAATGTAAATGTGACGGCTCTCAGGGGAGGCGGCTGCAGGTGCCGCTCGGCCTCCTTCTAGATTAAACCGAATGATTTAGATTTTATAAACTTCAAGCTTTTCCCAGAACCGATGCAGCCACGAGACCGTCCTGGAGGCCGGGGCAGTAAATGTCACTGATGTCCCAGGTCAGAGAGTAGCTCATCTCTCATGAGGGTTTTAACTGCAGGATCATCCGTCATCCAGTTGTCATCTCTTCGGAGTGTTTATTATTATTTTTTGGGGACCTTGCTCCTCTACTTTCTATCTTTTTTCAATCTTTGACCTTCCACAAGATCAGCAGATTCCTTTCCTGAAATACTCTGTGCTGCTTCACTTTGACCATATGACGTTCTCTTTCAGTAATCGCCAGAATCGCAGGATTTATTTTGCTTTGCTCCACTTTTTTAGTTTTTCCAGAAATGAAATTCACACCTCGCTTGGTGCAGGGTGGATACCCGCCGTCCTGCACTATAAGGGAATGTTCACACTGAGTTTGAGGAGCAGAAACTGAGCGGGAGACTCTCCAAATCCTACTTGGAAACTCCAAACTCCTCAAAAACTGGTGTTTTGGTTCAGTTTCTACTCCACAAACTCAGAAAAATGTCTCAGTGAGCACAAACTCCTAGCTGCCTGTGAATGAGTGATCAGTGAGTTCTCACGCTGTGAGCGGTGAAGTCAGTAAGGTTACCGCAGTTCAGCAGCTGTGACCTGCGGTAACCTTACTGACGTCACCGCTTGTCACAGCAGCTGTGATCTCACGGAGCACAGCGTGAGAATCAGCAGTGACTGCTGCTCCAGTCTATGGAGCTGTGTTCTCTGAATGGGGCTATATACACTGGAAGAAGACAGGGATCATGGTGGGACCTCCATATTATGGATTACGCAGGATCCCTGTGGAATATTTTTTTTTGGTAATCAATGGGAGTAATTGTCGAGGAGTGTTTTTTACAGTTAAAGGACTTTTCTGTGTGTGTTTACTTTTTTTGACCATGGGGTTAGTAATTGGAGTGTCTCACAGATACCTCTCCATTACTATTCCCTGGGCTTGATGTCAACAGACATTAAATTACCACCGCACCAGTGAAATCGGGAAGAGCCAGAATTGGCACATCTAATGGATGTGGCATTTCTATGGCGGATCGGTGCTAGTGTTATTAGTCTGAGAAATGGACAATATCCATGGCACTTCCCAGCCTATTAATATCAGCCCCCAGCTGTCTGCTTAGCCTTTGCTGGTTATTAAAAATAAGGGGGACTGCGATTCATTCTTTTGGGGGGAGTGCCCCCTTTTTAATAACCAGTAAAGGCTAAGCAGACAGCTGCGACCTGATATTAATAAGCTTGTTAATGGATATTGGCTCCTTCCCAGCATAAGATACGCTCACAGCTGTCGGCTTTCCCTTAGCTGGTTATTAAAAATAAGGGGGACTCCAAATAGTTTTTTTTTCATTAATTTATTTATTTATTAGCTAAATACAAGAACAGAAAACTACACACGCAAACATTGAGATATTTCTATCTATTCTATTCTGACAGTTTAGGCTGTGAATTTACTGTACTTGCCTGATGTCGGGTTTCCTTTGATATGTGTGCGAAAAAATCAGACGGCACTCGCATGGTCCGTGTGCGGCGCGATTTTTTTCTTGCACCCATCGTTGTATAACATTGGACAGAGTGCAATGCGGTTTTCTCACAAAGCACTCCTCCGCATTATACGCCAGTATCAGCGAGCTCTTATAGTGATGTCATAGGTTTGGATGATAAAAGAAAAAATATCATTCTTGAATTATTTCTTTTTCTCCCTCATTTATCGCCATTAATAATTCCACAGCGCTTTACAGACAATGCTGATAATCCTACCTGGGATTATAATGGTGCTGATGCCTCTCGCCGCGACCTGGCCCGGTGTGACCCCCCCCCCCGGCGACTGACGCCCCCTGAACAGATGCCAAGCTCGTTTATTTCTGCACATGCAGCTAAAAACTTCCGCTGGAGAATTATTTTTGTATTTATTTTTTTGATCAAGGAGAATAAAATCGCTGAAATCATCATTTTTTTTCTATTTCCATAATGACTGCAGCGGTGGAGGCCGAGCCTGAAAAATGGAAGTTTGATAGGAGGACTGTCAATGTTTAGGAGATTCATCTACTACTCTACCTTGGAATAAATGTCTTGGAAAATTATTATTTTTTTGTAATATATAAGAATATAAATAAGAGGTGAAACTTTGTGATAAAATATAATGTAACGCGTCTAACAACTTTACAAGTTATCTCCTCCACTCCATTTTACAGGCTGCTGCTTTATACTCCGGTCACATCCAAAGCTGCACAGAAAAATCACATTATCAGAAACAGACTGCAGCACTGTGACTACACATTACATCGCTGCTCTTCATGGAATCGTCCAATCAGCTCCCACAATGCACTGCAACTTACAGTCATGCTGGAAAGTTTGTGCAAGTGAAGACCATTATTATCCTCCACAAGATGGTTCGACCAACAACGATCACTCCAACAGTAAGTTGTGTAATGGTCTGGAAAGCACAAAGGAACCCAAGGACATTTCTGAGCAACTAAAGGCCTCTCTCACATTGATTATTGTTAATGTTCATGAGCCCACCATTAGGATGTCACTGCACAACAACAGCGTGCATGGCAGGCCTGTAAGGAGAAAGCCACTGCTCTCCAAAAAGAATATTGCTGTCTGTCTGCAGTTTGCTAAAGATCCCATGGAGAAGCCCAAAGGCTGTTAGAAAAATATTTGGTGGATATGTACATGTCTTCTGAAATCACTTATGTCGATAAAGTTGCATTAATTTTCATGAATTTGAAGTCAGGTGCGGCCACGACCCGTCCCACGAATGCTGCACAAGTGCATCACCCATATTCGAGCAGTTGTCTGAGACTGGCTTGTCAAAAGCTGCAATATTGTACCAAAAACACTGCAACTGATTAAGGTGCTTTCTATCAGAATTCTGGGGTAAGAACCTTAAAGGGGTTATCCAGTCCAAATATACAAGTCTGCAGTCAGGCAGCGTGCTGTGTGGGGATTTGCATTTCTCAGACCTGGGACCAGAGGACATGTATGAGTTATACATACTCCTGGCAAGAGGATGCGGCCTCCTTACACTTATAAGGAGCTAGACACTGGCTGGGGAATGTATAACTCACAGACGTCCTCCAGTCCCCGCTCAGAAACTGTCCCTGCAGCGCACAATGGGAGTCGGGACTGAGGTTATCGGGGTGCACTGCACAATGAAACGGTCTCTTTATGTTTAGATTTGAAAAGTGAAACTTTCCTCCTTATGATTGCACATCTTTCTACAGATATGTCTATCTATTATCTATCTATCATCTATATATTATCTATATATCTATTTATTATCTATCATCTATCTATAAGCTATTATCTATATATTATCTATCTATTATCTATCATCTATCCATAATCTATTATCTATCTATTATCTATATATCTATTATCTATCGATCTATTATCTATCGATCTATTATCTATCTATTATCTATATATTATCTATCTATCTATTATCTATCATCTATATATTACTTATCTATTATCTATCTGTTATCTATCTTCTATATATTATCTATTATCTATCATCTATCTATCTATCATCTATCTATTATCTATCTATCTATCTATCTATCCATAATCTATTATCTATCTATTATCTATATATCTATTATCTATCGATCTATTATCTATCGATCTATTATCTATCGATCTATTATCTATCTATTATCTATCTATTATCTATATATTATCTATCATCTATATATTATTTATCTATTATCTATCATCTATATATTATTTATCTATTATCTATCATCTATATATTATCTATCTATCTATTATCTATCATCTATATATTATCTATCTATCTATTATCTATCTATTATCTATCATCTATCTATTATCTATCTATATATAAATTATCTATTATCTATCTATTATCTGTCTATCTATTATCTATCTATATATTATCTATCTAATAACTATTATCTGTCTATTATCTATCTATCTATTACCTATATATTATCTATCTATCACCTAACCATCAGATTCAGACTATGAGGCCGGGGTCACACTGGCGAGGAATACGGCCGAGTGAGAGGCGCTAAAAGCCCGCATTACACACGGACCAATGATTCTCTATGGGGCAGCTCCCAACAGCCGTATATTTCTCGTCCGTATTCTACGCTCCGTGCCAATCGCAGCATGCTGGGACTGTCAGCGTACTACGGCCGTAATACGCCAATCGCACGTCTATGGGTGCGCAAAAAATACGGATTACACACGGACCACACATGTGACCTGCGAGAAATACGCACCAGGTGTCTTTTAGCAAAGCCGGCAATTCAGTGCGCGATACAGTAAACTCACACTGACAGGGTTAATAAAGAAAGAAAGAATAGATATAGACACATAGAATACATATATATATATATATATATGCATTCTATGTGTCTATATCTATTCCTTGGTTTCTGTTAGAAACCCTGTCATAGGGCTCCATTATATGTCCATTTTGCAAGCCGGCGAGAAAATCTCGCCATACGGATTACATACGGATGCTGACATGCGCAAAATCCGCGACCACACCTTGATTACGGATGATATACGGAGCACTGTTTAGGGGCCATTCATCCGTATTACGCCTGTAAACTACTGACCATATTTTGTGTCGGTTAGTGTGACCCCGACCTAACGCCTGGCCTTTTGGCTGAACATCTCTGCTTCCAGACAGAACAGAGCAGTCCTTTCTCCCCTCTCGTAGCAGGAAGTCTCAGCACCATGTAAAGAGCCGGTGACTCCATTCACCAGTCAGTTGTGTGGACTCACGGGCTCAGTCCCTCTCTATCTGATATATGAGCCGCTCATCAGCTTCCGCATGAAACAAAAAGCAGAAATCAGCTCTAAAAATGCCACATTGTTTCTATTGTCAGATAATGTGTCAGTTTCTCCATGCGTTTCGATATTTCGCACATTTTCCCGGCTTTGTCTGGGGGTCGCACCGGGCTCAGCCCTGACAACGTCTGACTTTCCCATCATTTGCGTGTGCCCAGCTCACTCTCCATGACTCTCGCTCACACACAAAGCTGCGTAATCTCTGTAGATGGATTACTGTGACTTGTAAAGAATCTCCGGTCCGGGCCGCTCCATCCATCAGTCTGAATATTGCAGTAAGGGAGCTTCCATCTTTCTGACACTAAACATTCGCAGGACGTGAGTGAGTTATCAGCTCCGGAGACCTGGGGGCTTTCTTGCATCACGGACCAGGCAGAGTGATCAGAGAGTCATATTTTCTCTATCCTTTCTTGGGTTTTATTCCTTTCGTTGCGGCTCAGAGTTTGCAATAAACAAGTCTACGGGAGGCGATAAGGCGCAGCGGCGATATATCCCCATAAACGCTCAGATATATGAGCAGAAACAATCGCTACTTGAAGAAATGCCTTATAAACCACCCGCCTGAATTTATACCACTTGCTGTTTTATCAGACCCTTTCTGGGGAAAGAATCATTACTCAAAATGGGGCGAAACGGGAGCAAAGCATTCCGGGAAGTAGATCAAAGAAGCGTTACGGTGGAAATAAATGACGGCTCGATGGAAGGTGGAAACGCAGCATTTTGCTTAACTTTTGGTCACTGTACTGACCTTGGGGGCAAAAAAAAGGAAATAATACTGAAGATTACTAAGCAAATTAGCACAAGATGTGCATGAAAGTAACGGAAGAGGAAAATGCACCAATTTTATTTTAGAAAAGTGCAAATTATCAACAGCAGCCATCAGACGGTGCAAAGAAAAGTTTCCGACTTGGCACCACTTACTTTGTCACATGCACCATTATCAGAGATTTGCCACACTGTGCTCCAATATATACATGTTAGAAAACTATTGATACATTTTATAAAAAAAAAAAGGATCACGTATTTGCCAAATCCCAAAAAGAACAAAGATACATTTTGCCAAATACAAATTCCAATAACAAATTGGAAATGGTCATCTGACAATTTTTGTAGCAAGTTGTTGTAAAATTGTTGCAAAACTGCTTCAAATTTTCAAAAATTATTAGAAAAAAAACACAAATTTATGTAGAAATGTTGTAAAATTTAGCACTTGTGCATAATTTCCAAATGAAAATTAAAACAGTAGATTTGTAACTTCTGCCCCTATTGTGGGCCAGTACACTACACAAACTTCTCCAAGTCTCCACGACCACGAGCGTCCTATCCAGTAGTATCATAACATACAACAGCGCACGGTTAGAGAGTTACATACAAGGGTTGTCTTTAGGGCTCATACTCACATGTGGGAAACTCGGACAAGTCTCGACCGTCAATCCCCGGCACTGCCGCGGGCACTCGGACCACAGCGTTCAGCTGCATGTATTTCTATGCAGGTGAACGCTCCGATCTGAGTGCCGACGGTCGAGACTCGTCCGAGTATCCCGCATGTGAGTATGAGCCCTTAGGCAGTAACTGGCTTTGAGTATCATACTGCAGAGCTGCATTCACAATTCTGCAGGTTACAGATCTAGAATCTCGTTGCATTCCCTGCTTCTTCAGTCTCTGCCAAGAACGAGTTCAACTCATTCACGAGGCGCACATTTAACTGAAAAGTGAAAATCATATAAGAATTCTTATAACTCCGTGTTTTATGAGGCAGAACAGTCCTCATCCCTTATTGATAACTTGTCTGTACATGTAATCTTCCACTGCTTCATCATGGTGTTAGTCTTTACTGTTGCTCTGGAATTAAGTTTATGACCCATAAAACTGAAGGTGAACCGAACTTTAGGTCCCTCTCACTTAATGAGTTAAATGATCTTTGTCATTTCAACAAACTTTGCATAAAGCAAAAGTATTAGATAATGTAAAAAACTTCAATATCTGCTTCTTTCTTCACTTACAAGTCTCTTCTGCCTCCTGAATTCATCATTCACTATAAAAAAAAACCTGTCAAAATCTATCAGGTTCAAAACAAAAAACTCTGCCATCTCACTGAGGAATCAAATTACAGCTTCCAATTGAGGAGGAGAGGTGGTAGGAAGCAGTAACATGGAAAATATGCTGCTTTCTAGTAAGTGTTTGTCTCACTCCAATGCTGGATTCACAGTTACATTGCTCAGTATGGTTGTATAATGTCCTCCATGGTCCTTGTATAATGTTCTACATGTTATTCCTTTTAATATGAGTTTTTATCTCAACTAGACATTGATTCACAGCTATTGTGCTCAATACTGCTGTTAATTTCCTCCATGCTTTAGCTGCTTTTTAGTAAATGATTATCTCATCCAAGAGTTAGATTCAAAGCTACTCTGCTCATTACTGCTGTATTATTTAGTAAATACTTATCTCACTTCATAGCGAGATCCCCATTTACACTGCTCAGTACTGATTTATAATGTCATCCATGTTTACGCACCTTTTTCGTAAATTTGTATCTCAACCCAGTGCTGGATTCACAACTACATTGCTCAGTACAGCTGTATAATGTCCTGCATGCTGCTGCTCTTTTTTAGGAAGTGTTTTATCTCAACCAAAGAGTGATGCACAGCTACTGTGCTCAATACTGAAGTAAAAAATCCTGTTTCCACTACATTCACAGGCTCAGACACAACAAAAATTTAAGGATAGAGGCAACAGAGGGGAAAGATGCAGGATACATCTTTATCAATGATTTAGATGAAGGAATTGAGGGTAAACTGATTAAATTTGCTGATGACACAAATCTAGGAGGGATAGCCAATACTAGAGAAGAGAGAGAGAGGAATCAAAAAGATATAAATAAACTGGAGAAGTGGGCAGCAACTAACAGAATGGTTTTTAACAGGGAAAAATGCAAAGTACTACATCTGGGCAATAAAAATGAAAAGAGCATATACAGAATGGGAGGAATAGGGCTAAGTGACAGCACATGTGAAAAAGACTTGGGTATACTAATAGATCACAGACTGAATATTAGTCAATAGTGTGATGCAGCAGCAAAAAAGGCAAATGCAATTCTAGGATGTATTAACAGAAGCATACAGTCTAGATCACGTGAAGTCATTATTGCCCTCTACTCCTCTTTGGTCCGACCTCATCTGGAATATTGTGTCCAGGTTTGGGCACCAAATTTTAAAAAAGACATCAACAAACTGGAGCAAGTTCAGAAAAGAGCGACCAGAATGGTGACCGGTCTGCAAACCCTGTCTTATGAGGAAAGGTTGCAGGATTTGGGATTGTTTAGTTTGCAGAAGAGAAGACTGAGAGGAGACTTAATAGCTGTTTACAAATATCTAAAGGGCTGTCACATTGTAGAAGGATCAACTTTATTCTCATTTGCACAAGGAAAGACTAGAAGCAATGGGATGAAACTGAATGGGAGGAGACAGATTAGATATTAGAAAAAACTTTTTGACAGTTAGAGTGATCAATGAGTGGAACAGGCTGCCACGAGAAGTGGTGAGTTCTCCTTCAATGGAATTTTTCACACAGAGGCTGGACAGACATCTGTCTGGGATGATTTATCGAATCCTGCTTTGAGCAGGGGGTTGGACCAGATGGCCCAGGAGGTCCCTTCCAACTCTACGATTCTATGACAAGTAACATAACGGTGACAGGTGCACTTTATGTAGTGTATAGAATTATGGAAAGACTAAAAAGTGAGTGTAAATGATGATGAAGCCAATGCGACATTAGTTCTGGATGCTTAGCATTAGGCATTGTCCTCCAATACAGAGGATCTCCTCTTTACTATACGTCTCCTTTGTCTGTAGATCTTCCAAGATGAACAGTTTTGCAGAACGCAGCAGTGTGAAGCCTCGCAGCCACGACACTGTGCCACACAAAGACAAAACCTTGGACAAACGCGTTTCACTCACGACATCTCAAGATTAGAAGAGGAGGCTGTAACTCCGGGTCCAGTCTCAGCAGGGCAGGGGATACATTCAGGGAAGATGCTTTCATACTTGACATCATAAGAACCGAAGAAAAGTCTGAAATGTAATTTTATATTATAAATGTCAGGTTCTAGTCACATGACTGGAGGTTTTTGTGCCGCCACAATCCCGCCGGGCATTTATGGATGTCAATCTTAACTAGAGATGAGAAATTATTAATGATTCTGCAAATCTGCTCCAGAGGTTTGTAAAAAATAGTGGGAATGACCTCAGTGATTGCAGTATGTCGATAAGAACAAACAGGTGTACACCTGGATGCATGAAGCTTGGCCCATGATCTACCTGTACGCAACCTGGAGACTCCTGGTCAATGCCGCTAGAAGAGGGAGCTTAAAAGCCCAAGGTGCATAGTGCCCCCGGAGTAGTGACATGGCGGGAAAAATGAGTTCTCTCATAGCTCAAAGGGAGTTTCCACAGTCAGGGGGGTGGTCCATTGGAGCACAGGATCCAGTAGCTCCATGGCTTTCCACCAATAACCCCTATACACCCCTTTGATGCAGGGCTCCAGAGTTGCATATACAGTAGCTACTGCCAGAGGAACATGCTGAGGCTGAGGAATAAAACTTACAGAAAAAGTGGAAACAGGGAAATAAGACAACAGCAAAATTGGATCAAAACGCGTCAGGTAAAGCCAAGTTGGGAGTCCAGGAGATCAAAAAAAAAAAAAGGTGTCGGTCAGGTCAAGAGTCAAACCAGTTGAGGCTTCCAGAGTCAATCTGGTTCCTTATATATCTGAAACCTTGTTCCACTTCTGGAGGAACCAAATTGAAACTCTGAGCTCCAGCAGCTGATGCAAATCCTGGAGTAGATCCCTGATCCTCTACTGATGTTACATCAGCCATCTTTGCCCCCAAGGCTCCATTTAAATAATTTCCAAGATCTTCTGAGCAACCCGTGCCTCTTTGGTTGATTATTGTAAGCGACAAAATATATATATATACATATAGTACATGGCTCTGCAGCTTTCTCTTCCCTCCTGTTATATCTCACTGGGTGGGGATCCGAGAAGCCCCTTGTTTGGATAAGAAGTTCTAGAGCAACACGGACACATGGCGTCGGCGCAGCAGAATGGTTGGTTTGGGGTGAATTGGTGTCAATGAAATAGTGGGCTGCAGAAGGGATGCTGAACTGGTGTAACAGACGTGGAACAGCAAAGACGGATTGAGCATAGCTGGAACAGCGAAAACCGATGTAGCAGAGCTGGAGAAGTGATGACAGGTATAAAAATGCTGAAAAAGTGTAAGACTGCTGCAGCGGAGCTGGTATGAAGGATACTGATGTAGCAGACCTGGTAAGGAGAATGCTGATATAGCAGAGCTGGTACAGGTGATGCTGAAGTAGCAGAGCTGGTACAGAGGATGCTAATGTAGCAGAGCTGGTACAGAGGATGCTAATGTAGCAGAGCTGGTACAGAGGATGCTAATGTAGCAGAACTGGTACAGAGGATGCTAATGTAGCAGAACTAGTACAGAGGATGCTAATGTAGCAGAGCTGGTACAGAGGATGCTAATGTAGCAGAACTGGTACAGAGGATGCTAATGTAGCAGAACTGGTACAGAGGATGCTAATGTAGCAGAGCTGGTACAGAGGATGCTAATGTAGCAGAACTGGTACAGAGGATGCTAATGTAGCAGAGCTGGTACAGAGGATGCTAATGTAGCAGAACTGGTACAGAGGATGCTAATGTAGCAGAGCTGGTACAGAGGATGCTAATGTAGCAGAGCTGGTACAGAGGATGCTAATGTAGCAGAACTGGTACAGAGGATGCTAATGTAGCAGAGCTGGTACAGAGGATGCTAATGTAGCAGAACTGGTACAGAGGATGCTAATGTAGCAGAACTGGTACAGAGGATGCTAATGTAGCAGAGCTGGTACAGAGGATGCTAATGTAGCAGAGCTGGTACAGAGGATGCTAATGTAGCAGAACTGGTACAGAGGATGCTAATGTAGCAGAGCTGGTACAGAGGATGCTAATGTAGCAGAACTGGTACAGAGGATGCTAATGTAGCAGAGCTGGTACAGAGGATGCTAATGTAGCAGAGCTGGTACAGAGGATACTGATGTAGCAGAGCTGGTACAGAGAAGGCTGATGTAGCAGAACTGGTACAGAGGAGGCTAATGTAGCACAGTTGTGTTTGAATTACTATATGACAACCGGAGTAGCAGAGTTGTGTTTGCAGCAGCAGCAGCTGATGTAGCAGTGCTGGAACCACAATGAATGGAACAGCAGAGTAATGGCATGTATTCTCAGCACAGGGTACAAGCAGAATTCCAGGTCCTCTAAGTGACCCAGTGAGATAATGTTATTTTTGTGTGATCCACCATAAAAGAAGCCATCGGCGCTGGCACTGGGACAGCCGACTACACCTCTTCAGCCACTGTTAGGTTGACCCCAACATGTCAATAATTACCATTGTGAATTCCTATGATGTGGAGGGATCATTGGGTCCCATCAGGCCACAAGTCCTGGGTGTAATCCAGAGCTGTACGGCCTTGGTGCCCGGACACACAGGAAACAATGGGCTCCAAGTACACGGAGGTCGACTTCTGTAGAAGCCATATGTCCTCATACAGGACCCTGTAAATGCAGAGTGAGGACGCCAAAGACAAACATCTGTATGAAGCCCGTGTGACCCGTAGACGTCCGGAAGTCCTGCAGCGTCTCCCCGACCTCTATGGCGGCCCTTACCCCTCCATACGAGTCCGATCTGCCGCTCAGCCCTGCACATGAGCTGAATCCATACACATCTACCACAAGTCCAGTGCGGACTGTATTGATGCGCTATTGATGCCATTCGCATCGCCTTCGGTCAGGAGCTTGTTCTTCAGACCGGGGAAATATTTCACTTTTTTGTTTATTCGCCTCTAAAAGTCAAAGGGAACAGAATGAAAGCCAAGTAATCTGCGATAAATGGAATAATCAAATGCAAATGTAATAATGGTCATTGAGAAGAGTAAACGCGCACTTAGCAGCATTAGCGCCGCGCAGCCATTCACGCGGCACACAAGTGCATAACTCCCATTATCCGGATATTAATACAGCCGGCGGGATGAATACTTTATGAGCCTTGATTCAGTCGGGAGGTCTGGTCACCTTATGTTATAATCACGGAGCGCCGGCTCCGAACATCCTCCGCTTATCCGTCATCTCAATGAAAAGTGAGAAAAACAGTAATAAAACGAGACCTGTGCTCCGTGATTTCTAGCCGGAGACCAGCGAGGAGCGCGGGGTAAAGCTGGATGTTCACACCCTTCTACAAATATTACTTCTGCTTCCTGCTCATTGCCGCCTTGTGATTTCTGCAACATCTACATTTAGTCAATCCAATTCCAGGAAGCCGTCAACACCTCCGGACTCGGGAATGGTGAAATATGAGAAAAGATAAAATCCTACACAACCACAACATAAACTGCAGACAGGGCTCTAAAATATGCACTAGAAAAAAAATATAGAACCGCAACGCTGCATCCATCGCTATTCTTACTTTCAGGACAAGGGAAAGCTTAATGGAGCCCAAATGGACCCAACAGAAGCCAATGGTCGTTGTCTGGATCTGTAACATCTCTAAATCCTCGTCTGTTACTACATGCGGCCAATGTGAACGAAGACTTGGACTTTATAATGGGTTTCCACTGGATCATTGGTCCCTTCTTGATACAGAGCCAAGATCCAGGCCGGGTGAAGCACCGGACAGAACCCGTGAGGTCTATGGAGTTGTCCGATAACTACATGAAAGGTTTGTTCCCTTCTTAGCCATTTCTCACCAATCCACAGGAAAGACAATAACTTGCTGATCCCTCAAGGCCATCATACACATTAGACTCATGTCGGCCCAATATCGATGGGTTCGTCCGACGGTGTAATGTGTATGGAGGCACCGGTCGCCTGATGGTTGGGAAAAATGTTGATTTCGCGTGTCCAACTTTGGGGCTTCTGATCACATTGTTCTGGAAATTAGCCTGCGGGCGAGATATCAGCTGGTGACATTCTCATAAAGAACATAGGAATACTCAATCTGTAAAAGGGAGGCTAAGGTGAGATGACTGTTTGGCGAACGACCAGTCGAAGCATCATTCAGCCAACAGCCATCTAATGTGTGATGTCACATAAGAGTCCAACTATTGGGACCCCCACTGATCCCGAGAACAGGATGCTCCCATCTTTGTCTATAGGACTGGCGTCGGGAATAGCGAACTCTAGGGTAAAGTTCAGGGTTCGTACCGGACACCTAGTAAAGTGTATCAGACACCCCCATTACTAACCCAGTATTCAAAAATAAAAAGACGCACGTACAGGGAAAAAAGTGTATTTGAATAAAGACTCCCCGACACATTCCCTGGTTTATCTATTATTAAAAAATAATTCCAGCAGCTCCGACGTAAACCATTGTGGTTCCCACGACGTCCAGCTCTCCTGCCACCTATGGTGTGTAGATGTCAGAACGAAGCTCCATAGGCTGCAGGAGAGAACCGATATATACGTCGTGGGAACCACAATGAATAATGTCGGAGCACCAAAGTTTGAGTCCCCAAAGGTTTCTATGGAGTTTGGGTCAAATTCTGGTCCAGTTCTGGTTCCCAAATTGAACTTTTCGGCCATTCCTGATGAACCTGAACATCCATGTATCCGCTAATTCCTAATTACACGCACTTCCAAAAATAAGTAAATGTGAAAGATTCCCCTCTGGTGTAACTTGAAGCTTGTGGGCCGCATTGCAAAAGTGTCAAAGGGGCCACTAATTATTGCATGTCTTTCATAGTAATAATCTTTTCATATGGGCCAATGGGACCTTTTGGGCTCTCGGGCCCGGGAGTGACTGCATCCCCTGAACCTATTGGGGTCCCGGTGCAGCTGATGCCCAGGCTAAATGTTTGCCTCTGGAGGATGTAAATGGCCATAATTAGAGATGAGCGACTTTGCCTTTTTTAGGGTCGAGTCGGGTTTCATGAAAGTCAAGTCGAATGAAATCAGCCGACTATCGTGAAAAGTCGGGGTCCGACTGAAAAACGAAACCCAATGCAAGTCAATGGGGAAGGAAAGTCGGCAGGGAGTGGAGGACAGGAAACACACCTACATGCCGGACCGCTTTTTTAAAGTGCCCGAAAACACTCTCTCTCTCTCCCCGGACGCTGCACATGTCATCTCGTTGCCCACAGTGTGCGTCCTTGCTCATTGGCTGAGAATAGGCGCCTGTAAGCACTATGGGAAACATGACTTTGGAGCTCGGGTTGCCGACCGCTCGGCGAAACCCGACTTTGGCGAAAGTCGGCGACTTTTGAATCTGACCGACCTGTTTCGCTCAACTCTAGCCATGATACAACCATGCACATGACATCGCGACCTCCGCAGCACACATGTATTAGTGATTCCTGCTGCTGTTTTCACCTTTCCAGTAAATTAATATTCTGTGACCACACGAGCAAACAGACGACTGCATGAATAATAAAGTAAAAAGCAATAAGAAAGGTATTTACATTACAGGAATGGCAAAAGAAGAAAGAACTCGGCACAAAAGGACAAAATAAAGAAATGGCAACAAAGTATCAAACGGATAACAACGGAAGAAAATACGTAAAGTTACAAAAATATTTTTGGATCGAAATATAGTAAGAAGATAAAAAGCAGCGCAGTCCTTAGGGGCGATCTGGTGTGAGTGTGAAGGGTTAACCCCGCGGGCGGCACAGAAGTGGCACACACTGCAGGGAGGGCGCCGCGCCAGCCAAGTCACATCTCGGTTATCATAAGCAATAAACGCTCCCGGTAAACAGCGTTATCCTTGTGTACAGTTCTGCAATCTGCAAGGCGCAGAATGACCTCAGTGTTTTCTAAGGGTCTCCCCGCTGTGTGGGAAACAATGGACAAGGCTCCGGTGGGCCGACGCGCCACTCCGGGGGCGGGGGGGGACGCAAGGGGCAATTTCAGCAGCTACAATAAGATTGGAGAGATGTAAAAAGGTCAACGGGTCCAAAAAGTAAAGCCGGGCCCTCAATCGTGATGAATAATGCATTAAGCCTCAGTCATGGGCATTTTGTTTCCTTGTATAGAAGGCACTAACAGGTCACGCTTTAAGGAAAAAATTACATTCTTAACATTTTTTAAAGAAACTGAAGCACCAATTAATCAAATTGTTTGGAAACAGAAAAAAAAAAAAAAGAAAATTAAGGAAAATTCTAGAAACAATAAAATATTTTAGAGTTCATTGGAATTCTGCAGACATTTTTTGTTGAGCTCTGAGCAATATTACATTCCTCCTGTGGGGGCGCTGCAGGAATATTAAATACATTTCCAACAAGTAAAGAATGTCTAGAGATGATCAAAGAGATTTGCAATTCCCTGGGGCAGAGGTCACATCAGTAGTCTGTAGACTTCCTCCCACTATCCGGCATATCTGGCGCTTCTTCTGGTTAGTAAGCACAACAAGAATGATGTCGCAGAGGACCTACTAATCACAAGCAGCACCAGAGATTCCGGCAGGTAAGAGGAGGTTTGCAGGCAGTGGTGTAACTAGAGTCCAATGGGTCCCGTTGCAAAATTTGTACCTAGGCCTCCATCTACATGTCTGTCAGATGCATTAGCCATTAAATCATTCTACATCTTATAAAGATGAGCATGTCACCTGCTCACTACTGATAATGTAAAAATGTCCCCCATCCTATGCTGTCACCCATCCTGGACCCCTTCCTCGTATTATGTCTTTTATCCTATGCCCCTTCCAGTAATAATATCCCCAATCCTGGTATCAGGTCCCCTATCCTGCATTTCATCCTGCTATAATGTTCCCCTTCTTGAGCCCCTGCCTGTAATTATGTCCCTATCCTGTGCTTGTATAATGTTCCCATCCTGGGTCACTTGTAGTAATAATGTCCCCCATCCTGATGTAATGTACCCATACTGGCCTCTTAAAGTAATAATTTCCCCATACTAGCCCCTTCCAGTAATAATTTCTCCATCCCGGGCCTCTTCCCGTAATAATCTCTCTCACCCTGGGCCCCTTCCAGTAATAATGTTCCCATCCTGGTCCCCTTCCAGTAATATATGTTCACCATCCTGGGTCTCTTCCTATAATAATGTCCCCATCTTGGGCCCCTTCAACTAATATTCTCTCTGCCACTCTGGGCCCCTTCCAGTATTAATGTCCCCTTCTTAGGTCCCTTCCGGTAATAATGTCCCCATCTTGGCCCCTTCCAATAAGAAATGTCCCCCTTTCTGGGCCCCATCTTGCAATGATGTCCCCCACCTTGGGCTCCTTCCAGTAGCATATTTCCCCATCCTGGGCCCCTTCCTGGTATAATGTCCCCCACCCTTTGCCCCTTCCAGTAATAAATGTCTCCCTTCCTGGGCCCCTACTTGCAATGATGTCCCCCCTCCTTGGCTCCTTAGAGTAATATATTTCCCCACTTTTTGCCCCTTCCATTAATAATGTCCCCCATCCTGGTGTAATGTTCCCATCCTGGCCCCTTCCAGTAATAAATGTCCTGATTCTTCTCACTTTCCCGTGCTCCCATGACACATGGCGTCCTCTCCTATACCCAGAACAGAGGCTGGAAGCTGATTTTGGTGTGCCTGCTATGGGTGACGCATGACGTTGCTGCTATGCGCTGCCTGTGACAGGCTCCCCGACATCAGCTGACAGCCTCTGATTGGCTGGCAGCGTGCCTTGTGGTGCAGGAAGCTGGAGGCCTCTGATTGGCTGGCACCGTGCCTTGTGGTGCAGGATGCAGGCGGCCTCTGATTGGATGGCACCGTGCATTGTGGTTGCTTCATAGAATCATAGAATCATAGAATCGTAGAGTTGGAAGGGACCTCCTGGGCCATCTGGTCCAACCCCCTGCTCAAAGCAGGATTCGCTAAATCATCCCAGTCAGATGTCTGTCCAGCCTCTGTTTGAAGACTTCCATTGAAGGAGAACTCACCACTTCTCGTGGCAGCATGTTCCACTCATTGATCACTCTAACTGTCAAAAAGTTTTTTCTAATATCTAATCTGTGTCTCCTCCCATTCAGTTTCATCCCATTGCTTCTAGTCTTTCCTTGTGCAAATGAGAATAAAGTTGATCCTTCTACAATGTGACAGCCCTTTAGATATTTGTAGACGGCTATTAAGTCTCCTCTCAGTCTTCTCTTTTGCAAACTAAGCATTCCCAAATCCTGCAACCTTTCCTCATAAGACAGGGTTTGCAGACCGGTCACCATTCTGGTTGCTCTTTTCTGAACTTGCTCCAGTTTGTTGATGTCTTTTTTTAAAATGTGGTGCCCAAAACTGGACACAATATTCCAGATGAGGTCTGACCAAAGAGGAGTAGAGGGAAATAATGACTTCACGTGATCTAGACTGTATGCTTCTGTTAATACATCCTAGAATTGCATTTGCCTTTTTTGATGCTGCATCACACTGTTGACTCATATTCAGTCTGTGATCTATTAGTATACCCAAGTCTTTTTCACATGTGCTGTCACTTAGCCCTATTCCTCCCATTCTATACTTGCTTTTTTCATTTTTATTGCCCAGATGTAGTACTTTGCATTTCTCCCTGTTAAAAACCATTCTGTTAGTTGCTGCCCACTTCTCCAGTTTATTTATATCTTTTTGAATCCTCTCTCTCTCTTCTCTAGTATTAGCTATCCCTCCTAGCTTTGTGTCATCAGCAAATTTAATCAGTTTACCCTCAATTCCTTCATCTAAATCGTTGATAAAGATGTTGAACAATACAGGGCCCAGGACAGAGCCCTGTGGTACCCCACTTGAGACATTCTTCCAACTGGATGTGCAGCCATTTACGACCACTCTTTGGGTCCGATCACTAAGCCAGTTATGAATCCACCTAACAGTTGCCTTGTCCATTCCATACTTAGTCATTTTTTCAATAAGGATTGTATGAGAGACTTTGTCAAATGCTTTGCTGAAGTCAAGATATACTATATCTACAGCATTTCCTTGATCCACCCAATCAGTGATTCCGTCATAGAAGGAAATTAAGTTAGTCTGACATGACTTATTAGTTACAAACCCATGCTGACTCTGTTTAATCACTTCATTCTTATCCAGGTACTGACATACATGTTGTTTAATAATTTGTTCAAAGATCTTTCCTGGTATAGAAGTCAGACTCACCGGCCTATAGTTGCCTGGGTCCACCTTCTTCCCCTTTTTGCAGGAAGCTGACTGTCTCCGATTGGCTGGTACGCGCATTGTGGTGCAGGATGCTGGCGGCCTCTGATTGGCTGGCACCATGCCTTGTGGTGCAGGAAGCTGACTGTCTCTGATTGGCTGGCACCGTGCATTGTGGTGCAGGAAGCTGACGGCCACTGATTGGCTGGGAACGTGCCTTGTGGTGCAGGAAGCTGGAGGCCTCTAATTGGCTGGTACCGTGCATTGTGGTGCAGGAAGCTGGCAGGTCTCTGATTGGCTGGCATCGTGCATTGTGGTGCAGGAAGTTGACTGTCTCTGATTGGCTGGCACCGTGCATTGTGGTGCAGGAAGCTGACGGCCTCTGATTGGCTGGCACTGTGCATTGTGGTGCAGGAAGCTGACGGCCTCTGATTGGCTGGCACCGTACATTGTGGTGCAGGAAGCTGGCGGCCTCTGATTGGCTGGCATCGTGCACTGTGGTGCAGGAAGCTGGAAGCCTCTGATGGCTGGCACTGTGCCTTGTGGTGCAGGAAGCTGGAGGCCTCTGTTTGGCTGGCACTGTGCCTTGTGGTGCAGGAAGCTGGAGGCCTCTGATTGGCTGGCACTGTGCCTTGTGGTGCAGGAAGCTGGAGGCCTCTGATTGGCTGGCACTGTGCCTTGTGGTGCAGGAAGCTGGAGGCCTCTGATTGGCTGGCAGCGTGCATTGTGGTGCAGGAAGCTGACGGCCTCTGATTGGCTGGCACCGTGAATTGTGGTGCAGGAAGCTGGAGGCCTCTGATTGGCTGACACCATTCATTGTGGTGCAGTGCAGGAAGCTGGAGGCCTCTGATTGGCTGACACCATTCATTGTGGTGCAGTGCAGGAAGCTGGAGGCCTCTGATTGGCTGGCAGCATGCATTGTGGTGCAGTGCAGGAAGCTGACGGGCCTCTGATTGGCTGGCAGTGGCACCATGCATTTTGGTGCAGGAAGCTGGCGGGTCTCTGAGCCACGATGTTTTTCAGCTAATGATCCGGCCACCAGTCTAGGGTCCTGCAAATCATTGTGATCATCTCTAACTATCTAACGTAGAAAAAAGTTTTCTCATTACTTTACTTTATTCCCTCTTAATATCCAATCATCTCATGTCAGATTTCAGCTCTTGGATGACACTCGGAACAGTCTTGAAGGTAATCAGTCTCCGTAATCTCAAGTCGGATAATACTGGTCATTTCAGGATGGATTTGGGACGCTGTGACCATTTTTTCTAGAAAGTAAAAAATCTCTCAATCAGATCCCTGTAATGGAAATTTGAGTTACCTCTCATGGAGAACACAGGCGACTTCATGCCTGCAATCAGAAGTAAAGCAATGAAGTAATTACCGAGGCTCCTATAAATATCAGCATCGCACCGCAGACGGTAAAGTGTCTGCATCGTCCTCGTGGTGTAATCTATTGATGTGCAGAGCCGAATAAATCGCTTTCTAGAACACTATGGAAATATTTCCCATACACTCGGCTGTGACATCACAATGATTTCTGCCAAATTACACACCTAAAGGGTTAATGCCGAGATGGCAAGCTCTCTCCTGATCACAGAGATAGATGGAAACTTGGTGATTGCTCAGACCCCCACAATCCTGAGAATGGAGCTGCATTCACTGTCTATCGGACTGTCATCTACCACTCGGATATCCCCTGCCATCCCGTAGACAATGAATGGAGAAGTGCATGCTTGCATGGATTCAATGCCCCTATTTTGGGTCCCAGCCGTTGGACGTCTCCACATTTTGTGATGCAATTAGCAAGCTATTAGATAAGTTATAACTTTTGGGAATGACCCCTTTACTCTGCTCGATCTGACAGTATTCTTGGGGTCCCATTCTGTTAAAATGGCTTCCACTAGTATCAGAAGAAGGAACCTTGGAAAATGATTTGGACGCCCCAATATTTAACTCTATAGAGACTGGCTTGTCCACTTTGTAATCTTCTGCTCACACCGGTCATGGCGCTAAGTCCGACCATTCGCCCCACATAGCTGTCGTCCAAGTCCTGATATAGTCAATCATTTGTGTTCTCAGTGAGAAGAGGGCAGTAATCCACTGCCAGACCCCTCTGATGGTGGCTTATCTCCTGGAGGACTGGGCATTTAAAAATGTAAGATGCCCTATTCTTCTCTGCTCTTATATCTGCCATCAAGTAGAGTCGCGAGGCCTCCATACACATTAGATGGTTGGCTGCTTGAGTAAAGATCTGTGCTTGTAGCCAACAGTCATCCAATGTGCATGGCCCAAACACCTAACAGCCTATCTATCAAACAAGAAAGGAAAATAAGTTTCCTGTTCTTCAGATTCCCTATGATAGAACTGAAATATCCCCAAGACCTGATGAACTCATTAGTATTACAAAACATATAGAGAACCTATCACAACCTGATCCTTGACACTCACCTCTCGCTCTATTGACAAGTCTTCCACCTAAGGGCTCATGGCCGTATGGCTTTCATGGAAGTTCCTCTACTGTACCCTCATATTGCTCTTATTTCATACTGAGCCATACAGACGTTGGGTTGATCCACTGGACTCCATATGTGAGGAGATATAATAAAATATGTATATTTGGAAACATCAAAGATTAGAAAAAAGTGCAAAAATGACTTTTTGGACTCACAGAGACAACAATTGGTGGCCTGGACAGAAGCCTTCTTCAAGCATTGTAAAAAATCCATTGTCTCGGCCGATGCATGGTGACTAGTGATGATCGAGCACTGAAGTGCTCGATACTCAAAGAAGGTCGGACACTTGGACGGTCTCAGCTTGAGTACCGAGTATAATGGAAGTGAATGGGAAAGTCGAGTATTTTTATGGAGACCCTAGTTCACGGAAGTGAGAGATCAAGCCATTTTGAGCACGCTCATTCATCAATAACTGTCAAGGTGTAACTGTGGGATAATAGATGTACACCTACTGTATAATGACTGCACTAGGGGAGGCTAGGGGTCCCAGGCTATCCCTATCCCAAGAATACCCCTGAAGGTGGAGATGCCTGAGTCTCGTTTCTTCCTATGCTCCTAAGTAGCACTATTCTGTACAGTCAATGGGGGAATACATAACAGGATGGAAACGGAGGCACAATCACACAACACTCTCTCAGGAAAGTACACAGAGGAATATAAAGTGTACAGCCAGAGAGGCAACAAAGTAATATAAAAAAAAACTAGGGGGAAAGGAAAGAGTTAACCAAACGCAGCTTGCAACAACTTTAAAAAGTGCAGTGTTAGGCACGGGGATGTAGCAGTGCTGAGTGGGTTGGCGCAGAAATAAGTGGAGGACACAAGGGCTTGCAGTTCCAAAAGCTTTACTCACAGTCTGGTGTACACGGATGCCCGCTTCAGTGCCGTGTCCTCCAGGTCAGGGGTCCAGCCAACTCCCAAGCAAGATAGAGTACACCGTTCCAACACTCCGCCAACATGTGCCTTCTCTGAACGTCTCCTCACTAGCACTTAAACTGAAGTACTTGTAGTTGTGAATTAAACTCAAGTTCCTCCTTCCAGATGTTACTTAGAACTCCACTCATACGGCAGACAGCTGTAGCCTGCTTCGGGGACTTCCTACTATCATGTCCCGGCTCACACATATTGCTGTGCTGCCCTCGAGTCTTAAATGGGAATAAAGTGATGACAACTCCTATCCCTCCGGTTTCTGCTGCAGGAACACCAGTATCCATACAACCTCGGAGACCGGACTCCGGACCATGCGCTCCAAACTTGAGGAAGCGCTCGGCTCTCACCCTAGTCCTCAATTCTTTTCTCCCCACGTTCCGTAATAATCTATCTTTCTTCTGAAGAATCAGGCTTTCTCTTGCTCTTTCCCGTGCCAGCAGCTCCAGCTCACAGGAGTCTGCTGCAGCACTTGCTTTCACTCCATCCCTCTCTGGGGATCTTCGCTCACTCACTGAACACTGCCTAACATTCTCCCTCTCTTGTGCAGTCTAAGCTCCACCCACCTCCCAACACTCTTCGTGCTCCAAGCAGGGAGCCACAAAGGGTGCTCTGCTACACCACTGGTGTGTGTGGGATGTGAGTGTTGGAGTGTGGACAGGTGTCTCCACCTTACCTGGATAGTGGGGATGTGCAGTACCTCTGTGGCGACTAAACCCTCAAGGGCGCCACAGTTGCGTTACCTGATCCGTGGAGGCAGCGTAAGGAAAGAGCAGACAGGACTGGATTTCCTGCCACATGTGACCACAGGCAATCAACAAGCTAAGATTTAATTCCTTCTAACCTGTCTAGGAGTTCCAGCTTTAGAACTCTACGCCCGAGTCACTCTGCTCTGACCATAGCTATGGAGTCACGAGCAGGAGTATAGGAATCTGTGGAGGCCACAGACCCTGACACCGCCATGAAAGTTTGAGATGTTGGAGAAAACCTCCTTGTGACACTATCGGTGACACACTAGTAAGTCATTTTAGCAAACTTTCCGTTGCTGATGTTTCTTGTCTAATGGGGCAGCCAGACTTTCCACCGCACATCCTACAAATAGTATTTGAGCCCTTTCTGTTTGCGCTATCTCACATTGCTTCCAGGGAAGGAAACCTCCGCACAGATGGAGTCCGGATGAGAGTTTATGACTCCATACACAGCCCTACGTGCTCCAACCACTTTGAGGGGGCCTCCAGGGGTCTTTTGTTTATCTATTACTTATTTGTGTGACGTCTTCAAGGGATGTTCCAGGCAATAAAAAAATTGCGAAAAATCCTCAGACTATTTTTGGCTAAAAATTCTGCTTCCTTGGAGCACCCCTTTAAGAATGGCAGCTACTTCATCCTACAAGCTTGAGAGGCGCCCGACACCCAGTCACTTTTCTTTGCCCCTTATCTTGGCGTCTTAACAGAAAGTGTTTATCCCAAAAGTACAGCGACTCGATTTTGTGATAAAACGGCCTCCTTGGCAGCTCGGAAGTAACACAAGCTAATAATCTCACCGCGCTCTGCCAAATTAAATTAGTCTTATCAAAAATGATTTAATTTGATATGAAAAAATGAGCAAAATATTTAATTTGCTTACTAAACACACGGAAACAACACATTTCCAAACAAATAGGCCTCTGTGAAACCACGAGACGCCTGATGAATGCGATTTTCAGCGTTTCAGGAAGACACAGGTGAATGGTTGAGCGAAACAACCTGTGCAGATTAGGAAGAGGAGAAATGAGAACGTTCAGAGGACAAATCCGGAGGCCGTGTTGTAATGAGGACGTCATGGTGACGTCACAACACTGCGAGCCACGTACTGCATCGGATACAGATATTTTTGCTATAATCTAGTAGGTGGAGGACTAAGGACGGGTGCACATAGACTTTTTGATGAGTTTTTGGAGGAGTAACTCCAAGTTTTGTGCTTTTAACGGGGATCTGAAATGTTTCCTGCTTAGTTCCCAAAAAAGTCAGTGTGCACATCGCCCAAGATTGATCATCAGTGGGACTGTTTTTCTGGACCTGGCTTCCTAAAAGTAATTTTGTAATGTGAGGTTATGGAGGCGACTGTCCGGCAGCGCGGCTTCCAGGGAGCTTGCAGGAAAGTTAAATCCAGATGAGATCAACCCAATTTCCCGTCCTTGGAAGCAATAACAACCTGGCGGCGGGCAGGCCCCCCTGTCTCACGGGCCCCATAGCGGCTGCCTGATGTGCCGCTAGCTGGGGGCCCCAGGAAGAGCGGGGGCCCTAGGCAGATGCCTGGCCTGTCTGCCCATAATAACGGCCCTGCAACATATAGGATGAAACTTTCCCCGCTGATGTTAAATTGTTGCGAGTATTTGAGCAAACAATCTTTTCACTGTTTGCCACTTCTGTATCTTTCCCACCAGCAAAATGTTGCAAACTACAGCGTGACGCATTTACTATAACGTATGCCAGAAAGGTGATGAAAAATGCAGCTGAAATCTGCACCCGCCCATGGCCGGAATCGATGTGTCTCTCTGGTGAATGGACAGCCCGAAGGATGCGACAAACTTGAAATATAATAATATTGACTAGTAATGAGCAAATGGATTTTAAAGCTAGGACTGTGTGATCTCTCGTCCGAGAGAATCGGGCCGATAATGCTGATCACACTCCGATCGGACTCTGATGAGAGTTTGATCAGAGTGTGATTCCATCCTCAAATGAGAAGATGGAGAAAAAATGTCTCCATCTTCTCCTTTTGTGTCAGTCTGTGGAAATTGGACCACATTCGGATGTCATCCGAGTGCAGCCGATGATTTCCACTCACTCATTGACTTGCATGGTCAAGTGCGATCTGAATATTAGATCAAGCTTGGGCATGTAGCGATCTTTACTTCGCACAGACTGTGTCATAGATAGTAAAAAATCTTACATGTGCACGGCCCCAGAGCATAACATCGTGATCAGTGGTATCTGTCAAAACAACAGATAGCACTCGTCCGATCGATATAGAAATGACCAATTTGCTGAAAATTTGCCAAAAAATATTGAATTCACCAAAATTCTAATTTTTTGCAGAATCACTTCATGCATATCCAGCAATGTAGGCGGGAGTCGGGTCGGTTGGCCATCATTGTGCTAAATAGTAAAAGACCGGCAAGGGGTAAATGAAATAAAAGACATTATAGGCACCCCGCCTGGCTCACAATGACTGCGCCTCATGCAACACCATGATGGAGCAGAGCCTACTCAGTGCCAGAGGCGCCAACACTGGAGGATTACAGTGGAGGACTGAAGACCGGGCCGGAGCGGGGCAGCACGGACGGAGGGACAGGTGAGCGGTGAGTGGAGCTTAATTTTGGGGCTTTGGAGAGACCTCAGAAAATATTAAGACACATTTGATCTTCATTGAGTAACTTTGATGCAAATCAAAACTCCTGGTGGAATTTGTGTCAATCTTCAAATATCAGCTCGTTACAAATATTGACACATTTTATATCCATTCTTGCCACAATCCTGCCACAATCCCAATCCGCAGCAATGAGCGGGAGAGGTTGTAAGGGCAGACAGTTCTCATCTCAGTGACTTCGTATAACTCGGGCATGTCGAGTAACTTCTCATTCCGAGCAGACTTTGTCACACGCCCCGGGTGAAGCTGAACACAGGGACGACGAGACTTTGTTTGCAAGTTTATATTTCCAATCTTTTTTTCTTTTTTTCCCCCCCAAGACTGAAGCAGTGAGAGATCGGAGGGACTTCTGCTGTTTTACATACAATGGAGCTTTTTGTGAGCTGATAAACTTTGACACTTTTGTATTGGATGCGCAAAAATATTTAGACGTCTACCCGGCTGCCAAGGGCAATACCTTGGGTGCAGATTTGCATTAGGTTTCAGAAAGATCTTTTATTAAGTACAAAAATAACAATATCAAATTGCACAGATGTCCCCTATTATAAAGCCTAGTGAAAAACGGGCTATTGTATTGCTGGAAAGAGATGAGGTATAAGAGTCAAACCAAATCTAACCAGCTGAATCTGCCAATCCAATCATGTGGTCAGGAAAACCTGAATCATAGCAGTCAAAAACTGCACAATACTATTATAGCCCCAAAACCTCAAAAAACAGAAAAAAGGGGAAATGGACAGAAAGAAGATGTATAAAAATTGATAATACGTGCTACCCTCTGATAACAATCTCACTCAGCCGATGTGAAGAAAAGAGTGACCTGGCCCTATACAAAATGACTATCTGAACACCTACCTAGGTGCGGAGGTCGGCACCCTAAGAAATACGAGAATGGCGCCCCCGCTCGTGCGATGGCTATCCCTAAACTCCGATATCATCCTACTTTACTGCATTCATGAAGATATTCTAAGCAAATGGATACAGGCCATCTGGCCCTCTGTTTCTAATCTCTCCTCTTATAGGATGATATAGGAGATTAGGGATAGCCATCGCACGAGCGGGGGGCGCCATGTCAAGGTGGCTCATTGATATGCACAGGCACACCCAGTTACTATGCCAACACCTACGAACTTTACATGACCCCACCAGGACAGAGTTTCTGCCAGATAATATCAGCTCTTAAAGTGAAACCCAAGCACAAATGCAAATCTGATCAACCCTGGCCTACAAAACGGACCCCGAGTGGCCCCGCCCACCAAATTGGACCCCGAGTGGCCCTGCCCACCAAATTGGACCCCAAGGGGCCCCGCCCATCAAATCAGACCCCGAGGGGCCCCGCACACCAAATCGGATCATGTGGGGCCCCGACCACCAAATCGGACCCTGTGGGGCCCCGCCCACCAAATCGGCCCCTGAGGGGCCCCGCCCCCAAAATCGGACCCTGAGGAGCCCCGGACACAAAATCGGACCCTGTGGGATCCCATCCACCAATTCAAGCCCTGAGGAGCCCAGGCCACCGAATCGGATCCTGAGGGGCCCCACCCACCAAATCAGACCCTGAGGGGCCCCGCAGGCCAAAGTGGCCCCTGAGAGGCACCCACAGTTAAAACGGATCCTGAGTTGAAAGTCTTGCAGGGGCAGCAGGCAAGTCTCTCTTAAAGGGGCAGCCCGGGCACCATTTCAAAGCACTATCTGTACTTCCTTCAGGAAATACACATCTAGTTTTTAATATGTTCTGGAGTCTGGAGTGATCTCAGAGTATAATAACGTACATTTGTTTCACATTGAATAAATTTGATGTGAATTAAACTTACTGCACAAGCTCAAGATCTGTGAAATCTAATTTTTTCTAAATTCTTTAACAGTTAAAGGGGTAACCGCAAGATTGGAAATTATCTTCTATCCACAATACAGGAGATAACTTCACAATCTCGGGGGATCTGACTGATGGGTCTCCTCCCACTGATCTGGGGACATTAAGAGTCCTGTGTGAATGGAGCGGAGGGGGACTGTGCGCTAACGCTCCATTCATTTTTCATGGGACAACCGGATATAGACATGTATCGCGCTAGGCTGGTCTTCCGCACTCCCATAAGAATGAATGGAGTAAAGGTCTGCATGAGAGACCATTGCTCCATTCACAGGGGGCTCAGGTTATCGGGATCCAAACACTAGCACCCCCCAATAATTAGGAAGTTATTTCCTATCTCATGTATAGGGGATAACTTCTAAACTTGAGAATGTGCACACCCTTTAAGTGCAATCCCTATAAAGCAGCATTTTGATCTTTATGTTCATTTTTTGGACATTCCCAATAACATATTGCCTTCAACTTAGCTGCAGTCCGATAGGAAATTACAGATTTGACATAATGCAATGACGTTCCTCTCTGCGGCATCGGTAAGAATACAAGCAGCCTCCTACACCAGGCGCAGATCCCATAATGACAGTAATGCGCTCGTCCTCGTGCGGTGACATTGAGCTTGTTGTCTGGTGTCCTCGCCATCACTTCTGATTTATCAGTGCACTTGTGTGTGATGTCTGGAGAACACAAAGACCAAAATGAACCGAGCGGCTTTATTCCTGTGTTCTACTAATCTATAGCTACCCATAAAACATAAATTATTATTCTTTCCAGAAATTCTGCCTCCCGTCCTCTTAAGTGGCTCATCCATATCCTACAGGGAATCATTTAAGCTGCGGCCGCCTCGGAGCCAAGTAAAACACTTTCAAAGTTGGTAGGAATAAAAAAAAATAAAAAAAAGTTCCATAAGGGCTCCATATTTCGCCGTGCATCTGTCATCCCACCATTATGCCATCAGCCCTCATAATACCGAGGTTAAAATATTCTACAGGACCAGTGGATTTGATGGCCGCCAGGCACATAGTTAAGTCAGGAACGATGGCTTCAAAAACACATTACTTAAAGATCCTGCAAAGTCATCATATACAAGGGCCCTGACGCCTGGACGCCCGCACGTCAGCGGCACTTTGGAAATCATCAGACGGCCGGAAAAGATTTAAAGAAATCGCACCCGACATCGACTTCTGTTTTCTCCTTAATGCATTTGATGAACATCTGCACAAAATGGAAATTCTGAAACAATTCCGCCATGGTTACAATGTAACAACTTAACAAATTGTATCAAAGTGGGAATCAAAGCGCCGAACATAAAGGGAAGCAGTCATCAGACAGAATCCCAAACACGAGAACCAGCTGGTAACAAGGAGATGTCACTGGGTTCCAGCAGTCTCCTCTATGGATGGAGCCATGAGGTGTCTTCCAAATCTCACCCATTTATGGAGTAGTGATCAGGTGAGCGTCCACTGGGGCACATGGAAGGAGTGAACTTCAGTAACTGTTTCCATATCTCCAGTCCTGCAGTGTAAGTTCACTCATGGTCCTGACATTAGAACCGATGATTAGTGACACGACTGTTACAATAAAACACATGTATGACAAATAAGAATGAGATCAACGACTCAAAAGACAATAAGAATAGGGATAGAAACCACAGCTATTCTCTTTGTCTATGGGGTCCATGATCACACCTTCTGAGCAATATATCATAAATACGCATTTTTGGAACAATCCTACTTCTAACGTCACCCAGTTGCAGCAGCAGGACCCCGTTGGTCGTCACATCTCCAGACACTGGTTGTGTGAGGTCACCTTATTACAGTCTATACCTACTTGGGGTAATAATGAAGATTCCTTTTACTCTGCAGGTCTACCTAGTGATGCTCCCCATGCCATAGTCACATCAGCCAGGCAGTCTAACTAAAAGTGTGTTATGATTAGGTAACCGAGGAGGATAGCAGGTAAATAGGCGAGGTAACCAGATAACCAGAGAGGCTGGTAGCTTAGCAGATTAGAGACCCCTAAACTGACGACACAACTAGAATTAGCCGTGGGACATACCTACGATGCCTTAGACGCCTCGGTACAGCGAAAGAATTAACTAAGCCTAAAGAGAGAAATGAGAAAGCTAAACTGCCCCGGAGTAGAACCCCCAAAGGAATAGATTGCCCCCAAACATATATTGCCGGTGAGACAAGATGAGGCATAAACACAGGCAGAAAATAGAGTAAGCAAATGATTGTGCCCAAACTGTCTAGATAGGACAGGAAAGGATACTGTCTGCAATCACGCAAAAACCCTAAGAAAAATTCCAACACGTCTGATATGCAAAAATACTGAGGCCACACGACCTCTCCCCCACTAAATCAGAACTCAGGTGTGAACTGGACATAAGCTGTGGCATATGAAACAGAGTCCAGCACAGGTCCCCACAGGGAACCAGGCTGACTCACTACAGCAAAGCAAAAATCAGAGAAAAGCAAAAATGAATCACAATGCAAAAAGATTCAAGAAGACAATACAATACAATCATTAAAGCAAAATAAGACGAAATAAGACGACCCTGCTCGTGAGAGCGTACAATCTACAATGAGGTGAGGGAGATACAGAGTACAGGTGTGTATTTACAATGGTGTATTTACAATGATGGTCCAGCCATCTTGCAGGAGTGAAGGATGGATGGAGATAGTGAATGGGCTACGCACGCACACTTACACAGAGAATGACTTTGATTAGTGAATGTGATAGGCCGCTCTGAACAGGTGTGTTTTGAGGGAGCGCCTAAAACTATGCAAATTGTGGATAGTCCTGATTTCTTGGGGTAGAGCATTCCAGAGGATAGGAGCAGCACGGGAGAAGTCTTGGAGTCGGGAGTGGGAGGTACGGATTAGTGCAGAGGTTAGTCGAAAGTCGTTTGCAGAGCGCAGCGATCGGCTAGGCCGATAGACAGAAATGAGAGAAGAGATGTAAGGGGGTGCCGCACTGTGGAGAGCTTTGTGGGTGAGAACAAGTACTTTGAATTGGATCCTATAATGAATGGGCAGCCAATGTAAGGACTGGCAAAGAGCGGACGCGTCCGAGTACCGATTACCCAGATGGACGATCCTGGCTGCTGCATTGAGTATGGACTGGAGAGGGGATAGTCGAGTGACGGGGAGGCCAATTAATAGAGCGTTGCAGTAATCCAGGCGAGAGTGGATCAATGCAACAGTGAGGGTTTTTGTTGTTTCCATAGTGAGAAAAGGGCGGATTCTAGAGATGTTCTTTAGGTGTAAGCGGCAAGAGCGGGCAAGGGATTGTATATGGGATGTAAAGGAGAGATTGGTGTCAAACATAACACCCAGACAGTGCACCTGCTGCCGGGGCGTTATTGTGGTACCACCCACGGAGAGGGAAATGTCAGATTTAGGGAGGTTAGTAGACGGCGGGAGCAGAAGAAGTTCAGTTTTGGAGAGGTTGAGTTTCAGATAGAGAGCGGACATGATATTGGAGACTGCGGACAGACAGTCACTGGCGTTCTGTAGTACAGCGGGGGTAAGGTCGGGGGAAGACGTGTATAGTTGTGTGTCATCAGCATAAAGATGGTACTGAAAGCCAAATCTGCTGATGGTCTGTCCAATTGGGGCCGTGTAGAGAGAGAAAAGAAGGGGGCCAAGGACTGAGCCCTGAGGTACCCCGACAGCAAGAGGAAGAGGAGATGACGTGGAGCCAGAGAACAAAACACTGAAAAAGCGGTCAGAGAGATAGGAAGAGAACCAGGAGAGTGCAGTGTCCTTAATGCCTAGTGACTGGAGCCTAGAGAGTAGGAGATGGTGGTCAACAGTATCGAAAGCTGCAGATAGGTCAAGAAGAACGTTTTGCTGTCAGAAGGTCATTGGTCACTTTGATGAGTGCAGTTTCAGTCGAATGTAGGGGCGGAAGCCGGACTGTGAAGGGTCTAGAAGGGAGTGAATGGAGAGGTAACGGGTAAGGCGGGAGTAAACTAGGCGTTCCAAAAGTTTAGAGATGAAGGGGAGATTGGAGACTGGTCTGTAGTTGTTTGTGCAGGATGGGTCGAGAGCAGGTTTCTTTAGTAGTGGAGTAACGATGGCGTGTTTGAAGGAGGATGGGAAAATGCCCGAGGAGAGGGAGAGATTAAAGATTGTAGTTAGGTGGGTTGTGACGACTGGAGAGAGAGACTGGAGGAGATGTGAGGGAATGGGGTCGGTAGTGCATGTAGTCGGACGAGAAGAAGAGAGGAGTCTGGAGACTTCTTCTTCTGTTATGGGATCAAATGTGGAGAGTGAGCCAGGGGAGATGTAGGAAGGGATGGGAGTCACAGCACTTGGTGGTTGGGAGCAGATTTCTTGACGGATATTATCTATTTATGTGTCTTAGATGTTGAAAGCTGTGAGAGGCCTAGAGAGGTGGTTAGTGATAGAAGCTGGGATGCAGATGTGGAATTAGGGCTGTTAATGGGGATGTTGAAGTCTCCCAGGATGAGGGTTGGTAGTTCTGAGGACATGAAGTGTGGCAGCCAGGCTGAAAAGTGGTCAAGGAAGAGGGTGGGTGAGCCTGGGGGCCGGTATATGACCGCTACCCTGAGGGAGAGGGGACGGAAGAGCCTGATGGTGTGGACCTCAAAAGAAGGGAATAAGAGTGATGGGACTGGGGGGATGACCTGGAAAGTGCATTGTGGGGACAGGAGTATGCCAACTCCACCACCAGGTCTGTTTGTGGGTCTCGGGGAGTGAGAGAATTGTAAGCCACCGTAGGAAATGGCAGCAGGAGAGACAGTGTCAGAATCCTGAATCCAGGTTTCAGTGAGGGCCAACAGATTAAGAGAGTTGTTCAGAAAGTAGTTGTGTAGGAAAGGAAGCTTGTTACAAGCAGACCGTGGATTCCAGAGGGCACAATTAAAAGATTGAGATGAGGGAGTGCAAGTAATGTTAATCAGATTATTGTGGTTTCGATATGAGGTAGGGTAGGGGTCGAGGTTGGGGGATGGTGGACCAGGGTTGGGGGAGATGTCCCCTGAAATCAGTAGGAGAAGGAAGATAAAGAGCCAATAGTTGTTGGAATTGTAAGTAGTTTTTTTCTGCGATGTGTTTGGGCAAGATGGGCTGAGGTTTCTCAGGAAGGTGAGGAGTGTGTGGGAGCTGTACATGGGAGAGGGAAGTATAGAGGGGCTGATGTGTATGAGTCGTGATGGAGGGGGGATAGGGTGATGAATGTGGATGGCAAGGGAACACAGGAGGATAAAAATAAAGCACATGGTTAAAGGGGAAGGCAAGGTGTGGGTTACCTGACTCCTGCCCTGACTAACTGCCATGTATAACTGCCGTTTTGCTGGATGCTTATCTTCTGTGATGCTTTGCTTATGGGATGCTTGCGTGCTGTACCCCACACTGCGTGCTTCCCCTTAGCAACTACTACATATATAGGCCACACTACAGGGTCAGGAGAGAGGGATTGTGGGAGATGGTTGGGTATAATTTGGCAGCTGGGGCCAGCACACCAGGGGATGGTTAGATGATCAAAGGCACTAGACCAAGATGTGGCAAAATGCTATAGCACCTTCCACCTGATAAGATCTAGAAAGGCCCCAGTCACAGATCTAAAGCAGTAAGTATTACATACAGTGCAACAAATGAATTATACCAAAGCTTTAGCAAGCACATTTAAATATGCAGCAAAATGGTCAAGCAGCAGAAGTATGGAGTTGTACCATTTGGATATATTACAGCAGAGAAATAGAGGCAGCAGAGGTGGGAAGTTGTATCATTCAGGCTGCTTGCTGGCAGTGAATGGAGTAAATACATGCAGGGTGGCTCAGTTGATTACCATTTGGATATATTACATATTATTCCTAATGCCAAACTGATTGCGTTTTAGAGAATCCATTTCTCTGGTGACAAATGCTTCAAGCTAAATGGTTTTTTCTGTGGGGAAAAGTGAGCATAAGGTTGGACGTCTCCAGAACATATGTCCATACTGCTGGAGCTAAGAGAAGGTGCTCCACATATGGTCCTACAAATTCTCACCCGTCAGAAGGAGAGCGATCTAGAAGCCCTGACGGTCCAGGATCCTTTTCTATGGAGTTAGAGTTATAACAGTCAATAAGTAAAGGGATAAATTACCCCAACAATCATGGCAATGGTGTTCTGGTGGCGAGAACCACTTGAATGGAGCATTTCTTTCACTTTTTCTTTGTGATGGCCAAAAAAGAAATGAGAATAGTTCTCCATTCAGAAGGAATTGTGCAGGGCAACGTTCTTGAGATAAATGAGGTCTCCTGGGTCGGACCACCAGCAATCAGTAATTTATCCCATATCCTATAGATAGAGGATGATTTTCACTAATGACAATGCCCCTTTTATGAGTGATCTCTCGTGAGGACCAGCTAAACAATATTAGATCCTATAAAGTCAAGTGTTCTGAAAAAATGTTAATAAAAACCAAGACAGATCATTTATCTTTTGATTCATGGCTCCGCGTGACCCAGATTTCCACATTTCATATATAACACATTTCCCAGGCTTTCCAAACACCTAAATTAAGAGGATTGATAGTCGCAGCTGTCCACATTCAGACGTAACTCCTCCAACTTTCCTCTCATTCCCAAACTGGCTGCTCCAAACTCATCGGTCCTTCATCTCATTTCTGGAACATACTCAATGAGATTTTTTTAATTAAAGAAATTAAACTAAGCTGGAGATGGAGCTCAGCTATCTAGGAACACACCGTCCCAAGCAAATCAAGTTAATTAAAAAGACTTCTTCAAACAATGAGATTTTTTTTTTTCAACAAAGGAAAAATAATAATTTCTGGGCTGGAGAAAGAGAAATCCGAAAGATACAGATGAAAACTTCCGAAAACACCCCAGGGTAAGTTCACGGTTACAGGATGCGCCTATGGCAAAATTGACATGTACTCACAAGAGGACCCGCGGCCAAAAACTGAGGCCGACTCTCATATTTCTGCTGCGGATGTACAGTAAATGAGATCAGCACAAGAATTAGCCCCATTGTCTTTCATTTTTCCAGCAAATTTCTGCAGAACAGATACTCTGCAAGGATTGTTTTCTAGAGCGTGCAGCAGAATTGATGACGATTTTGGTGGTGAATTCATACCTAAAGCCTTGATAAATCCTGACTGTGTGAACAGGGTCCAAAAAGCTGAGAGATTTGGTGTTTATACTTTCTTTATTCTACTCATTTTGTTACTCTGTTGCTTTAGGAAATGTGCGCATGTATTCATTCTCATACTATGGTGGGATACTATGTGGGATACTTATTGATGTACTCCAATTTCCCCTATGAGGATATTAATGCTCATGGCATTCCTTTATTAGAGCACACTTTTTGAGTGACGCATTACTATTTATTTATCAACAGCTGGGGATGCCGTCCTTCATTTTTTATCTGTTTTTAGTAGTATCTAATAAAGAATTATTCTTTTATCATCACTCTTGTTATTTGGTCTCTTTGCACCTTTTGTTATATGACTCATGGTCGTATTTTGGTGTGTGGCCCCACTAACAGTCCTATCTGTTTGAGTACATATATACTAACAACATGCAAGGCTAATGTACTTTGCAGATTGTTCAGATTTGCTTAGTAGCTGAGAGGGGGTGACGTCTCCTAACAGTATTTACCCATGTTAAATTTCACAAATTTTAGGCTCTTTACAGATAGTGATGTCAAGACATTGTCTCTCTAAAGGAAGTGAGAGAGGGCCATTGTCTCTCTACAGAAAGAGGAGGGCCATTGTCTCTCTACAGGAAGTGGAGGGCCATTGTCTCTCTACAGGAAGAGGAGGGCCATTGTCTCATTAATGGAAGTGGAGGGCCATTGTCTCTCTACAGGAAGTGAGGAAGGGCCATTGTCTCTCTACAGGAAGTGAGGGAGGGCCATTGTCTCTCTACGGGAAGTGAGGGAGGGCCATTGTCTCTACAAAAAGTGGAGGACCATTGTCTCTCTACAGAAAATGATGAAGAGCCATTGTCTCCACAGGAAGTGATGAAGGGCCATTGTCTCCACAGTAAGTGAGGGAGGGCTATTGTCTCTCTACAGGAAGTGAGGGAGTGCCATTGTCTCTCTACAGGAAGTGAGGGAGGGCCATTGTCTCTCTACAGAAAGAGGAGGGCCATTGTCTCTCTACAGGAAGTGGAGGGCCATTGTCTCTCTACAGGAAGAGGAGGGCCATTGTCTCATTAATGGAAGTGGAGGGCCATTGTCTCTCTACAGGAAGTGAGGAAGGGCCATTGTCTCTCTACAGGAAGTGAGGGAGGGCCATTGTCTCTCTACAGGAAGTGAGGGAGGGCCATTGTCTCTCTACGGGAAGTGAGGGAGGGCCATTGTCTCTACAAAAAGTGGAGGACCATTGTCTCTCTACAGAAAATGATGAAGAGCCATTGTCTCCACAGGAAGTGATGAAGGGCCATTGTCTCCACAGTAAGTGAGGGAGGGCTATTGTCTCTCTACAGGAAGTGAGGGAGGGCCATTGTCTCTCTACAGAAATGAGATAGGGCTATTGTTTCCACGGGAAGTGAGGGAGGGCCATTGTCTCTATATAGGAATAAGATAGGGCCATTTTCTCCACAGGAAGTGAGGGAGGGCCATTGTCTCAACAAGAAGTCAGGGAAGGCCATTGTTTCTCTACAAGAAGAGATGGAGGGCCATTGTCGTTACAGAAAGTGAGAGAGTGTCATAGTCTTTCTACAGGAAGTAAGGGCCATTATCTCCACAGGAAGTAAACGAGGGCCATTGTCTCTCTACAAAAAGTGGAGGGCCATTGTCTCTCCACAGTAAATGAAGAGCCATTGTCTTCACAGGAAGTGAGGGAAGGCCATTGTCTCTCTACAGAAATGAGATAGGGCTGTTGTTTCCACGGGAAGTGAGGGAGGGCCATTGTCTCTCTATAGGATTAAGATAGGGCCATTTTCTCCACAGGAAGTGAGGGAGGGCCACTGTCTCAACAAGAAGTCAGGGAAGGCCATTGTTTCTCTACAAGAAGAGATGGAGGGCCATTGTCATTACAGAAAGTGAGGGAGTGTCATAGTCTTTCTACAGGAAGGGCCATTATCTCCACAGGAAGTAAATGAGGGCCATTGTCTCTCTACAGAAAGTGGAGGGCCATTGTCTCTATACAGCAAGTGAGGGGGGCACTCTCTCAACAGAAAGTGAAGGAAGGCCATAGTCTCTCTACAGGAAGGAATGGAAGGCCATTGTCTCTCTACAGGAAGTGAGGGAAGACCATTGTCTCTCTGCAGGAAGTGAGGGAGGGCCATTGTCTCCACAGGAAGCGAGGGAGGGCCATTGCCTCTTTACAGAAAGTGGAGGACCATTGCCTCTACAGAAAGTGGAGGGCCATTGTCTCTACAGCAAGTGAGGGAGGGCCATTGTCTCAACCGAAAGTGAGAGAGGGTCATTCTCTCTCTACAGGAAGTGAAGGATGGCGATTGTCTATTTACAGGAAGTGAGGGAAGGTCTTTGTCTCTCTATAGAAAGTGAGGAAGGGCCATTATCTCTCTACAGGAAATGAGAGTGGATTTTTGTCAGACACTAATCCATGAGCAAAAGGACAACCTGCACACACGCAGATCAGCGAGGCTTTCACTTCAGAGTAAACAATACATTGGGCATTGACAAGTGTAATAACATGCTGGAATGCTGCCTGGATTCAGAGTTCCCATTGAGTTGCAGTACTTGTATAGTGCCTAAACAGGTGGAAGAAAGCTGAGAATTGCATGAGGCAGATGACCCCTGCGCTCACATCTATTACCTAGCATTAGTTATGAGAACCATCGCCATTTCCTTTTGCTTTACCACCGATCTGCTGATCCAGGCTTCGTCATCTGTTCTTTGCTGATTTGCAGATATACAGATTACTAATTAAACCTTCACAGCAAAATTAGAGCAAGTATTAGTTCTGGATGGGTAAGGTCTCAGCACAGAATTAGCAAAAGAGCTAACGTCTAGGTAATGGCGCCTGAAACTCCTGTAAGCAGCATCTTTTGTTTTAGATGGCATTGACTTGTCGGGGGAAGATGGTTCAGCGGTGCTTCACTAGTGATGTTGTCTACTTTAGGATATGACCACATTGGATATAAACTAAAAAAAAATCCGCAACAAAACTTTGTTTTTCTTTTAACTGAAAAACTGTTTTCCGTTGAGCCACCTTTAATCGATGGTCCCGCACCTAGTGGACCTCTCTCCCCAAAGTATGGTATGTTTCTTTCTCTAGAGGACCACACAAGTCCATGCACAACCAGGTGCAATATGACTTTTGATTAGTCCTGTATACTTTGTATTGGAATTTCTAAGAATGGTCACTTTCCAAATGATTAGAGCTAAATAAGCAAATATTCTTCTTTATCCACTTATGAACCACTTCCTTTCCTCCCCCAGCCTCATTTAGGCTCACTGAGAGATCAGATTGCAGCTGCCTTTTGGTTCTCCTGCACTGATTTCTATGCTTCACTTGTTATTATTGACAGCTTCATCTAGTGGACACTGTATCTGGGATGTATGGATACTGATATAGACCAATTTATTGTGGGTTTTACTGGCCTTATGCTTTGTTATTGATACACACAATAATGAGCCTCTTATTACTGTGTATCAAATGGATTTATATTCCCAGGATATCAAGTTGTATGACCAGACCTGGATTCACAGTTAGAGATCTGCAATGCTTTTTAATGTCTTCCATGCTAGTGATTATCGTATCTCTATGCTAGGTTCACAACTACACTGCTCAGTACCAATGTAGAATGTCCTCTATGCTAGAGTTGCTTTCTAGTAAGTGTTTATCTCACCTCATTGCTGAGTACACAGTTACACTGCTCAATACCAAAGAATAATGTCCTTCTTGTAACTGCTTTCTGGTAAGTGTTTATATCACTTCATTGCTAAGCTCACATCTACACTGATCAGTACCAATGTAGAATATCCTCCATGCTAGAGATACTTTCTAGTAAATGTTCATCTCACCCAAGTGCTGATCAGAGTAAAACTGCACAGTATCACTTTATAATGCTCCCCATGCAGCTCATTTCGAGTAAATGCGAGTAAATGCTTCTCACCCCAGTGCTGGATTCACAGCAACACTGCACTTCATAATGTCCTCCATGCTCCTCTGGCATTTGAACATGTGCTATATAGATGCAGGACATCAGGAGTCTTCATGTGTTTATGCTTTTTATGGGAGACATCATTCAGATAGTCTCCACCTACCAGCTCAGAGACAACCGAAGTTTAGAGATACAGCCTGCAGAGTGAAAATCTAGTAAAATGCAAGCTATAAGATATATAATGGCCAGAGTTAGTGTTACTCTTCATGTAAAAGTGACTACTTATTCTGAACAGTCATCTGAAATCATAGAAATGCTTAAAATCTCCTTTTTTTAGCCCTCAATCTTTTTTATAATACAAAGATCCCCAAAAATTCAATGAAAAGCTACTTTGAGGCCTTTTGATTAGAACTTGAAGAGGTGAAAGATTTTTTGCAATGCTCTATTTTATAGATAGCAAAATGGTTCTTCAACCTGCAGCTTTCCAGCTGTTGTCATTTGCCACCCATATCATGCCACGACAGCTGAAAGCCGAGACACGTCATCTTCCAACAGCTACGGGGTGATGATCACCATGGTCTGAATGAAAAGATGTCCTTAGTGGTAAATCTCACTGGAGACATCTTCACTCAGGTCTAATGAGACTCAAGAATGGAAATCCAATCCAACCCCATCAATAAAACTCAATAATTTACCATCTTAGTCATCATAAATTGGAATCTTGACTCTAATGGAACATTTCAAGAGCCAAAATAAAAAAAAAATCATCCCCAAGTCTTGGACTTCCTATCTGCTGACCTCCAGAGATGGAGGTGGGACTTCCTACCTGCTGACTTCCAGAGATGGAGGTGGGACTTCCTACCTGCTGACTTCCAGAGATGGAGGTGGGACTTCCTATCTGCTGACCTCCAGAGATGGAGGTGGGACTTCCTATCTGCTGACCTCCAGAGATGGAGGTGGGACTTCCTATCTGCTGACCTCCAGAGATGGAGGTGGGACTTCCTATCTGCTGACCTCCAGAGATGGAGGTGAGACTTCCTATCGGCTGACCTCCAGAGATTGAGGTGGTCCGAGCCATCGAGTGGTCTACGTGTAATTACAGGACTCTTCCCGGCAGTCGCTCTATTAACTCTCTAACCCTCCTTGTTGGACTCGTCCTGAGAAATTGCCCGGATTTCATCTGTATGAAGGGATCTGTAAACAGGGGGTGACCTTGTACGGCTAATGTTATTATGGTGTAGGCTTTCCAGAGGAACATGAATTAATTGGATAGTGTTCAATGATCTCAGTGTCTGCCAACAGCGAGAAACAATCAGTTTACTTCTTCATATAATTATGAATAATGAATAATAAAGCTGAGAACGGAGAATTCGTATGGATCTCAGCGAGAGGCAGGATGTGCCATTGACCTGGAAAAAATCACCAATAGAATGTATGATATCTGCAGTATTTCTACAATGGAAACATTGTATATAATGTAACGGAAGGGCGCTCCGTCATAGGCCTGTTTCACACTTCCGTTTTTTGGCATCAGTCAAAATCTGCCCTTTTGACGGAATGACATGATTCTGGTGAGAGAGAGAGACTTTTCTGTGCCAGAACGGATTTTGGGGTTAAATTTATGGAAGGGAAATTCTTCCGGGCATGCTCAGTTTGGAAAAACGGAATCCGGCAACGGATTCCGCCCTGGGACGGATCTGCTGCCCTTAGGCATCCATTATACCAGGCGACGGATCCGTCACCAGCCGTCTTTTCAACGCAGACAAAAAACGTTCCAAGGGACGTTTTTTCTGCCTGACGGATGCCAATTTTATGACGGATCCGTCGCATGGCGCACCCAACGGAAGGCCATCCGTCACAAACCGCCGCCAATACAAGTCTATGGGGAAAAACACCTATCCGTTTTTTTCCCCAAATGGCGGATTTTGATTGATGCCAAAAAATGGAAGTGTGAAACAGGCCATACACGTGAAGTCTCTCTCCCACCATCCCTCACTTTGCGGACTGGAGCTCTGGTGTCTACAAGCCCCATGATGCTTTCCCCATTATAGTATGGGAATTGCTTCTCTCTCCAGCCTAATACTGTGCGCAGAATGACGGAGAGACAGATCTAAGGAAACCGCCCAGGAGAGGCTGGAGGCCGCGCATTGTGCAGCAGCATGCCGCATGTCACTGGCGGTCGGTAAACTCCAGCCCCCTGCATGGAGGAGCAGATGGGACATCATAAGCAGGACCCCTCTAGTCTTTGCTTATGGGAGCATCTGTTGGCACTAACCATCCTGCTTGCTGACAGCATCCACCTGCAGGATCAGATGAATGACATTTCCTTCTGTTCGCCGTGTGTTTATTTTAATAAATAATTTCAGTTTTCCTCCAGGTAATAATGTATTTTTATAAATCCCTACGGTGAATGTATTAATGGGGTTCCCACCTCCCATGTGCTCCCCATCCCCCTGACTGTTTCCCTTGAGCTTCTGCAAGTTCCTGGCTTCCATCAGTATTTTCTATTTCCCTTATATTTCGGTTCTTACACCGTGTGTATAATCTACGCCACCACTGCCCGCGCCGGCCATCTGCCGCAGTTGGCCGACCTTCTCTTCCAGGATTCGGCTGCTCTCAATGTTTCAGGCAGTTTCAGCATTACATTTCCACAGCCTACAATAATCCTTCCAGACAATAATCCAATGGAAGAAACAAAACCAGAATGTCCAGAAAACCTGATATTTACAGAACAGATGTACCGCCACCTGGTGCACAATATCGCGTAATCAGCCGGTGATGTTACCTGGAGCTCTGTAATGATCGTCATGTAAACCATACATTGGATTACATCCTGTAACGCCCTTTCCACAAACTATTCCCCCCTCCCCCACATTGTACAAAACACCTCTTACAAGATCCAATTATAAGCGCCATACACTGTGGTGCCCTAACAATAATGCCATGATCAAGTAACATTTCCATACGATACATTGTTTAAAAAAAATTCACTGCACATGAGCAAAGTAGCAATAGTACAAATAAATGCCAACATACAGTGACTAAATAATACCGTCATACAGTGACCAAATCAGAATTATGCCATCACCTGAAAAACATTGATATACCGTACTGTGTCCACTGCAAAATATTGCACAATGTACTATACAAGATGTAAGTAGCACCGTCACACTATGCCTAAGAAAATACCAACATATATCACAAATAATGTCGCCATACAGTGTCAAAATGAATGTCATTTCTATTCACTGCTGTGTATGCTGTTCACTGTAAAATAACACTCTACAGAGGAAATAAGTAGTGCTGCCAAACTAGGCATTAGCAAATACCAACACATATGTCCTAATTAATACCGCAATATAGTGGTCAAAAACAAATTTGTACCATTACCTAAATAACAACGATGCACACTGCCGCCATCAATATTCACTGCAAAATAATATATCCCACAGGACCCAAGTACCGTACTACTGCCATACAGTGTCTAAGTAAATGCCAACACAGGTCCTAAATAATGCTGCCAACAGTGACCAAAAACATATTAATACCGTTACCTAAGTAATACTGCTTTATAATGCTGCCACACCTTTCATTGCAAAATTATATACTGTACATGAGCTAAGAATCATCAATAAGTAGTAAATACCAACACATAGTTCTGAAAATAAAACCACCCTACAGTGCTCAAATGATAAATTTATAACATTACTACTCTATATAGGGTTAAAATCACCAGACAATGAAAATTATATATACTAGCTTGGCCCGTGCGAAATTTTCGCACATTGGTCGTCGGGGAGTGCAAGCAATTTCAGAAAAAGCAAGCTGGTCAAATGTAAATGTGTTTCTTGAGCTGATGAACACAGACAGGTGTTTATATATGTAGATTGGTAATACAATAAATTGGTTTGATAAGTAGAGGCCAAAAAATGTTTTCCGGTTGAGGTGCCACCTGCAGGTCATTGTGTCTTTCTGCAGGTTTATGAAAATGAATGTTTAAACTATATTTAGTGACAAAATCGTGGATGTGTGGTTTGTTTGGCTGCTTTCTTGTTGAAGGGGGCAAGTTTACCTTTCAAATGGTGAATCATGTGTGTGTGGGGCGAAGTAATCAGCGAAAAAGCAGTGCATGTTTACAAATGTGTTTGCATATGTGACTCACCTGCAGTGAAGTGCGCAATCCTCCAATGTGCCTGAAATAGGCTGGGCAAGCACTTGAGCAATATGGAAAGACCCCAAGGCAAAAGTTTGGATTTGTTTGTGATGTCTGTAAGCAGCTTTGTGGTAGTGTGCTTTGTGGTAGTGCGGTGCCACCTGCAGGTCATTTGACCTTTCAAATGGTGTATCACTTGTTTGTGTGGGTGGAGTATGAACAGAGCAAGTGTGCATTTCAATAGGCAGTGCATGTTTACAAATGTGTTTGCATATGTGCCTTACCTGCAGTGAAGTGTGAAATCCTCCAATTTGGCTAAAATAGGCTGGGCAAGCAGTTCGGCAAGCTAGAAAGCCCCCAAGGCAAATGTTTGGATTTGTTTGTGATGTCTGTAAGCAGCTTTGTGGTAGTGTGCTTTGGGGTAGTGTGGTGCCACCTGCTGGTCATTTTTCCTTACTGCAGGTTTATGAAAATTAATGTTTAAACGGTATTTTGTGATCAAATCGTGGATGTGTGGTTTGTTTGGCTTTTTTCTTGCTGAAGGGGGCAAGTTTACCTTTCAAATGGTGTATGATGTGTGTATGTGGGTGCAGTATGAACGGGGATACAAAGGAATCACTGAAAAATAGTGTTTAGAAATAACAGAATAGATATATATTAAAAAAAAATGACTGCACTGCTGTAATATGCGGATGCACCGAGGGACAGATGTGTCTGACGTGACGGCACCCTGACGGCACTGGCACTCAGACCCGCGCAGCATGTGGCCGGCTGATCAGTCAGGGCGTGTCGTGTCCTGTGAACTCCAGCATAATTGACTGGACGGATCTGCCGAAAAGTTATTAAATGCCCTGGAAAATAATAGCGTTCATCATTTAAAGATGAGCTCGGTCATGGAGGAAACCTCGTGCCAGGACGCCTGAGGCTGCACCGGCTGCAGAGTGCGGCTCCAGGAACGATATCCCATCATTCCATGAGTCCACCGTCGCCGCTCGTCTCACAGACGTGTAAAATCCTCACCGGCAAAAAACACGTTTACAGTAAAGTGACTCGGAATTTGCAGCTGATGCAGGAAAGGTGACAATCACATGTAAGGCGCCATGGAATAAATGGCGCTATAATAATAAATAATAATAACCACGGGGCCGAATGATGCAGATTATGGGCTGCGCAGGCGTCAGGGCAGAGGGACAAGAAAAACAGCAGAATGTCACCGGTGCGAAGACGATGATGCCATAAAGTCCACTACATCAAGATACAGCGGGGGGGGGTGAAGAATCTCCAGCTGATGAGGAATAAAAACGACGGAATCATCTATCACTCACAGTCATGGCGGAGATCAATAAAACCCCACAAAGAAACTAAAATGTACTTCTAATCACAAGGACACTGTATATACAACATGGCACACTAACACTGTATATACACTGTGCACACTAACACTGTATATACACTGTGCACACTAATACTGTATATACACTGTGCACACTAACACTGTATATATACTGTGCACACTAATACTGTATATACACTGTGCACACTAACACTGTATATACACTGTGCACACTAATACTGTATATATACACTGTGCACACTAATACTGTATATATACTGTGCACACTAATACTGTATATACACTGTGCACACTAATACTGTATATACACTGTGCACACTAATACTGTATATACACTGTGCACACTAACACTGTATATACACTGTGCACACTAATACTGTATATACACTGTGCACACTAATACTGTATATACAACATGGCACACTAACACTGTATATACACTGTGCACACTAATACTGTATATATACTGTGCACACTAATACTGTATATACACTGTGCACACTAACACTGTATATACACTGTGCACACTAATACTGTATATATACACTGTGCACACTAATACTGTATATATACTGTGCACACTAATACTGTATATACACTGTGCACACTAATACTGTATATACACTGTGCACACTAATACTGTATATATATACACTGTGCACACTAATACTGTATATATACTGTGCACACTAATACTGTATATACACTGTGCACACTAATACTGTATATACACTGTGCACACTAATACTGTATATACACTGTGCACACTAACACTGTATATACACTGTGCACACTAATACTGTATATACACTGTGCACACTAATACTGTATATACACTGTTCACACTAACACTGTATATACACTGTGCACACTAATACTGTATATACACTGTGCACACTAATACTGTATATACAACATGGCACACTAACACTGTATATACACTGTGCACACTAACACTGTATATACACTGTGCACACTAATACTGTATATACACTGTGCACACTAATACTGTATATACACTGTGCACACTAATACTGTATATACAACATGGCACACTAACACTGTATATACACTGTGCACACTAATACTGTATATACACTGTGCACACTAACACTGTATATATACTGTGCACACTAATACTGTATATACACTGTGCACACTAACACTGTATATACACTGTGCACACTAATACTGTATATACACTGTGCACACTAACACTGTATATATACTGTGCACACTAATACTGTATATACACTGTGCACACTAATACTGTATATACACTGTGCACACTAATACTGTATATACAACATGGCACACTAACACTGTATATACACTGTGCACACTAACACTGTATATACACTGTGCACACTAATACTGTATATACACTGTGCACACTAACACTGTATATATACTGTGCACACTAATACTGTATATACACTGTGCACACTAACACTGTATATACACTGTGCACACTAACACTGTATATACACTGTGCACACTAATACTGTATATACACTGTGCACACTAATACTGTATATATACTGTGCACACTAATACTGTGTATATACTGTGCACACTAATACTGTATATATACACCGTGCACACTAATACTGTATATATACTGTGCACACTAATACTGTATATATACTGTGCACACTAATACTGTATATATACACTGTGCACACTAATACTGTATATATACTGTGCACACTAATACTGTATATACACTGTGCACACTAACACTGTATATACACTGTGCACACTAATACTGTATATACACTGTGCACACTAACACTGTATATACACTGTGCACACTAACACTGTATATACACTGTGCACACTAATACTGTATATACACTGTGCACACTAACACTGTATATACACTGTGCACACTAATACTGTATATACACTGTGCACACTAACACTGTATATACACTGTGCACACTAATACTGTATATACACTGTGCACACTAATACTGTATATATACTGTGCACACTAATACTGTGTATATACTGTGCACACTAATACTGTATATATACACTGTGCACACTAATACTGTATATACACTGTGCACACTAATACAGTATATACTGTATATACACTGTGCACACTAATACTGTATATACACTGTGCACACTAATACTGTATATATATATATATACACTGTGCACACTAATACTGTATATACACTGTGCACACTAATACTGTATATACACTGTGCACACTAATACTGTATATACACTGTACACACTAACACTGTATATACACTGTGCACACTAACACTGTATATACACTGTGCACACTAACACTGTATATACACTGTGCACACTAATACTGTATATACACTGTGCACACTAACACTGTATATACACTGTGCACACTAATACTGTATATACACTGTGCACACTAACACTGTATATACACTGTGCACACTAATACTGTATATACACTGTGCACACTAATACTGTATATATACTGTGCACACTAACACTGTATATACACTGTGCACACTAATACTGTATATATACACTGTGCACACTAATACTGTATATACACTGTGCACACTAATACTGTATATACTGTATATACACTGTGCACACTAATACTGTATATACACTGTGCACACTAATACTGTATATATATATACACTGTGCACACTAATACTGTATATACACTGTGCACACTAATACTGTATATACACTGTGCACACTAATACTGTATATACATTGTGCACACTAATACTGTATATATACTGTGCACACTAACACTGTATATACACTGTGCACACTAATACTGTATATACACTTGCACACTAATACTGTATATACACTGTGCACACTAATACTGTATATACACTGTGCACACTAATACTGTATATATATACACTGTGCACACTAATACTGTATATACACTGTGCACACTAACACTGTATATACACTGTGCACACTAATACTGTAAATACACTGTGCACACTAATACTGTATATACACTGTGCACACTAATACTGTATATACACTGTGCACACTAACACTGTATATACACTGTGCACACTAATACTGTATATATATACACTGTGCACACTAACACTGTATATACACTGTGCACACTAATACTGTATATACACTGTGCACACTAATACTGTATATACACTGTGCACACTAACACTGTATATACACTGTGCACACTAATACTGTATATATATACACTGTGCACACTAATACTGTATATACACTGTGCACACTAATACTGTATATACACTGTGCACACTAACACTGTATATACACTGTGCACACTAATACTGTATATATATTGTGCACACTAATACTGTATATACACTGTGCACACTAATACTGTGTATACACTGTGCACACTAACACTGTATATACACTGTGCACACTAATACTGTATATATATACACTGTGCACACTAATACTGTATATACACTGTGCACACTAACACTGTATATACACTGTGCACAATAATACTGTATATATATACACTGTGCACACTAATACTGTATATACACTGTGCACACTAATACTGTATATACTGTATATACACTGTGCACACTAATACTGTATATACACTGTGCACACTAATACTGTATATACTGTGCACACTAATACTGTATATACACTGTGCACACTAATACTGTATATACACTGTGCACACTAACACTGTATATACACTGTGCACACTAATACTGTATATACACTGTGCACACTAATACTGTATATACACTGTGCACACTAACACTGTATATACACTGTGCACACTAATACTGTATATACACTGTGCACACTAATACTGTATATATAAAGTGCACACTAATACTATATATACACTGTGCACACTAATACTGTATATACACTGTGCACACTAACACTGTATATACACTGTGCACACTAATTCTGTATATACACTGTGCACACTAATACTGTATATACACTGTGCACACTAACACTGTATATACACTGTGCACACTAATACTGTATATACACTGTGCACACTAATACTGTATATACACTGTGCACACTTACACTGTATATACACTGTGCACACTAATACTGTATATACACTGTGCACACTAACACTGTATATACACTGTGCACACTAATACTGTATATACACTGTGCACACGAATACTGTATATACACTGTGCACACTAATACTGTATATACACTGTGCACACTAATACTGTATATACACTGTGCACACTAATACTGTATATACACTGTGCACACTAATACTGTATATATACACTGTGCACACTAATACTGTATATACACTGTGCACACTAATACTGTATATACACTGTGCACACTAATACTGTATATACACTGTGCACACTAATACTGTATATACACTGTGCACACTAACACTGTATATACACTGTGCACACTAATACTGTATATACACTGTGCACACTAATACTGTATATATACTGTGCACACTAATACTGTATATATATACACTGTGCACACTAACACTGTATATACACTGTGCACACTAATACTGTATATACACTGTGCATACTAATACTGTATATACACTGTGCACACTAATACTGTATATACACTGTGCACACTAATACTGTATATACACTGTGCACACTAACACTGTATATACACTGTGCACACTAATACTGTATATATATACACTGTGCACACTAACACTGTATATACACTGTGCACACTAATACTGTATATATACACTGTGCACACTAATACTGTATATACACTGTGCACACTAATACTGTATATACACTGTGCACACTAATACTGTATATACACTGTGCACACTAACACTCTATATACACTGTGCACACTAATACTGTATATACACTGTGCACACTAACACTGTATATACACTGTGCACACTAATACTGTATATACACTGTGCACACTAACACTGTATATACACTGTGCACACTAATACTGTATATACACTGTGCACACTAACACTGTATATACACTGTGCACACTAATACTGTATATACACTGTGCACACGAATACTGTATATACACTGTGCACACTAATACTGTATATACACTGTGCACACTAATACTGTATATACACTGTGCACACTAATACTGTATATACACTGTGCACACTAATACTGTATATACACTGTGCACACTAATACTGTATATACACTGTGCACACTAATACTGTATATACACTGTGCACACTAATACTGTATATACACTGTGCACACTAACACTGTATATACACTGTGCACACTAATACTGTATATACACTGTGCACACTAATACTGTATATATACTGTGCACACTAATACTGTATATATATACACTGTGCACACTAATACTGTATATACACTGTGCACACTAATACTGTATATACACTGTGCACACTAATACTGTATATACACTGTGCACACTAACACTGTATATACACTGTGCACACTAATACTGTATATATATACATTGTGCACACTAACACTGTATATACACTGTGCACACTAATACTGTATATACACTGTGCACACTAATACTGTATATACACTGTGCACACTAATACTGTATATACACTGTGCACACTAACACTGTATATACACTGTGCACACTAATACTGTATATATATATACACTGTGCACACTAATACTGTATATACACTGTGCACACTAATACTGTATATACACTGTGCACACTAACACTGTATATACACTGTGCACACTAATACTGTATATACACTGTGCACACTAATACTGTATATATACTGTGCACACTAACACTGTATATACACTGTGCACACTAATACTGTATATATACACTGTGCACACTAATACTGTATATACACTGTGCACACTAATACTGTATATACTGTATATACACTGTGCACACTAATACTGTATATATATACACTGTGCACACTAATACTGTATATACACTGTGCACACTAATACTGTATATACACTGTGCACAATAATACTGTATATACACTGTGCACACTAATACTGTATATACACTGTGCACACTAACACTGTATATACACTGTGCACACTAATACTGTATATATACTGTGCACACTAACACTGTATATACACTGTGCACACTAATACTGTATATACACTTGCACACTAATACTGTATATACACTGTGCACACTAATACTGTATACACACTGTGCACACTAACACTGTATATACACTGTGCACACTAACACTGTATATATATATACACTGTGCACACTAATACTGTATATACACTGTGCACACTAATACTGTATATACACTGTGCACACTAACACTGTATATACACTGTGCACACTAATACTGTATATACACTGTGCACACTAATACTGTATATATACTGTGCACACTAACACTGTATATACACTGTGCACACTAATACTGTATATATACACTGTGCACACTAATACTGTATATACACTGTGCACACTAATACTGTATATACTGTATATACACTGTGCACACTAATACTGTATATACACTGTGCACACTAATACTGTATATATATATATATATACACTGTGCACACTAATACTGTATATACACTGTGCACACTAATACTGTATATACACTGTGCACACTAATACTGTATATACACTGTGCACACTAACACTGTATATACACTGTGCACACTAATACTGTATATACACTGTGCACACTAATACTGTATATACACTGTGCACACTAATACTGTATATATATACTGTGCACACTAATACTGTATATATATATACTGTGCACACTAATACTGTATATACACTGTGCACACTAATACTGTATATACACTGTGCACACTAATACTGTATATATATACTGTGCACACTAATACTGTATATATATATACTGTGCACACTAATACTGTATATACACTGTGCACACTAATACTGTATATACACTGTGCACACTAATACTGTATATATACTGTGCACACTAATACTGCATATATATATACTGTGCACACTAATACTGTATATACACTGTGCACACTAATACTGTATATATACACTGTGCACACTAATACTGTATATATACACTGTGCACACTAATACTGTATATACACTGTGCACACTAATACTGTATATATACTGTGCACACTAATACTGTATATATACTGTGCACACTAATACTGTATATACACTGTGCACACTAATACTGTATATATACACTGTGCACACTAATACTGTATATATACTGTGCACACTAATACTGTATATACACTGTGCACACTAATACTGTATATACACTGTGCACACTAATACTGTATATACACTGTGCACACTAATACTGTATATATACTGTGCACACTAATACTGTATATACACTGTGCACACTAATACTGTATACAGTGGGGCAAAAAAGTATTTAGTCAGTCAGCAATAGTGCAAGTTCCACCACTTAAAAAGATGAGAGGCGTCTGTAATTTACATCATAGGTAGACCTCAACTGTGGGAGACAAACTGAGAAAAAAAAATCCAGAAAATCACATTGTCTGTTTTTTTTTCATTTTATTTGCATATTATGGTGGAAAATAAGTATTTGGTCAGAAACAAGCAATCAAGATTTCTGGCTCTCACAGACCTGTAACTTCTTCTTTAAGAGTCTCCTCTTTCCTCCACTAATTACCTGTAGTAATGGCGCCTGTTTAAACTTGTTATCAGTATAAAAAGACACCTGTGCACACCCTCAAACAGTCTGACTCCAAACTCCACTATGGTGAAGACCAAAGAGCTGTCAAAGGACACCAGAAACTAAATTGTAGCCCTGCACCAGGCTGGGAAGACTGAATCTGCAATAGGCAACCAGCTTGAAGTGAAGAAATCAACTGTGGGAGCAATAATTAGAAAATGGAAGACATACAAGACCACTGATAATCTCCCTCGATCTGGTGCTCCACGCAAAATCCCACCCCGTGGGGTCAGAATGATCACAAGAACGGTGAGCAAAAATCCCAGAACCACGCGGGGGGACCTAGTGAATGAACTGCAGAGAGCTGGGACCAATGTAACAAGGCCTACCATAAGTAACACACTACGCCACCATGGACTCAGATCCTGCAGTGCCAGACGTGTCCCACTGCTTAAGCCTGTACATGTCCGGGCCCGTCTGAAGTTTGCTAGAGAGCATTTGGATGATCCAGAGGAGTTTTGGGAGAATGTCCTATGGTCTGATGAAACCAAACTGGAACTGTTTGGTAGAAACACAACTTGTCGTGTTTGGAGGAAAAAGAATACTGAGTTGCATCCATCAAACACCATACCTACTGTAAAGCATGGTGGTGGAAACATCATGCTTTGGGGCTGTTTCTCTGCAAAGGGGCCAGGACGACTGATCCAGGTACATGAAAGAATGAATGGGGCCATGTATCGTGAGATTTTGAGTGCAAACCTCCATCCATCAGCAAGGGCATTGAAGATGAAACGTGGCTGGGTCTTTCAACATGACAATGATCCAAAGCACACCGCCAGGGCAACGAAAGAGTGGCTTCATAAGAAGCATTTCAAGGTCCTGGAGTGGCCTAGCCAGCCTCCAGATCTCAACCCTATAGAAAACCTTTGGAGGGAGTTGAAAGTCCGTGTTGCCAAGCGAAAAGCCAAAAACATCACTGCTCTAGAGGAGATCTGCATGGAGGAATGGGCCAACATACCAACAACAGTGTGTGGCAACCTTGTGAAGACTTACAGAAAACGTTTGACCTCTGTCATTGCCAACAAAGGATATATCACAAAGTATTGAGATGAAAATTTGTTTCTGACCAAATACTTATTTTCCACCATAATATGCAAATAAAATGAAAAAAAAAAACAGACAATGTGATTTTCTGGATTTTTTTTTCTCAGTTTGTCTCCCATAGTTGAGGTCTACCTATGATGTAAATTACAGACGCCTCTCATCTTTTTAAGTGGTGGAACTTGCACTATTGCTGACTGACTAAATACTTTTTTGCCCCACTGTATATATACACTGTGCACACTAATACTGTATATATACTGTGCACACTAATACTGTATATACACTGTGCACACTAATACTGTATATATACTGTGCACACTAATACTGTATACATACTGTGCACACTAATACTGTATATATACTGTGCACACTAATACTGTATATACACTGTGCACACTAATACTGTATATATACACTGTGCACACTAATACTGTATATATACTGTGCAGACTAATACTGTATATACACTGTGCACACTAATACTGTATATATACTGTGCACACTAATACTGTGTATACACTGTGCACACTAATACTGTGTATATACTGTGCACACTAATACTGTATATATACACTGTGCACACTAATACTGTATACATACTGTGCACACTAATACTGTATATACACTGTGCACACTAATACTGTATATATACACTGTGCACACTAATACTGTATATATACACTGTGCACACTAATACTGTATACATACTGTGCACACTAATACTGTATATACACTGTGCACACTAATACTGTATATACACTGTGCACACTAATACTGTATATACACTGTGCACACTAATACTGTATATATACTGTGCAGACTAATACTGTATATATACACTGTGCACACTAATACTGTATATATACACTGTGCACACTAATACTGTATATATACTGTGCAGACTAATACTGTATATACACTGTGCACACTAATACTGTATATATACTGTGCACACTAATACTGTGTATACACTGTGCACACTAATACTGTGTATATACTGTGCACACTAATACTGTATATATACACTGTGCACACTAATACTGTATATATACTGTGCACACTAATACTGTATATATACTGTGCACACTAATACTGTATATATACTGTGCACACTAATACTGTATATACACTGTGCACACTAATACTGTATATACACTGTGCACACTAATACTGTATATATACACTGTGCACACTAATACTGTATATATACTGTGCACACTAATACTGTATATATACTGTGCACACTAATACTGTATATACACTGTGCACACTAATACTGTATATATACTGTGCACACTAATACTGTGTATATACTGTGCACACTAATACTGTATATACACTGTGCACACTAATACTGTATATACACTGTGCACACTAATACTGTGTATATACTGTGCACACTAATACTGTATATACACTGTGCACACTAATACTGTATATACACTGTGCACACTAATACTGTATATATACACTGTGCACACTAATAATGTATATATACTGTGCACACTAATACTGTATATACACTGTGCACACTAATACTGTGTATATACTGTGCACACTAATACTGTATATACACTGTGCACACTAATACTGTGTATATACTGTGCACACTAATACTGTATATACACTGTGCACACTAATACTGTATATACACTGTGCACACTAATACTGTGTATATACTGTGCACACTAATACTGTATATACACTGTGCACACTAATACTGTATATACACTGTGCACACTAATACTGTATATATACACTGTGCACACTAATACTGTATATATACTGTGCACACTAATACTGTATATACACTGTGCACACTAATACTGTATATATACACACTGTGCACACTAATACTGTATATACACTGTGCACACTAATACTGTATATACACTGTGCACACTAATACTGTATATATACACTGTGAACACTAATACTGTATATATACACTGTGCACACTAATACTGTATATACACTGTGCACACTAATACTGTATATATACACTGTGCACACTAATACTGTATATATACACTGTGCACACTAATACTGTATATATACACTGTGCACACTAATACTGTATATATACTGTGCAGACTAATACTCTATATATACACTGTGCACACTAATACTGTATATATACACTGTGCACACTAATACTGTATATACACTGTGCACACTAATACTGTATATATACACTGTGCACACTAATACTGTATATACACTGTGCACACTAACACTGTATATACACTGTGCACACTAATACTGTATATATACTGTGCACACTAATACTGTATATACACTGTGCACACTAATACTGTATATACACTGTGCACACTAATACTGTATATACACTGTGCACACTAATACTGTGTATATACTGTGCACACTAATACTGTATGTACATTGTGCACACTAATACTGTATATACACTGTGCACACTAATACTGTATATACACTGTGCACACTAATACTGTATATACACTGTGCACACTAATACTGTATATATATACTGTGCACACTAATACTGTATATACACTGTGCACACTAATACTGTATATATACACTGTGCACACTAATACTGTATATACACTGTGCACACTAATACTGTATATATACACTGTGCACACTAATACTGTGTATATACTGTGCACACTAATACTGTATATACACTGTGCACACTAATACTGTATATATACACTGTGCACACTAATACTGTATGTACATTGTGCACACTAATATTGTGTATATACACTGTGCACACTAATACTGTATATACACTGTGCACACTAATACTGTATATATACACTGTGCACACTAATACTGTGTATATACTGTGCACACTAATACTGTATATACACTGTGCACACTAATACTGTGTATATACTGTGCACACTAATACTGTATATATACACTGTGCACACTAATACTGTATATACACTGTGCACACTAATACTGTATATATACACTGTGCACACTAATACTGTATCTACATTGTGCACACTAATACTGTATATACACTGTGCACACTAATACTGTATATATACACTGTGCACACTAATACTGTGTATATACTGTGCACACTAATACTGTATATACACTGTGCACACTAATACTGTGTATATACTGTGCACACTAATACTGTATATATACACTGTGCACACTAATACTGTATATACACTGTGCACACTAATACTGTATATACACTGTGCACACTAATACTGTATATACACTGTGCACACTAATACTGTATATACACTGTGCACACTAATACTGTATATACACTGTGCACACTAATACTGTATATACACTGTGCACACTAATACTGTGTATATACTGTGCACACTAATACTGTATATACACTGTGCACACTAATACTGTGTATATACTGTGCACACTAATACTGTATATATACACTGTGCACACTAATACTGTATATACACTGTGCACACTAATACTGTATATATACACTGTGCACACTAATACTGTATGTACATTGTGCACACTAATACTGTATATACACTGTGCACACTAATACTGTATATATACACTGTGCACACTAATACTGTGTATATACTGTGCACACTAATACTGTATATATATACTGTGCACACTAATACTGTATATACACTGTGCACACTAATACTGTATATATACACTGTGCACACTAATACTGTATATACACTGTGCACACTAATACTGTGTATATACTGTGCACACTAATACTGTATATATACACTGTGCACACTAATACTGTATATACACTGTGCACACAAATACTGTATATACACTGTGCACACTAATACTGTATATACACTGTGCACACTAATACTGTGTATATACTGTGCACACTAATACTGTATATATACACTGTGCACACTAATACTGTATATACACTGTGCACACTAATACTGTATATACACTGTGCACACTAATACTGTATATACACTGTGCACACTAATACTGTGTATATACTGTGCACACTAATACTGTATATACACTGTGCACACTAATACTGTATATATACACTGTGCACACTAATACTGTATATACACTGTGCACACTAATACTGTGTATATACTGTGCACACTAATACTGTAAATATACACTGTGCACACTAATACTGTATATACACTGTGCACACTAATACTGTATATATACACTGTGCACACTAATACTGTATGTACATTGTGCACACTAATACTGTATATACACTGTGCACACTAATACTGTATATATACACTGTGCACACTAATACTGTGTATATACTGTGCACACTAATACTGTATATACACTGTGCACACTAATACTGTATGTACATTGTGCACACTAATACTGTATATACACTGTGCACACTAATACTGTATATATACACTGTGCACACTAATACTGTGTATATACTGTGCACACTAATACTGTATATACACTGTGCACACTAATACTGTATATATACACTGTGCACACTAATACTGTATGTACATTGTGCACACTAATACTGTATATACACTGTGCACACTAATACTGTATATATACACTGTGCACACTAATACTGTGTATATACTGTGCACACTAATACTGTATATACACTGTGCACACTAATACTGTATATATAAACTGTGCACACTAATACTGTATATACACTGTGCACACTAATACTGTGTATATACTGTGCACACTAATACTGTATATATACACTGTGCACACTAATACTGTATATACACTGTGCACACTAATACTGTATATACACTGTGCACACTAATACTGTATATACACTGTGCACACTAATACTGTGTATATACTGTGCACACTAATACTGTATATATATACACTGTGCACACTAATACTGTATATACACTGTGCACACTAATACTGTATATACACTGTGCACACTAATACTGTATATACACTGTGCACACTAATACTGTGTATATACTGTGCACACTAATACTGTATATATATACACTGTGCACACTAATACTGTATATACACTGTGCACACTAATACTGTATATACTGTGCACACTAATACTGTATGTACATTGTGCACACTAATACTGTATATACACTGTGCACACTAATACTGTATATATACACTGTGCACACTAATACTGTATATACACTGTGCACACTAATACTGTATATACACTGTGCACACTAATACTGTATATATACACTGTGCACACTAATACTGTATATACACTGTGCACACTAATACTGTATATATACACTGTGCACACTAATACTGTATGTACCTTGTGCACACTAATACTGTATATACACTGTGCACACTAATACTGTATATATACACTGTGCACACTAATACTGTGTATATACTGTTCACACTAATACTGTATATACACTGTGCACACTAATACTGTATATACACTGTGCACACTAATACTGTATATATACACTGTGCACACTAATACTGTGTATATACTGTGCACACTAATACTGTATATATACACTGTGCACACTAATACTGTATATACACTGTGCACACTAATACTGTATATATACACTGTGCACACTAATACTGTATGTACATTGTGCACACTAATACTGTATATACACTGTGCACACTAATACTGTATATATACACTGTGCACACTAATACTGTGTATATACTGTTCAAACTAATACTGTATATACACTGTGCACACTAATACTGTATATACACTGTGCACACTAATACTGTATATATACACTGTGCACACTAATACTGTGTATATACTGTGCACACTAATACTGTATATATACACTGTGCACACTAATACTGTATATACACTGTGCACACTAATACTGTATATACACTGTGCACACTAATACTGTATATACACTGTGCACACTAATACTGTGTATATACTGTGCACACTAATACTGTATATATACACTGTGCACACTAATACTGTATATACACTGTGCACACTAATACTGTATATACACTGTGCACACTAATACTGTGTATATACTGTGCACACTAATACTGTATGTACATTGTGCACACTAATGCAGCACACATGGAAATATATAAACTGCAAATATATATATATACAGTACAGACCAAAAGTTTGGACACACCTTCTCATTGGGTGGCACGGTAGGTCAGTGGTTAGCGCTGCAGCCTTGCAGTGCTGGGGTCCTGGGTTCGATTCCCACCAAGGACAACATCTGCAAAGAGTTTGTATGTTCTCCCCGTGTTTGCGTGGGTTTCCTCCCACATTCTAAAGACATACTAATAGAGAATTAAGATTATTCAAAGATTTTTCTTTATTTTCCCGACTATGAAAATTGTAGATTCAGGCTATGTGCCAACGTTAGCGTTTTTAAATGCTCAGGAAACTGATCTCCTTCCCAGAAAACGCGCGGTTTATTTCCACGCGTTTCTTGCGCGGTTTTTGCACAAAAACCGTGTGTTTTTGACGCGTTTTTTTCTGCGCGTTTTCTGGGAACATTGCTAAGGGCTAAAAATGCTGAGCTATGCGGAAATTAATGAGCATGCTGCATTTTTAGCCGCTAAGCGTTTTCTGAGCGTTTAAAACCGCATGCATTGGCACAAAAAGCCAAAAATGCATTAAATTTAATAGGAAGCTTCTTTTAAGCATTTCTGCAGCATCTGAGCCGGCACAAACCCTGCGGAAACGCTTAAAAAAAACACAACGTGGGCACACAGCCTAACTCTGAAGGCATCAGAACTATGAATTACCACATGTGGAATTATATAATTAACAAAAAAGTCTGACACAACTGAAAATATGTCTTATATTCTAGGTTCTTCAAAGTAGCCACCTCTTGCTTTGATTACTGCTTTGCACACTCTTGGCATTCTCTTGATGGTAATTCATAGTTTTGATGCCTTCAGAGTGAATCTACAATATTTATAGTCATGAAAATAAAGAAAACTCTTTGAATGAGAAGGTGTGTCCAAACTTTTGGTCTGTACTGTATACATATATATATATATATATATATATATATAGCTCGTATATACACTGTACACACATATATATAATTTACATACTAATACTATACACAAATATACTGTCTACAGCTACATATACTGTACATATATATTGTACACACAAATACAGTACACACATGCATGGTATATATATATTTATATGCTGTACACATACACTATACTCACACATATGCACTGTAAACACATAAAAAATACATACTAATACAATACACATATACATTCTCCACACACCTATATATTCTGTATGTATATAGTGTATGTGTATATGATGAATATACAACGGGTGAAATAAGTATTGAACACATGAAGAAAGAAAGGAGGAAAAAGCTCTGGAAAGTCATGATACCAGCCGACATCTGTCCGAGATTAGAAAGCAATACTGCCCCTTAGTGAGAAAAAATATCAGCTGGTTCAACTGAAGGTGTCTCATTACCAAGGTGCCACACAAGAAACAACTCATGATGGGTACAACCTGCGAACTGTCTCGAGACCTTTGCAACCTTATTGTTGCCAAACATAGTGATGGCATTGCTTACGGAATAATTTCTAAACTGCTGAAGGTTTCAGTGACCACTGTTGGGGCTATAATCCGGAAGTGCAAAGAACTCCATTTCACCATAAACCGAGCCATGACCAGGTGCTGTGTGCAAGATTTCACACAGATGAGTGAAAAAAATTATCAGAAGAGTTGTCCAAGAGCCAAGGACCACCTGTTTAGAGCTACAGAAAGACCTGGAATCAGCAGGTACAATTGTTTCACAGAAAACTATAAATAATGCAGGAACTGTCCCTGGGGTATGTGCATGCGCACCACCCTAACCTGCACCACACTAACCACCATAGTGGAGTTTGGAGGTGGGACCATCAAGGTTCATTTGATTGAAGGAAGAGTAACTGGACAGATGTACCGAGACATTCTTGATAAAAAATCTGCTGCCATCTACCAGGATGATGAAGATGTAATGACGGTGGACATTTCAGCTAACACCCAAACACACAACCAAAGAAAACAAAACTGCTAGAACGACCGAGCCGATCACCAGACCTGAATCCAAGAGAAAATGTATGGAAGGAACTAAAGATCAGAGTTCATAGAAGGAGCCACAGGAGCTTCAGGATGTGAAGAGTGTTTGTGTGGAAGAATGGGCCAATATCAAACCTGAGCAATGCCTGCGACTAGTTTCTCCATACAGGAGGCGTCTTGAGGCTTCATCACCAACAAAGGCTTCTGTACAAAGTAATTTCATTCCAGTAATGCGTGCAATACTTTTCCATGTGTCATTTCTCATTATTACACATAATTTATGGACATCTACGGTTTTGATTTCTTTCCCTGTGTGGATGGGATGGGTTGTTACCGACATCTGGGGAGAATTTCATGTCAGTGGCACTTTTACAAATAGATTTACTTAGAAAATTGTAGACGTGTTCAATACTTATTTCCCCCACTGTATGTTTGTACGATGTATATACAGTACTGTGAAAATGTATAGTCAGATGTGGAAAAAATGCTACACAGTTAAAAGCTTCCAAAAATAGATTTTTTTTTTTTTTTTTAACTAATTAGCCAAATACAAAGTGACTGAACAAAAAAGCAATGTGAATCCCATCTTCTAGGTTCTTGCACACAGTCAGGGATTTTGTATGCTTATAGTCAGGATATTAGTATCCAATTATACCAGATAGGTGATAATGATCATTAATATCAATGGTAGCTTTAGACGTTGTCATATAAGGGTCCACGTTCGAGGACATTATTTTATTATATGCCTATAATTTGGACTACAAGTCATTTTTCAAGATGGGATTAATTAAAAATGCTGCATTCTTTGCCTTCTATAGCTTCTATGTTGCACTGTGGAAAAAGGTGCTCTGGTCAGATGAGCGCAAAGGACAACTTTTTGGGCTAAATGCAAAACGTGTGATGAAAATTTACACTGCACAACACCCTGAAAACACCATCCCCACCGTCACACATGGTGGTGGCGGCACTCTGCTGTGGGGAGGCTTTTCTTCAGCAGGGGCAGGGAAGCTGGTCAGAGTTGATGGGATGTTGTGTATTGTGGAGGAGCAGACACTGATCTATGGTGGTCTATATGGTAACATCTATCTATGAGACCCCAGAACACCTGACTGCTCCTGGGAGGACCATGGATCTGTGTTACTTGTGTTGCGAGTGCTCCGTCATATTGTGACTTTTCCCGCCTCGGATTGTGCTCCTGATCCATACCACACGCTCTATAATGAGGGCAATTTGCACTTTTTATGGAAAGTTAATTGTTTATCCTCCATCCACTATTTTTCTCTGTGTTTGTAACAATTCACACAGCAGCTCTTGATGATTGAGAGCTCGGGCCTGCAGCCTCGTGGTGCCCCGGTCCCAACCGTGCGCTCTCCAATGCTGTGAGCAAGCACAGTTTTACCTCTGCAGCTTCAGAGGAGCGCAGGGGTGGAGAACCTAACCGAATCCAGCCAATCAATTTCCAAAGCTTGCAGCTGCTTTCCTAGGAAAACCGATCACCTCTGGAAGACTTCAGAAGTGGCCGGTAACGTAGGCAACAAGCAGCGAATTGCAGCATGAAAAATCCCGAGAACAGAGAGGATATTTAATAAGAGATAAATTGCAAAGTTCCTCGTTTTTAGAAGCACTTTGTAATTTTATATATCTGTCACTCTTAATACAGAAACATCTGACAATCTCACCTTACTACCATGCATCTGCTACATATCAGGCAGCTCTGCTACATCTGGGAATCTCTGTCCAACAGCATTGCACTCTCTCAGTGCTACTACATCTTATAGTTCTCAGTTTTGCTACATCAGGCACTCTCAGGACTGCTACATCCCAAGCTCCCAGCTCTGCTGCACCTGATACTGTTCTGCTACATCAGACACCGACTTAGTCCAGGTACATTTGACCCTCTTGGTGCTTCAGTAAATAACATACTCTCAGCTCTGAGATTTCTGACAATCTTGCCTCTGCTGCATCAGACACCCTGCTCCGCCACATCCTACAGTGTTCTGCTACCTCTGGTAATCTCGGCTCTGCTATACTGAACCTTCTGAGCACTTCTGTATTTCAGCTGTATTGTATCTGAGTATACCTGACACTCTCAGCTCAGCCACATCTGACACTCTCAGCTCCGCTACATCCCAAGCTCCCAGCTCTGCTGCACCTGATACTGTTCTGCTACCTCAGACACCGACTTAGACCAGGTACATTTGACCTTCTTGGTGTTTCAGTAAATAACATACTCTCAGCTCTGAGATTTCTGACAATCTTGCCTCTGCTGCATCAGACACCCTGCTCCGCCACATCCTACAGTGTTCTGCTACCTCTGGTAATCTCGGCTCTGCTATACTGAACCTTCTGAGCACTTCTGTATTTCAGCTGTATTGTATCTGAGTATACCTGACACTCTCAGCTCAGCCACATCTGACACTCTCAGCTCCGCTACATCCCAAGCTCCCAGCTCTGCTGCACCTGATACTGTTCTGCTACCTCAGACACCGACTTAGACCAGGTACATTTGACCTTCTTGGTGTTTCAGTAAATAACATACTCTCAGCTCTGTGATTTCTGACAATCTTGCCTCTGCTACATCAGGCACTCTCAGCTCCGCTGCATCCCAAGCTCTCAGCTCTGCTACACCTGATAGTGATCTGCTGACACTGACCTCTAGTTTTAGTCCAGGTATATTTGACCCTCTTGGTGCTTCAGTAAATAACATGCTCTCAGCTCTGTGATTTCTGCTGCATCAGACACCCTGCTCCACCACATCCTACAGTGTTCTGCTACCTCTGGTAACCTCGGCTCTGCTATACTGAACCTCCTTAGCCCTTCTCTATCTCAGCTGTATTATATCTGAATATCCCTGACACTCTCAGCTCTGCTGCATCGCCTTATTATTCCACAGCAGAGCACCCACAGGCGTGCTGCTGCAATAATTGATCATTTCACAGATTTACATGTTAGTGATGAAATGTTTCTCTACATGTGTCCTGCACCCGTGTGTTTCATATGTATGAGCAGCGGCTTATTCTGCAGCACATGAATAATTCCCTGATAATCTCATCATGATGGAGAAACTGGAAATACGACGTATATTCACACGGACGGTAATGCGATGGCTGCAGCCGCTCCGGTGATGCCGGACACATTATAGCCATATAATAACTCTAAAGAGATTTTCTTATTTCATTACATCGCCCCCTTCTGGCCGCAGGCAGTAATGTTAAACTATAAAAACTTGGATAATATGTAAGGTTTTGACGCAATTATTGCAAAATTGCAGGAAAATGCAAATCATGAATAGTTTCAAAGGATGAAAAAGAGGAATAATGGATATTTTGGGATGATCTGCAGTAACACACAACCAGTGGACAGGATGAGACTATTTCTGATAGAAATAAGTCATATTCTTCTATTCTCACACAAGCCCTTTACTTGGCAAATCAAGCTTCTTCTCTTGATGGAGGCCCCTCCACTCACACTCACACTTGATGGAGACCCCTCCACTCACTCTCACACTTGATGGAGGCCCCTCCACTCACTCTCACACTTGATGGAGGCCCCTCCACTCACACACTTGATGGAGGTCCCTCCACTCACACTTGATGGAGACCCCTCCACCCATACTCACACTTGATGGAGGCCCCTCCACTCACACTTGATGGAGGCCCCGCAACTCACACTTGATGGAGGCCCCTCCACTCACTCTCACACTTGATGGAGGCCCCTCCACTCACTCTCACACTTGATGGAGGCCCCTCCACTCACACTCACACTTGATGGAGGCCCCTCCACTCACACTTGATGGAGACCCCTCCACCCACACTCACACTTGAAGGAGGCCCCTCCACTCAGACTTGATGGAGACCCCTACAATCACACTTGATGGAGGGCCCTCCACTGACACTCACACTTGATGGAGGCCCCTCCACTGACACTCACACTTGATGGAGGCCCCTACACTCACACTTGATGGAGACCCCTCCACTCACACTCACACTTGATAGAGGCCCCTATACTCATACTTGATGGAGGCCCCTCCACTCACACTCACACTTGATAGAGGCCCTTCCACTCACACTCACACTGGATGAACACCCCTCCACTCACACTCACACTTGATGGAGGCTCCTCCACTGACACTTAACACTCACACTATATTCAGTACTTTCCAGAGAAGCTTTTTTTTAAGGGTTTTGTTTCTTGTAAAGTATTACAATTTTGTAAGGAGAAATCAGCTGACAATGTGCAGGCTACAAAGTAACCAATCTGAACAAGCAGTGCTGCAGTGTAAAGCATATGGGAAAGGCAGAGAAACAACAAGAACCTTTAAAATGAGACATAATGGGGGTTTTAGACCATGTTAGACTCCAATAAAAGACAATGAAAACAAAGTAGATATATATATCAGGGCTGTGGCTTAATAAAAATGAGCTGCAGTATAAAGCATGGCGGAGAGACTAATAACCTTCTGAGACATCATGTGATGAAACAAGAGAATTAATTTCAGACTAAATAAGGGGAAGCATTTCATATAACCTCAGACTTGAATAGATAATGCTGCTGGGCTAGAGTTGCTGAGCTGCAATATAAAGCATGGTGGAAAGAGACAGAGTGACACTACACTAAGTGATGAAAAGGGAGATGGATTGTAGACATTATCACACTCCACTACATAGAGATGCTAATAAGAGATGAATCCTAATGAAACAGAGCTGCAGTGTAAAGTATGATGGATGTGCAAGCCAATTTCCAGAGCTCAAAGGAGAACAACCTGTACAAAGCTTCAGCTCCATCTCATATAAAGAGGTGGAAACAAAGTCTCCAATAACTGAAGCTCACTGTGGGGTGTGATGACAATGTGACCAATATCAAGGACATGAAGAAATAAAGTCATATAGAATCTGTCCCCTAAACAGAAGAGACAAAAACAAGTGGAATTGGGAAAATCTCTCCTCTGTAATCCGACAGGAGCGGAATTAACGCGAATTACAAAACAAAATCACCGGGCAAAACGTAAGAGAAGAAGATCGCAGGCCGCCGATCAAAAGACTGTACCTATATAATAGTGACCGACGCCATCAATGGGACCGCCGCGCTAAGGACCGGGCACCGAGGGCCGATGCCCAGAGAGGTTCAGACCACACTCAGGATAGCACATGTAGCCATAGATAGATAGATAATATATAGATAGATGATAGATAGATAGATAGATAGATAGATAGATAGATAGATAGATGATAGATAGATAGATGATAGATAGATAATAGATAGATGATAGATAGATAATAGATAGATGATAGATAGATAATAGATAGATGATAGATAGATAGATAGATAGATAGATAGATAGATAGATGATAGATAGATAGATAGATGATAGATAGATAATGGATAGATGATAGATAGATAGATAGATAGATAGATAGATAGATAGATAGATAGATGATAGATAGATAGATAGATAGATAGATAGATAGATAGATAGATAGATGATAGATAGATAATGGATAGATGATAGATAGATAGATAGATAGATAGATAGATGATAGATAGATAGATAGATGATAGATAGATAGATAGATAGATAGATGATAGATAGATAATGGATAGATGATAGATAGATAGATAGATAGATAGATAGATAGATAGATAGATAGATGATAGATAGATAGATAGATAGATAGATAGATAGATAGATAGATAGATAGATGATAGATAGATAATGGATAGATGATAGATAGATAGATAGATAGATAGATAGATAGATAGATGATAGATAGATAGATAGATAGATAGATAGATAGATAGATAGATAGATAATAAATGATAGATATGAGATAGATTAGATACATGGCCCGCAGTTATACAGATGGGGTGTACCTCCGGGATACAGTGGGGGGGCTGTCAGTGGGGGGCTGTACTTTACATGACTGCAGTGATTGGAGCTGGTTCTGATTCCAGGACCTTAACTCCTTAAATGCCATGATGAGCAGAGACCACGGCATCTAAGTGGTTACATAGAGGGCCGCCATCTTTCACATTCCCATTGGGCCAGGACAATATGTTCATGGGAACATGATGGGTCGCTGTCCTGGCAGTCAGGGGGGAATGGTGGGTCCCAAACTCTGTCTTAGGGCCCCAGGATTTCTACCACTGGGGGCCGCAGACAGTATAGGACCCTGTGCAGTCCAGTCGCTCCTCAGGGATCAATGCCTCCTGCTTTGGTGGTAGATGTGGCCCCTGTGAGGTTGCACCCCAGGATTTCTGGGTTCTCCCCTGCTGACTTTCCACATTGCAGACATTAGGGATAGAAGTTTCCCACTTCCACAAGTGTTCGGCTGTTACTTCTCAGAATCCGACACCAATTTGTGAGAAAACATGAAATCAAGCATCCAACTGCGTAACCACAAGTCCCAGCATGTCGGCCTGTCTTCTTGGAGATTGCTACATTAGGTGGAATATTCTGCTCCCCTCATCTAGAGGCCATCAGGACAGAGTCTGAAAGAGCAGGTGCCAGCTCGTCCGACCCCCGGCCTCCAGCAGACCCCAGATTAGTGAATGCACGGCTGTCCCTGACGGCGCGCGGCCCCCACGATTATAGGATTATATGACACGGTAGTGCCAGCAATAGCAGGACATGCTGGCACTTGTAGTCCCATATTACAGGGTACTGCAGGTTCCAGGGTCGCTGGCTCAGGTGATGAAGCCACAACATGCAAGAACAGGGGCCACTAACCAGACCCCCCGGAGATGTGTGATACTTTGTGACAGACCATTGTCACAGACAGATACCCCGTAGAAGGTAAGTCCACAAGGACAGGGTCCTCTCCCCGCTGCACCAGTCCGTCATTGTAAGCTTGATTACTGTAAGTGATATCTATAACTTTGTATGTAACCCCCCTTCTCATGGACAGCACCATGGAATTAATGGCGCCATATAAATAAATAATAATAATATTATGGTTCAAATCTGCAGTTAACCCTTACATCTCAATCACTAGACATTATAGATCCCCTAAGTAACTGGCAGTGTGGGATCCTGTGCAATCATCGCAGCCGCAGTCCATGTTCTGCTCTGTCCTCTATGGACACCATCTATGGACTGGATGACACTTTGTAAGAACAGAAAGCCTAAAACCTGTTCAGGCCACGAATACAAGGCGGACATGACCCAGACACATCACAGCAGGTGGAGCAGCAGAGCCACAGGAGGTCAGCAGAGACACAGGAGGTCAGCAGAGCCACAGGAGGTCAGCAGAGACACAGGAGGTCAGCAGAGCCACAGGAGGTCAGCAGAGACACAGGAGGTCAGCAGAGCCACAGGAGGTCAGCAGAGACACAGGAGGTCAGCAGAGCCACAGGAGGTCAGCAGAGACACAGGAGGTCAGCAGAGCCACAGGAGGTCAGCAGAGACACAGGAGGTCAGCAGAGCCACAGCAGGTCAGCAGAGCCACAGCAGGTCAGCAGAGCAGTCCTGGCCACATGGGGGGAAACTCTGCATTGTGCTTGATACAATGTTTAATAATAGAAAACATTAAGAAATGTGAGAGCAGGAAATCTTCTCACTGTGAGGCTACGATACACAGAAGATCAGCAGATGGGGGGACGCGGGCACCCGGAGGAACTGGGAACAACTCCACTGTACGGGGGGGCACTAGACACAAGAGCTACTGACAGGCGGGAGGGTATGCCACATACTGGGGGCACAAGCAATAACGCAGCCTCTGAAGGCCCAGCACAAGACAGGAGAGATGGGGGGGACAGAGGAAGAAGAAAAGGAAAGAAAGAAGAAGAGGAAGGAGAAGAGGGAAGAGGAGGAAGAAGAAAAAGAAGAGGAGGAGGAAAAAGGAAACAGGAAAAGGAAGAAGAGGAAGAAGAAGGAGAATAAGAAGAAAAGAAGAACCAGAGAAAGAAGAAAAAGAAGAAGAATCATAGAAAGAAGAAAAAGAACGAAGAAAAGGAACTGAAGAGGAAGAATAAGGAGAAGAAAAGAAGAACCAGAGAAAGAAGAAAAAGAAGAAGAGGAAGGAGAAGGAGAAGAAAAAGAATAAGGAGAAGAAAAAAAAGAAAAAAGAAAAAGAGGAATAAGATGAAGAGGAAAAATTAGAATAGTATGAAGGAGAGGAAGGAGAAGAGGAATAATAAAAATAATAAGAAATAGAAAAAGAAGAAGAAAGAGAATAAAAAATAGAAGACGAGAAAGAGGAAGAAAAAGAAGAAGAGGAAAATTGCTGAAAATTGGACACATGGTTCCAAATAAATGAAAGAGATGAAAAGAAAGAAGGAAAATAGAATGTGAAACAAGGAAGTGAAATAGAAGAAAAAGGGAAAGATGAAGGGAGGAAGAAAGCAGGGGATAGAAGAGTGGTGGATGAGAAGGAAAAGGAGTGGAAGTGAAAGTGGGGAAAAAAGTGGGAAAAGAAGAAGCTGAAGACACCGGAGAAACACTGGTCAGATGTGGTCCCAGCAGTTACCATCTGATCGGATGGAGTCAGCCTGCAGCAGCGGGGACCGGGGACCCCTGACCTGAGAAGATGCGTCAGATCCCCAGAGAAGCCGCTCCTGACCCGAGACCCAGACCCTGAGGAGGCCGGCTCAGCAGAGGCAGCCAGTCCCCAGTCCTCACACTGCCCCCCGGTCCCCGGTACTCACACTGCCCCCCGGTCCCCGGTACTCACACTGCCCCCCGGTCCCCGGTACTCACGTTGCCCCCCGGTACTCACACTGCCCCCCGGTCCCCGGTACTCACACTGCCCCCCGGTCCCCGGTACTCACACTGACCCCCGGTCCCCGGTACTCACACTGACCCCCGGTCCCCGGTACTCACACTGCCCCCCGGTCCCCGGTACTCACGCTGCCCCCCGGTCCCCGGTACTCACACTGCCCCCCGGTCCCCGGTACTCACGCTGCTGTTGTGGCCCCCGGTCCAGTGCACCATGGCTTGGTTGTGAGCGGAGTCTCCGGTCAGGGCGAAGGTCGTGCTGCTCAGCCTCAGCTCCTCCACCCGAAAGCGGCTCCCCCGGTCCGGCTCCCCAGGCTGTGCTCGGGCCACCCTGCGCCCCTCGGCTTCTCGGACCCGTCTCCCGGCCCTGCCGGGCGTCTCCTGGGGGTCTCCTGGCTGCTGTGTCGGGGGGTCGGCGGCCATCACTCCGCTGTCACCATCAGTGAAGTGTTCAGCTTCCACCTTGTCACCGGTCTGCAGGGAGCCGGGACCCCCGGACCGGTCAGCCACATGCCCCCCATGCTTCTCCTCACCGTCCCGACTAATCCACGAATCCAGAGAGCCGGCCTCCTGCCCCCGGGCAGCAGCCCCTTCATAGCCGGCAGCCCAAGCTCCGGGGTCCGTCCTGCTCCAGGCTGCAGGCTCCCGGGCATCCTCCGTCATCTGCCCGGCGTGGCCAAGAGTCCCCGGCCAGTCCCCTGGTGTCGCCATGTGCCCGGCACTTGTGCCCCGCGGGCGGAGGTGGTGGTGACAGGAGGAGCAGCTGAGGTCTCCTTTGCCCTCTTTTGCCATCCTTACAATCGCGGTCAGGAGGAGCAGCAGCCCCCAGGCCGGGAGACCCCCCATGCCGGCAGCTCCAGAGGTGCAGCGACCCTCACTCCAACTCCATAGAAGTTTCTCCGCTCTCAGTCTGGATGGAGGAGACAGGAGCTGCGTGCAGAGCGGACGGTGCCGCCCGGGGTTCTGATGGAGGATCTGGCAGACAGGGGTGGAGCTGGATGGAGGGAGAGAGGGAGGAAGGAGACAGAGCAGAGGATGGAGAGAGGAGCAGAGGATGGAGAGAGGAGCAGAGGAAGGAGAGCAGAGGATGGAGAGAGGAGCAGAGGATGGAGAGAGGAGCAGAGGAAGGAGAGAGGAGCAGAGGAAGGAGAGAGGAGCAGAGGAAGGAGAGAGGAGCAGAGGATGGAGAGAGGAGCAGAGGATGGAGAGAGGAGCAGAGGATGGAGAGAGGAGCAGAGGATGGAGAGAGGAGCAGAGGATGGAGAGAGGAGCAGAGGAAGGAGAGCAGAGGATGGAGAGAGGAGCAGAGGAGAGAGGAGCAGAGGAAGGAGAGAGGAGCAGAGGATGGAGAGAGGAGCAGAGGATGGAGAGCAGAGGATGGAGAGAGGAGCAGAGGATGGAGAGAGGAGCAGAGGATGGAGAGAGGAGCAGAGGAAGGAGAGAGGAGCAGAGGAAGGAGAGCAGAGGATGGAGAGAGGAGCAGAGGATGGAGAGAGGAGCAGAGGATGGAGAGAGGAGCAGAGGATGGAGAGAGGAGCAGAGGAAGGAGAGCAGAGGATGGAGAGAGGAGCAGAGGATGGAGAGAGGAGCAGAGGATGGAGAGAGGAGCAGAGGAAGGAGAGAGGAGCAGAGGAAGGAGAGAGGAGCAGAGGATGGAGAGAGGAGCAGAGGATGGAGAGAGGAGCAGAGGAAGGAGAGCAGAGGATGGAGAGAGGAGCAGAGGATGGAGAGAGGAGCAGAGGAAGGATAGAGGAGCAGAGGATGGAGAGCAGAGGAAGGAGAGAGGAGCAGAGGAAGGAGAGCAGAGGATGGAGAGAGGAGCAGAGGATGGAGAGAGGAGCAGAGGAAGGAGAGAGGAGCAGAGGAAGGAGAGAGGAGCAGAGGATGGAGAGCAGAGGATGGAGAGAGGAGCAGAGGAAGGAGAGCAGAGGAAGGAGAGAGAATCATAGAATCATAGAATCGTAGAGTTGGAAGGGACCTCCTGGGCCATCTGGTCCAACCCCCTGCTCAAAGCAGGATTCGCTAAATCATCCCAGTCAGATGTCTGTCCAGCCTCTGTTTGAAGACTTCCATTGAAGGAGAACTCACCACTTCTCGTGGCAGCCTGTTCCACTCATTGATCACTCTAACTGTCAAAAAGTTTTTTCTAATATCTGAGGAGCAGAGGATGGAGAGCAGAGGAAGGAGACAGGAGCAGAGGAAGGAGAGAGGAGCAGAGGAAGGAGAGGAGAGGAAGGATAGAGGAGCAGAGGATGGAGAGAGGAGCAGAGGAAGGAGAGCAGAGGATGGAGAGAGGAGCAGAGGATGGAGAGAGGAGCAGAGGAAGGAGAGAGGAGCAGAGGAAGGAGAGAGGAGCAGAGGAAGGAGAGGAGAGGAAGGATAGAGGAGCAGAGGATGGAGAGCAGAGGAAGGAGAGAGGAGCAGAGGAAGGAGAGCAGAGGATGGAGAGAGGAGCAGAGGAAGGAGAGCAGAGGAAGGAGAGAGGAGCAGAGGATGGAGAGCAGAGGAAGGAGACAGGAGCAGAGGAAGGAGACAGGAGCAGAGGAAGGAGAGGAGAGGAAGGATAGAGGAGCAGAGGATGGAGAGAGGAGCAGAGGAAGGAGAGCAGAGGATGGAGAGAGGAGCAGAGGATGGAGAGAGGAGCAGAGGAAGGAGAGAGGAGCAGAGGAAGGAGAGGAGAGGAAGGATAGAGGAGCAGAGGATGGAGAGCAGAGGAAGGAGAGAGGAGCAGAGGAAGGAGAGCAGAGGAAGGAGAGAGGAGCAGAGGATGGAGAGCAGAGGAAGGAGACAGGAGCAGAGGAAGGAGAGAGGAGCAGAGGAAGGAGAGGAGAGGAAGGATAGAGGAGCAGAGGATGGAGAGAGGAGCAGAGGAAGGAGAGCAGAGGATGGAGAGAGGAGCAGAGGATGGAGAGAGGAGCAGAGGAAGGAGAGAGGAGCAGAGGAAGGAGAGGAGAGGAAGGATAGAGGAGCAGAGGATGGAGAGCAGAGGAAGGAGAGAGGAGCAGAGGAAGGAGAGCAGAGGAAGGAGAGAGGAGCAGAGGATGGAGAGCAGAGGAAGGAGAGAGGAGCAGAGGAAGGAGAGCAGAGGAAGGAGAGAGGAGCAGAGGAGAGAGGAGCAGAGGAAGGAGAGAGGAGCAGAGGAAGGAGAGCAGAGGAAGGAGAGAGGAGCAGAGGAGAGAGGAGCAGAGGAAGGAGAGAGGAGCAGAGGAAGGAGAGCAGAGGAAGGAGAGAGGAGCAGAGGAGAGAGGAGCAGAGGAAGGAGAGAGGAGGAAGAAGAGCAGAGGATGGAGAGAGGAGCAGAGGAAGGAGAGGAGAGGAAGGAGAGAGGAGCAGAGGATGGAGAGAGGAGCAGAGGAAGGAGAGAGGAGCAGAGGAAGGAGAGAGGAGCAGAGGATGGAGAGAGGAGGAAGAAGAGCAGAGGAAGGAGAGAGGAGCAGAGGAAGGAGAGAGGAGGAAGAAGAGCAGAGGAAGGAGAGAGGAGCAGAGGAAGGAGAGCAGAGGAAGGAGACAGGAGCAGAGGATGGAGAGAGGAGCAGAGGAAGGAGAGAGGAGCAGAGGATGGAGAGAGGAGGAAGAAGAGCAGAGGAAGGAGAGAGGAGCAGAGGATGGAGAGAGGAGGAAGAAGAGCAGAGGAAGGAGAGAGGAGCAGAGGAAGGAGAGAGGAGCAGAGGAAGGAGAGAGGAGCAGAGGAAGGAGAGGAGAGGAAGGAGAGAGGAGCAGAGGAAGGAGAGAGGAAGAAGAGCAGAGGATGGAGAGAGGAGCAGAGGATGGAGAGAGGAGCAGAAGAAGGAGAGAGGAGCAGAGGAAGGAGACAGAAGCAGAGGATGGAGAGAGGAGCAGAGGAAGGAGAGAGGAGCAGAGGAAGGAGAGCAGAGGATGGAGAGAGGAGCAGAGGATGGAGAGTAGAGGAAGAAGAGAGGAGAGGAAGGAGAGAGGAGCAGAGGAAGGAGAGCAGAGGATGGAGAGAGGAGCAGAGGAAGGAGAGAGGAGGGAGAAGAGCAGAGGATGGAGAGAGGAGGAGGAGAAGAGCAGAGGAAGGAGGGAGGAGCAGAGGAAGGAGGAGAGGAGAGGATGGAGAGAGGAGCAGAGGATGCAGAGGAAGGGGAGAGGAGGAAGAACAACAGAGGAAGGAGAGAGGAGGAAGAAGAGCAGAGGATGGAGAGAGGAGCAGAGGATGGAGAGAGGAAGGAGAGAGGAGCAGATGAAAGAGAGGAGAGGATGGAGAGAGGAGCAGAGGATGCAGAGCAGAGGAAGGAGAGAGGAGGAAGAAAAGCAGAGGAAGAAGATCAAAGGAAGGAGAGCAGAGGAAGGAGAGAGTAGCAGAGGAAGGAGAGCAGAGGAAGGAGAGAGGAGGAAGAAAAGCAGAGGAAGGCGAGAGGAGGAAGAAGAGCAGAGGATGGAGAGAGGAGCAGAGGATGGAGAGCAGAGAAAGGAGAGAGGAGGAAGAAGAGCAGAGGAAGAAGACAGGAGCAGAGGATGGAGAGAGGAGCAAATGATGGAGAGCAGAAGAAGGAGAGAGGAGGATGGAGAGCGGAGGAAGAAAAGATGAGGAAGAAGAGAGGAGGATGGAGAGCAGAAGATGGAGATAGGAGCAGAGGAAGGAGAGCTAGATGGAGGAAGGAGAGCAGAGGAAGGAGAGAGGAGAAGAGGAATGAGAGAAGGAAAAAGAGCAGAGGATGGGAGCAGAGGAGGAAGAGAGGAGCAGAGGAAGGAGAATAGCAGAGGATGGAGAGCAGAGGAAGGAGAGGAGGAAGAAGAGAGGAGGATGGAGAGAGAAGCAGAATAAGGAGAGCAGAGGATGGAGAGGAGGAAGAAGAGCAGAGGATGGAGAAAGATGCAGAGGGTGGAGAGAGGAGCAGAGGAAATAGATTAGAGGATGGAGAGAAGCAGAGGAAGGAGAGAGGAGGAAGAAGAGCAGAGGAAGAAAATAGGAGCAGAGGAAGGAGAGCAGAGTATGGAGAACAGAGAATGGAAGGCAGAGGATGGAGAGAACGGGGAAAGGAGAGAGGAGCAATGCATATGGGGAGAAAAAGTTGTGCTGAGAACTGAGGGGATGAGAGACAGAGAGCAGGAGGCAGAGAAAGAGACTTCAGAGCTCAGAGACTGAGCTGAGACACATGGCTTAACCCATTCTCACCCACTGGGGGCAGCAACACAGAGGTTAGGCTACTTTCACACATCAGGTTTTCGGCGTCAGGCGCGATCCGGCGTCGTGCCGGAACGCCGGATCCGGCAAATGTTTAGTAAAACCGGATGTGACGCATCCGGTTTTCTGCCGGATCCGTCTTTTTCTTGACAGACAAAACCGGATCCGTCTCATCCGGTTCATCCGTTTTTCTATCCATTTTTCGACGGATTACGCCGGATCCGGTTTTTAAAATTGACCCTTGTGGCCTTCCGAACGGGATTGGCTACTGGAAAACTAGATATAGCATGTTCCTACAGCCCTTCTTTGACAGGTTGTAGAGAAGAAAGTGCAGGTTGGAGAGAAGAGCAAGTTACTGGCGAAGATGGATGTTGTCATTGGAAATATTACCACTAGAAGTTCTGTGACGGTTTCAGGGCCAATTTTGCACTATACTTTATGTCACCTCAAGGCAGAGTACACTGGGATGACAGAGTGTGAGAGATTTTTGCCCTAAACTTGTGTACCTTCTGGACCAACAGTATATACCTTTGCCAACCAAAGTTGGCTATCTTGTCATGGTCTTACTATTTTTAGCTTTAGGCCACAGGTGTGTACCTGGTTGTGTTTTATGCAAAGTATTTCACCTTTTAACAAAAGTTGTGTACATTGTTAGGAAATCACCAACAATAAACACAACTTTTTAAGTGAAATACTTTGCTTCAAACACAACCAGGAACACAACTGTGGCAAAAAGCTAAAATTTACCCACAGTTATATACCTGGTTTTGAATACCTTTTTACCTTTGAAATACCCTGTATTTAACCTTTTTTTAAAACATAGTTCGCCGCAGAAAGAAATGACAGACAACCATTGTGAAACGATAATTTAACTTTTATTTAAATTTTTTTTTTTTTTGTAAAATGTTTTTAAAGTGCAAAAAAACTTTTTTAGAAAGGTTTTAAACCCAATGGGCATTTTTATTACAAAAAACACACATTACAATTCTGTGTACTGTGGGGTGGAAATACTGCTGGAGGGGCTGCGGGACACTTCGACAATGGGAGTGTGGAGAGAGGACTGGGATCGTGGTGGGGAAGGAACAGTTAGAGGTGAAGGTGTGGAAAAAACTACAGAATGGGTGGACATGTGGGAGGCAGAAGAGGTGGTGGGCGGTGGAGTGGAGGGTTGGGCAGGGACTGTAGGAGCAGATGATGTTGATGGAAAGTTGTATGGGGAAGGAGTTTGGTACGGGGAAGGAGTTTGGTACGGGGCAGGTTGCTGGAAGTGGGGAGATGACTGGTACTGGGGAGGTTGCTGGTACTGGGGAGGTTGCTGGTACTGGGGAGGTTGCTGGTACTGGGGAGGTTGCTGGTACTGGGGAGGTTGCTGGTATGTAGTAGGAGGGGGAGGATGAAAAGTGGCTGGAGGGGGTGCAGATGTAATAGGAGGGGGAGGATGGAAAGTGGCTGGAGGGGGTGCAGATGTAATAGGAGGGGGAGGATGGAAAGTGGCTGGAGGGGGTGCAGGTGGAGGAACTACAGTGGTGGGAGGTGGAGGTTGGGAGGTAACTTGCTGGAGAGCAGCGTGGCACGAATGCATTACATGCATCTGCTGGGCAGGAGAGAGCGTTTCCATGCGCTCCACAACAGACCTGAAAAAGGTGTGGTTTGGCGAAGATCTTGCTTCTGAATGCATGGTTTGCAGAAGTGTCTTCACCTCCAGAATGCTGGAGTTGATCTGCTGAAAGCCTGCGGAGATTTGCTCTGACAAGACTTTGAGACAGTTCTGGAAAGATGCATTCAGATGCAATAACTCTTGCGCATAACTCTTTTCCTGACCCCTCTGCCGCTGTCGCCCAGTACCCGCAGGTGTACTAGAGGCGGCAGGGGCAGAAGGGTGGGGTAAAGGGAAAGCGATCTCCTCACCAGCAGCTTCATGTAATGTAGGCGGCCACGATGCTCCTGTGCTGGTGGATGGGACAGATGGGTCGAATGTGTGGGAAGGCTGGGAAGGTGCAGATGTACCGGGGCGGTCGAAGTGTCCCTCGGTGCCGGTCTCCTCAGGGATCGCCTCAGAAGGGTCCAATCGTGCAGGCTCCCGAGTGCTGCTCACCGTGCTGTGGAATAAAGAGAAAAAAAACAATTAAAATACTGACATGGTATGGCCCTGGCTGAAAAAAAAAAGTTACATCTAACATTTTTTTCACATGTGGTGTGTAATATTTACCTTCTGGTGACCATTGTTTCCCGGAGGAACGACAGGGCTTGTGCGTACTTGTACTTGCTCCTGCGTCCTCCAGATCCACTCGGGGCCCGCATCTCTTTATTGAACTCCTTCTTGAAACGATCCCTCACAGACCGCCACCGATTCACAATTCTGTTCCCTGAAACGAGAAAGGAGTGGTTAGTATACAACATCAGTGTTTCCCAAACTCCAGTCCTCATGGTCCCCAGGGGTCATGTTTTCAGGATTTCCATAGTAAATAGAAATCCTGAACACATGATCCGTGGGGACCACGAGGACTGGAGTTCGGGAAACACTGGTTTACATCAAGCAACCGGTACTGTATATACTTACGCTCTTTAATCTGGGCCCGAGCTTCGAGGTCCTCCCAGCGGCCCACAAGGAGCGAACAGATTTCCTCCCAGAGTCGTCGGGTAACGATCAGGTCAGCGTGGCGGCGGTCAGCCATATTCCAGAGCGGCTCCCTTTCTCTGACGAGATCGATGAGGCGGTCCACATCAATCCCTCCATCCTCACCGTCAGAGTCGGGAGCACGCTGTGAAGGCTGTTAAAGAAAAAGACAAAAATAACATAATTAGCCTCCACAAAAGAAATGAAATAAAAAGTGCAAAAAAAACAAAGCAAAAATATTTATACTTACACGCTGGTGACCGCCGCGTTGCTGTCGCCGCCGACCCTGGGAGGCACTGCGAGGACCTCTTGGCCGAGCACCAGATTGGGAAGACTAGAGAAGAAAACAAAAAATGTTATGTCTTTGGATGTAGGCATTTGTTTGCTGTGTGTGGTCTGCAGAACATTGTTTTCTATGTGTTGTGTGTAGAGTGATGTTGTGTTTCTGCGTTTGATGCAAAAAACTTACCAATTGTGAGCCCACTCCAGGTGTCTGTCCACCCCTTCCTTCTTCTTCTGGGAGCTCCTCTTCATCTTGTGATTCCTGTTTTGAAATAAAAGGCAATGAATACACATATATTACAGAGATGATGGATTTTGGAAATAAAAACTTACCGTCAAACGCTGACGATGCGAGGGAGGGCTCCCAGAAGATGATGTGCTGTCCTGTTGATGGCCAGACTCCATGGCTGTGGGTATTGCTGCTGCCAGTGATGCCATTTCTGCTGCTGCTGCTGCTGCATCTCTTTGGCGGCTGTTGAATAAAGAGAAACAAAGGGCCAATGAATATCTTGATATTCCATGGCCCTAGTTTGGAGGAATGGGGGATTTGATAATTACCGTCTCTCATCTGCTTCTGGACTCCCCTCCCGTTCAGCATGCTGCTCCATTTGGGGTGGTGCTGATGGTGCTGCTGCTGCATCTCTTTGGCGGCTGTTGAATAAAGAGAAACAAAGGGCCAATGAATATCTTGATATTCAATAGCCCTAGTTTGGAGGAATGGGGGATTTGATAATTACCGTCTCTCATCTGCTGCTGGCCTCCCCTCCTCAGCATGTTCTATTTGCTGCTCCATTTGGGGTGGTGGTGGTGCTGATGGTGCTGCAGTGGTCTCCTGCCTTCTCCTGCTGCGCTTGGTTGCTTTCTTGGGTGGCATGTTGGGTGTGGCTGTGGGTCACACTGTCTTGCTTTTATATATGTCTTGTGGGCAGAGCTACTGAGCATGCTCAGACCAAAAAACCGGATCCGGCCGCCGGATCCGGCTTTCGCCGGATCCGGCGCATTGCGGCGCTCATAGGCTTTCATTGTGTGAAAAAGCCGGACGCGCCGGATCCGGCGTGTCCGGTTTTTTCGCCGGAGACAAAAAACGTTACAGTAGACGTTTTTTCCAGACGCCGGATCGCGACACATTGCCGGATCCGGCGAAAACCGGATGAAATGCATGGCCATCCGGCGCGATCCGGCGCAAATGCAAGTCAATGGGGGTGAAACCGGATCCGGCATTGCATTTCGCCGGATCCGGTTTCTGTCAAAAGCGCCGGATCGCGCCTGACGGCGAAAACCTGATGTGTGAAAGAGGCCTTAAGCACTCTTCCGCTGTATTGGATGTGATCAGTAACTGTATCTGAGTGGAAGACATCTGCAGCTAACACAGATGTAGCAGAGCTGAATTTGTCATCAGTTTGTGAGCTGCGATGTGACAATTGAGAAAATGTTATATCTTTATGCTCAGCTCAGATAACAACACATGAATTGTGTTCAATGATGAATCATCTCTGCTACATCTGGCAGACACAGTTCTGTTACATCTGAAAGATTCATCCCTGCTACATCTGACAGACACAGCTCTGCTATATCTGACATACACAGCTCTGCTAGCTACATCTGACAGACACAGCTCTGCAATGTCTGACAGACTCAGCTCTGCTACATTTAACAGACTCAGCTCTTCTACATCTAAAAGACCAAGCTCTGCTACATCTGATAGATTCAGTTCTGTTACATCTGACAGACCTAGCTCCACTATATCTGACAGACGCAGCTCTGCTACATCTGACATACACAGCTCTGCTCGCTACATCTGACACAGCTCTGCTACATCTGATAGATTCAGTTTTGTTACATCTGACAAAGCCAGCTCCACTACATCTGACAGACCCAGCTCTGCTGCATTTGACAGACCCAGCTCTGCTACTTCTGACAGAACCCACTCTGCTACATTTGACAGACCCAGCTTCGCTGCAGTGATAATTTCTCAGCTCTTCTACATCTACCAGAACCTACCCTGTCACTGTATATTTGACAACATATCAGTGCTGCATCTGACAACCTCCACTCTTCTACTCCTGGCATACTCAGCAGTGTCCCCTCTTCTACATATGACAAGCTGAGACTAAGGCATCTGGCAAGCTCATCACAGATTTTTACTACATCTTTCTGTCAGCTCTGCTGCATCTGACAACCGCAACTCTGCTACATTGAAAAGCTCAACTCTGTTAGGCTAGACAAACTCAGCCCTGGTACAGCTGACAGATACCGCTGTTCCATCTAGCAATAACACTATTTGTTGTCATTATGTGACTTATATCCTGGATCGGTCTCCAGTTTCCCTCCTGCAGACTCTGTATCTTAATTTGCAAGTGACTCTGAGCTGGTGGGTGTAGATGAGCTGCCATGATGTCTCCGATACACAGACACAAGGGATTTGTGCTCCCGTCTGTATGTAGCAATCGTAGAAGCAGCAGGTAGGACATTATACAGCAGTGCTGAGCAATGTAACTGTGAATCCAGCTCTTGGTAGAGGTAACACACTTGTTAGAAAGCTCAGCACAATCTTTCTGTGTCTCTCTTTGCCTGTTTTCTCACTCCTCCTCCCCACTGCCCTCTGTGTAGGGTATAATGGGAGGTATAACCTGAGATCTTAAAGTCAGTCTTGTTTTCAACTAGATGGATTGTAGCTGTTTTTGTCCAAGTGAAAGATGAGTTCAAGAGGCAGGAGATGGAGAAGTGGCTCATAAGTGAAGATAGAAACAGATTTGTATGTTAAGATGTATGTTAAGATTTCTTATTGACTTGTACTATTGAGTTTTGCAGTTTCCTTTAAAGTTCGCTTCTAAGATCTGTGAGTGTGAATCCGGATTACAGGCAGAAGGTTTACAATCAAATAGTAAAGGAATGCTGGGTCACCAACCTGCCAGGACTGTAACGCTCAGATTAATCTGTCACCGGATTAGACCATACAAACTGAATATATTCTCAAGCCAAGGGCTCAAGAAAGGCTCGAAACGTCACCACACCTAATAAAGTTATCTGATTGCGGGATTCTTGTCTGGGAGGCCATGCACCCTTCATTTCACTAACTTATCTGGTGCTGTTCCAGCATTTTCTGTTAGATAGATAGATAGATAGATAGATACAGGAGCTTCTCACAAAATTAGAATATCATTAAAAAGTGAATTTATTTCAGTTCTTCAATACAAAAAGTGACTCCTCTATTCTATAGAGTCATTACACACAGAGTGATCTATTTCACGGGTTTATTTCTGGTAATGCTGATGATTATGGCTTACAGCCAATGAAAACCCAAAAGTCATTATCTCAGTAAATTAGAATACTTTATAACACCAGCTTGAAAAATGATTGTAAAATCCGAAATGTTGTCCTACTGAAATGTATGCTCAGTAAATGCACTCAGTACTTGGTCTGGGCTCCTTTTGCATCAGTTACTGCATCAATGCGGCGTGGCATGGAGGTGATCAGCCTGTGGCACTGCTGAGGGGTTATGGAAGCCCAGGTTGCTTTGATAGCAGCCTTCAGCTCGTCTGCATTGTTGGGTCTGGTGTCTCTCATCTTCCTCTTGACAATACTCCATAGATTCTCTATGGGGTTAAGGTCAGGCGAGTTTGCTGCCAATCAAGCACAGTGATACTGTTGTGTGTACACCAGGTATTGGTACTTTTGGCCGTGTGGACAGGGGCCAAGTCCTGCTGGAGAATGACATTTCCATCTCCATAAAGCTTGTCAGCAGAGGGAAGCATGAAGAGCTCTAACATGTCCTGGTAGACGGCTGCGCTGACTTTGGTCTTGATAAAACACAGTGGACCTACACCAGGAGATGACGTGGTTTGAAAAAGGCTCACACCCAGAGCTGAAACATCGCGCACAAATGGGCTATTAAAATAGATTTTTTGCACTAAATTGATGATGGTGCGCTACTTCTTTGATTTTTCTAATATAAGGACTGGTATGTACCTGTGAAGCCTTGTACCCAACTACTGCCATTGTTCAGGTGCTGCTCTCTGCTCAATTGTTTTAGATAGATAATAGATAGGTAGATAATAGATAAGTAATCAATAGCTAAATATATTTTAACCCCTGCTTGCCCTGCTGCCAGTGACATCCGTCCTCCATGTTGGCAGCGCTGTGCCCAGCATTGCACTGGTGGCGGTGCAGTCACGGTTTGCTCGTTTGTGACTTTTTTCTTTGGCTAAATGTCAGGAGGGAGGTTGGCAAAGTTCTCCAGCAGCAGCCACCATGCCTGCAGCGCCCAGCTGCCCGCACACAGCTGTCTATCATGCATTCAGACGATATCCTCAGCCGTCGCGGCCAGCGTGACCCCTCCTCACATAAAGCTCCACCATCTCTGCTCACAACATGCAGATCATAGATTAAGGACTACTACACCCATCATCCACCAATCTCAGGTATCATTCCTCTTGAAGTCAGACTCCCATAATCACATAGTGCTCTAGTAACGCTCCTCCCGCCTTTAAGGACACCAGTGAATCAGTTGTGACCCCTCAGGGATCATTTCCAATTGTCCATTTCCTTTCTTATCTTTTTCTATCACATACCCCTCCATTGACTTTCATACGGAACAACAAAGGGGTGGAGCCTGACACAGATGTAATACCCTGGGAAAACATGGAGCCGCAGTCCGTGACAGGACGGGCAGGAGAGACACAGAGGTAGAGGAAAAAACTCCTGGGTGTCTGTAACAGGGTCCTCACCTGCAGTACAATGAGACATTTATATCAGCAGCATCTTCTCATGTGGCAGATGGGATATAGATACATCACACCAACGGCATGTGAGCTGCTGACACCACTCTATAGCCCTCATAGATGGACACTGAAAACAGGTCATAGAGGAGCCTGGACAGACCAATCTAAAAAGGCCTACCTTCCTTCTTAATAATGAAGGGATTCATGGATACCATTGTTAAAATAAGAATGAGCAGAAAACTGGTCTGAGTTAAGAATTTGTGAGTTGTTAAAATGATCTCAAGATGAAATCTTTCCACTTATGATCCTAGAGGAAACAAAAGAATAATTTGTATAAAAGTGTCCATAGAAACATGTATAAGATTTCTTCTGCAGCCACCACTAGGGGGAGCTCCCTGTATACAGATGCATGATAAGATCCTGTCTGCAGTTACCACTAGGGGGAGCTCCCTGTATCCAGAGATACATGATAAGATCCTGTCTGCAGCCACCACTAGGGGGAGCTCCCTGTATATAGAGATACATGATAAGATTCTGTCTGTAGACACCACTAGGGGGAGCTCCCTGTATATAGAGATGCACAAGATCCTGTCTGCAGCCACCACTAGGGGGAGCTCCCTGTATATAGAGATACATGATAAGATTCTGTCTGCAGCCACCACTAGGGGGAGCTCCCTGTATACAGAGATACATGATAAGATTCTGTCTGCAGCCACCAAGAGGGGGAGCTCCCTGTATATAGAGATACAAGATAAAATCCTGTCTGCAGTCACCAATAGGAGGAGCTCCCTGTATACAAAGATACATGATAAGATTCTGTCTGCCACCACCACTAGGGGGAGCTCCCTGTATACAGAGATACAAGACAAGATCCTGTCTGCAGCCAACACTAGGGGGAGTTCCCTGTATACAGAGATACATGATAAAACCCAATCTGCAGTCACCACTAGGGGGAGCTCCCTGTATAGAGAGATACATAATAATATCCTGTCTGCAGTCTCTGCCAGGGGGAGCTCCCTGTATACAGAGATACATGATAAGATACTGTCCGCAGCCACCACTAGGGGGAGCTCCCTGTATTCAGAGATACATGATAAGATTCTGTCTGCAGTCAACACTAGGGGGAGCTCCCTGTATACAGAGATACATGATAATATTCTGTCTGCAGTCACCACCAGGGGAAGATCCCTGTATACAGAGATACATGATAAGATCCTGTCTGCAGCCACCACTAGAGGGAGCCCCCCATATACGTAGATACATGATAAGATCATGTCTGCAGCCACCACTGGGCGGAGCTCCCTGTATACAGCGATACATGATAATATTCTGTCTGCAGTCAGCACTAGGGGGAGCTCCCTGTATACAGAGATACAAGATAAGATTCTGTCTGCAGTCACCACTAGGGGGAGCTCCCTGTATACAGAGATACATGATAAGATTCTGCCTGCAGTCACCACTAGGTAGGGGGAGCTCCCTGTATACAGACATACATGATAAGATCATGTCTGCTGCCACCACTAGGGGGAACTCCCTGTATAGAGAGATACATGATAAGATCCTGTCTGCAGCCACCACTAGGGGGAGCTCCCTGTATACAGAGATACATGCTAAGATCCTGTCTGCAGCCACCACTAGGGGGAGCTCCCTGTACACAGAGATACATGATAAGATCCTGTCTGCAGTCACCACTAGGGGGAGCTCCCTGTATTGAGAGATACATGATAAGATCCTGTCACGGTCACCACTAGGGGGAACTCCCTGTATACAGAGATACATGACAAGATCCTGTCTGCAGTCACCACTAGGGGAGCTCCCTGTATATAGAGATACATGATAAGATTCTGTCTGCAGTCACAAATAAGGGGAGCTCCATGTATACAGAGACACATGATAAGATTCTGTCTGCAGCCACCACTAGGGGGAGCTCCCTGTATACAAAGATACATCATAATATCCTGTCTGCAGTCTCCGCCAGGGGGAGCTCCCTGTATACAGAGATACATGATAAGATACTGTCTGCAGCCACCACTAGGGGGAGTTCCCTGTATTCAGAGATACATGATAAGATTCTGTCTGCAGTCACCACTAGGGGAAGCTCCCTGCATACAGAGATACATGATAAGATTCTGTCAGCAGCCACCACTAGGGGGAGATCCCTGTATACAAAGATACATCATAATATCCTGTCTGCAGTCTCCGCCAGGGGGAGCTCCCTGTATACAGAGATACATGATAAGATACTGTCTGCAGCCACCACTAGGGGGAGCTCCCTGTATTCAGAGATACATGATAAGATTCTGTCTGCAGTCACCACTAGGGGAAGCTCCCTGTATACAGAGATACATGATAATATTCTGTCTGCAGTCACCACCAGGGGGAGCTCCCTGTATACAAAGATACATGATAAGATCCTGTCTGCAGTCACCACTAGGGGGAGCTCCCTGTGTACAGAGATACATGATAAGATGCTGTCACAGTCACCACTAGGGGGAGCTCCCTGTATACAGAGATGCATGATAATATCCTGTCTGCAATCACCACTAGGGGGAGCTCCCTGTATGCAGAGATACATGACAAGATCCTGTCTGCAGTCACCACTAGGGGGAGCTCCCTCTGTACAGAGATACATGATAAGATCCTGTCACAGTTACCACTAGGTGGAGCTCACTGTATACAGAGATACATGATAAGATCCTGTCTGCAGCCATCACTAGGAGGAGCTCCCTGTATGCAGAGATACATGATAAGATTCTGTCTGCAGTCACCACTAGGGGGAGCTCCCTGTGTACAGAGATACATGATAAGATCCTGCCACCGTCACCACTAGGTGGAGCTCCCTGTATACAGAGATAATTGATAAGATCCTGTCTGCAACTACCGCTAGGGGGCGCTCCCTGTATACAGAGAAACATGATAAGATTCTGTCTGCAGCCACCACTAGGGGGAGCTCCCCGTATACAGAGATACATGATAAGGTCCTATCTGCAGCCACCACTAGGGGGAGCTCCCTATATACAGAGATACATGATAAGATCCTGTCTGCAGACACCACTAGGGCGAGCTCCCTCTAAACAGAGATACATGGTAATATTCTATCTGCAGACACCACTAGGGGGAGCTCCCTGTATACAGAGATACATGACAAGATCCTGTCTGCAGCAACCACTAGGGGGAGCTCCCTGTATACAGAAATACATGACAAGATCCTGTCTGCAGCCACCACTAGGAGGAGCTCCCTATTTACAGAGATACATGAAAAGATCCTGTCTGCAGTCACCATTAGGGGAGCTCCCTGTATACAGAGATACATAAGATCCTGTCTGTAATCACCACTAGGGGTAGCTCCCTGTATACAGAGATACATGACAAGATCCTGTCTGCAGCCACCACTAGGGGGAGCTCCCTGTATACAGCGTTACATGACAAGATCCTGTCTGCAGTCACCACTAGGGGAGCTCCCTGTATACAGAGATACATAAGATCCTGTCTGTAATCACCACTAGGGGGAGCTCCCTGTATACAGAGATACATGACAAGATCCTGTCTGCAGCCACCACTAGGGGGAGCTCCCTGTATACAGCGTTACATGACAAGATCCTGTCTGCAGTCACCACTAGGGGGAGCTCCCTGTATACAGAGATACATGACAAAATCCTGTCTGCAGTCACCACTAGGGGGAGCTCCCTGTATACAGAGACACATGACAAGATCCTGTCTGCAGCCACCACTAGGAGGAGCTTCCTGTATACAGAGATGCATGATAAGATCCTGTCTGCAGCCAACACTAGGGGGAGCTCCCTGTATACAGAGATACATGATAAGATCCTGTCTGCAGCCACCACTAGGGGGAGCTCCCTGTATACAGAGATACATGATAAGATCTTGTCTGCAGCCACCACTAGGGGGAGCTCCCTGTATACAGAGATACATTATAATATCCTGCCTGCAATCACCACTAGGGGGAGCTCCCTGTATACAGAGATACATGACAAGATCCTGTCTGCAGTCACCTCTAGGGGGAGCTCCCTGTGTACAGAGATACATGATAAGATCCTGGCACAGTTACCACTAGGTGGAGCTCGCTGTATACAGAGATACATGATAAGATCCTGTCTGCAGCCACCACTAGGAGGAGCTCCCTGTATACAGAGATACATGATAAGATCCTGTCTGCAGCCACCACTAGGGGGAGCTCCCTGTATACAGAGATACATGACAAGATACTGTCTGCAGTCACCACTATGGGGAGCTCCCTGTATACAGAGATACATGACAAGATCCTGTCTGCAGCCAGCACTAGGAGGAGCTCCCTGTATACAGAGATACATGATAAGATCCTGTCTGCAGCCACCACTAGGGAAAGCTCCCTGTATACAGAGATACATGATAAGATCCTGTCTGCAGTCACCACTAAGGGGAGCTCCCTGTATACAGAGATACATGATAAGATCTTGTCTGCAGCCACCACTAGGGGGAGCTCCCTGTATACAGAGATACATGATAATATCCTGCCTGCAATCACCACTAGGGGGAGCTCCCTGTATACAGAGATACATGACAAGATCCTGTTTGCAGTCACCACTAGGGGGAGCTCCCTGTGTACAGAGATTCATGATAAGATCCTGTCACAGTTACCACTAGGTGGAGCTCACTGTATACAGAGATACTTGATAAGATCCTGTCTGCATCCACCACTAGAAGGAGCTCCCTGTATACAGAGATACATGATAAGATTCTGTCTGCAGTCACCACTAGGGGGGAGCTCCCTGTGTACAGAGAAACGTGATAAGATCCTGTCATGGTCACCACTAGGTGGAGCTCCCTGTATACAGAAATACATAATAAGATCCTGTCTGAAACTACCGCTAGGGGGCGCTCCCTGTATACAGAGAAACATGATAAGATCCTGTCTGCAGCCACCACTAGGGGGAGCTCCCTGTATACAGAGATACATGATAAGGTCCTATCTGCAGCCACCACTAGGGGGAGCTCCCTGTATACAGAGATACATGATAAGATCCTGTCTGCAGTCACCACTAGGGGGAGCTCCCTATATACAGAGATACATGATAAGATCCTGTCTGCAGACACCACTAGGGCGAGCTCCCTGTATACAGAGATGCATGATAAGGTCCTATCTGCAGCCACCACTAGGGAGAGCTCCCTGTATACAGAGATACATGATAAGATCCTGTCTGCAGCTACCACTAGGGGGAGCTCCCTGTATACAGTGATATATGATAAGGTCCTGTCTGAAGCCACCACTAGGGGGAGCTCCCTGTATACAGAGATACATGATAAGATCCTGTCTGCAGTTACCACTAGGGGGAGCTCCCTGTATCCAGAGATACATGATAAGATCCTGTCTGCAGCCACCACTAGGGGGAGCTCCCTGTATATAGAGATACATGATAAGATTCTGTCTGTAGACACCACTAGGGGGAGCTCCCTGTATATAGAGATGCACAAGATCCTGTCTGCAGCCACCACTAGGGGGAGCTCCCTGTATATAGAGATACATGATAAGATTCTGTCTGCAGCCACCACTAGGGGGAGCTCCCTGTATACAGAGATACATGATAAGATTCTGTCTGCAGCCACCAAGAGGGGGAGCTCCCTGTATATAGAGATACAAGATAAAATCCTGTCTGCAGTCACCAATAGGAGGAGCTCCCTGTATACAAAGATACATGATAAGATTCTGTCTGCCACCACCACTAGGGGGAGCTCCCTGTATACAGAGATACAAGACAAGATCCTGTCTGCAGCCAACACTAGGGGGAGTTCCCTGTATACAGAGATACATGATAAAACCCAATCTGCAGTCACCACTAGGGGGAGCTCCCTGTATAGAGAGATACATAATAATATCCTGTCTGCAGTCTCTGCCAGGGGGAGCTCCCTGTATACAGAGATACATGATAAGATACTGTCCGCAGCCACCACTAGGGGGAGCTCCCTGTATTCAGAGATACATGATAAGATTCTGTCTGCAGTCAACACTAGGGGGAGCTCCCTGTATACAGAGATACATGATAATATTCTGTCTGCAGTCACCACCAGGGGAAGATCCCTGTATACAGAGATACATGATAAGATCCTGTCTGCAGCCACCACTAGAGGGAGCCCCCCATATACGTAGATACATGATAAGATCATGTCTGCAGCCACCACTGGGCGGAGCTCCCTGTATACAGCGATACATGATAATATTCTGTCTGCAGTCAGCACTAGGGGGAGCTCCCTGTATACAGAGATACAAGATAAGATTCTGTCTGCAGTCACCACTAGGGGGAGCTCCCTGTATACAGAGATACATGATAAGATTCTGCCTGCAGTCACCACTAGGTAGGGGGAGCTCCCTGTATACAGACATACATGATAAGATCATGTCTGCTGCCACCACTAGGGGGAACTCCCTGTATAGAGAGATACATGATAAGATCCTGTCTGCAGCCACCACTAGGGGGAGCTCCCTGTATACAGAGATACATGCTAAGATCCTGTCTGCAGCCACCACTAGGGGGAGCTCCCTGTACACAGAGATACATGATAAGATCCTGTCTGCAGTCACCACTAGGGGGAGCTCCCTGTATTGAGAGATACATGATAAGATCCTGTCACGGTCACCACTAGGGGGAACTCCCTGTATACAGAGATACATGACAAGATCCTGTCTGCAGTCACCACTAGGGGAGCTCCCTGTATATAGAGATACATGATAAGATTCTGTCTGCAGTCACAAATAAGGGGAGCTCCATGTATACAGAGACACATGATAAGATTCTGTCTGCAGCCACCACTAGGGGGAGCTCCCTGTATACAAAGATACATCATAATATCCTGTCTGCAGTCTCCGCCAGGGGGAGCTCCCTGTATACAGAGATACATGATAAGATACTGTCTGCAGCCACCACTAGGGGGAGTTCCCTGTATTCAGAGATACATGATAAGATTCTGTCTGCAGTCACCACTAGGGGAAGCTCCCTGCATACAGAGATACATGATAAGATTCTGTCAGCAGCCACCACTAGGGGGAGATCCCTGTATACAAAGATACATCATAATATCCTGTCTGCAGTCTCCGCCAGGGGGAGCTCCCTGTATACAGAGATACATGATAAGATACTGTCTGCAGCCACCACTAGGGGGAGCTCCCTGTATTCAGAGATACATGATAAGATTCTGTCTGCAGTCACCACTAGGGGAAGCTCCCTGTATACAGAGATACATGATAATATTCTGTCTGCAGTCACCACCAGGGGGAGCTCCCTGTATACAAAGATACATGATAAGATCCTGTCTGCAGTCACCACTAGGGGGAGCTCCCTGTGTACAGAGATACATGATAAGATGCTGTCACAGTCACCACTAGGGGGAGCTCCCTGTATACAGAGATGCATGATAATATCCTGTCTGCAATCACCACTAGGGGGAGCTCCCTGTATGCAGAGATACATGACAAGATCCTGTCTGCAGTCACCACTAGGGGGAGCTCCCTCTGTACAGAGATACATGATAAGATCCTGTCACAGTTACCACTAGGTGGAGCTCACTGTATACAGAGATACATGATAAGATCCTGTCTGCAGCCATCACTAGGAGGAGCTCCCTGTATGCAGAGATACATGATAAGATTCTGTCTGCAGTCACCACTAGGGGGAGCTCCCTGTGTACAGAGATACATGATAAGATCCTGCCACCGTCACCACTAGGTGGAGCTCCCTGTATACAGAGATAATTGATAAGATCCTGTCTGCAACTACCGCTAGGGGGCGCTCCCTGTATACAGAGAAACATGATAAGATTCTGTCTGCAGCCACCACTAGGGGGAGCTCCCCGTATACAGAGATACATGATAAGGTCCTATCTGCAGCCACCACTAGGGGGAGCTCCCTATATACAGAGATACATGATAAGATCCTGTCTGCAGACACCACTAGGGCGAGCTCCCTCTAAACAGAGATACATGGTAATATTCTATCTGCAGACACCACTAGGGGGAGCTCCCTGTATACAGAGATACATGACAAGATCCTGTCTGCAGCAACCACTAGGGGGAGCTCCCTGTATACAGAAATACATGACAAGATCCTGTCTGCAGCCACCACTAGGAGGAGCTCCCTATTTACAGAGATACATGAAAAGATCCTGTCTGCAGTCACCATTAGGGGAGCTCCCTGTATACAGAGATACATAAGATCCTGTCTGTAATCACCACTAGGGGTAGCTCCCTGTATACAGAGATACATGACAAGATCCTGTCTGCAGCCACCACTAGGGGGAGCTCCCTGTATACAGCGTTACATGACAAGATCCTGTCTGCAGTCACCACTAGGGGAGCTCCCTGTATACAGAGATACATAAGATCCTGTCTGTAATCACCACTAGGGGGAGCTCCCTGTATACAGAGATACATGACAAGATCCTGTCTGCAGCCACCACTAGGGGGAGCTCCCTGTATACAGCGTTACATGACAAGATCCTGTCTGCAGTCACCACTAGGGGGAGCTCCCTGTATACAGAGATACATGACAAAATCCTGTCTGCAGTCACCACTAGGGGGAGCTCCCTGTATACAGAGACACATGACAAGATCCTGTCTGCAGCCACCACTAGGAGGAGCTTCCTGTATACAGAGATGCATGATAAGATCCTGTCTGCAGCCAACACTAGGGGGAGCTCCCTGTATACAGAGATACATGATAAGATCCTGTCTGCAGCCACCACTAGGGGGAGCTCCCTGTATACAGAGATACATGATAAGATCTTGTCTGCAGCCACCACTAGGGGGAGCTCCCTGTATACAGAGATACATTATAATATCCTGCCTGCAATCACCACTAGGGGGAGCTCCCTGTATACAGAGATACATGACAAGATCCTGTCTGCAGTCACCTCTAGGGGGAGCTCCCTGTGTACAGAGATACATGATAAGATCCTGGCACAGTTACCACTAGGTGGAGCTCGCTGTATACAGAGATACATGATAAGATCCTGTCTGCAGCCACCACTAGGAGGAGCTCCCTGTATACAGAGATACATGATAAGATCCTGTCTGCAGCCACCACTAGGGGGAGCTCCCTGTATACAGAGATACATGACAAGATACTGTCTGCAGTCACCACTATGGGGAGCTCCCTGTATACAGAGATACATGACAAGATCCTGTCTGCAGCCAGCACTAGGAGGAGCTCCCTGTATACAGAGATACATGATAAGATCCTGTCTGCAGCCACCACTAGGGAAAGCTCCCTGTATACAGAGATACATGATAAGATCCTGTCTGCAGTCACCACTAAGGGGAGCTCCCTGTATACAGAGATACATGATAAGATCTTGTCTGCAGCCACCACTAGGGGGAGCTCCCTGTATACAGAGATACATGATAATATCCTGCCTGCAATCACCACTAGGGGGAGCTCCCTGTATACAGAGATACATGACAAGATCCTGTTTGCAGTCACCACTAGGGGGAGCTCCCTGTGTACAGAGATTCATGATAAGATCCTGTCACAGTTACCACTAGGTGGAGCTCATTGTATACAGAGATACTTGATAAGATCCTGTCTGCATCCACCACTAGAAGGAGCTCCCTGTATACAGAGATACATGATAAGATTCTGTCTGCAGTCACCACTAGGGGGGAGCTCCCTGTGTACAGAGAAACGTGATAAGATCCTGTCATGGTCACCACTAGGTGGAGCTCCCTGTATACAGAAATACATAATAAGATCCTGTCTGAAACTACCGCTAGGGGGCGCTCCCTGTATACAGAGAAACATGATAAGATCCTGTCTGCAGCCACCACTAGGGGGAGCTCCCTGTATACAGAGATACATGATAAGGTCCTATCTGCAGCCACCACTAGGGGGAGCTCCCTGTATACAGAGATACATGATAAGATCCTGTCTGCAGTCACCACTAGGGGGAGCTCCCTATATACAGAGATACATGATAAGATCCTGTCTGCAGACACCACTAGGGCGAGCTCCCTGTATACAGAGATGCATGATAAGGTCCTATCTGCAGCCACCACTAGGGAGAGCTCCCTGTATACAGAGATACATGATAAGATCCTGTCTGCAGCTACCACTAGGGGGAGCTCCCTGTATACAGTGATATATGATAAGGTCCTGTCTGAAGCCACCACTAGGGGGAGCTCCCTGTATACAGAGATACATGATAAGATCCTGTCTGCAGCCACCACTAGGGGGAGCTCCCTGTGTACAGAGATACATGATAAGATCCTGTCTGCAGCCACCATTAGGAGGAGCTCCCTCTATACAGAGATACATGATAAGATCCTGTCTGCAGACACCACTAGGGTGAGCTCCCTGTATACAGAGATACATGATAATATTCTATCTGCAGTCACCACTAGGGAGAGCACCCTGTAAACAGAGATACATGGTAATATTCTATCTGCAGTCACCACTAGGGGGAGCTCCCTGTATACAGAGTTACATGACAAGATCCTATCTGCAGCCACCACTAGGGGGAGCTCCCTGTATACAGAGATACATGATAAGATCCTGTCTGTAGTCACCACTAGGGGGAGCTCCCTGTATACAGAAATACATGACAAGATCCTGTCTGCAGCCACCACTAGGGGGAGCTCCCTGTTTACAGAGATACATGACAAGATCATGTCTGCAGTCACCACTAGGGGAGCTCCCTGTATACAGAGATACATGATAAGATCCTGACTGCAGCCACCACTAGGGGGAGCTCCCTGTATACAGAGATACATGACAAGATCATGTCTGCAGCCACCACTAGGGAGAGCTCCCTGTATACTGAGATACATGATAAGATCCTGTCTGTAGTCACCACTAGGGGGAGCTCCCTGTATACAGAGATACATGACAAGATCCTGTCTGCAGCCACCACTAGGGGGAGCTCCCTGTATACAGAGTTACATGACAAGATCCTGTCTGCAGTCACCACTAGGGGGAGCTCCCTGTATACAGAGATACATGACAAGATCCTGTCTGCAGTCACCACTACGGGGAGCTCCCTGTATACAGAGATACATGACAAGATCCTGTCTGCAGTCACCACTAGGGGGAGCTCCCTGTATGTAGAGATACATGATAACATCCTGTCTGTAGTCACCACTAGGGGTACAGAGATACATGATAAAATCCTGTCTGTAGTCACCACTAGGGGGAGCTCCCTGTATACAGAGATACATGACAAGATCCTGTCTGCAGACACCACTAGGGTGAGCTCCCTATATACAGAGATACATGATAATATTCTATCTGCAGTCACCACTAGGGGGAGCACCCTGTAAACAGAGATACATGGTAATATTCTATCTGCAGTCACCACTAGGGGGAGCTCCCTGTATACAGAGATACATGACAAGATCCTGTCTGCAGCCACCACTAGGGGGAGCTCCCTGTATACAGAGATACATGTTAAGATCCTGTCTGTAGTCACCACTAGGGGGAGCTCCCTGTATACAGAAATACATGACAAGATACTGTCTGCAGCCACCACTAGGGGGAGCTCCCTGTTTACAGAGATACATGACAAGATCCTGTCTGCAGTCACCACTAGGGGGAGCTCCCTGTATACAGAAATACATGACAAGATCCTGTCTGCAGCCACCAGTAGGGGGAGCTCCCTGTTTACAGAGATACATGACAAGATCCTGTCTGCAGTCACCACTAGGGGAGCTCCCTGCATACAGAGATACATGATAAGATCCTGTCTGCAGCCACCACTAGGGGGAGCTCCCTGTATACAGAGATACATGACAAGATCATGTCTGCAGCCACCACTAGGGGGAGCTCCCTGTATACTGAGATACATGATAAGATCCTGTCTGTAGTCACCACTAGGGGGAGCTCCCTGTATACAGAGATACATGACAAGATCCTGTCTGCAGCCACCACTAGGGGGAGCTCCCTGTATACAGAGTTACATGACAAGATCCTGTCTGCAGTCACCACTAGGAGGAGCTCCCTATATACAGAGATACATGACAAGATCCTGTCTGCAGTCACCACTAGGGGGAGCTCCCTGTATACAGAGATACATGACAAGATCCTGTCTGCAGCCACCACTAGGGGGAGCTCCCTGTATACAGAGTTACATGACAAGATCCTGTCTGCAGTCACCACTAGGGGGAGCTCCCTGTATACAGAGATACATGACAAGATCCTGTCTGCAGTCACCACTACGGGGAGCTCCCTGTATACAGAGATACATGACAAGATCCTGTCTGCAGTCATCACTAGGGGGAGCTCCCTGTATGCAGAGATACATGATAACATCCTGTCTGTAGTCACCACTAGGGGTACAGAGATACATGATAAAATCCTGTCTGTAGTCACCACTAGGGGGAGCTCCCTGTATACAGAGATACATGACAAGATCCTGTCTGCAGACACCACTAGGGTGAGCTCCCTATATACAGAGATACATGATAATATTCTATCTGCAGTCACCACTAGGGGGAGCACCCTGTAAACAGAGATACATGGTAATATTCTATCTGCAGTCACCACTAGGGGGAGCTCCCTGTATACAGAGATACATGACAAGATCCTGTCTGCAGCCACCACTAGGGGGAGCTCCCTGTATACAGAGATACATGACAAGATCCTGTCTGCAGCCACCACTAGGGGAAGCTCCCTGTTTACAGAGATACATGACAAGATCCTGTCTGCAGTCACCACTAGGGGGAGCTCCCTGTATACAGAAATACATGACAAGATCCTGTCTGCAGCCACCAGTAGGGGGAGCTCCCTGTTTACAGAGATACATGACAAGATCCTGTCTGCAGTCACCACTAGGGGAGCTCCCTGTATACAGAGATACATGATAAGATCCTGTCTGCAGCCACCACTAGGGGGAGCTCCCTGTATACAGAGATACATGACAAGATCATGTCTGCAGCCACCACTAGGGGGAGCTCCCTGTATACTGAGCTACATGATAAGATCCTGTCTGTAGTCACCACTAGGGGGAGCTCCCTGTATACAGAGATACATGACAAGATCCTGTCTGCAGCCACCACTAGGGGGAGCTCCCTGTATACAGAGTTACATGACAAGATCCTGTCTGCAGTCACCACTAGGACGAGCTCCCTATATACAGAGATACATGACAAGATCCTGTCTGCAGTCACCACTAGGGGGAGCTCCCTGTATACAGAGATACATGACAAGATCCTGTCTGCAGCCACCACTAGGGGGAGCTCCCTGTATACAGAGTTACATGACAAGATCCTGTCTGCAGTCACCACTAGGAGGAGCTCCCTATATACAGAGATACATGACAAGATCCTGTCTGCAGTCACCACTAGGGGGAGCTCCCTGTATACAGTGATACATGACAAGATCCTGTCTGCAGCCACCAGTAGGGGGAGCTCCCTGTATGCAGAGATACATGATAACATCCTGTCTGTAGTCACCACTAGGGGTACAGAGATACATGATAAAATCCTGTCTGTAGTCACCACTAGGGGGAGCTCCCTGTATACAGAGATACATGACAAAATCCTGTCTGCAGCCACCACTAGGGGGAGCTCCCTGTATACAGAGATGCATGATAAGATCCTGTCTGCAGCCAACACTAGGGGGAGCTCCCTGTATACAGAGATACATGATAAGATCCTTTCTGCAGTCACCACTAGGGGGAGCTCCCTGTATACAGAAATACATGACAAGATCCTGTCTGCAGCCACCACTAGGAGGAGCTCCCTGTATACAGAGATACATGATAAGATCCTATCTGCAGCCAACACTAGGGGGAGCTCCCTGTATACAGAGATACATGACAAGATCCTGTCTGCAGCCACCACTAGGAGGAGCTTCCTGTATACAGAGATGCATGATAAGATCCTGTCTGCAGCCAACACTAGGGGGAGCTCCCTGTATACAGAGATACATGATAAGATCCTGTCTGCAGTCACCACTAGGGGGAGCTCCCTGTATACAGAGATACATGTCAAGATCCTGTCTGCAGCCACCGCTAGGAGGAGCTCCCTGTATACAGAGATACATGATAAGATCCTGTCTGCAGCCACCACTAGGGGGAGCTCCCTGTATACAGAGATACATGACAAGATCCTATCTGCAGTCACCACTAGGGGGCGCTCCCTGTATACAGAGATACATGACAAGATCCTGTCTGCAGCCAGCACTAGGAGGAGCTCCCTGTATACAGAGATACATGATAAGATCCTGTCTGCAGTCACCACTAGGGGGAGCTCCCTGTATACAGAGATACATGATAAGATCCTGTCTGCAGCCACCACTAGGGGGAGCTCCCTGTATACAGAGATACATGATAAGATCCTGTCTGCAGCCACCACTAGGGGGAGCTCCCTGTATACAGAGATACATGATAAGATCCTGTCTGCAGTCACCACTAGGGGGAGCTCCCTGTATACAGAGATACATGATAAGATCCTGTCTGCAGTCACCACTAGGGGGAGCTCCCTGTATACAGAGATACATGATAAGATCCTGTCTGCAGTCACCACTAGGGGGAGCTCCCTGTATACAGAGATACATGATAAGATTCTGTCTGCAGCCACCACTAGGGGGAGCTCCCTGTGTACAGAGATACATGATAAGATCCTGTCTTCATTCAATGATAGGGGTGTAAATTGATTTGCTTGTTTTCTCCCGTTTACTTACAGACTGGATTTTGCACATTATAGATCAGTGGTTTACACCCTGTGTCTCCCCAGCTGCTATTCATCATCATAGAATGCTGGGAGTTGTGGTTTTGTTCCTTCTGGACGCCTCTACTTTATAGTGATATGACGATTCCTTAAAGATATTATTCCCTCCTTACACCATGGTGCACTGTGTTGTCCTATACGATGTAGCACAATCTCAGACAAGTTACATTGTTTTGTTATTTAGTTGGGTTGTGATTCCGCCATGTGTATGAGCCCTAAAACGTACAAGTCGATATTTGCAGGGATCGCTGTGGGGGCCGTGTGGCTTGTATGTGCCCGTGTCTGGGCCTGGCCCTTGCACCCCAGCAGACCTCCATGCTTTCCCTGTGCGCAGCTCTTATGTGTTGTGTGATCAGGGCGCGGCGGCTTCTTCTCAGTTGTCCTTGGTGTCACAGCCCAAGCTGACAGCCATCACCCCCGTCTCCCGCCGGTACGCAGGATGTCAGATCATGACCCGTGCTGCTCAGTATTCTGAGCATTCATAGAGCATGGAAAGGGTAATGATCGGGCAATGATCGCCCCCGCCACTTTTGGCACCAGTTACTCTGCAGGGAGATCAATCAGATTTAGTCTTTACTTGGTTGATTCCTCTTTGAATTGTGTTTGCTGTCAGTTCTTGGTCGCTGGGATCAGAAGGGGAAAAAAGGAGGAAATATTCTAAACATCTTTTCTATTTCTTTTTAAACTTAACATTTTAGAAAAAAGTTGGACGCAACTGGAATATGAGGTGTAGGGGCTTCTCTTGTCTCTCGTGTATCACTGAGCGTGCTTCATATTACACATTATGGGGTTTTCATTTCGTGCAGAGCATTTCTGGGATGTCATGGTGCGTGGGCAAAATATTTTGTCAGTTAGATTCCATATTAGCCTGAGATAAAAAAAAAAGCCCTCTGTGCAGCCTCAAAGAAGTCTATGTGGCCCCTATTGGAGGTTGTAGGGTGCCATCAGAAAGAATCCTGTAGTGTACTCATGTATTACTGAGTGCCAATCAAATGGCTAAAACGTGTATTGTGGGGGAGTACAAGCTAAGATGCCATAGTGTGACCCTGGACAGCCTAACACCTGTAATGACCTGTAACCACCAAGCTCTGTGACTCAGCTGTGATCTGTATTCTTCAACCGCTGTGCCTCAACTCTGATCTGTATCCATCAAGGTCTGTGCCTCAACTCTGATCTGTATCCATCAAGCTCTGTGCCTCAACTCTGATCTCTATCCATCAAGCTCTGTGCCTCAACTCTGATCTGTATCCATCAAGCTCTGTGCCTCAACTCTGATCTCTATCCATCAAGCTCTGTGCCTCAACTCTGATCTGTATCCATCAACCACTGTGCCTCAGCTCTGAAGTGAATCCATCAAGCTCTGTGCTTCAGCTCTGATCTGTATACATCAAGCTCTGTGCCTCAACTCTGATCTGTATCCATCAAGCTCTGTGCCTCAACTCTGATCTGTATCCATCAAGCTCTGTGCCTCAACTCTGATCTCTATCCATCAAGTTCTGTGCCTCAACTCTGATCTGTATCCATCAACCACTATGTCTCAACTCTGATCTCTATCCATTAAGCTCTGTGCCTCATCTCTGATCTGTATCAATCAAGCTCTGTGCCTCAACTCTGATCTGAATCTGTAAACCACTGTGCCTCAACTCTGATCTGTATCCATCAACCACTGTGCCTCATCTCTGATATGTATCATTCAAGCTATGTGCTTCATCTTTGATCTGTATCCATCAACCACTGTGCCTCATCTCTGATCTGTATCCATCAAGCTCTGTGCCTCAACTCTGATCTGAACCTGTAAACCACTGTGCCTCAACTCTGACCTGTATCCATCAACCACTGTGCCTCATCTCTGATCTGTATCATTCAAGCTATCTGCTTCATCTTTGATCTGTATCCATCAACCACTGTGCTTCAACTCTGATCTGTATCCATCAACCACTGTGCCTCATCTTTGATCTGTATCCATCAACCGCTGTGCCTCAACTCTGATCTGTATCCATCAAGCTCTGTGCCTCAACTCTGATCTGTATACATCAAGCTCTGTGCCTCAACTCTGATCTGTATCCATCAACCACTGTGCCTCAGCTCTGATCTCTATCCATCAAGCTCTGTGCCTCAACTCTGATCTCTATCCATCAAGCTCTGTGCCTCAACTCTGATCTGTATCCATCAACCACTATGTCTCAACTCTGATCTCTATCCATTAAGCTCTGTGCCTCATCTCTGATCTGAATCTGTAAACCTCTGTGCCTCATCTCTGATCTGTATCATTCAAGCTATGTGCCTCATCTTTGATCTGTATCCATCAACCACTGTGACTCAACTCTGATCTGTATCCATCAAGCTATGTGCCTCATCTTTGATCTGTATCCATCAACCACTGTGCCTCAACTCTGATCTGTATCCATCAAGCTATGTGCCTCATCTTTGATCTGTATCCATCAACCACTGTGCCTCAACTCTGATCTGTATCCATCAAGCTCTGTGCCTCAACTCTGATCTGTATCCATCAACCGCTGTGCCTCATCTTTGATCTGTATCCATCAACCACTGTGCCTCATCTTTGATCTGTATCCATCAACCACTGTGCCTTAACTCTGATCTGTATCCATCAAGCTCTGTGCCTCAACTCTGATCTGTATCCATCAAGCTCTGTGTCTCAACTCTGATCTGTATCCATCAAGCTCTGTGCCTCAGCTCTGATCTGTATCGACCAGATTTGAGCCTCAACTGTGATATGTAGCTGCCAAGCTCTGCATCTTAAAGGAGTAGTCCAGCCCTGTGCAAATTTATACAAAGCACTGCTGCTTTCCAAAGCCTAACTGTGTGTAATCTGCTTACTGTCAGGATTCACCTGTGCTTACCCCTCCATGCTTTCATCACGTGACTGCAAACATGCTATTTTTTGCACTTGCAGTTACATGCTGTCCAACTTCTTATCCTCTTCTATCAATAAAACAAGCAGAGCTGAATCCTAATAATAGATGAACTACACACTACTTGGACTCGCCAAGTTTACAGTGCTCACGTAAAATTTTCACTGGGCTGGACAACTCCTTAATCTCTGATGTGCAGCCACCAAGCTCCGCGCTCCAACTCTGATATATGACCACAAAATTGTATGCTTCATTGCTCCTATGTGCAACTGCCTTGTCGTGTGACTCCTCGGTGATGTGCAACCACCAAGCTGTGTATCTTCCCTGTGGAATTGACAGGCTCTGGGTTATAACATCTGGTCTTAGCTCATGACCCCACAATCCCTCTTTGATTAATATCACTCTTTTTGGGGAACATATTGTCTCGATGCTGTAGCAAAAATACATTTATGTGACGTGCCCTTTTAATAAAATCATCTTGAATCCCTAAAGTTATTAAATTAAAGCAGCAATAAACCTAGAGATCTAAAAAAAAAAACCATTCCAGCAGTTTCTTCCTTGTTCTCTTTTTCTTGATCCTCTTTCTTACTATTCTGTAAGTTTCTGCAGCAGGAGCCTCTCCCCTCTGCTCAGCTAAACCTCACCCCACATATTCACCTGCCTAAAGATACAATTACCCCTGTGTTCTCCGCAGGATTCCTGCAAGTCCCATAGCTCCTGACAACCAGTGAGGACAGCATTCCCTCTGCTTGTATTAATTCTAGGCTTAAATCTCTCCTTCCTTGTAGAAGATGGAAGATCTCCTGGGACTATAGTGACAGTGCAGCTACTTCTACTTGGCTGATAAAGTATTCATGTCCTTCACTGAAAAGCACATTTGACAGAGGCCGAGGTGGCGTCCCTCACCGCGAAATATGAAATATTGTCCCGCATTTATTAAGACTGGCGTTTCATACCCGAGTCTGAATCCCGGCCAAACCGCGAGGCTTTTACTCCAGTTTTACCAGCTGATTTGCTTGCTGCAAATGGCTTAGAATTCTGGTGTCCATAATGAAAGTTTCCAGCGGCATTTACTGTAAGACGTTACTGCAGAGTAACATGGGCCGAGAGACACCGGTAAATGTGGCAACATTGGGGGAATTCATCATTCTCTACACAAGGTTTCAGGTGTCAAAAAGTAGCAAAACTGTCAGATGACGAATTTGCGAAATCTTTTAGGCCATTTTGTGCCGACTCCATCGCTTCTCTAAACAAGTGTTTGGAGCAGAACAACAAGGAGTATGCTAAAATGTGATCTAGAAAACTTGTATAAAATCTGCACCGGCTCCGACCTCGCGTACACGACGTTTTCTGACCCACAGACAGCCCAGAGATGCCTCCAGGAAATTGGTGCCGATTAATAACTTTGGCGCGCTTTTCTCCAGCTGACTTTTAATTGAAGACTAGCGGATGATTATTTCCCCGTCATTACCTAACTGCAGCATGGACGTCCATAGTTGACCACAAGGGACTTGCAATGTTAGATAACTTTTCTAAAAGACTTCTTTGCCTTCTCTAATCGATAGCGGCTGATTGTTGAGGATTTTGTAAAGCCAAATACTACAGTATGTATCTAGCCAAACATTGCTTGCCGGCTAGTCCGGTGCATAACTGGGAACGCTGCCCTAGCTCATAACATGGCATCTACCCATCTATGACGTCCATGTGGCTTACTAGAGCACACTGTATGGAGTGAGACAAGCTCCTTAATGGGGTCCTAGTAATGATATTGACCAGCTAAGGTAGGGTGCACCCTCTCTTGGGCAACCATCTATAAAGTCACCAGAATATGTACATACAGGAAACTTTTATCCATCAATAGCAATATATATTTATATAGATACATCCCGGGCCGGACTGGCCATCTGGCAATTCTGGCAAATGCCAGAAGGGCCTGTCTGGTCGTGGGCCACCTTGTCTGCTACATTGCCAACAGAATCCGTGTTCTCAAGACACCCATACTGTTAAGAGTCGTGACGGAACACCAAGTCGCTGACTCCATCACTTACCCCAGCATGCCATTGGTATCACACGGGAATCATTAGAAATATTGGTCTTGTAGTAAATCTTCCTTTCCTCCATCCAGGGTAATATTAGTAATATATCCCATCTGGTTCTTGGGGACGGGGGGCAACGTGGGCCTGTGTGATTTCCAATGCCAGGGCTGGATTTCAGCCCCAGCCCATACCTGGATACATCCATGATTATTTTTCAACTTCTTGGATCCAGCGTCGATAGCTACATCTTCCTTCTCTACGAGTCCGACAGCTCTTTAGCGAGTCAGGGTGCCATGGCAACCTGATAACCCTCCTGCGGCGTCTTCCCCTCCAGGCCACTTAGCTTGGCTCAGGTGTCGATCACTGCCTGAGAAAATCAGATAAAGCTGGCATCCATGCCAATATTATGGAGTTCATCTTTTTACAACTCTGCTATATCAGTGTACCAGCTCCGTGAGATTGGACACTGCTGCATACACAGATCTGCTACACCGCAGTGCCAGCTGTGCTTTATCCCTGTCTCCAGCTCTGCAATATAGGAATGTGCGGCAAAATAAAGTCTGCTACATCGCTGAGTCAACTCTGCTATATCATTGTGCCAACTCTGCTATAGTGAAGATTCTACAACCTCAGCTCTGTTACATCACTGAGTCACATCTGATCTATCCCTAGACCTGCTCTGCCTTTGACTCTCCTCTGCTGCTAAGCTCTACTACACCAGTACCTCAGTGCTAAATCTATCTCACATCTTGGTAGATGGCAGTGTTGCTACGCCTGCTGCAGCTGCTTCAGAACTGCTTGATCAGCTCCTGATGGGTCCGATTCTGCTCCTCCTGTTGCAATTGTACCACAACAACCTCTGCTGTCCTAACTGGACCGCCCTGCTGCCCCAACGCCATCTGTCCATGTCACATAACAGCTACTCTTCCGGACCAGGGCTTGGAGAAACCATAACAGATGAGTTCTGGGGCACAGATGAGTTGGCCACCCAGCCCTGGCAGCTATGGTGGGATGGTGGCTGTGTTCCCACCGATTATCTTGTGGAGAGAGTGGCAATGTCCTTAGGGTCACCTAGATGTATAAACCTACAACCAGTGGCGGATTAAGTGGACTATGGGCCCGGGGCTGTTCATAAAACCTGGGCCCCTGTACCCCTCTTCCCACCTGAGCGCTGCGGTCCCCGTGCGGGAATTGACAGCCGTACGGACCGCAGCACTTGGTTTGCTGCGGGTCCATACGGAAAACCCACCACCATTCCACCACGTGTGGACATGGCCTAAAAAGACGTTGCACATAAGCTGTAGGCCTACGACCAATACGCACAAAATCGCCCAACGTGATCCTGGCCATAGGGGATCCACTTTAATGTCCCCACTTTAAATTGAAGTCCCCTTACTTCATCCATTGCAGTCCCCTATCACCCACTCACTTCATCTGCAGTGCCGCTTCATCATTTGCAGCCCCTTATCCCCCCTTCCATTTCATCATGTGCAGTCTCCTTCCCCCCCAACTTCATGTGCAGCCCCACTCCCCCATCATCATGTGCAGTTAATTTTACCCCCACATCATGTGCAGTCCCCCTTACCCCCACTTCATGTGCAGTGCCCCTTACCCCCAATTCATCATGTGCAGTCCCCCTTACCCCCAATTCATCATGTGCAGTCCCCCTTACCCCCAATTCATCATGTGCAGTCCCACTTACCCCTTAATTCATCATGTGCAGTCCCACTTACCCCTTAATTCATCATGTGCAGTCCCCCTTATCCCCCACTTCATCATGTGCAGCCCCACTTATCCCCCACTTCATCATGTTCAGCCCCACTCACCCCCCTTCATCATATGCAGCCCCACTCACCCCCCCTTCATCATGTGCAGTCCCCCTTATCCCCCACTTCATCATGTGCAGCCCCACTTATCCCCCACTTCATCATGTTCAGCCCCACTCATCCCCCTTCATCATATGCAGCCCCACTCACCCCCCCTTCATCATGTGCAGCCCCACACCCCCTTCATCATGTGAAGCCCCCACTCATCCCCCTTCATCCTGTGAAGCCCCCACTCACCCCCTTCATCCTGTACAACCCCAGTCACCCCCCTTCATCCTGTACAGCCCCACTCACCCCCTTCATCATGTGAAGCCCCCACTCACCCCCTTCATCATGTGAAGCCCACACTCACCCCCTTCATCCTGTACAACCCCACTCACCCCCTTCATCATGTCTAGCCCCACTCAACCCCCTTCATCATGTGTAGCCCCCAGTCACCCCCCCGTCATCATATACAGGTCCCAGTCACCCCCCCTTCATTGTGTACAGCCCCCACTCACCCCCTCCCCCATTTAATTCATTTTATAAATAAAAAAAATAAAAAAAGTTCCCCATACTTACCTCACAGCCGGCTCGCTCCCCAGCAGCGCCTCTGCTTTCAGCATCCTCCGGGACATGTCGGCGCGTGCACGATGACGTCATCGCACACGCCCGACATCTGACCCGGAAGTACAGCCGGTCAAGGTGACGGCCGTGCACCGTGTGCCGTGCACAGCTCCCGGCCCCGGCCTCATAGAATGTGACGCGGGCGGCTGTCTGCTGCCGGCGGCGTCACAGCACAGGGCACGGCCGGCCCTGTACAGGTGCTGGGGGAGCGGCCCGGGGGGCATTTGCCTCTCTGCCACCCGGCCCAGCCCGCCCCTGCCCCTGGGCCCCCAAAAAACCTTGGGCCTGGGGCGACCGCCCCATCCGCCCCTATTAAGATCCGCCACTGCCTACAACAACCAGATGTCAAAGCTTCCGTCCTCAGGGCCTTGGCATGTCTTTACAACTAGCTGTGGGAAAGGGTTAATTGGGTGGGTAGAAGCAGATAAAATCCTGATCTGAAGAGCTAACCATCTAAGAGATAAGTACACAGGGACTGGTGGAGAGTAAAACAGAGCATCATGGGTTGAGCCGATGGTTTAGGAGGTAGAATCTCCGCCAAGTTATTGTCCTCATTCTTCATACATTTTCCTAATTTTTGCCTGAATATCTCATAATTATCTTTTTCCTTCTCCCCCGAGGTCTCCAGACAGTGAAATGTATTCATTGAGGTTGACAATAAGACAGTTTTTGGCCTCTGATCTGCAGATATTCAATCCCATTGTTTGATAATATAAGACAGAGCCGTCTCATGACTCCATAATCCTCCTCCATATGGATGAGTCCTCAGTCCCCTGGATGTAATCCAACCTGAATGGGACCATTTAAGAATCCAGAGTCTTGAGATCACAAGGGGCCAAAAAAGAAAAATCCTGTGTTCTTAGATTGCTCAGGGAGAAAAAATGACAGAAATCATTACGAGCCTCCATTGAAAGGACTGGAGGACTTTATGCCGGCTTTCTGTTCAGAGACATTCCTTCCTTCTTCTGTATAAGGGACCCAGAGCCATGGATAGACGTTCCTTCACGGTTTGCTGCCATAGCCCCTTATTTATATACCTTGACCAAGGCCATTCAACCCTCACAGAGTCTCTGGGAATTATTGTGAGACCTTCTAAACTCCCAGGAGAGTTGGCCAATCTTCTAGACACCACTGAGGCCTCCTCACACCTTGCACTATTCTCTTTTTCACATAGAGCTTTGCTGTCTGACGCACATTCAATGGTAGAGCGAAAACTGGAAGCTAACAAAGGAGGCGCAGTTATGCAAAAAAAGAAATCTGAAGACTTCCATAAGATCTTCCGGATAATATGGTCACGGAATGACTTCTTGGCAACCACTGAAAGGGCAGAATGAAGTTCATTTCCTCCCGGCAGCGGGGCTCTCAGTGCAGCACCGGGTAGGTTCAGAACCCTACGCACCCGGCAGGACCGGACATTGGCTGAACTCACAAATCTTATATTTATGATCATCATATTCATTTAGGAAGTTTGGGTTCTTGCAACAAGGTGGACTGTCTATATATTTGGCATGGCGTCTGAAATTAAAGGGTTGGATTGGGGTCGGTATTTTGTATAAGTGGTCTGTCTGCATTTATTGGGTCTTCAGTCTATATTTAGGGAGTCTGGTCTGCGGCCTGCCCTTACAGTAGGTGGTCTGTCTGTATCTATTGGGTCTGGAGTCTGTATTTAAGGGTTCTGGTCTGGGGTCTGTATTTAGGAGGTCTGGTCTGGGGTCTGTATTCACAGTAGGTGGAGTCTGTAATTAAAGGGTTGATTGGGGTCGGTATTTTGTATAAGTGGTCTGTCTGCATTTATTGGGTCTTCAGTCTATATTTATGGAGTCTGTGTTTAGGGGTCTGGTCTGCGTACTGCACTTACAGTAGGTGGTCGGTCTGTGGATGTGGAGTTTGTGTAACGTATGGTTTGGTCTCTGGATTGTGTTTTGGGCACATGCCGTCTGTAATTCTTTAGGGGGTTGGTCTTAGTTCTTCATATACGGGGACTGGTCTGGAGTCTGTATTTACAGTAGGTGATCTGCCTGCATTTAGTGGGTCTGAAGTACATATAACGAATGATTTGCTTTCTGGACTGAGTTTAGGGCTCCTGTGTTGTGTTATGGAGTTTGGTCTGAATTGTTAATTTATGGGTCCCCATACAGTATAATGAGCACCACATAGTCCTCCATACAGAATAATGGGCACCACATAGTCCTCCATACAGAATAATGGGCACCACATAGTCCTCCATACAGAAAAATAGGCCCCACATAGTCCTCCATACAGTATAATAGGCACTACATAGTCCCCATACAGTTCAATGGACAACACATGGTCCCCCATACAGTATAATGAGCCCCATTTAGACCCCCATACATTATAATAGAACCCACATAGTGCTCCATACAGAATAATGGGCCACACATAGTGCTCCATACAGAATAATGGGGCCAACATTGTCTCCCATACAGTATAATGTGCCCCATATAGACCCCCATACATTATAATGAACCCCACATAGTGCTCCATACAGAATAATGGGCCCCACATAGTGCTCCATACAGTATAATGGGCACCACATAGACCCTCATACATTATAATGGGCCCCACATAGTGCTCCATACAGAATAATGGGCCCCACATAGTGTTCCATACAGTATAATGGGCCCCACATAGACCCCCATACATTATAATGGGCCCCACATAGACCCCCATACATTATAATGGGCCCCACATAGACCCCCATACATTATAATGGGCCCCACATAGACCCCCATACATTATAATGAACCCCACATAGTGCTCCATACAGAATAATGGACCCCACATAGTCCCTCATACAGTATAATGGGTACCACATAGTCAGCCCTACAGAATAAGGGCCCAACATAGGGGTGGCGGTTCTTGTGTTGTGGGCCAAATATAATCACTCTGCGGGCCAGATTTGGCCCACGGGCCAGAGTTTGTCATGTATGCTATAGAGCGTTGATGGTAGATGGAGGAAAGGGGGCTGTAGATGCTGGAGACACAAAGTAACAGGATCGAAGAAGTAGAGTGGAACAAACAACATAATAAACATGGCTATTCAATCCATAGAACTGAGTAGATGAAGAGACTCAGTACAGTGATGTAACAGAACACAATGACTTAGCAGAGTTGAGTAGGTTTGGAGGCTCATTGTATTCATACAGCAGAGTTCAGCAATGTAGCAGAGCTGGGTATGTCAGAAGTCACACTGTGGCAGCGTAGCACAGTTCAGCAATGTAGCAGAGATGAGTATGTCAGGGAGCATACAAATGGCAGTGAAGAAAAATTTTAGTGACAAAAAAATCTTGGCATGTCAGGAGTCACACTGTGGTAATGTAGCAGAGCCCAGTGACATAGCAGAGCTGGGAATGTCAGGATATACACTGTAGCACCGTAGCAACATAGCTGAACTCAGTGATGTTGCAGATCTAAGTTTGTGCGGAGTTACACTGTGACAGTATAGCAGAGCTGGGTGAGGTAGCACAGCTTGATATATCATTAGGCACACCAAGGAAATGTATCAGAATCCAGCGATGTAGCAGAGCTGGGTGTGCCAGAATGCATAATACGGCAAAACTGCTGCCAGGAAAGTGTCTACAGTATTCAGATGGACGCAGACTACCGGAATACTAAGGTGATGGTGAGCCGCCCCCTGAGTTGGCATAGAAGGTTGCCCTGGCATCCCGGAGCATTGATGAACAGAGAGCGGGTGGTAAGATGACGAAGCAGTGCCTGGTGCCGTATGTAGGAGTAGTAACAGCTGGGTGCATATATTCTGGATTAACACACAGTTACACAAAAGTGATAACTAAAAGTCTCCTGATACCTAAATGTAAGAACAGTACTGTGAGATTTCTGATTAATTTATCGTTCTGTGCAGAAAACAAGGGAAGGATCTCCAGAAATGATCTGATGCCTAAAGAAAGGACCGTCACAGTTTTGCAATTTTTTATTCATTATTATGGAGCTTTAATTTAATTATATTAAAACATCGCCGGTCCCCTTCACCCATGAAATCCTTAACACGGACCCCAGGAAACAAGCGACCGAAATGGAGTCCATAGTGATTTATTACAATTATTGTTTCTTTTTAATTCTTTTCAGCCAAAATCTGGAGAAGTTCAGTGACAGAAAAAGGATAATCGGGAAGATGAGGACGTGTCCTACTCAAAAATGCCAAAACCCGGAGGACAAGCTCTGCCGCGGCTGTAATGGCGGCCATGTAGGATGTCACCGAGCTTTCCCAGAAGAAGACGCCGAAGAAAGAGCCTAATAGAAATTCCAACAAAATGGGAGAAAAGGTCGAATAATGGAAATACATACTTTATTTTTTTTTTATATAGCGCTAACATATTCCACAGCGCTTTACAGTTTGCACACATTTTCATCACTGTCCCTGATGGGGCTCACAATCTAAATTCCCTATCAGTATGTCTTTGGAGTGTGGGAGGAAACCCACACAAACACAGGGAGAACATACAAACTCCTTGCAGATGTTGTCCTTGGTGGGATTTGAACCCAGGACTCCAGCACTACAGGCTAACCACTGAGCCACCGTGCTGCCCTGTACCGTATCATTTTATTTTTTTGCCTTTTAAAGTACGGATCAGCCGCCATAATGATCCGGGGTTCACCCCGTAATGAGAAGAAGCTTATTCTTAGAATACGTTTTTGTGCATTGTGTTTCTGGGGTCTGTATTGGGGCTTCTGGTAGGAGGTCTGTATTTCTTCAGGTGGTCTAGTCTTGTCACTATATGAGGTTTGTACTTCTTCAGGGGGTCTATTATTAGGGTTTCACTATATGGGGTCTGTATTTCTTCAGGGGGTCTATTATTAGGGTGTCACTATATGGGGTCTGTATTTCAATGATTTCTGCTCTATATTTGGCAGTGTTGTATTTTACATTTTTTAAGGGTCTGTATTTAGGTGTCTGGCCTCAGGTCTGGATTAAGAGAGGGGTCTTGAGTCTGCTCTGGTCCAAGGGGTCTGGTCCGTGCATTGTATTTAGGCAGCCTCGATCTGGACTTAGGGGGTTGACTTGGGGTCTGTATTCACAGAGGGATCTTTTTTTGTGCATTGTCTTTAAGGAGTCTGTAGTTTGCATTTCTTTAGGGGTTTAGTCTGGACTCTTGATTTATGGGACCTGGGGTCTGTTTTTAGGGGCCTGGTCTGGGCTGCAGATTTAGGGGTTGCAGTCTGGGGGTCTGCAATTTTTATCTGGTCTGGGCTGGAGTCCAGGTTATGAGACTGCTCTGGTCTTTGCATGTTGTTTAAGAACTGTGGGGTCTGCATATTTCAGGAATTTGCAGCTTGCATTTGATCAGGTCTGGGTTTTGTATTTGAGGGGTCTGTTCTGTGATCTGCATTTTGGGGTTTAGGTCTGGAGTCTGGGTAAGGGGTGCAGGTCTGGAGTCTGGGTTCGGGGTGCAGGTCTGGGGTCTCTGTTGGGTTAGGGGTGCAGGTCTGGAGTCTCTGTTGGGTTAGGGGTGAGGGGTGCAGGTCTGGAGTCTCTGTTGGGTTAGGGGTGCAGGTCTGGGGTCTCTGTTGGGTGAGGGGAGCAGGTCTGGAGTCTGGGTTAGGGATGCTGGTCTGGGGTCTCTGTTGGGTTAGGGGTGCAGGTTCGGGGTCTCTGTTGGGTTAGGGGTGCAGGTCTGGGGTCTCTGTTGGGTTAGGGGTGCATGTCTGGGGTCTCTGTTGGGTTAGGGGAGAGCAGGTCTGGAGTCTGGGTTAGGGATGCTGGTCTGGGGTCTCTGTTGGAGTAGGAATGCTGGTCTGGGGTCTCTGTTGGAGTAGGGATGCTGGTCTGGGGTCTCTGTTGGAGTAGGGATGCAGGTCTCAGTTCTTTTGTCCTGATGTGTTCTTATGAAGGGGTCATGTCCCATATTTGTGATTCAGATCCATGGATTGTGAAGTTGTCTTGTATTAGATACAGTGTTGCACTTTCACAAACTCAAATCTTCAGGTTCTTTCTCATGTTCCTTCTAATAGATGGCAAATATGAATGAAGGCAACGAATTTACAAAATGCCATCATGTATGATGCAGATTTCTTCTCGATGATCCCATCTAACCACCTATGGGGCCATTTTTTTTAATTCATGTATTTGGCCTTGAATTCATTTTTGCAATTGGTTTTCAATAAAAATGTTGCATCGTTTTGCTTTTATAGACTCTTTGTTTTGCTGAACATTCAACTTTGGGACGATCTGTGGTCATAATTCAGCTCCGAAATGGATAAAAAAAGTTTGAAACTTTCCCATCAGAATGAGCTCGCTGACTGATACTCAGTTCACTCATTCTGCAGATAAGAATAGACAGTGCAACACACCGGATATAGAATGCAAAATTGGTGCAAAACTTTTAAAGAAACCCAATGGCAAAGATGATTTGTAGCCAAAAAAATGCATAAATAAAAAAATTGTGCGCAAAGGTGGGCAAACCTGGTGCGACCCTTCCTGGCTGGGACGTTCAGGGTTAAGGACTGCAGATAAGAAGCCACGATGTAAACGACACGGTTTGTCATGCTGCGTCTCTCCGAATCCCCCCTGGAACCAATTACGACTTCTTTGGCCACCAATCAAGGTAATTATGTAGCATCTTCTGCAATGGAGGCAAAAAATGTCAGGAAGGGACGAGCCGAAGCGGGAGGAGGAATGAGTCTCGGGCTCGCCGTTAATTTTCCTTTACAGGCTACAGGGGAGCGGATCAGCGTGAGTTTGTGGATGGCGCTCGCTACGTCGGATTCTTTGGTCGCGCTGTCAGCCCTGATTTATACGTTTATCCTTAAAGGGACAATTTATTTTGCTGATATTAGAAAGCCGTGATATACGGCAGGCGGCGGCGGCAGCTCCATCCACCGAGTACGGCAGCGGCGACGCTCGCAGCACTGTCATAATCACCTTCTGCCGGAGCCGGCGCTTCTCACCATTACTAAAGCTCCTTGTCATCTATCACGGCAAAACAAGGGTCGATAATGCAGATTCCAGCATACACCGCCGCCTGCCGGGGCAAAGACGGAGACCCCCGCTGAGGCCACGCTGATGTCACCCTCCAAATAGTCTAATATCTAATCCATTCATCACAGGACCCCATTATACACTGAAGATCCGTCAACAGCAGCTTGATAATGATTTCCAGGCAATACATATAAAGATATATGTAAATAGCAGCTTGCTGATGGTTTCCACACCACCTAGATTTGAACAAGAGAAGGATGAGAACAAGAATGTAACGCATCTGCTTGGTCACTTTTGGCAAATTAATGGGGAGATCAATACGTACGGCCTCCTCTCCGTTTCCAGCATCGCTATAGAGGCGCCATGTTCTCCGGCTAAATGATGGGACCTATATCTATCAGATCTTTATGGCCCGTCCCTTTAAGAAGTCATCAGACTAATGATTCTAAAAAAAAAAAAATACAGTAAGAATTGCAGATCCGTCAACAGCAGTCCATTGTTTCCTTCCCCAGAGCAAAGATATTAAATAGTAAAGTAATAAATTTGAGAATGAAAAATATCAGTAGCAGCTTCCTGATGGTTTCCCTGGAACTAGTTTCCACGCTGTAGAGACCTGACCTAAGAATGTGGTGCGAGGATCAATAATGTAATGAGGATCTCTGATAAAGATCTGGTAAAAATGACCTTTTTGATGAATTTCTAGAAAACAAAAAATGATGAGAAATTCAGATCTGTCAACATCAGCTTGTTGATGGTTTCCAGAGAGTAACTTTCCTCAATTTTAAACTAAGAAAAAGACAAGGGCATCAAAAAATAAAGTGAAGCTATAATAAAAAAAAATGCATTTTATATAACTGATGTATTTTCCATGTTGTTCCCTTAAAATCTGAAAATGATCAATTGTGCTGAGACTAGCTGCAACTTTTTTAAAAAAAAAAAACAAAACTTTTTCTCCTTTATATCTTCACGAATCAGTAGATTGATGGGCCTAGCCAATAATCTAAAAAAACACAGCGACACCTTCGTACTTATGGCCGTCCCTGGAAACGCAACGTAGATTGTTGATATTCCTGGAAAACATAGCAGCTTTTTTCCCAGAAACAGCGCCACTCCTCTCTCTAGGTCGTGTCTGGTATTACAGCTTAGCTCAATTCCATTGAATGAGAATGGGCTGCAATACCAGACACGACCTGTGGACGAGTGCGGCATTATTTTTGGAATAAAACTGTAATATATATAGCGTCTCTTTTACAGGAAACTATCCCAGTTATTCAAAAATCAGTCAAATTAAAATAGCGCCACCTAATGGTAATAACTTGATGAAAACATTTTCCAATTTACCTTTAGGCTGGGTACATTTATCATGGGCACTTTCCCTTTAAATATCCATCCTTCCGCTCTGGAGGACGCCCTGCGCTCGTAGACCTGACCCCTAAAATGTTTTTTCGCCCAGTCCTGATTTAATAAAGCTGCTGTTTCGGATGTAAATATGGATGTTTTAATGTGTTTCTGCCGCCAGTCCACGCGCCGGTAATCAGTCTGTTCCATCAGCTTTTCATGTGGCTGAGGGATTATTAAATTTGGTCTGATGAATAGAAATGACATTGTAACCACAGTATCATCTCGTTTCATCATTTCATGGCTCCATTTATTGCGCGAGGCGGAGTCTCCGCTTGTCGCCTTGTGTTCTCATTCCGCAGCTAATGTTCCTTATAATACATTGATTGTAGGAGCGCTGATACTTTATTCTTAAAGGGGCAGCAGCGCTATAACTAGACGTGCGTTGTCTGTGTGACCGATCTGTGATCACAGCAGCAGCAGAAGTCCCCAAATCCTGTTCCAGAACCCCCCCCCAATTGCATATTTGGCACACTTTTTTTTACATGTGCGCTTCATGCTTGCTCACCACAATTGTATTTCTCGCCGATCAATTTGTGGCGCACTTTTATTTACAACACTAACGAGTGCGCTTCCTGCGGTCGCAGTGCTCCGATCAGAATCTGCGCCAAGGGACGCTATTTTTTGCTGTAAGTAGAGAACGGACGTCGCAGTGTTAATGATGTCCGATTTTAGGAAAAAAATAATACCGTAATAGTATAGAGTGGCTTCATAGGAAGGGAGGAAGCGCATTAGGGGAACGGACGTCATGGTGTTAATGACGGCCATTTTTCTTTTGCACAAAAAAATATTTAGCTCCCAGCAGATTCTTAGCGCATTAGTGTAGTGAACGTCGCTGTAATTGCTTTATACAATTTTATTTTTACTTCTACTGATTTTTCTTTTCATTTTTTTCTTCTAAGTGTTTCTTCTAAATGTTTCTTTTTTAATTTTTTCTTTTTCTTTTTTCTCTACTTGTTTTTATCTACTTCTTTCTTCTGTAATTTTTTTCTACTTTTTTTCTCTACTTTTTTCTCTAATTCTTTTTCTCTACTTTTTTCCTTTATTTTTTTCTCTACCTTTTTTCTCTACTTTTTTCTTTTATTTTTTCTCTACTTTTTTCTCTAATTTTTCTTTACTTTTATAATAAATAGCACTCTTTACACAAGCCCCACACATTTACACGCGTAAAGCTTCCTCACTGGTTAGGGTGTGTGCACATGTTGCGGATTCTGCTGCGGATTTTTCCGCGCAGATTTGGCTAAATCCTCAGGTAAATCCACAGGTCAAATGATCTGCGTTTTACCTTCGGATTTAGTGCGGATTAGCCTGCGGTTTTCCCCTGAGGTTTGACACCTGTAATGGAGAAATTGCACAAAAAAGTCCTATTTTTGATAACTAGCCAAGGTAAAGCTGACAGCTGCGGGCTTATATTATCAGGCTGAGAAGGTCCATGGATATTGACCCCTTCCCAGCCCAAAAATACCAGCCTGCAGCCACCCCAGAATTGGCACATCCATGGTTGTGAGTATGGGGAGGAAAGAAGAGTAAGTAAATGAGAGAAGGAACTGAAAAGAATGAAGAGTGGGAGAGGCACATAGCTGAGGCCGAGCCCTGATAACAACTGTGGTAGAGCAGCTCACTCGGCTTGACACAGAGGTAGGAATAGAATACTGTCACTTTAAGAACTTGCTTGGTTTATTAAAAGCAGCATAAAACAAGCTAGAAAATAAACACGGCCCTCTGGGCAAAACAACAAATAAAACAAAAATGCTCTACACATACATATGTGTGGAGCTGCATGCTGTGCAGCGCCACAGGTTCAGTCTTTTCTCCTCAGGCCCAAACCTCTGGAGAGTCCTCTCTCCTGCCCAGCTGATTAAGCCAGAGACCATGTGACTCCCACCCCATGCGACTGATCACATGACTATGACGTCATACAGGTCCTGTCAGCGCATGGCGATGCCGGCTCTGCAGGTGGAGATAGGCTGCACAACCTCCTACTCACTCTATGGATGTCCACATAAAAAACAGACCATTATACAACTTAGCTTAAACCTCACAGCACCTAGTGTGCTGGAGGAAAATACTCTGGGTTTCACATCACTGACGCCATTAAGCGTAGTGACACATATCTCCCCTCCAGTACTTTACCAGTGACTCTGTCACACAACACATAGCATTATCCTTCTCCACCATCTGTACAGGAGGCACAATACTTTATGGGAGTAACGTCCTCCTGGAATCACCAAACCCAGACTCCTCCATCAGACGCAGATAGAGACGTGTGATCCGTTACGGCACAGAACACGTCTCCTCCAGAGTCCAGTGGTGGCGGCTTTACACCACTCCAACCAACACTCGGCATTGTGCTTGGTGATATACGGCTGCATGCAGCTGCTCAACCATGAAGCTCCCGGCAGGGGCGCAGTGTTTGTGCTGATACCAGAGAAGGTCTGGACTCTGCCGTTACGGGGTCTCCACTTCGTGGCTGAGTTGCTGCTGTTCATTCCACTTCCATGGACGGACTTGTTACCCCAGAGGCTTCTGGTGCAGAGTGGCGCTTCTTGTCGCTTGTAATAGGGCCACCAATGGATCTGACGTCCCCGCCACTTGGAGCTTTCACCACTGAGCACAATCCTGGTGCCTGAGCCTTTAGGGAGGAAGCTGTGATAGATCGGAGGCCACTCTGCCGAAGTTTTATTTCTGGTGATGACCTGTACATTACACGGGCACTATATGCTACAATGTCGCCAGGAGATGGATGCAATAGAAGGCTCTGTACAGGGCACCAAGGGCTGCTGGTGGATCTCAATGGTCTTACTCTAAGTCTACCTTCAGCCATAAAAACTATGAAACCATCCAACCTATAACCTGCCCTGCCGTCTATGCACCATCTAAGCCCTGCACTCCATGACACAGAGCAATCCACAGCGCGATCATCCTAAATACGAGCTGAGGTCAATGAGACAGACCAGATCTGATTTTCTCCAATCGGAGATGGTCCTTGGGAACAGTCGCCTCGCTGCCCTCCCTCTGCACTGAGTAATCTTGGACGGGCGAGCGCTCCTGGACAGTCACCACGCTGCCAGCTGCACAGCTTGGACCTGAAGCTGCACCCCCATCATTAATTAGGGCTTCGGGGACGATGCAGGTGGGACAAAGTGCAGATACGGCGAGTGAGCAGAACCCGATCCAAGAATTCAGAGAAGAGCAGTGTCAGGAGTAGGAGCCGGTGCCCGGAGCCGCGGCCAAGCCATGTTGTTTTAATCCATATTTTAACAAGACAGAATTACTGCACAGCCAGCGATTTATAATGCTGCGTGAACAGCCGCGCACAAATACACCCAGGACCGACAAATCCAGAGCCCAACGTGTGGCCTAGCTGTGAACCGGTGCTGCCGAGTACTCAGGGCAACCGCTCAACTTACTATTCCCCAAGAATGGGACAGGAGCAATAACAACAAGAGGTCACTGGGCTTTCTGGACAATCTGATGCAGAATTCATGGAATTGTACACACTAATGACGTCAATCACTTCATTAGAAATGAGTCCGGTGGCCAGGGAAGCCTGCGGCGGGATAAGCTCCATCAGTAAACTGCCCAAAAACCAGATGAGACCTTCCAAAAAACTTAAAAAGGAGCCATATTTATTATTTATATATACTGCTCAAAGAAATAAAGGGAACACAAACAGCCTGTTGCAAATGGAATAGAGTTCCCTTTATTTTTTTGAGCAGTATATTATATTTGCATATATTATCATATTATATTTCGTTCTCACGTTGTTATGTCTCATTTTATAAACACTAAAATCATGTTTGCTTTTGCAGCTGCTGCTTGACATTGATTTTATTGGAAACAAAAGATGAGCAATTCCAATTATTGTTTCATGTGGATTAAATATGAAGTATAACATGTCACGAAAAGACATTTATTAGGTTCCGATATCTCTCCAGACCCTGAAGAAATAAACAGAGTAAAGGGGATAAAATATAACAAAAATATTTAGTCCTCATCTATCACTTGTCCTCACACCGCCACCGCTCCCCGATCCCCCACATCGGGCTTTAGAGTGCCAAAAGATCCAAAAACTGCCACAGGAGAACAGAGAGCGGCGGCAGTGTAAAGAACGGCAGCCTAGGACAGGAGAACATATCATGATTCCTTATTCAGACTCCTTTCTTGCACACATTTTGCAACAGAATCCAAAGTTTTGTGGGAATTTGTAACAAATTTGATTTCATCAGAATAAAAATGAAAGAAACATCTCAAGACTGCTGCATCAAACTTATTAACCCTGTGGGAAATTTTACTTATACTGTAGCAATATTTTCTCCAGCAAAAACTAACTTCAAAAGACCCCGCACAAAGTAAATCTGCGCACACAAATGTTATAAGGAATTTGTAACTATTTGGAGAAATGGTTTTTAACGGCACAAAAATCACAACAATGCAGCCGCTCACGGCAAAGCTGTAACACTGCTACGTGCAACGTGACGCTAGCTAGAAAGTTATGTAGTTACATTCTCACAAGTGTGAACAATTAATTAATATATGGCAATTACTGCATTAAATGGATTTATTTATACAGTGGGTGCAGAAAGTATTCAGACCCCTTTACATTTCTCACTCTTTGTTTCATTGCAGCCATTTGGTAAATTCAGAAAAGTTCATTTTTTATCATTAATGTGCACTCTGCACCTCATCTTGATGGAGAAAAAACAAAAATGTAGAAATTTTTACAAATGTATTAAAAAAGAAAAACTGAAATATCACATGGTCATAAGTATTCAGCCCCTTTTGCTCAGTATTGAGGAGAAGCACCTTTTGAGCTAGTACAGCCATGAGTCTTCTTGGGAATGATGCAACAAGTTTTTCACCCCTGGATTTGGGGATCCTCGGCCATTCTTCCTTGCAGATCCTTTCCAGTTCCGTCAGGCTGGATGGTGATCGTTGGTGGACAGCCATTGTCAGGTCTCTCCAGAGATGTTCAATTGGGTTTAGGTCATTGTCTTGTTGGAAGGTGAATCTTCGGCCAAGTCTGAGGTCCAGAGCACTCTGGAAGAGGTTTTCATCCAGGATATCTCTGTATTTGGCCGCATTTATGTTCCCTTCAATGGCAACCAGTCGTCCTTTCCCTGCAGCTGAAAAACACCCCCATAGCATGATGCTGCCACCACCATGTTTCACTGTGGGGATTGTATTGGGCAGGTGATGAGCAGTGCCTGTTTTTTTCCAGACATACCGCTTAGAATTATCACCAAAAAGTTCTATCTTCATCTCATCAGACCAGAGAATCTTATTTCTCATAGTTTGGGAGTCCTTCATGTGTTTTTTTAGCAAACTGTATGTGGGCTTTCATATGTCTTGCACTGAGGAGAGGCTTCCATCGGCCCACTGTGCCATAAAGGCCAGACTGGTGGAGGGCTGCAGTGATAGTTGACTTTGTGGAACTTTCTCCCATCTCCCTACTGCATCTGTGGAGCTCAGTCACAGTGATCTTGGGGTTCTTCTTTACCTCTCTCACAAAGGCTCTTCTCCCACGATTGCTCAGTTTGGCTGGACGGCCAGGTCTAGGAAGACCTCTGGTGGTCCCAAACTTCTTCCATTTAAGGATTATGGAGGCCACTGTGCTCTTAGGAACCTTGAGTACTGCAGAAATTCTTCTGTAACCTTGGCCAGATCTGTGCCTTGCCACAATTCTGTCTCTGAGCTCCTTGGCCAGTTCCTTTGACCTCATGATAATCATTTGGTCTGACATGCACTGTGAGCTGTGAGGTCCTATATAGACAGGTGTGCTCCTTTACAAATCAAGTCCTATCAGTTTGATTACACACATCTGGACTCCAATGAAGGAGTAGAACCATCTCAAGGAGGATCACAAGGAAATGGACAGCATGTGACTTACATATGAGTGTCTGAGCAAAGGGTCAATATATATCTTTGACCCGTTAGCCATTAAAAGGTATCAACCACTGAGGACTCTCAATTCTAAATATTCTTGAGCAAAGGGTCTGAATACTTATGACCATGTGAGAGTTCAGTTTTTCTTTTTTAATAAATTTGTAAAAATTTCATTTGTGCTATTTTTCAGACAAGATGGGGTGCGGAGTGTACATTAATAAGAAAAAAATGAACTTTTATGAATTTACAAAATGGCTGCAATGAAACAAAGAGTGAAAAACTTAAAGTGGTCTGAATACTTTCCGTACCCACTGTATATTAATTATTATTATTATTGCTATTGTTACAGAATGCTGCAAATAATTTATTTATTCACCAATTAATTAAAGTGTACCTGATGTTTCAAGTAACTTTCCAGGATGATCATGTATGCACATGAGAAATAACCTTATTTCTGGATATTATATGACTGATATTATGCATTTTCACCAGTTTACTCCTCTGCAGACTTTATCTCTGATTTCCTGATTGACTTTACTTGAGTATACCTTTAAAGTTCTAGTAATTTTCTGTATTTACTGACCTGTCGCAAACACTTTTCTGATGACTGGTTATTCCACAAGATAACAAGGTGACCTGGAAACGATTCAAGGTGATCCCCTGACGAAGCTGCTTGAGAGAAACCAAGAGAGTGTAAAGATTCTTTCACGTTTGTTTACTCTTTGATTTTATATGTACTTCTTTGCGGTTTTGCTGCCTTCAGTCTGAATCTACAATGTGCACATTCAAATAAGAACAAGAAAAAACATTGGAAGAACAGGGGTGTCCAGAATTTTGACCGGAACTTTACATCTCAATATTGTATGTTACACTTTCTATCCACTCGCGCTTAAAGCTTCTACTTTACAGTTTATGATGCTGACATTTGACTTCATCCTATTAAAGAACGGGCTCAGGATGACCCCAAGTCTTTTATATTGTAGAACTTAATGCAGCTTACAGACCTGCACAATTTGCCTCGATTCTGATAGAACAGAACACGGCGGCGATATCTTTTTCTTTTTTTTTTTTAAATTCACTGTAGCAAAACTTTGTGTGAAACTTCTAATCATCTCCAGGCATGCACAAATATTTATGGGCTTCTACAACGAACCTTTAAGTGAAGAATTACAATAAGCAGCCTTCTAAATATTTTATTCCTGGGAAATGTTCGGCTGCAAAGACGTGGGTTTAATATTCAGCAAGGCAAGACGGGAGGCGAGAGATGTTGACTTTATCTTGAAGCAATTTTACAAATTAGGCCGGCGAAAATAAATCAAATAACGGAGCCACTTACAGAATGCAAGTGGATTGTACCGACCCAGTATCAAGTTCTAATTAAAATTCACGCTCTTACTGCGAATATCCGTTACTCAAAATATTACACATGTGAAGGAACAGATCCCCTCAAAGATAGACCTGGGGCTATACGTGTTGTCTGATTTTACAGTGTCCTGTGGTTACGTGGTCGTCACATAGATGACGACACAATGTCCTGTATTATACACAGCACGTCTATGGTAAAGACGGTAGAAAATAATGAGTATATGATAATGTATAGGAAAAATAATCTCATCCAAAGATGAAACTTTGTTAGATCTTTACTGTAAACGTATGTATGAGCAATATCAAGAATATAACTACTATAATACTGCTACTATGTACAAGAATATAACTACTATAATACTGCCCCTATGTACAAGAATATAACTACTATAATACTGCCCCTATGTACAAGAATATAACTACTATAATACTGCCCCTATATACAAGAATATAACTACTATAATACTGCCCCCTATGTACAAGAATATAACTACTATAATACTGCCCCTATGTACAAGAATATAACTACTATAATACTGCCCCTATGTACAAGAATATAACTACTATAATACTGCCCCCTATGTACAAGAATATAACTACTATAATACTGCCCCTATGTACAAGAATATAACTACTATAATACTGCCCCTATGTACAAGAATATAACTACTATAATACTGCCCCTATGTACAAGAATATAACTACTATAATACTGCCCCTATGTACAAGAATATAACTACTATAATACTGCCCCTATGTACAAGAATATAACTACTATAATACTGCCCCTATATACAAGAATATAACTACTATAATACTGCTCCCTATGTACAGAAATATAACTACTATAATACTGCTCCTATGTACAAGAATATAACTACTATAATACTGCCCCCTATGTACAAGAATATAACTACTATAATACTGCCCCTATGTACAAGAATATAACTACTATAATACTTCCCCTATGTACAAGAATATAACTACTATAATACTGCCCCTATGTACAAGAATATATCTACTATAATACTGCCCCTATGTGCAAGAATATAACTACTACTATAATACTGATCCTATGTACAAGAATATAACTACTATAATACTGCCCCTATGTGCAAGAATATAACTACTATAATACTGCCCCTATGTACAAGAATATAACTACTACTATAATACTGATCCTATGTACAAGAATATAACTACTATAATACCGCTCCTATGTACAAGAATATAACTACTAACATACTGTCCCCTATGTGCAAGAATATAACTACTGTAATACTGCCCCTATGTACAAGAATATAGCTACTATAATACTGCCCCTATGTACAAGAATATAACTACTATAATACTGCCCCTATGTGCAATAATATAACTACTGTAATACTGCTCCTATGTACAAGAATATAACTACTATAATACTGTACCCTATGTGCAAGAATATAACTACTATAATACTGCCTCCTATGTGCAAGAATATAACTACTATAATACTGTCCCCTATGTGCAAGAATATAACTACTATAATACTGCCTCCTATGTGCAAGAATATAACTACTGTAATACTGCCCCTATGTAAAAGGATATAACTACTATTATACTGCCTCCTATGTACAAGAATATAACTACTATAATACTGTCCCCTATGTACAAGAATATAACTACTATAATACTGCCTCCTATGTACAAGAATATAACTACTATAATACTGTCCCCTATGTGCAAGAATATAACTACTATAATACTGCCTCTATGTACAAGAATATAACTACTATAACACTGCCCCTATGTACAATAATATAACTACTGTAATACTGCTCCTATATACAAGAATATAGCTACTATAATACTGCTCCTATATGCAAGAATATAACTACTATAATACTGCTCCTATGTACAAGAATATAAAAACTATAATACTGCCCCTATCTACAATAATATAACTACTATAATACTGCCCCTATGTACAAGAAAATAACTACTATAATACTGCCCCCTATGTGCAAGAATATAACTACTATAATACTGCTCCTATGTACAAGAATATAACTACTATAATACTGCTCCTATGTACAAGAATATAACTACTATAATACTGCCCCTATGTACAAGAATATAACTACTATAATACTGCTCCTATGTACAAGAATATAACTACTATAATACTGCTGATATGTACAAGAATATAACTACTATAATACTGCTCCTATATACAAGAATATAACTACTATAATACTGCCCCTATGTACAATAATATAACTACTGTAATACTGCTCCTATATACATGAATATAACTACTATAATACTGCCCCTATGTACAAGAATATAACTACTATAACACTGCTCCTATGTACAAGGATATAAATACTATAATACTCCACTCATGTACAACAGTGAGGAATCGAAAGCACGCCGCCGCCACCAATATGTGACGACAGCGCCAGCACCCTGTGCCACCAATACGTCACGATCCCACCACTGGCACCAGTATATCAGCGGACAGAGGGATGCGACGCACTGCCGGCACACGGCTATCACAGGCACAGTTGGAGCTTAGTTATCCCGCCACTGTTACCATGTGACAAAAATATACACTAAGCTAATCTCGCTCTAACAATTTACTGCAGGGGGGTTATTTTGGATGCCCCACCACTGCTATCAACCTTCCAAGAACTGCAGGGATTTATGTATATCCCACTTTCTCTGTTCCACTTTGGAACTCGCAGCTCTCCGGCGCCCCCGTTACCCTCAGGTCAGTCAGGGAACTGCACCTAGGATAATTAGTCGCCACAACTGCTTGTTGTGCACGGGCAATTAGGCTACTGCAGTAATGGAATTATCAATGCTGTGGCCACAGCCCCCCTTATTCAGCATATAAGACCCTTCTGTACTGCCAACTAGCCCAACCAACCGCACACACCACGCTGCCACCAGCCACGATTCACTTATTCAAACAATTAATTAAGAGGGTCCGTGGCAAACCCTCAAATTAGTAGCGATTATCTAAAAAAGGCGCATAGTTCGTTTCTTAGAGGATGGAGGCAGACTGATAATTTGATCATTTATTTCCAAAAAGCTGGGCAGTGATTACACAGATAAAAGTTGTTATAAAGTTGAGACATTAAATATGTACAATGTAGTATAAAACAAAAGGATTAAAAAGAACAGAGATTAACACTTAGGCTGGGTTCACACGTAGGGGAACTCTCGCGGAAATTACAGCGAGAATTCCGGAATTCCATTCCGTGGGAAAATCGCATTTTAAATTTCCGCGATTTTCCCGCGGAAAAACTAGCATTTTGCAGGCGTAATTAGCTTGCAGAATTGCTAGTGTTTTCCAGGCGATCTGTAGCATCGCTTGGAGAACTGATTGACAGGTTGGTCACACTCGTCCAAAATAGTGTTTGACAAGTGTGACCAACTTTTTACTGTTGAGGCCGCCTATGCGGCATCAATAGTAAAAGATAGAATGGAAATAATAATAATAAAAAATATTGTTATTCTCACCTTCCGACATCCCGCGCAGCCTTCCCGCCTCTCTCCACGCTCCCGGTCCCAGTAATCCTTTGAGACAATTACCGCGATGCATCTCGCGAATGACCACGAGACTTCGCGATCCGCGAGAACAGACGTCATTGCTCGCAAAGGCTTACTGGGACCGGCAGCGTGGAGAGAGGCGGGAAGGCTGCGCGGGACGTCGGAAGGTGAGAATAACAATATTTTTTATTTTAAATTCTATTTTTTACAGGGATATGGTACCCAAAGCCCGGAGGACAGTCTCCTCTCCTCCAGACCGTGGCTACATCCACAAATGTTCTGCTTACTTTTCACATGTTGTGCACAGCCACATGCGGAAAGTAAGCAGAACAATGCATTCCTATGGGTGCGGGATCGTCACGATTAGGCGAAATTAATGAGCATGCTGTGTTTTTACCGCGAAGCAATTCCGCCGCGGTAAAAACCGCAGCATTAGCACAGCATTGCGGAATCCCATAGGAATGCATGGGATGCTTATTTTTCGCATTTTCGCACGGCAGAAACCGCAGCGGAAATGCGAAAAAAGCACCACGTGTGAACTCAGCCTCACATGTGCTTTGTTGGTATGAGGCAGACTATGTGGCTCGGGGGAGGGGCGGCCAACCACACATCCCAAGACATCCGCACGTTTTGTCAGCATCAAACTCCAGCTTCAACTGACGGATTTTTCCAAGGGAATGCCTTATAGCCTCTGCTGTGTGACATCATGGAAGAGGCAGATTGGAGAGGGTCAGCCCCCTACGCTTGGATTTAGAATCAAACTACAAAACTTAATATAACTGTATCTCATAGGAGGAAGTTCGCACAAACACGCACATGGTATCATTCTTTGTAGTTTGTTGATTACAATAATTCAAAACTAAATATGCAGTAGTTTGGACACACCGTTTAGAAGGAATCCATATCTCAGTTTCTGGGGGTGCTAGAACCATGAAACTTAGAGGGTAGAACGCTGGGTTCGTTGCCTACGTAGAGATGTGATTATTATATCTCTGGCGCGTATCGTTTTTGCAATATGACTTGTTTTAATACTACTCATATTGATCCCAACACATGTCTAGAGAACAAAAGACTTTCGTTCCTGGCTGCAGGGAGGGGGGAAGAGAGAATCCTCATTGTGATCTCAGATTTCACTGAGCTGCAAGCAGGAAGATGCTGGTGTGTGTGTTGTGGGGGAAGAGGGGGGTGGCAGCTACATGACAGGCTAATCTCCTCAGTGTGTCTCAATGGGAGATTCTAGAAAGTCCTGCAAAATCATATCTTACATTACACCTCCACCTTTTAGTTGACAAAAAGGAGAGAAAGAAATAGGCCATGAGCAGGGGATCACCCTGAATAGGACATAGCATATATAATACAAATCTTATTAAACACAGCAAACAGCAAAAATTCTTAAAAACATTAAAAATACACAAATAATACAATGCTCATAATAGAGCAACCCACCTGCTACCAACTATCACCCTCACTGAGAATGATCTCTATATCCCTAGGTCCATGTAAACAGGATTCTCAATAGGAGAATTAGTAAGCCCAAACATAGGTAATATAGAGCATATGAGTCAGAAACACCAATAATATACAAATACAATGAAAAAATGATGCAATTCCAACCCAATAATTACAAAAAACAGTACAAGGGATAATATAAACCCAAGAAGATGCTGATCACTATGAGGTGTACAAAAAAGATAGAAATGCACACTAAATAGACCTCATATATGCGTAGAGGTACCCCAGCCCAAGATCAGGCATAGGGAACATCAAGGACCAGATCAGCCAGACCATTAGGGGCTAGAGAGGGTCTAAGTGGACAGAGAAAATCTCCATAACCACCCCAAATGATAACCACACATACAAATCAGCACAATACAAAACCCATGAGAAGTGAAGTGGGGCAGGTAGAGCCAGAGACCCGACGCGTGTCGCCACCCTGACGAAGCCACCTACTGTTTAGCCGGAAGGTCTGTGGGCCTCTCACTCTTCTGAAAGAGTTCCCTATGTTCTAGAGTTCAGAGACCGTCTCGCCCAGCTAGCTTCCTTGGATAAAGAACATCAGCGAATGGCCCAGTCCAGACACAAAACCTGGTATGACCGTAATGCCAGGAACCGGGAATTTATGGAAGGACAACAAGTGCTCATGATTACTGCTTCCCCTGCCAACAAGCATCAAGCAGTGTGAGAAGGCCCATATCTGGTTGTCAAGAAAATTAATGACACTAACTATGTTATTGCCCTGGACTCTAGTGGTCGACGACAGAAAACTGTCCACATAACAAGCTGAAAGACTATCACGACCGATCTCTGCCTGTTCTAGCTGTCTGCCACCCCCCTAGTGATACCGCCGCCGACGAGTATCTCCCAGATCTCCTCCAGGTTGCCCAAGCGGGAGGATCACTGGAACAAGTGCCCCTGGGCTCCCATTTATCGGATATACAAAAGGCCGATATTGTCGCCGTACTAATGCCGAGGGCTGCTGCTTTCTCCTCAAAGCCGGGGAAGACTACTCTCACCAGCCACCATGTTGAAATCCCCGGACAACGCCCCATCCAGCAGGCTGCCTACTGGGTTCCAGAGGCTGTTCAAGGCATGATAAAGAACGAACTGGATGAGATGAAACGACTGGGAGTTATTCAGCCATCTCACTGTTCTTGGGACTCTCCTGTCGTCCTGGTCCCCAAGAAGGATGGTACAACATGATTCTGCGTTGATTACAGACTATTAAATGATGCCACCAAGAGTGATGCTTATCCCATGCCCAAGATTGATGATCTATTGGATCGTCTGGCCAGTGCCCAATTTGTGACCACGTTAGACTTGAGCAAGGGGTACTGTCAGATAACCCTAACGGAGGACGCTCGGGAGCGCTCGGCCTTCATTACTCCATTTGGGCTTTTTGAGTTCCTGGGAATGCCCTTTGGGATGAAAACTGCCCCCGCTACTTTCCAGAGACTGGTAGATCGACTGTTACAACAATGTCAGGACTTTGCCTGTGCTTACTTAGATGACATTGCCATTTTTAGCACAACCTGGAAGGAACATCTTAATCACTTGGGCATAGTGCTAGACTGTATCCTTACTGCAGGACTGACCATTCGTCCTGATAAGTGTCAAATAGGGTTGGCTGAGGTGCAGTACCTCGGGCATAGAGTAGGGGGTGGGACCTACTCTAATTTGTTTCAAACTTCAGCACCTTGGCCAAGCCCCTAACCGACCTGACCCGCAAGAACATGCCTAGGAATGTGACGTGGACGACTGCATGCGAGGATGCCTTTTCAGCGTTAAAGACCGCCCTCGTCACTGCTCCTGTCTTGGCTGCCCCTGATTATAAACACAGGTTCCTCATGCAGACGGATGCATCCACCTTTGGGATTGGGGCCAAGTGAACGCCGCCGGAGAAGAACATCCTGTTGCTTTTGCCAGTCGGAAACTACTGGATCAGGAAGTTGCCTATGCCACTATTGAAAAGGAGTGCCTTGCCATCGTATGGGCGCTAAAAAAATTGCAGCCATACTTGTATGGCAGAGACTTTACAATTGTTACAGACCACAACCCCCTCACATGGCTGAACCACGTATCAGGGGATAATGGAAGATTGCTGCGGTGGAGCTTGTCCTTACAACCCTACAGCTTCTCCATCCAATACAAGCGAGGAAGCCAACACCAGAACGCCAATTGTCTGTCTCGACAAGAAGAACCATAGGCTCCCCAGGCCGACCTACCCCTGCCACTGTACAAGGAACTATAAATGACTGAGCAATGTGGACTAAAGAGAGCAGGCCAGAGGTCTGTGTAGACTTCATGGCATGCTCACTTATGGGGGGGAGAGGTTGTGATGGTGTGATATGCAATGTGGATTTCATTTTGTGTATATTTCTATTTCACTGATTTTCATAGTGTTTTTCTTGTTGCCCGGTATGTCTATAGCCTGACTGTATCTGTCTCTTGATGACCCCCTGCAGTTCCTTAATCCCCAAGGCTCCTTTGTCTCCTCAACCTGTCTGACTACCCCGGGACATAAGGAGGGGGCTGGGGAGGACAGGAGCTGTACACAAGGAAGGGGGTGGGGAGGAGAGGATGTGGACAAGTCATTTCCTGTGTGGAGAGCTTCGTAAAGACTGCACCCCAGAGAGAAGGACCCATTTTATCCTCTGGCTGCTAGAGCTTTGGAATCTCATCTCCCTGGACATTTTATCCTGTTTCTGGACTGCATTCTTGTTCTGGACTATTGTATCCTCAGTGTGGTGGATTGTTTATGGACCTTCTAATTTTGCCTGTAATAAAGGTCTTGGGATTGTTCACACTTCCCTCTCTCTGTTGATTGTGTGGTATCGGAGAAGGACCCCGTGACATTATGTATTTCTAGGAAGTGAGGAAAACTAATTAAAATCCCACTTGAATCAGAAACTCCCTTTATTGCCTAGGTGATTAAAACAGGATATCATTTGTGGGAAACAGACATATAGTCTAAGATTTTGTAGATTCAGCAAACAGTAGCCCTTTTGTTACAAGGTAGCTCTTGCTCCCATGAAAAGATCCTGATGGAAAGGGTCCAGCCGTGGTGTCTCCATTGTCCAGATAGGAATATTGGGATCTTTATCCTTCCCATATTTACAAGATATATATTTTCGGCATTGTAGCAGAGGAGCGAACATGACGCACTCACTCACATTGCCGAAGGGCCACTAGAGTCCCTGTAATTGAATAACACAAAGATGGATAATGCTATACCTGTCATATTTGGTTTCTTTGTGAAGGTGAAATTGTGATTAAAAAAAAACATGACAACAATTTTGAACTCTTGGAACCTTTAGAAGCAAATATATCTTCTTGTATGTTAGGGATTTCATAAAAACCTGAAGTGCTGAGAACATCCCACAAATTTGCCCCAATTGATGTCATTTGCGAAGGTGTGTGGGCGTATCTTAGTAGCTATTAAAAAGAAGTATCTGTGGATGGATCAATTGTCAGTACTTAGGACACATACACTGCATAGCTCTGGAGGTTCTGTCCATTTTCCAATAGGAGTGCTTCATTTCGCCAAGCTCTGAGCCATTTCTGTGACCAAGTTTAGTAAGTTTCTTGTTTATCCTTTTATTTTATGCAATTGTGTTTATTTTATTGTTTTGTTTCCATTTTGTATCATATTTTGTACTTCTTATAAACACTGCCTATCTAATTAAATACATAAAATGTTATAATTTTGTTCCTCCTCAGTAAACCGCTCTTCTTCGCCATTCGCTACCTTTCAAGGGTGAAAAATGGGCCTGTAAAACGATTGGTGGTGGCAGCTAATAATCATTCTTGGGTTATTTTGGAGTTGGCAGTGACCATACCGAGGTAACTGTATATATCCCATGCATTGAAATTGATTGTATACAGTCATAGTCGAAAGTGTTGGCACCCTTGAAATTGTTCCAGAAAATGAAATGAAAATGAATTTCAATTGCATAAGTTTTGTCATACACACGTTTATTTCCTTTGTGTGTGTTGGAATAACAAAAAAACAGAGGAAGAAATGAAAATTGGACATAATTTCACACAAAACTCCCAAAATGAATCAGACAAAATTGTTGACATTTTCTAAAAATTGTGGATAAATAAATTGTGCCAAGTAACAGGTGTGTGCAATATCAAAATTACAGCTGAAACCAGATAAAATGGGGAGAAGTAGACTCAATCTTTGCATTGTGTGTCTGTGTGTGTCACACTAAGCATAGAGAACAGAAAGAGGAGAAGAGAACTGTCTGAGGACTTGAGAACCAAAACTGTTGAATAATATCAACAATCTCAAGGTTAAAAGTCCATCTCCTGGGATCTTGATGTTCCATTGTCCACTGTGAACAACATATGAATGAGGTTTACAACCCATAGCACTGTCGATAATCTCCCTGAACGTGGACAGCAGAGAAAAATCGATTCATTTTAGCAATGTAGAATAGTCCGGATGGTGGATAAGCAACCCCAATCAAGTTTCAAAGAAACTCAAGCTGTCCTGCAGGCTCAGGGGGCATCAGTGTCAGTGCAATCTATCTGTCAACATTTGAATTAAATGAAACGCCATACCAGGAGATCCTGGAGGATCCCACTGCTGACACAGAGAGAAAAAGCTAGATTGCAGTTTACCAAAATGTAAGTAAGTGAAAATGCTTCTGGGAAAGCCTCTTGTGGACTGATGAGACCGCGATAGAGATTTTTGGTGAAGCAGGTTATGATGGTGTAATAGGCTATGTGGATATCATTTTGTGTATATTTCTATTTCACTGATTTTCATAGTGTTTTTCTTGTTGCCTTGTATGTTTACAGCCTGACTGTATCTGTCTCTTGATGAACCCCCTGTAGTTCCTTAGTCCCCAAGGCTCCTTTGTCTCCTCTGGGAGGCCTGCAAACTGCCCCAACCTGTCTGACTACCCCAGGACATAAGGAGGGGGCTGGGGAGGACAGGAGCTGGTCAAGTCAGTTCCTGTGCGGAGAGCATCATGTGGACACAGCACATCAGAGAGAAAGGGAAGCGAATGGACACATTTTATCCTCTGGCTGCTAGATTTTTGGACTCATCTTCTTGGACATTTTATCCTATTACTGGACTTCATTCGTGTTCTGGACTATTGTACTATTGTATCCTCAGTGTGGTGAATTGTTTATGGACCTTCTAATTTTGCCTATAATAAAGGTATTGGGATTGTTCAGACTTCCCTCGCTCTGTTGATTGTGTGATACCAAAGAAGGACCCCGTGATACACATCATTCTATTATTTACTGAAATTGGAAGGAGCTCTACATAGATAAGAACATATTACCTACAGTCAAATATGGTGGAGGTTCAAAGATGTTTTGGAGTTGTTTTGCTGTCTCTGGCACTGGTGTCATGACTGTGTGCAAGGCATCATGAAATGTGAAGATTACCAAAGGATTTTGGCTAGCAATGTAGTGTCCAGTGTTTAAAAGCTGGATTTGCGTCATGCCCAGCAGGAAAATGACCCCAAACAAACAGTACTTCAAGAAGCCCATAGAAATGGATGGAAACAAAGTGCTGGAGAGTTCTGAAATGGCAGTGATGAGTCAGGATCTAAATCCCATTGATCACCTGTGGAGAGATCTTAAAATTCCTGTTGTGAGAAGACATCTTCAGACATGAGAGACCTGGAGCAGTTTGTAAGAAGAGTCGTCCAAAATTCCAGTTGAGCGATTGATTGCAGTTATGTATTCCAAAGGGTGCACTAAATATTAAGTTCAGGGTGCCAACAATTTTGTCCGGCCCATTTTTGGGGTTTGTGTGAAATTATGTCCAATTTGCCTTTTTTTATCTGTTTTTTTTTTTGTGTTGCTCCAATACACACAAAGGAAATAAACCCGTGTATAACAAAACGTGTGTAACTGCAATATTGTGTCTGTGAGAAATGCTTCATTTTGTGGCAGAATTTCAGGGGTGCCATCACTTTTGCCTATGACTGTATGCCTGAAATGACATTTTCCGTTACTCGTTGTTTTGCTGCTCATTATTTTTGCTTCCCATTTTTTCTCCGTAGCTTTTTTCTCGGCTCTAAATCCATTTCTGCAGCTGCACGGTGGTGTGACCGTCTCTCAGCATGAGCCAGTGGACAACCAGGGGGCAATATTACCATGTAGAGAGGGTTTGATAAATGCCTTTCACCTGCCGCTCATTATGTGTATAATTAAGCACCGCCAGTCAGTGCGAGCGCGGATATTGAACAGCTAATGGCTGCTGTGATGGGTAAGAGCTCGCTCTTGATGTTTTTGAGTGGTGAAGGGCACAGAAGGGGATGTAGGAGAGTAAAATCCCATTATAGTCGTGTGAAGTCTCAGTTATCAATAACAACCATTCCTCCTCTGCCTCTTTATTGTCGGTGAGGAGTTTAGTATTATACACAGCAGCTGGGAGGAAAAGTTCCATCTCCGTCACTTATACCCTCTGTGTCTGCAGAATCCTCCCTCCTGATGTAAGGAATTCCTGCAGACAAGGAACGCTCTGTGCGGAGAGTGGGACGACGGACCACAACACTGACCGCGGCTTCACTCCTTTCTTATAGTTTTATATTTTATATTAGAATTTTTTATACATTAAAAAAAATCAATATTGCCCAAGAAGTTACATAATCCTGAAAAAAAAAAAAAACTTATTGCAATTGGTAGAGATAAAAGAACCGTTACTAATGTGAAATTCACCAGCTTTGCTGAATTTTTCTATAACTTTAATTCAATAAACGTAATTACCCCAATTTCCCCGAAAAGCTGTGTGCAACACTCTAAGGTATCCTAGGACTGGAGAGTTCACTTTCCAATAGAATCACAGCCTTATTACTGCCCAAATGACCTCACCGTATGTGGCTATAGACAAGTGGATGGTAGATCTTCTTTATTGCTATCGGTAATGTTTATTCAGTGTTTTGTGGCTTTTTCTCCTTATCTCTGCTGCAGAACTGTGACGTTTTCTCACCATCCAGATTCACCACACAATGGCTGTTGCATTCTCTGCCTTTGCTTTTATACAGGCTATCATTGTCCCTCTTGATTGGCTGAGCAATGCCCTGAGGTGTGATAGCTGCTAAGCATTATGGGTCGCACCAGATGTCATGTGAGCCTTCTCTGATGTCTGTAAATTGGAGTTGACGATTATTTTTGGAGATTTAAATGATTTAAATGGCAACTAGTCTTGATTTTACTGCATTTAGCAAATTTTCAAGAATTCATCATTAATTCGATTTGCTCATCTGTAGTAATTGCAGATTTTAGGGTCGATGAATTCACCCCCTCGAATGGCCATCATCACTGGTGTGTCAGTATCCTATGCTGGTGTATAACGTTTTACCATCCTGTACACTGAAGAGCCCGACAACTCATCGTCAGCACACTAGGCTCCTCAGGTCACGGTGTGGCGCCTCTCTGTATGGCATGGGATGCTTGGTGGGAAGATCTCCGCAATGTGGCGGATCGTTCTGCACACGTTATGGGCCCATACTATAGGCTCATAGATTACCATGGTACTATAGGCTCATAGATTACCAAGGGTACTATAGGCTCATAGATTACCATGGGTACTATAGGCTCATAGATTACCATGGGTACTATAGGCTCATAGATTACCATGGGTACTATAGTCTCATAGATTACATGGGTACTATAGTCTCATAGATTACCATGGGTACTATAGTCTCATAGATTACCATGGGTACTATAGGCTCATAGATTACCATGGGTACTATAGGCTCATAGATTACCATGGGTACTATAGTCTCATAGATTACCATGGGTACTATAGGCTCATAGATTACCATGGGTACTATAGTCTCATAGATTACCATGGGTACTATAGGCTCATAGATTACCATGAGTACTATAGGCTCATAGATTACCATGGGTACTATAGTCTCATAGATTACATGGGTACTATAGTCTCATAGATTACCATGGGTACTATAGTCTCATAGATTACCATGGGTACTATAGTCTCATAGATTACCATGGGTACTATAGGCTCATAGATTACCATGGGTACTATAGGCTCATAGATTACCATGGGTGCTGCATCGCTGCTTCATACCCCTCTCATGGGTTAATCAGAGATGTTCCCTCTCCTTCCCAAAATATGGCCAAAGGCTTCAATGAATCACACAATTAAATGAATAATTAAAAACATTTTTAGGATTTTTTAATGTCTTCATTTTGCATCAAATTTATTCTATGAAAATCAGATTTTCTCCCTGAGTAGAAAGAATGAGCCCAAATCAAGTTTTAGGAGATTCGCTCAACACTAATTAATACAATAGTGATACAAATGATCAAAATCTTTAACAAGCTGCAAAATTCATCACGACCCACGAGTGGCCACATTTATAAGAACATAGAATAAACGTCTCCTGACAGAGTATCACAAATTCATGTTCTTTCAATGTTTCATCCCATGATATGCTGAGCCCAGTGAAGGAAGGACACATCTGCAAATGTGATCTTACCGGAACCCCACTTCCATGACCCATAGGGGAGATATTAGCGCTTCTTTTTCTGGTGGATCCAATCTCTCCAATTATTTTAATTTAGTGTCATACATGGAGCAAATGTAAAATTAGGTGGTACCCAACTGGAGATAGATGGATCTCATGGCCCCAGGTCTTCATAAACTCCTCCAAAGCTCCGTCCATTTAATTGACGCTCCCACTCTTTTAGAACCAGAGATATTTTCAGTGTGATTGTAACTTCCCAGGAATAATCTGCTCCGGAACATTCGCAAACATCCTGACATCAGCGTTAATTCTTGAAACTCCAAACCCCTTCTCCCTCAGTCCCCGCTGAGTTTTGCAGCAAATAATTGTGTCTTTAGGGTTCAGCAGCAGAGATTACATTTTATTTCAACTCTTTACATTGTAAGAAGGATAATCTGTTAAAAAGAAATTAATGAAAAGTCTCAGAAATCTGAGTTTTCTTAAGATCCATTAATTGTATTAATTAGGAGTTCTAGGAATGTGCAAAAGTTCCTGTAGCCTGTGATAAGCTATTAATTAGCTGGGTCCAGGTGCTGAGACCCCAAAAGATCTCTGAAAGGGCTTAGCTAATGCTCCGGTGCGTTCAGAGTGGTGTATGGTCCCATAGACTTCTATGAAACCCACTGGCGAACAGAGACAGAAGAGGCCCCTGTGCAAGGACAATATATGGGCCCTTTGCAGTCCAAAAACTCATCATAAACCACATTTCCACCTATTTTGGAGGTAGTTATGGCCCCCTTACTTCTTGGCCCCTTGGCAGCTTCCCAATGGTAGGTCCATCCTCCTGTAGGTTTCTCTTCGCTCTTGAGTGGCTTCATGAGTGTTCTGGATTAAGCGATCGGTGACAGTCTCGGGACTCAGATCGCCAATAATTAACAGGAAGGGCTAAAACATATAAAAACTAATTACAATTTTAGTTAAGAATTTCCATTACATTGATTAGTCCTTGCCAGAAGAGTAATTTTGTGGTCCAACTAAAATCTTCAACAAAGCCCCTACAATCACTTATTTAATAGTTTTTGACTTCCCAAATAAAGCAAAGGGACTTTTTGTGGCCCGAAGGCTCCAGTGCCCTGAAGTCTCAGCGTTCCCTATGGTTATACCCTTGTCCTGGTGGCTGGAGGGGGTGATTGGACCACGCTACACTCACACAGAATTCTTTCCCTGTGGATGATGCAGAGGTATTCCCTGGATTTCTGCTCCTTCTGCAGCCACAGGGATTAGAGATCCGTCTGATCCTGGCTGTTTAACCCCTTAGATGCTACAGTCAATAGAAATGTATATGTGACATGCACAAGTGTGAACAAGTCGGTAAGACAATGTCCACACCACCCAATGGCTGAACCACAACAAGAGAGCACAAAATGACAAATTTGAAAAAATACTCTGCAGTAAAAGACATATAAAAGTAATCAGCAAGTGCTGTATAACAAATACAGGGTATTTAGTCGACACATTTTTTGCAAAAAATACATACCAAGCTGCTTCACCACTTCACGGTAACCCTTCACGAAGCAGTCCCTATCTAATGTATTCAAAACCTGAACATGTGAACAGTGTCTAAATGAACAGGATACAGACAGGCGCTTCCCAGTATATGGGCTTGTTGGTGAAAGACAGCTCATTTATGTGCATGTCACAAAGGAGGAGGGTGGGGTCTCCCAAACCGTGCTGAGCACGGAAAAAATGGATTAAAAACATATATGTGACATGCACAAGTGTGAACAAGTCGGTAAGACAATGCCCACACCACCCAATGGCTGAACCACAACAAGAGAGCACAAAATGACAAATTTGAAAAAATACTCTGCAGTAAAAAACATATAAAAGTAATCAGCAAGTGCTGTATAACAAATACAGGGTATTTAGGACACATTTTTTGCAAAAAATACATACCAAGCTGCTTCACCACTTCACGGTAACCCTTCACGAAGCAGTCCTTATCTAATGTATTCAAAACCTGAACATGTGAACAGTGTCTAAATGAACAGGATACAGACAGGCGCTATGTTTTTAATCCATTTTTTCCATGCTCAGCACGGTTTGGGAGACCCCACCCTCCTCCTTTGTGACATGCACATAAATGAGCTGTCTTTCACCAACAAGCCCATATACTGGGAAGCGCCTGTCTGTATCCTGTTCATTTAGACACTGTTCACATGTTCAGGTTTTGAATACATTAGATAGGGACTGCTTCGTGAAGGGTTACCGTGAAGTGGTGAAGCAGCTTGGTATGTATTTTTTGCAAAAAATGTGTCGACTAAATACCCTGTATTTGTTATACAGCACTTGCTGATTACTTTTATATGTCTTTTACTGCAGAGTATTTTTTCAAATTTGTCATTTTGTGCTCTCTTGTTGTGGTTCAGTCAATAGAAATGGTGGCGTACAAAATGTTAGACAAAGGCACAAACTTTCCCTTGTCCAGAGGTGACAGTGGATCTTCGTGGCTACTGGGGGGCTAACACCGGCCCCCATATCTTCTATCAGTATCTGCCTATGAGACCGAGCCAAAAGAAAAATTTTATTTCAGAAAGTTTTATTTAAAAAGTTAATTTCCCCCCCGAGAAAAAGAAAACTTTATCATTTTTTAAAATAAAATGACACTGGTACTTCTGTAATTATATAAGCCAGACTAAACACAGTTAATTATTTAACCTGAGCGTGACTGATCAATAAATTATAAATAAATTATATGTGTCCCAAAATGGTAGCAAAAAAAGCTGCATCCCATCCCTCAAAAAACATGAAACTACATTGGCTGAAAAATTACTTAAACTTATTAAAAAAAAAGTGTCATTGTTGGTTTTGCCGCCAGAGGATGTTTGTTTTTTTCATTTTCACAGCTTCAGTTCTTAAGAATTTCTCCTTGTTCCTTTCACACCGCCTTCAGCTATTAATACTTATATTAGTAATAATGGATTTTTATGGTTTTACTGATGAGAATTTTCCTTACTTTGGTAGATTATGGGTCGTCCTCCCAGGGCTGTGGGGTACTCGGTACCGGGCCGGTCTCTCAGATGGGAATGTCACAGCAGCGGTGACCCGGTCCGTGGCCCTGGGCGCCCACGTAAAAGGGAGATTGAATGGTGGAATGTAGTTGATCAAATGAATAGTTCGTGACGCCACCTGTGGTGTTCGGCAAAGAAGGTGTTAAGTCGACGCTGCATGCAGATCCTCTGGGACTGATGGAATGGCGCAGCAAAGATGTTATAGCTCCCCACAGGTGGAGCTGTAGTCCCAGGGCAGTGTAGATGTAGAGGCAAAGGGAAGGCGTAGGTGAGGCAATGTCGGGCACCAAGATGTAGCAGTGCTGGGTGTGTTGGTGGAGGAATAAGTGGAGGACACCAGAGCATGTAGTTCCAAAGCTTACTCACAGTCTGTTGTGCAAACAAGTGCCTGCCTCCGTGCCGTGTCCTCTGGGTCAGGGACTCAATCAACCTTCAGGCCAGATGGAATTCTCCTTTCCAACACTCCGCCAACATGTGCCTTTCTCAACGTCTCCTCTTATAGCGCCTATAAATGAAGTACTCCTAGTACTGAGTTCCTCCTGTTCAATGTTCGTATGAACTTTCCTTGTACGGCAGACAGCTGTAGCCTGCTTCGGGGACTCCTTGCTTCCTAGTCCCAGCTCACTTCTCTGATGCTGTTGGGCCCCCAAGTCTGATGTGGGAATAAAGTATTATTAACTTCTACTCCTCCGGTGTCTGCTGCAGGTTCATTAGTATCCATACAACCTCATGGACCGGGCCCCGGCCTTGCGCTTAGAACTTCTAGGAAGGGTTCTCTTTTCACCCACGTCCTCTGTTCTCTTTTACTCCTCACGTTCCGTACTAATCCTTTCTTTCTATGGAAAAATCAGGTTTCCTTTCTATGTCTCTTTCCTGTGCCAGCAGACCCAGGTCACTGTGGCCTGCTGCAGCACTTCCTTCATCCATCCCTCTCCCGGGGATCTTCTCTGTCTTACTCTCTGTCCTTCTGCCTCCTCACTCACTCTCAGTGACTGAAAGACTGACTGACTGAATGACTCCTGAATGACTGAATCCTAAACTCTTCCTGCTCCTTGTAATATAAACTAACTCCACCCACCTCCCAGCATGTTTTGTGTTCCAAGCAGGGAGCCACCAATGGGTGCTTTGCTATACTCCAATCAGGGAGCCGCCGAAGGTGCTTTGCTACACTACTTTGTGGTGTGGGGTGCAGGTGTTGGAGTGTGGTTGGGAGTCTCCACCTTACCTGGATGGTGGGGCACCACACCTCAGGAGGAGGAGTAGTACCTCTGTGGCGACTGAGCCTCAGGGGCACCACATACCACCCCATTAAATACAGCACGTCCGCAGGCTGCAAGTCAAACAAAGTTGTCAATATAGGAACATACAAAATTTTTATATTACATAACGAACATACCTTATACTAAACTTCCCAATGTGGGAGGCACTGTTTCTTGAACGTTACAAACAAGTTAACTGCCTATCTATATTTAAAGTTATGTTACTTAATTCAAAGTGCTATAGCAACAGATTCACTATCAACTCGAGCAATACATTTGCTAGCGACACATTTCTTTTCTGTTTGTCTTTCACATTTTTATTTAACTCTCACATCTTTATTCAAACTCTGTGACGCATTCACTATATTTCTTTCTCAATTAGACCTTATAAAATCTGTCATTAATACTTTCACTTCACACTATCACTGTCTAGCTTCTTATTCAAAAATATTAAGCATTATTAATAAGTGCAAAGAGTAGACACTGGTCCGGCCATCATGTCTTGAAATGTCCTTATTATGAGGTAATCCTTATTCAAGGGAAGGTTTCTATGTAAAACCAAGAGAGAGCACCTAAAGAGGTGCAAACTATTTACATGTACAGTTCTGGATCACTCAGCGTCCATGATCTCCACAGTTCAAGTGTAAAGGCTGCCAACGGAACTAAGCAACAACTGGATCAACAGATAACATAATCAAAAATAGAAAAATATTAGAAAAACTGAAAAAAACAGGCACAATGGTGCAAATACCCTCCTGGGCAACAAAGTTAGTTTACTGTAAATTACTAGTGGTGATCCCCTCCTGGGGTTCTGGAAGCTGATTGCTTGGGCTGCTTCCAGGGGAGATGCTCTGGGTGTCCAGATGGGTTGAGGAATTGCTGATTCTCATCTGGCATGGCTGCTGCCTGAGGTACAGCAGGGGTGGTGATATCAACGGTTGCTGGTGGTACTGCTGCTCTGGTGCGTGGCCTGACATCTTGGGACGCCGCGGCCTGTTGGCGTTGGTAGGCGGCTACACGGGGGCTTTGTGGCCAAGGGATTTCGATATCCCCAAGCAGCCTGGACTCCTCCAAGCCCTGAAGGTGTCGAATCGTGCGCGCCTGCTCCAGACGGACCCTTCTCAGTAGGGACCTCTTCCACCTCCCCATTTCCGACAGTCTGGTGCCCCCGGACGGCTCATCCAACATCTCCATTTCAAGCTCCCGCAAGCCAGCCTCCGACAATGTAAATTCAGGGGGTAGTCCGTTAGGAGGGCCCGGATCTATACCTGGTGCCTCCCGGTGGCGTTGTCTCGGGTCCGGTACAGGCACAATGTGGTTCCCAGTGGCAGCGGCGATGGTCATGGCAGCCCGGGTGGATACCGGAAACGGCGGTGGGACAACTGGCGGCTCCCGGTGTGCGGGGGTCCCCGGTGGGATCTGCGCAGCCGCGTCAGGTCCAGGCGGGAGCTCCTCTTCCTCCGCTTCGGCTCCCTTGGCAGCACGGAGCGGCGGGGAGAGATGCCCACAGATGCTGCCGGGGTCATTGCAGCCATCTCAGGTGCTACAGGGTCTTCCTGGGGGAGATCCGGTGTAGGGGTGACAGGTACCGGTGTTGCGGGTACCACAGATGTAGGCCCCTCCTGAGCGCGCTGCAGGTTCAATGTCCATAGCGTTTCCTGCCTCAGTCACAGGCAGCACGTCAGCTGGGCTATCTCGTCCTCCAGCTGTTGGCGGTTCATCCTGGAGATGGGGTTGGAGCCTTCAGCCATGGCGCCGGGGAGATTCAACTCAACCTCCGCACGCTCCGCAGGCCTCCTCCCTTCTCCTTCCAAGATGGCGTTCTGGCATCCTTCTTCCTGCCTGGGCTCTTTTCCCGCCACTGGCCTCCGCTCCTCCTTCTGGGGGTGGCATCTTCTTCCAACTCCTCCATACCAGGCCATTTTACGAACCCCTCGGGGGGTGGGCCATGTTGCTGTCGCATAGAAGTTCAGACAGGGAGGCCCAGGACAGTTTGCGGTCTTTTCTTAGGACCACCCACGTTGTCACGCACTTCTTCACTGCGCCAGCGGCCATTTTTAGCGTTCATTTTACAGTCTATTAAATTGGGTCTTCTGCACATTTTCAAAAACTTTGAGTCTTAGGCACACAGAACCCGATGGCATCGGGTCTCGTCATCCTGTTTGTGACGCCAAGCTTGGGTCGCCCTCCCAGGGCTGTGGGGTACTCGGTACCGGGCCGGTCTCTCAGATGGGAATTTCACAGCAGCGGTGACCCGGTCCATGGCCCTGGGCGCCCAAGTAAAAGGAAGATTGAATGGTGGAATGTAGTTGATTAAATTAATAGTTTGTGACGCCACCTGTGGTGTTCGGCAAGGAAGGTGTTAAGCTGACGCTGCATTCAGATCCTCTGGGACTGATGGCATGGCGCAGCAAAGATGTTATAACTCCCCACAGGTGGAGCTGTAGTCCCAGGGCAGTGTAGATGTAGAGGCAAAGGGAAGGCGTAGGTGAGGCAATGTCGGGCACCAAGATGTAGCAGTGCTGGGTGTGTTGGCGCAGGAATAAGTGGAGGACACCAGGGCATCTAGTTACAAAGCTTACTCACAGTCTGTTGTGCAAACAGGTGCCTGCCTCCGTGCCGTGTCCTCCGGGTCAGGGACTCAGTCAACCTCCGTTCCAGATGGAATACTCCTTTCCAACACTCCACCAACATGTGCCTTTCTGAACGTCTCCTCTTCTAGCGCCTATAAATTACACTGGAGTTCCTCCTGTTCAATGTTCGTATGAACTTTCCCTGTACGGCAGACAGCTGTAGCCTGCTTCAGGGACTCCTTGCTTCCTAGTCCCGGCTCACTTCTCTGATGCTGTTGTGCCCCCAAGTCTGATGTGGGAATAAAGTATTGTTAACTTCTACTCCTCCGGTGTCTGCTGCAGGGTCATTAGTATCCATACAACCTCGGGGACCGGGCCCCGGCTTTGCGCTTAGAACCTTCTAGGAAGGGTTCTCCTCTAACCCCCGTCCTCTGTTCTCTTTTACTCCTCACGTTCCGTACTAATCCTTTCTTTCTATGGAAAAATCAGGTTTCCTATCTATGTCTCTTTCCTGTGCCAGCAGACCCAGGTCACTGTGGCCTGCTGCAGCACTTCCTTCATCCATCCCTCTCCCGGGGATCTTATCTGTCTCATTCTCTGTCCTTCTGTATCCTCACTCACTCTCAGTGACTGAAAGACTGACTGACTGAATGACTCCTGAATGGCTGAATCCTAAACTCTTCCCGCTCCTTGTAATATAAACTAACTCCACCCACCTCCCAGCACATTTCGTGTTCCAAGCAGGGAGCCACCAATGGATGCTTTGCTATACTCCAAGCAGGGAGCCGCCGAAGGTGCTTTGCTACACTACTTTGCGGTGTGGGGTGCAGGTGTTGGAGTGTGGTTGGGAGTCTCCACCTTACCTGGATGGTGGGGCACCACACCTCAGGAGGAGGTGCAGTACCTCAGTGGCGACTGAGCCTCAGGGGTGCCACAATTACATTGCAAGATTTGGAGTTAATCTGTTTAATAGGGATTTGGTGAAAAAGTCTGAGAAATTGGAATCTCCTTAGAACCTCTAGTAATAGCGATGAAGTCTAAGAAAGTCCGGAAATGTAGAGGACATAGGAGGTGATATTCTTTACTCACACAGTTACTTGTGTTCTGATATTTAGCTACAAGGATAACATATAACTCACATCGTCATCAGTTCAGCCTCTCTGAGATCCAGTTACATGGTCTGGTCTGGAGGAAATAACACAAAACAGACACAATGTGACCACATGAAGAACTATTGGGTACATTGAAAAGTAAGACACAGACTGATCTTATGCCTTGTTTGACTGACATTTACTGTATCTCTCCCGATTTCCCATACACAGAAGCACTGGGCTCAGCCAACAAGTACTATGTTCATTATCAGAAGCTACCACCAGACTCCACTGCCAACTCCAAACTCTTCTGTCTTCCTCTAGACGCTTCTGTGCTTCTTGAGACTCCTCTGTCCACCTATTAACTTCTCTGTCCTCAGTAGACTAGTCTGTCCTCTTTTAGAGTCCTCTGCCCCTCCAATCTGTTCTGTCCTTCACCGGACTACTCTGTCCTCCTCCTCCGGACACCTCTGGCCTCCTGCAGACCTATAAATATCCCCTCAAGACTCCTCTGTCCCCTTCATACTTATCTCTCCTTTGCCACACTGTTATGTTCCCTCAATACTTTTCTATCCTACTCAAGACTCCTTTTTCCGCTCTTCCAGACTCCTTTCCTCCTTCGGTCTGTTCTGTTGTTTTCACGGTACTGTTGCAGGATATTCCAGAGCTAAGAGCTCCTTCCCTATCTCTAAAGATAGGGGCATCCTAGCTATCCCTGTTCTCTGAATTACTTCTTATGGTGAAGATACCGGGGTCACATTCCTTGCAGAGCTCCTAAAAGCAGCCCTTATCTGTCTCCTCTCCTACCCAGAAAAGAGGGGAATAGTAGTGTATAAGCATACTAACTAGGGATGACGGAAAGGGATAAATGAGCATACCAACCAAACAAATATGCACTCACCAATGACAGAGTGGAACACTGGGAAATAACAGAAGGAAAAACTAAATAGGAGAGATGAGGATATGCATACAGACAAATCACCAAGCCACTTTCTCCTGGGTAACACTCCGAACGCCGCTTCAAAAACCCAACAACTTCAACTCCAGAAGCAGGCAGCATGAAAGTTACACTGGCAATCGCTGATTGTCAAAGATGAGTATGTATAGCAAAAGGGAGTGGCCAACACTGAACAGCTGAGACCATCAAACCAGGAAAGCTCCAAAAGCTACAACTGAACAGATTAACCTCTGCACTGCTAGAAGAAACCTGCACTGTTTAATATGATGATGAAATGCTACTAATTAGCATGAAATCAGACACCTTGATCTTCTGGACTCTCTCTGTTGTGGTAAGCCCGTGACAGTGCTCTACCGACTTTTCTGTCCTTATGCAGACTCCTCTGTTCCTACCAGACTCCCCCACAAGTACCATGGATATTCACTTATTATTCTGTGCTTGAGCCACAGACAGTATTGGCAGTGGTCAGTGTCATCAAACACACTGTGGGGCAAAAAATGTCAAATACAATAAAGTTTAATAAACATGTTTATTTTGTGTCTGTATTTGTGCTCTATGTGTCAACTCATACACTAAGTAGACCAGAAGTAGGTACTGTCACACACTATCTGTAATGTTATTTCAGAGTTTTATGGCTTTCTCCCCCACTATGGCTGGGCTTAGCTGTGATGTCCCCTCCCTGTCCAGATTCACTCTGAAATAACTCCTGCATTCCTTGTATCAGCTTTTATACTGGCTATCATAGTCCCTTCTGATTTGCTGTACTATACCATGTGATGTGCGAGCTGGCTCTGATTGATGCAGTGTTCTACTTTGTGTTAAATAGCAGTGGGTATTTTTTGATATGTACAAATTGTTTACATTAATCTGTTCCAGAAAATTTCCCAAAATTCCACTCAAATTTGATCTAAAGAATTTGCGCATCATTTGTTATTCTCATTATTAACAATTATCAGCTATCAAAAGATAACTTGCTAATCAGTGGGACCTCCAACAATGCCGAGAACTGAGCTCCGAGATTCCCTGCCGGAATGAAACAATGGCTGCGCCTGCACAAAACCCACCCAATTATTCTTGTAAATGCCAAGCAATGGACTCTGCAAATTTTCTGCCGTGCCATAGACTGTGAAGGTGGGGCACTTGTCATCTCAGAGTCCTGTCCATTGGATTGTTGGATGTCCCAATAGTCAGGCTTCAACCATTCCTGAAATTATCACTTCTCCTTTGCATAGATAATAATTTTAATGATGGGAATACCCCTTTACACTTGCAACTTTGGTTACCATTGGGCATCCAACAATCGCAGCAACATTGCACCAAATGCTGGTGAATTGGGGTCTTGTATTTCGACCTGCAAAGTTCAGCTATAGCAACAAGTAATTTGCAAAAAAATCAAACTGGTTCCTACTTTTTGTGACTTGATTGTAGCAGTCCAGGTACCTTGTGCGCGGCCTCATTCGCTTGCGCTATATTGCGATGTGGCCACCATACAATTACGTTGAGTTGCAAATAAACCATTACAGCTCTGCATTGGTAGAAAAAATAAAAAGGATGGGCCCCCAAAGGGCTGGAGCCATTGTCCCCATTGTTTTCTTGCAGATACGATGGTGTACTATACAGTGGGGGAAATAAGTATTTGATCCCTTGCTGATTTTGTAAGTTTGCCCACCGACAGACATGAACAGCTATAATTTTAAGGGGAGGTTAATTTTAACATTGAGAGATAGAAAATCAAAAATAAAATCCAGAAAACCACACTGTATAACAAGACTTAATACCTGGTGGTAAAACCCTTGTTGGCAAGCAAAGCAGTCAGACGTTTTTTGTAGTTGATGATGAGGTTTGCGCACGTCAGGAGGAATTTTGGTCCACTCCTCTTTGCAGATCATCTCTAAATCATTAAGATGTTGAGGCTGTCGCTTGGCAACTCGGAGCTTCAACTCCCTCCATAAGTTTTCTATGGGATAAATGTCTGGAGACTGGCTAGGCCACTCCATGACCTTAATGTGCTTCTGTTTGAGCCCCTCCTTTGTTGCCTTGGCTGTATGTTTTGGGTCATTGTCTTGCTGTAAGACCCAGCCATGACCCATTATTAATGTCCTGGCAGAGGGAAGGAGGTTGTCACTCAGGAATGTTTTGGTACATGACTCCATCTATTGTCTCATTGATGCGGTGAAGTAGTCCTGTGCCCTTAGCAGAGAAACACCCCCAGAACAAAATGTTTCCACCTCCATGCTTGACAATGGGGACGGTGTTCTTTGTGTCATAGGCAGCATTTCTCTTCCTCCAAACACGGCGAGTTGAGTTAATTTCAAAGATTTCAATTTTTGTCTCATCAGACCACAGCACCTTCTCCCAATCACTCACAGAATCATCCAGGTGTTCAATGGCAAACTTCAGACGGGCCTGCACATGTGCCTTCTTGAGCAGGGGGACCTTGCGGGCACTGCAGGATTGTATATTTACGGTGTAATGTGTAAGGCCTCTTTCACACATCAGTTTTTTGCCTTCAGGCGCGATCCGGCTTTTTTTTGTAAAACCGGATCCGGCAAAATGCAATGCCGAATCCAGTTTTTCCCCATTGACTTGCATTAGCGCCGGATCGTGCCGGATGGCATTGCTTTTCATCCGTTTTTTGCCGGATCCGGCAACTTGTCTCATTCCGGCGTCTGGAAAAAACGGCTACTGTAACGTTTTTTGTCTCCGGCGAAAAAGCCGGAAGCGCCGGATCCGGCGCTTCCAGCTTTTTGCTACAATGAAAGTCTATGGGCGCCGGAATGCGCCGGATCCAGAAAAAGACGGATCCAGCCACCGGATCCGGTTTTTTATGTCTGCGCATGCTCAGATCCAATTGGCCAGCCCCCAGGAACAGATATAACCTGCTAGACGGATCCAGCAAAAAAACGGATCCGTTTCTACAGTTCTCCAAAATTTATGCCGGATCCGTTTTTTCTAAAAATAGCCGGATCCTGCCTGACGGCAAAAAACTGATGTGTGAAAGTAGCCTTAGGCCTCTTTCACACATTAGTTTTTTTACAATCAGTCGCAATCCGTCAAAGTTGGAAAAAAAAGGATCCTGCTCAGATTGTGAAAAACTGATGCGATGCATTCTTTTTTTGACGGATCCGTCGCAGCAGCTGTAGTTTGTGGAAAACTTTGTCCCTTGTGCTGAGGGAGAGAGACCAGAATCCGCAAAGTGTGCAAATACCCATCAAGAACTGAATCCGTCGCCGGATTCCGTCTTTTGACGGACAGTGACGGATCCTGTGCCCAAAGGCTTCCATTATAGCCAACGATGGACGGCGCTGGATCTGTCGCTGCCCGACTTTCGACACAGACAAAAAACGTTACTTTGCCCATCGTCTCTGGCCGACGGACAAAAATTTTCTGACAACGGATGAAACGTGCAGCCATCCGTCACAATCCGTCGCTAATACAAGTCTATGAGAAAAAAAACCGGATCCAGTGGCATCCATTGCTGGATCCGTTTTTTTAAAAAAACGACAGATTGTGACTGATGGCAAAAAAACTGATGTGTGAAAGAGGCCTTACCAATGGTTTTCTTGGTGACTGTGGACCCAGCTGCCTTGAGATCATTAACAAGTTCCCCCCCCGTGTAGTTTTAGACTGATCTCTCACCTTCCTCAGGATCAAGGATACCCCACGAGGTGAGATTTTGCATGGTGCCCCAGATCGATGTCGATTGACAGTCATTTTGTATTTCTTCAATTTTCTTACTTTTGCACCAACAGTTGTCTCCTCCTCACCCATCATCTTACTTATGGTTTTGTAGCCCGTTCCAGCCTTATGCAGGTCTGTGATCTTGTCCCTGACATCCTTATAAAGCTCTTTGGTCTTGCCCATGTTGTAGAGGTTAGAGTCAGAGTGACTGATTAATTGAGACTGTGGGCAGGAGTCTTTTATAAAGGTGACTGTGTAAGGGTAGTTTCACATTTGCGTTTAAGGCCGCAGAGACGGCCTGCGTATGGCCGCCGCTAAGCCCCACCCCCTGCCGCGCCTCCTCCGGTAGCTACAACAGGTTGCGTTTGGCGCTGGTCGGCGCAGCGTCAAAAGGACGCATGCGCCGCCAAACGCATACCTGCGCACGGCCTGCGTCCCCAGTGCTAAAGATAGGGGACGCATGCAGCGTGATGCGCCCATAGGCAGAGCTACCGGAGGAGGCGCGGCAGGGGGCGGCCTTAAACGCAAATGTGAAACTACCCTAAGACAGCTGTCTGTAATGCAGGTAACGAGTTGAGTAGGAGCGTCTAACTGGTCTGTAGGAGCCAGAACTGTTAATGGTTGGCAGGGGATCAAATACTTATTTCTCACTGCAAAATGCAAATAAATTTATATAATTTATACAATGTGATTTTCTGGATTTTATTTTTGATATTCTGTCTCTCAATGTTAAAATTAACCTACCCTTAAAATTATAGACTGTTCATGTCTTTGTCAGTGGGCAAACTCACAAAATCAGCACGGGATCAAATACTTATTTCCCCCACTGTATACATCCCATCTAGCTGTCATATCTCTGTTTCTCCAGACACCAAGTGGCTGCTGTAAAGTCCACGGGAGTCTTCGGTCTCTCGGATTCGCAGCCTCAGACATAAAAGTGTGTTGGCGGCCGCAGGAGGTTCTGCTATTAATAGTCTCTTTCAGGGGTCCTCTAAATAAATAAAGACATTACTCATTCTTGGGACAGCTCGGTGATTTGACGCTCAGGGGCTTCTGATGTGCAGGTAGTGAGGCGGCCATCATTACAGGCATCTGGAGGTGCGCGGTCATCATGCAGCTTTATTAGGTTATAATGGGCGCCAGGGACAGCGTCGGGCCCCCCCGTCCCCCGGGTGCTACCTAATTATCCGGATATCACCATTTTATGGGCAGACGAGCGGGGTTGACAGGCGAGAGTGGCCAGGGCCGCCCGCTTCTTGTTGTTATTCCTCCTGCTGCCGGGTAATTGTATTACAAAAATACTGATTACTTTAATGGGCTTTTACGTGTTGGGACTTTCAAGTTCCCGCCTGATAGATTGGGTAGTTAGAAAGACTGACAGCCATCATGTTACCTATATATAGAACTTTCCGCAGACTGCACGCAGCTACTGGAAATAGCTCCGATTACCGGGAAGCCCGATGCGGAGGCACGGCGGCGGGCAGGGGTCTCGGCGACCTTGGTCAGGCGCAGTCAGGTATGGGGCGCTTTCATAGTCAATGTGTGACCCAATGTGAAGAAAGATGATTAAAGCCTGAGCCGCACTGACATTTCCAGGCAGAGCTGTCATAGGGTCGTAGATGCTCGACATCAGAAATGAAATAAGAAAATCATAAAAACCCAATGCATAAGTATAGGACCTGGGGGTCTCCAGACTACAAGTCCCAGCATTCTCCTACTGCTTCAGTAGGATACTACCGCCTTAAAGGGGTTGTTCTTATGTATTGATGACCTATCCCTAGGACAAGTTATCAGTATTAGGTCAGTGAGACGCCGACACCTAGCACCCCGACAATCTGCAGGTTTCTGATCTAGGAGAGGCCAGAGCTGCCCACCATGCGTGAAGTGAGCGTCTCATGTGCGGATGGTACCCAGGGTCTGGAGGAGAGGAAACTGTCCTCCTGGGGACCATAATCCTGTAAAAAACAGAATAAAAATAAATAATAGAGATATAATCACCCTCCGGCGGCCCCCGAAGTCCTTCCTTCCTCTCACCACGCTCCCGGCATCTTCTGTTCCCACTAATGCTTTGCACGAATGATCGCGATGACGTCATCTCAGGCCTTCGCGCAAAGCATTACTGGGAACGGAAGTTGCCAGGAGCGCCGCAAAACAGATCAGGGGACGTTGGAAGGTGAGAATAACAATATTTTTTATTTTTTTTATTATTCTAACATCCTACCTATCACATTCAAAGCGATGCTAATCGCTTGGAATGCGCAAGCGTTTTACCCGTGGCAGGAGTGCGGAAATGTTATGGAAATTTCCGCAGCATTTCTGCAACGTCGGTATGTAGCCTTCAGAACAGCAAGGCGCCATACACTGTCTAGTGGCCATGCATGGTACTGCAGCTCAGATCATATTCACTACAACAGTTCAGCTGCAGTACCAGGAACAGCCACTAGTGTATGGCGCTGTTCTTTTCTGGCTCGATACACTGTGCATCCTACAGCAGAAAGAGCTGGCAGCAGCTAAATATTGGACCCCTGACCTACAGAAAAACCATCAATATGTATGTCTTATCGTATATTTGTGAGGAGACTGCAGGCACGTCGGATGCAGTAACGGACCGTACACAGACCAAGGGTGAAAGGGGTTTATTATACAACAGAAAACTCCACGCGGGGAGAAAACAGAGGGATAATATTCCCTAATACAGCAAAAGGCTAATGGGGATAACTTAAGGAACAGGGACAAGTAAAGCCGACAACACTATAAAATATAACTTATCCCTCAGGCGCCAGTAATGGTTGAACTTCTGCCTGAGACTGTAGCGGCCTAGATTGCGTCTCAGTGGGGGTCTGTCACAATCCTGAGGTAAATGATGTGGTATCTTTTTGGTGTTGCCTAGATTGCGTCACAGTGGGGGTCTGTCACAATCCTGAGGTAAATGATGTGGTATCTTTTTGGTGCTGCCTAGATTGCGTCTCAGTGGGGGTCTGTCACAATCCTGAGGTAAATGATGTGGTATCTTTTTGGTGCTGCCTAGATTGTGTCACAGTGGGGGTCTGTCACAATCCTGAGGTAAATGATGTGGTATCTTTTTGGTGTTGCCTAGATTGTGTCACAGTGGGGGTCTGTCACAATCCTGAGGTAAATTAGTATCTTTTTGGTGCTGCCTAGATTGTGTCACAGTGGGGGTCTGTCACAATCCTGAGGTAAATGATGTGGTATCTTTTTGGTGCTGCCTAGATTGCGTCTCAGTGGGGGTCTGTCACAATCCTGAGGTAAATTAGTATCTTTTTGGTGCTGCCTAGATTGTGTCACAGTGGGGGTCTGTCACAATCCTGAGGTAAATGATGTGGTATCTTTTTGGTGCTGCCTAGATTGCGTCTCAGTGGGGGTCTGTCACAATCCTGAGGTAAATTAGTATCTTTTTGGTGCTGCCTAGATTGTGTCACAGTGGGGGTCTGTCACAATCCTGAGGTAAATGATGTGGTATCTTTTTGGTGCTGCCTAGATTGTGTCACAGTGGGTGTCTGTCACAGTCCTGAGGTAAATGATGTGGTATCTTTTTGGTGCTGCCTAGATTGCGTCACAGTGGGGGTCTGTCACAATCCTGAGATAAATGATGTGGTATCTTTTTGGTGCTGCCTAGATTGCGTCTCAGTGGGGGTCTGTCACAATCCTGAGGTAAATGATGTGGTATCTTTTTGGTGCTGCCTAGATTGTGTCACAGTGGGGGTCTGTCACAATCCTGAGGTAAATGATGTGGTATCTTTTTGGTGCTGCCCAGATTGCGTCACAGTGGGGGTCTGTCACAATCCTGAGGTAAATGATGTAGTATCTTTTTGGTGCTGCCTAGATTGCGTCGCAGTGGGGGTCTGTCACAATCCTGAGGTAAATGATGTAGTATCTTTTTGGTGCTGCCCAGATTGCGTCACATTGGGGGTCTGTCACAATCCTGAGGTAAATGATGTAGTATCTTTTTGGTGCTGCCTAGATTGTGTCGCAGTGAGGGTCTGTCACAATCCTGAGGTAAATGATGTGGTATCTTTTTGGTGCTGCCTAGATTGCGTCGCAGTGGGGGTCTGTCACAATCCTAAGGTAAATGATGTAGTATCTTTTTGGTGCTGCCTAGATTGCGTCTCAGTGGGGGGTCTGTCACAATCCTGAGGTAAATGATGTGGTATATTTTTGGTTCTGCCTAGATTGCGTCTCAGTGGGGGGTCTGTCACAATCCTGAGGTAAATGATGTAGTATCTTTTTGGTGCTGCCCAGATTGCGTCACATTGGGGGTGTCGGGATCCCTCAGATCACTCTTTCACCTGAAGGACCGATGTTCTTAGGTGTGAGGTACCATATGTCTCTAATCGATTGCTCCGTCGAGAAGGATAACACAGACACAAGCTGTATAATACCACTCGGGATGCCTGCCAAGACGCCTCTCCTCTATCAGCTAGGCTTCCATCTTTTATAGCAAAGAATTTAAACATTTACAGACATGCGCAGTATAAAAAATGATTTCACAACTTGTTTTCTACATGTAGGCTAAAAAGCAGAAGTATTTGACCTTGGTTCACAAGGGAACAGAAAAGATAAGTTTTAAACAAGAAAATGCAACATAGACAGAACTCAATTTAACTCCTTCAGTTCCTATCATTCCCCCCTTTGACATCTTTATTCTTCACAATCTGGAACACTGGATCCTGCAACAACAGCGGATAGTGGCTCGTTCACCAGGTACTCTCCCAGGCCGACGGGTTGCCCGAGGGAGACAGGTATCTTCTTTTACCCTCTCCATCCCCCAGTTACTAAGGCCACGTCTGTCATCACAAGAGTACGCTCCTTCATGCCAGAAATGAGATGTCAACCTAAAACCTAAAGAAAACAATTATCAATTTTGGCATATGTTCTGTCATTAACTTATCTATTTCATCTGTTTCTGTACTTTTTCTTACATACAGAAAAACACCAAAAAACAAGTCTCAAAAATACATATATTCCGAAGATACAAACAACAATACGTAATAGACTTAGTATAATCCCAGCTATCCAGCCTCCAATACCCTTAAACCAATTACGCTGGTTTCACATTAGCGCTTTTGTGCGCAGCGCATCGGGCGCACCAGTGCGCATGCGCACTGCGCACCTATATTTTACATGATGTGCGCATGGTCTTGCGCATATTTGCGCTTTCGTGCGCATGCGTTTTTTTGTCTTTTGCGCCAGGCGCGTCAGACGCAACATGTTGCATTTTTGGTTCCGCCCTGTCTCGTTAAAACAACGCATGCGCACGGAATGCGCACGGAATGCGCAAAAACACCACATTGGAGCCTATGGGAGCGCAATACTTGCGCATGGTCTTGCGTTTTTATGCGCATGCGTTTTTTACATAAACATGACTGAAATTTGGTCTAGACAGTAAAAAAACAAAATTGAACCAAGGTGATAAAATGGTGTGGGCACTGGGATTCCACAATACTTTAAGGATTGCTCACTAGTGGACACACAGCACAAGCTGCACCAATGTAAGTATGAAAAACCTAATGTCTGGCTGAAATTTCAATACATTTCTATGTACTTATGTCTCTTTTTTTTTTTATTGCAGCATGTCTTCATCTGGTGAAGAATATGTCCCCGGGACAGGGCAAGAGGCAGAAGAAGTGAGTACTATGCTTCCGTATGGATTTGAAAAAATAAACACATGTGATTAATTTTTTTGGTTTAATTTTCAGAGCTCATCCTCCATCACGCCACCACCACCGGAGGAACGGCAGGAGCAGCAAGGCCAAGTGCGGGCGGGTAGACGTGATGTAAGTACAGACGGACTGTTTGTTTTTTTTTTTTTACTTATTTTCTAGTCTGGTTTTTTTTTTTTTTTTTTTTTTTTTTTGTATTTTTTAATTTTATTTTTTTTAAATTTTCATGGTTGTTTTTTTCGATGTTTGTTGTTTTTTTTCCATTTATTTCCATTTAAAACAAATAATTTTTTCATGGATTGTTTATCAATATCTAGGGCTCAAAGTGTGTATGTGTGTGTGTGTGTTTGTGTGTGTGTGTGTGTATGTTTGTTTGTTTGGGTATATGGGCACGGGACTATGGGATGGAGGATATATATGATGGGTATATGGGCATGGGATAGAGGATATGTATGATGGTATATGGGCACGGGACTATGGGATGGCGAACATGTATCATGTGTATATGGGCACAGGCATATGAGATGGCGAATATGTATGATGGGTATATGGGCACAGGACTATGGGATGGAGGATATGTATGATGGAATATGGGCACGGGACTATGGGATGGAGGATATATATGATGGGTATATGGGCATGGGATGGAGGATATGTATGATGGTATATGGGCACGGGACTATGGGATGGCGAATATGTATGATGGGTATATGAGCATGGGACTATGGGATGGAGGATGTGTGATGGGTATATGGGCACTGGACTATGGGATGGAGGATATGTATGATGGAATATGGGCACGGGACTATGGGATGGAGGATAATTTTAAATTTATATAACTAACCACAGTTAGTTACTATGCCCGGGCAGCGCCGGGCTCTTCAGCTAGTTATCGATATTTTTTTTTTTTTAAATCTTTCAAAGATTAATGTTTGTCTTTCTTTTCTAGGCTCCACAGCGGGAGGAGGACCTCGCCCTGGACAACGACGAGCTCATCCGTCTAGTCCAGGAGCGAGTCCCGTTGTGGGACACCCGTCACCAACTGCACTCGGACAACGTGGTGATCCGGCGGCTCTGGAACGAGGTGGCCGCATCGCTGATGGATGGCTGGGACAATGCCTCTCCCCGGGTCCGCAAGGATTTTCGTAAGTATTTAAATGCAGTGTGATGCAGCAGTGATCTTGGCCGGGATCACCCAACTGTGTGTGATGCTATTAACTCCATGGAGTTTCTATCATCACACACAGTTGGATGATCACAGCCTCCAGTGCATAGTCTTACTTTTTTTCTTTTTTTTTTTTTTTCCATCACAGTGAACAAAGTCAGAACCCGTTGGCGCTCGATGAAGGACCGCTTCAACAGGGATATCCGTCAGGAGAATAAGGTTCGCAGTGGTGCTGCGGCAAGGACCGGCACGAAGTACCGATACCATCGTGCCTTGGCATTTTTAAGACCGGTCCTTGCCTCCCGAACGTAAGTATTTTCTAGTTGTATTGTGTTTTATTCTGTGCTTTTCTATTCCACAGGAGTTGGCGATTGTTAATTTATGGTAGTAATTTCTTTCTTTTCTTTTCACAGCACCTGGAGCAGCACCCTGCAACCTGGTCCCGAAGCGGTCCTTCATCAAGCTGCCCCGGACCCCTCCCAGCCATCCATCAGCGAGGAAGCACCTTGCAGGTCTGCACCACAGTCATCTGGAGACCAGGAAGCTGGTCGCTCAGGTGTTCCCCTGTCCCAGGTCTCTGCCACTGGTTTTGCGGGCACTTCCCGCCAGCAGCGGCAGAGGACCTTGGACAGGCCTCTCATGCCCGAGTTCGTTGAATTGAGCTCGGTCTTTCAGAGTAGCCTCAAGGCACTCTCCGATAGACTTGAGAGTGGTTTCCTCCTTTTGGACCAACGCTACAAGTCTATCGAGGGTCGCCTTGAGCGCCTGGAAGTCGACCTCGCCAGACCAGCGCATCATTTTTATACCCAAATAGCTCGGGACACGGCGGAACACCTTACCCCTGACCTCCAGTTGACTGTCATGCAGGCCTGCAACAATGCTTTTATGCAGGCTATGCAGCAGAGTAGGATTATGCAGCAGTCAGTGGTGGCATTTCCACCGGTGCCACCACTGACTCGTTTTACAGCATTACCTACTTCTGCTGCATATCACTGCACAGCCACCACACTTCCAAGCCTCGCCGGACACCAATATACCGCCCCAAGTCCGAGTGCAGCTGGACACTTACCCGCCAACACCATGCCAAGCGCTGCTCCTGCCTGGCCCACCACTGCTGCCGCCACCACCACTGGATGGCCCGTCGTCACCACCCCTGCCTTGAGCGCCGCAACCACCACCACCAGCGGGAGGACCACCCCGGTATGGACCGCCACAGCCACCACGCCTGCATGGACCGCCACCACCACCACCACCACCTCGGAGCAGCATCAGCTGGGGGACCCGCATTCAATATTTACGGCCCCTGCCAGGACATCCACCACCTCCAGCATGCCACAGCTGGAACAAGATCCTGGCAGGCGGTCAACAAGTGCCAGGCGGTCCCCCAGCTCCAGCCAGTCCCCAGCCTCCAGGCGTTCCAGAGGCTCAAGGCAGTCCAGAGGCTCAAGGCGGTCCAGAGGCTCAAGGCGGTCCCCGGGGTCTAGCCAGTCCTCAGGCTCAAGCGAGGACAGCAGGAAGACGACGGGCCACCGTCCTAAAAAAACAAAGAGGAGGACTCTTACCCTCCCTCCTCCCTCACCTCCCACTTCACAACTTTCCTTGCCTCAGCTCCCTTCCCCCACTTCTTTGGTTCCTCCTTCCCCTAGAACCCCTTACTCCACCCAAAGCCGTTCCTCATCCCTCCACACCCCCCAGTTTCCAGCAACTAAAAAATAATTTAAATAAATGTTATATTTTTTTTTCAAAATAATGTTTGGTTATTGTGTCTTTCGCCGCCTGCACACACTGCGCCCTACACTATGGTTTGTTTTTCTTTACTTTATACCGGATGGTCAGCCATCCAACTCTGAAAGGGATACTATATTTCTTTTTTTTTTTTATATATATATATATATATATATATATATATATATATATATATATATAAATAAAACAAAAATGAAATATAGTATCCCTTTCAGAGTTGGATGGCTGACCATCCGGTAGAAAGTAAAGAAAGGGAAACCACCAAAAAAAACAAAAAATTTATATATATATATATATAAAAATAAATATATAAATAAATATATATATATAAATATATAAATATATATATATATATATATATATATATTTATATATAAATATATATATATATATATATATATTTATATATAAATATATATATATATATATATATATTTATATATATATATATATATATATATATATATTTATATATATATTATAATATATATATATATATATATATAATATATATATATATATATATATATATTATAATATATATATATATATATATTATAAAATATATATATATATATTTTATAATATAAAATATATATATATATATTTTATAATATAAAATATATATATATTATAATATATATATATATATATATTATAATATATATATATATATATATTATAATATATATATATATATATATATATTATAATATATATATATATATATATATATTATAATATATATATATATATATATATATTATAATATATATATATATATATATATATATATTATAATATATATATATATATATATATTATAATATATATATATATATATATATATATATATATTATAATATATATATATATATATATATATATTATAATATATATATATATAATAATATATATATATATATATATATATAATAATATATATATATATATATAATAATATATATATATATATATATAATAATATATATATATATATATAATAATATATATATATATATATATATATAATAATATATATATATATATATATATATATATAATAATATATATATATATATATATATATATATAATAATATATATATATATATATATATATATAATAATATATATATATATATATATAATAATATATATATATATATATATAATAATATATATATATATATATAATAATATATATATATATATATAATAATATATATATATATATATATATATAATAATATATATAATAATATATATATATATATATATATATATATATATTATAATATATATATATATATATTATAATATATATATATATATATATTTTTTTTTATGGTGGTTTCCCTTTCTTCAATTTAACCTGGGCAGATGAGTAGTGGAGTTTATTAAGACACAGTACACTGGGTACAGGTATAAAAAACCATGTATTTTATTTTTAACAAACAACAAAACTATTAAACCATTTGATCCTGCCATGCTACACGACCAACATCGGATAAAAAGTAGTCCGCAAATTGGTCCCTCATTTGGGCAACTTCGACTGAGGACCGAAGAGGGTGCTGAGTAAAATCTGGCAAAGGGTTGGCAGCAGGCTCATCCATGTCAAAGTTCGGCCGCTCCTTTGCCATAACAAAATTGTGGAGAACCACGCATGCCTTCACGACCTCATCAACTGTTTCCATTTTGAGATTGATGGCGGTGCTGAGAATTCGCCATCTGGCCACTAGAATGCCAAAGGCGCACTCTACAGTCCTGCGAGCCCTCGTAAGCCTGTAGTTGAAAATTTTCTTGCGGTGGTCCAAGTCACGGCTGGAGTACGGCTTCAGCAGGTTTGGGCACATCTGAAATGCCTCATCCCCAACCACTACAAATGGCAGTGGTGGAGTTTGGGTTTGGGGAAGAGGCCGTGCCAGTGGAAAATTGAAATGGTTGCCGTACAACCTCCAGCCCATATCAGAGTTCTTAAAAGTCTGTGAATCGTTGCCCCGTCCGAATGCCCCTATGTCCACCGCCACAAACCGGCAGTCTGCATCCGCAATGGCCATTAGGACTGTGGAAAAGTACTTCTTGTAGTTGTAGTACTCGGAGCCACTTCTTGCGGGTTTTGTGATGCGGATGTGCTTCCCGTCCACCGCTCCTAGGCAGTTCGGGAAATTGCAGACTGCCCAGAATTTCTCCGATATTTGAAGCCACTTTTCGGCAGTGGGCAATGGCAGAAACTCCGGACACAGAACATCCCACAGAGCCCTGCAGGTGTCGGCAACAATCCCAGATAAAGTTGAGATTCCCAGCCGGTACTGGAAATGCAGGGATGAAAGACTCTCTCCAGTTGCCAGGAACCTGCCAAACATAAAAAGAAAAAATAATTATATTTCTGTCTTGGGTATTACTAAAAACACTGAAAATAAAAAAGTACATGGCCTAACTATTTTGCATGTTTTTTTAATACAACATAGCAAAAAAACATTTTATAAAGGCTTGGGATTAGTACATGCCAGAAGAAAAACCATTATGCAAAAAAGCAATTTCACAAAAATAATGTTAAAAATCAATAGCCAAAAAAAACCTAATTTTTTGGACCAAAAAAAAAAAAAAATAAAAAGCCAAAAAAATTATGCAAACATAACAACATACATACCGTAAGGTGACAAGGAGCCTTTCTTCGGGAGGAATGGCACGCCGGAGCTGAGTGTCCCTTCTCCGGATGTTTCCTTCAACCATACCCAGCAAGTCAAGGAAGCTTTCCTGGGACATCCGTGTATAGTCAGCAAATTTCTCCGGGTTTTCCTGTAGCTCGCTGTACAGCGTGTGATATGCTCCACGGCTTGGCCGGAGTTCGATGATTGGATGTCTCCAAAACCTACGCCGCTGCCGTCTCTGCTGTCTCTCCCTCTCCCTTTCTTGCTGGCAACAAAAGACATACGCCTGAGACAGCGCAATGTCAAGATCCAGCTTGAAGCGGAAATTATCCAGACGCAAGTCCATCTTGACACCGGAAACAGCAGCAAAATCTGATGAATTCAGCAGTACAGGGTCTATAAAACATTCCAATGAAACACGCCCACTGGTGACCCATTGGTGGTCAAAGATTTTGCTATTGTGAAATGTCACACCTAAAAACGCATGCGCATAAAAAACGCAACCGCATGCAAAAACGCATGTAAAACGCAAGTAACACTGCGTTATTTTGACGCATCAGCGTGCGCATGAAGAAAAAAAAACGCACATTTGTTTTGCGTTTTTCTTTGCGTTTTTTATGCGCACGATGCGCTGCGCAAAAAAACGCTAATGTGAAACTAGCCTTAGCTGGATTAAGAAAGGAGAATGTGTCTGACCACCAACTATCCTTAGTAGGATCATTGTCTTTATCGTACTGATCTCTGAGTTTTTGAACATCCTCTATTTTCAATTTTAACTTTATAATGCTGTTGGGATCTATATAATGACAGCAAGCTGGTCCGATGACTTGACACATACCTCCTTGCGCTGCAGTTAAATAATCTAGTACTATGGTATGCTGATTAGTGGCTATGATGAGCTGATTTTGGACAGCAACGGTGGTGTTCAATATATCCAATATATCCCATATTTGGTCATCTAAGTAATCTGTAGCCCTGACTAATTTATCCCACATTTGAGTAATCATAGGATAAATAAAAATAGAGCTGACAATTTTATTGGCCACACTCATCTGCACTATATGTGGTCTCCCAGAGAGGCGAGGTGTATTGTCAGCAGCTCTTTTGTATAATGTATGTTTGGGTACTGCCTGCATATCTAATTGTTGGTTTGGAATGATAAAGGTAGCCGGAGTCAAACGACCCAGCGTACAAGCACCTTTTACCCCTACTGGCAACCATTTATATACATTGTCTCCACATATCCAGTACATGTCACTAGGTAGGTCCCATAGGGCTGAATGTTGTAATACCAGTCTATGGACTAAATCTATGAACGCAGATACATTCTGAAGCATACACCAATTTGGAAGTTGTCCTAAAGGGCTACAATACCCTACATCGGGATTTCCACAGGTGGGAGTTCCTTTCTCATATCCAGATGACTCGTTGCAAGGTATATTACCTGAAATATTAAAACAAGTTTCATTATTGCCCTGGGGAAATAAATTGGAATACTCCCAGGACGTGTTATGCAACCGTCTTTCTAGCAGTTTTGGCTTGAAGGCATCAGTAGAGTGGGAAGTTACATTAAAACTAACTTGTAGGCCATACATTGGAATTTGCCCCAGGTAGGTTAATCGAGTTCTATTCCTGGGTACCCAAGCCCCCCCTTTATATGCCAGATATTGAAGGTGTGCATTACTTCCTGAAAGGTTACCCTGCCACCAAGGGTATCCTACCCATCCCACAATAGGTATTCCAACAGTTGTGTTCCATAACTTCACATTATTTGTGGCATTATTAGCAAGTGTATCAGAACAACTGGTCCAGGCAAATAATTCCTCGGGTGGCACAGGAATAACAAGGAACGGAATACTAGTGGCTGATACTGGTGAATGTGTGCAGATCCAGCAATCTGCTGGAGGCTGAGTGTCATTTAACCAATCATTCAGTAATTTTTCATGATGTTGTATAAACTTATTATTCAAGGACATTGGAGAATTTAGACTATCCCACGCAGCTACCATTATTACAGATAATGCAACAAAACTAAACCAAAACATTATGCACTCTTATGCTTTGTTAACTCCTGTGGCTAGTTTGCAATGCGATGCGTGGATCCAGGTTGGTCGTCCTTCCAACTTAACAGAAGTAGGCGTTGTTAGGAGTACTTGGTAAGGTCCCTGATATCGGGGTTCAAGGGTCTTTCTGGAGTGTTTCTTGACATATACGTAATCACCAGGTTGCAGACAGGGAGTTCCTTCCACACTATCTGGATCTGGAATGGAAAAGAAAACTAGAGAATGCATTTGAGTTAAATGCTTTTGCAACTGGATTACATAACTTGTCAAATTATCCACATTGAGTGTTAAGACCTGTGGGTAGTACAACCCTGTGTTCGGTGGTCTTCCAAACAGTATCTCGAAGGGTGACAGTTAGAGTTGAGCGATACCGTCCGATACTTCAAAGTATCGTATCGGATGGTATCGGCCGATCTTTAAAAAAAGTATCGGTATCGCCGATTCCGATACCGGAAGTCCCATTCAAGTCTATGGGACTTCCGGTATCGGAATAAGAAAAACCCTTTCCTGCCCTTGTACAGCCTCTCTGGGGTCTGTACGGGCCTTTCGGGGGGCTGTGCCGGCCTGCCAGGGGGTCTGTGCAGGCTCCGGTGGTCTGTGCCGGCCTGCCGGTGGTCTGTGCAGGCTCCGGGGGGCTGTGCCGGCCTGCCGGGGGGCTGTGCCGGCCTGCCGGGGGGCTGTGCAGGCTCCGGGGGGCTGCGCCGGCCTGCCGGGGGGCTGTGCCGGCCTGCCGGGGGGCTGTGCCGGCCTGCCGGGGGGCTGTGCCGGCCTGCCGGTGGTCTGTGCAGGCTCCGGGGGTCTGTGCAGGCATCGTCCGATGGGACTACAAGTCCCATCGGGCGATGCCTGCTACCATGACAGTGATTGACACATTAGCCAATGATGGGACAGTAGTAGTCCCATCATCCGGCTAATGTGTTAAATGTAAAAAAAAAAAAAAAAAAAAAAAAAAATTACATGCTACATACATACAACATGCATACTACATACATGCTACATTCATACTACATACTACATACATGCTACATTCATACTACATGCAACATACATACTACATATATACTACATGCATGCTACATACATACTACATACATACTACATACATGCTACATGCATGCTACATACATACTACATATATACTACATGCATGCTACATACATACTACATGCTACATACATACTACATATATACTACATACATACTACATACATGCTACATACATACTGCATGCTACATACATGCTACATACATACTACATACATGCTACATACATACTACATGCATGCTACATACATACTACATGCATGCTACATACATACCACATACATACTACATGCTACATACATACCACATATATACTACATACATACAATACATTCATACAATACATACATAGACATACAGTACATATAACATAGAGTAACATACTTACCAATACTTGTCACATTGTTCCCCGAAGCCATTGTCTATTCCGGGATAAATATTAACATAACAAACCACAAAAATACTCACCCACGATCCGAAGCAGTCCACGAGTGTGTCCCACGACGATCTTGGGTAGAGAACTGCAGCATCAGATGATGCTGCCGTTCTCTACGGGCTGCAGGAATCCAATGACGGAAGGTAGGTATCCTTCCGCACTGTATTCCTCCGCCACTTAAAAAAAAAAAGTCCCTAGTCTCACTTTATGCCATTGCTGTGTGGGAAATTCCCACACAGCAATGGCATAAAGTGAGACTAGGGACTTTTTTTTTTAAGTGGCGGAGGAATACAGTGCGGAAGGATACCTACCTTCCGTCATTGGATTCCTGCAGCCCGTAGAGAACGGCAGCAACAGCTGATGCTGCAGTTCTCTACCCAAGATCGTCGTGGGACACACTCGTGGACTGCTTCGGATCGTGGGTGAGTATTTTTGTGGTTTGTTATGTTAATATTTATCCCGGAATAGACAATGGCTTCGGGGAACAATGTGACAAGTATTGGTAAGTATGTTACTCTATGTTATATGTACTGTATGTCTATGTATGTATTGTATGAATGTATTGTATGTATGTAGTATATATGTGGTATGTATGTAGCATGTAGTATGTATGTGGTATGTATGTAGCATGCATGTAGTATGTATGTAGCATGCATGTAGTATGTATGTAGCATGCATGTAGTATGTATGTAGTATGTATGTAGTATGTATGTAGCATGCATGTAGTATGTATGTAGTATGTATGTAGCATGTATGTAGCATGCAGTATGTATGTAGCATGTATGTAGTATGTATGTAGTATATATGTAGTATGTATGTAGCATGTAGTATGTATGTAGCATGCATGTAGTATATATGTAGTATGTATGTAGCATGCATGTAGCATGTATGTAGTATGTATGTAGTATGTATGTAGCATGCAGCATGTATGTAGTATGTATGTAGTATATATGTAGTATGTATGTAGCATGCATGTAGTATGTATGTAGTATGTATGTAGCATGCAGTATGTATGTAGCATGTATGTAGTATGTATGTAGTATATATGTAGTATGTATGTAGCATGTAGTATGTATGTAGCATGCATGTAGTATATATGTAGTATGTATGTAGCATGCATGTAGCATGCATGTAGCATGTATGTAGTATGTATGTAGTATGTAGCATGTATGTAGTATGTATGTAGTATATATGTAGTATGTATGTAGCATGCATGTAGTATGTATGTAGTATGTATGTAGCATGCAGTATGTATGTAGCATGTATGTAGTATGTATGTAGTATATATGTAGTATGTATGTAGCATGCAGTATGTATGTAGCATGCATGTAGTATGTATGTAGTATGTATGTAGCATGCAGCATGTATGTAGCATGTATGTAGTATGTATGTAGTATATATGTAGTATGTATGTAGCATGCATGTAGTATGTATGTAGTATTTTTTTTTTTTTTTTTTTTAACATTTAACACATTAGCCGGATGATGGGACTACTACTGTCCCATCATTGGCTAATGTGTCAATCACTGTCATGGTAGCAGGCATCGCCCGATGGGACTTGTAGTCCCATCGGACGATGCTTGCACAGACCCCCGGACATCAGCACAGCCCCCCGGCAGGCCGGCACAGCCCCCCGGCAGGCCGGTACAGACCCCCACAGGGTGCACAGACCACCGGCAGGCCGGTACAGACCCCGGGCAGTCCACACAGCCCCCCGGCAGGCCGGCACAGCCCCCCGGCAGGCCGGCAGAGACCCCCGGAAGGCCCGAAATGACGGCGCATCATGATGCGCACACACCGCGCATCATGATGACGTCAGGCTGTCAATCAACTGAACTTCCGATTCCGATGCCGAATTCCGATATTGAAAAAATATCGGAAGTCGGTATCGGAATTCCGATACAGCAAGTATCGGCCGACACCCGATACTTGCGGTATCGGAATGCTCAACACTAGTGACAGTTTAGCTTTCCCCGTGGGTGTGTACCTTACTGAGAATAATGCTAATGGGAGACACTCTGGCCATGGTCTATGGGTCTGCTCCATGGTTTTCTGTATTTTCAATTTTAGTGTCCCGTTCATTCTTTCTACCTTCCCTGAACTCTGTGGGTGGTAGGGTGTATGAAATGTTTGTTCTACACCTATCATTTGCATTACATTTTGCATTACCTCAGCAGTAAAGTGTGTACCTCTGTCTGATTCAATTGTTTCAGGGACACCGAATCGTGGTACTAGTTCCATCACTAGTTTCTTTGCAGTGGCTCGAGCTGTAGCCGTTTTCACCGGGTAGGCCTCTGGCCATCCAGAGAAGAGATCTACACATACTAGGATATTTGCATACACTCCTACCTTGGTAGCTGTATGTCGTCAATCTGCCATCTCTGAAACGGGTAGAGAGGCCTAGGTGTCGCTTTCTTAGGGACTTTTACTGTTTTACCTGGGTTGTGCTGTGCACAGATGAGGCATGATTGTACAAGTTTCGCGGCTGCGTAACTGAAACCAGGAGCGATCCAGAAGGCATCTACCATGGCACACATGTGACTTTTTGAGGTGTGATTGGGGCCATGTGCTGCTTGCGCCATGATTGGGAACAGGGACTTTGGTGGGCACATTTTATCCTTATTCTCCCATACTCCATTTGAGTTCAGCTCAGCTCCCAGTCTCCCTCGGTGTACCTTCTCTGTTTGGGCAGCCTTTTGCTGGAGGGATTTCAGGACATCTAGACCCAATGTGGCTGGAATACGCTGACTCCCCGCCACCGTCCACTGCTCTCTCTAGGCCGCCTTGTGCTATTTTAGCAGCCTCGTTCGCCCTTCTATTGCCCTCTACCTCCACGGAGTCACCTTTGTGTGTGCTTTTACCTTGACAATGCCAACCTGGACTGGTAACATCAATGCCTCCATCAATTGTTTCACCAGCTCTGCATTTTTAATGGGCTTCGAATCTGTGAAAATATTAGCGACTTTACCTGCAGCGGCTCTACACGCCTCAGTGAGTGCCTTCAACTCTGCCTCCTGCGCCGACATGTGAGGAGAGAGTGGTTCCGCTCGGATTACCTCATGTGAGGATACTACTGCATATCCAGTGTAGAATCGTCCATCCTGGTGGTATCTGGGGCCATCTACAAAAAAGAAACTCAAAGTCTGCATTAGGAACAGGTTTTTCATGAATGTGTGCAAACCCAACTGTCTCCTGACTCATCAGTTCTATGCAGACATGTTCATGCGTCATGTCAAATCCTTCCTCACTCGCTAATACGGTCACCAATTCCCCCTTTTCTGAATCCACAGGCAGGAGGGTGGCTGGATTCAGAACGTTACATCTTTTGAGGAGTGACATACTCAGGAATTAGTAGAGCACACTCAAGTCGGAGCTGTCTGGCCATAGACAGATGTTTTGGTTGAACTTGTAGGAGTATGGCATGGATGTCATGTGGGAAATAGATTGTCAAAAGAAACGTCAGTGTGATCTCACATGCCTTCCCTATTACGTCTCCACTTTTTTCCTTGTGTTCCAGCATACATGACAGGTCGTTTTATTGTCCTTGTTTGCTCAATTTCTTTAGCTACCTTAAGGAGGTCTTTCGAATCTACATATCTCCATTCAGGTCTGGCTGTCTGTACTGCGTCTCGTAAGTCTTTGTTCATACCGTCAATGAATGCATTCACCAGTATTCTAACATCAAGTGGGTTTATGCAAATGTACCCCATGTCTGCCCATTTCAGCTGTAACAGTCCAAAGTACATCTCTACTCTCTCTCCTTTTTGCTGTGTCACATTAGTCAGGAGTACAGACTGCTCTGATTGTTCCACTGCAGCCCATTGTCTTAGTGACTCACAGTACGTCTCCCCAGATCGTGCAGATTTATCATCCATGCCCCAAGCCTGATCCTTTGTCACATCTGTGTGTCTTAATTATATGTCCTAGTGCGTCACCTGCCTTTAAACTCACCAACCTCTCTAGGTCTGCCCAGGTACACTTATATGTCTGCTGTACTTCCTTTATATGTCTGTAAAACGGGAATGGTTGGTCTTCAGGTAGGCCTGTTTCACACTTCCGTCCTGATGGGGTTGGTCGTCTGATGTCTACTGTCAGCTTACTCCTCAAGGGCCAATGTCCCCACTACCCACTATCCACACTATTATGTCAGCTTCTTATGATCTTGTCTGGATAGGATTTAGTGCAATTCGCTTAGGTCAGTAGCACAGGTCACACAAGTAGCTATTCAGTCTGGGTTTGTCTGAGTCTGACCACAGTGTTTACAAGTCCATCTGTTTTGTCTGGGTCTCTGGTTACACTTTGTCAATCAAACATTCATAATACACCTTCCATACTGCTGCACATTCTCTGGCATCATTTATTCACTTGCTATTTTCTTCCCTTGTCTGTGCCTTTTTGTACATCCAAACATTCACACTCTGGTATTTTTGCCTTTTTCAATATTTGTCCCACTTGTTTTACTGCTTCCTTCCTTCTCTGTCTTTTGTAATTTGACACAATTTGCTATACAAATCAATCACACAACTAGAAGCAGGTTCAAACACATTAATGACCAAGCAATCACTTACAATGACCATGTAGGGTTCGAGCAGGCTCACAGGATGCAGTGACGAGACACGAGACTGAATGTGGGGTGAAATAAACTTTTATAAGTTTTAAAGCCGCAAGGGCTAAAACTGCTTAAATAAGACAAAACGGGAAACACTTATTTGTCCTCGCAGGGACTCGTAAAACAACATAAAAAAAACAAAAAGGGTCCTTATTTTCCCTATAATACACTTAGCCTTCCGGGCGTCGCTCGAGTTCACGACCACTCAGGGGTTGCAGATGTGGCTGCCTTGTAATCCACGACTTCCCGGAAGGACTTGTGCTTGTCCAGCCCCGAAGAGACCAGAACGATGGGGCGCAGCAGGCCCTTAAGAAACTGGACGGTGGGGCGCAACGGGCCCTGTAGTAACCGGAACGATGGGGCACAACAGGCCCTGAAGAAACCGGAACGATGGGGCACAACAGGCCCTGAAGAAACTGGGCGGTGGGGCGCAACGGGCCCTGAAGAAATGGGGTCGGTGGGGCACAACGGGCCCTGAAGAAGCTGGCACGGTGGGGCACAACAGGCCCTGAAGAAATGGGGTCGGTGGGGCACAACGGGCCCTGAAGAAGCTGGCACAGTGGGGCACAACGGGCCCTGAAGAAGTGGGGTCGGTGGGGGCACAACAGGCCCTGAAGAAACTGTTCAGGGGGTCAATCTCCCAGGCGTCCGTTTAGAGGCGCTCGTTCCCCAGCCAGGTCATGACGCAGTTTCAAAAAAAGACATAAACGTTAACAAATTCTGCTCAGTGTCCCCTCAGTAACCGGGACGGGCTCTGCGGCCGCCTATAGCGAGGTGACGTCCCCTGAGGTCGGTGATGACGGGGCCGCAGCTGTGGGAGAAGACAGGGGGGCAGTGTCCTGGCCACTGTACCGGATTGCTGTGTCGTCGCAGCGGTCGCCTGAGATCCCGGTCCTGTCACACCACGGAGGGAATCAGCGGCCGTCACTTTATCTGAATCTTTGCGGGGGGAAACTCCCGGGGAGAGTCTCTTACGCGTCAACCTTCGGTCAGTCTCAAATTTCCCTTTTTCAGACTCCTGCCTGTCTCTCTTTTCCACACCGTCAGTTGCCAGAGTCCTCTCTCTGCCGCACGGCTTCCTCTCTCCTGTCAGGCTCTCTGCCAACTGCCACCTCAGCGCGTCCCCTGCTCCTTTTACCCTCGCCCCGCCCCCTGTTGCCCTGACAACTTCAGTCGCATGTCTCCCTTTGTAATCCCCCTGATGTGGTTTCTTCAACAACCCTGATGGCGGTCCCCCTGGTTCCAGCCCAATCACTGTATGGGGGTCCTCCTCCCCACATTCCCCCACCCTGTAAGCTCGCCAGTCCTCGGGCGAGGGTGTTAGTCTATTGAGATTGGTCTGTAAAGGTGTCAATATTTGTTGCCATACGAACTGGTCTTGTTCATACCGTTCGGGGGGTTTGCCGGCTGTTGACCGCTCGGAGCGTCTAAGTTCGACTGGGGTGGAATCTTCTGGGGTGGTGGACGTCGGTGAGCTGCAAGATGCCGGTGGGTTAATTGTGTCAACTGGCTCATTATTGGGTGGAGGGCCCTTGGGAACTGGAGGGAAATCCTCGTCGTCTGAGTCCCAGCATATGGACTCCGGTTCGGATGTCTTCGGGACGGGTTCCAGTTGCTTCGGGTCGGAAGAAATACACAGGCGTAACATATTACGATGCACAATGCGAGTAGGCAGTGTTTCATCCTGCTCGGGCTGTATTTCGTACACAGGTCCTTCTGAATGGATACGGCGTAGTACCCGATAAGGACTCTCTTCCCAACGTGACTCCAGTTTATTCTGGGGGCGTTGATCTAGTACAAGCACACGGTCCCCGCTTTGGAGATGGGGAGGGGAGGTTGTATTCTTCCCGGGGTGTTCCCAGTCTTGAAGTTTGGTATGTACAATTCGGTGAAGAGTTTGCAACCTGTGGCGATGATTTCGGACCCAAGACGACACTCCGGTCCAGGGCCGAGGCTCTTCGGGGTCCAACTCTACCTCCGTGATCCCTTTACCCTCTCGTCCGAACAGCAGGAAATAAGGAGTATAGCCCGTTACTCGATGTACCCGATTATTATAAACCCACACTAATTCAGAAACATATTCAGGCCAACGAGCTTTCTTGTCACTCTCCAGAGTGCGTAGCATTTGAATCAATGTCCGATTAAATCGCTCACAAGCCCCATTCCCTTGCGGGTGATATGGTGTGGTCCGGGATTTATCAATCCCATAAAGATGATGTAGTTCCTCCATAACTTTCCCCAAAAAACATGCTCCCTGGTCGGAATGTATGCGTTGAGGACAGCCGTACACTTGTATAAAATTTCTGCAAATTGCGGAGGCGGCTGACTCCGCGGTCTGGTCTCGAGTAGGGGTGACCACAGCGAATTTAGTGAAATGATCCACCATGACGAGGCAGTGTTCGTATCCCTGGAATGCGGGACCAATGTGCAGATAATCCACCGTCAAGAGCTCCAAGGGTTCTGAAGTCACAATCGTCTGTATTGCGGCCCTCTGAGCAGGCGGTTTGGCCAATTCACATAAGCGGCAAGTACGACAAACTTCGTCCACAACAGCCGACAAGCGTGGGTGATAAACTTTCTGTTGTAACCATTGCAAAGTCTTTTTGACTCCAAAGTGGGCCCCTTTTTCGTGAGCCTCTCGAGCCAGTTCGTGTAGTTGAGCTCCGGGCGTAACCACCTGCCAAACAGTCGTTGAGGTTGTTTGCGAAGTGATCTTACGGTACAGTAATCCCCTTCGGATAATCAGTCTCTCCCATTGTCGCAGCATCAGCGACAGGTCTTGGGTCAAAGCTTGTCGTTGAGTATCAGTGGGTAATTGACCAGCGGCGACCCATGTCCGGAGAAGTCCAACTTCTTCATCTTCTTGTTGCTGTTGTATCCACTTATTACGAGATTGTTCCAGGATGCCCCTGTGGGCCTCTGGGGAAGATACTTCTGCATCAACATTGGTGAGCACGGCAGCGGTAAGAGCGAACGGTATTTCCTCTCCTTCTAATTCTTCGTCTCGATTCTGTCCAGGAGTTGTATGTCGAATCCTAGAGAGAGCATCTGCATGAACATTCTCGGCCCCTCTTTTGTAAATAATCTTGTAATTGTACTTCGCCATTCGGGCCACCCATCGCTGCTCCAAAGCCCCCAACTTGGCGTTTTCCAAATGAGCCAGTGGGTTATTGTCAGTTCGCACTACCACCTCGGAGCCCGCTAGGTACTCTGCGAATCTCTCCGTCATAGCCCACACCACTGCGAGGAGCTCGAGCTTAAAAGAGCTGTAATTGTCAGGGTTACGCTCGGAGTCATGGAGTGAACGGCTTCCATATGCGATCACCCTCTCCCGGCCATCCTGAACTTGTGACAACACAGCTCCTAGCCCGTGAAGACTCCCGTCAGTGTGCAGGATGAACGGCTGAGAAAAATCCGCATAAGCCAACACTGGGGCATCCGAGAGTGCAGCCTTGAGATCTCGGAAGGCCTCTTCCTGAGGGTGTTGCCACTGGATTTTTCGCCCATTGGCCCCAGCGGGAGCCCCCTTCAGCAGGTCATGTAGGGCTCGAGCTCGACATGCAAAATTCTTTACGAAACGACGGTAATATCCAGCTAACCCCAGAAAAGCCCGCACGTCTTTCACCGTCTCGGGGGTAGGCCATTCCTGGATAGCAGCAATCTTCTCCCGGGATGGCCTCACACCTTCTGCCGAAACGACATGACCCAGATACTCAATCTGAGTGCGAAATAGGTGACATTTCTGAGGCTTCACCTTCAACCCGTACTTTTGCAGCCGGCTGAGTACCTGTCCCAACCGCTTCAGGTGGTCCTCGAAGGAGGCGGCATAGACGATGATGTCGTCCAGGTAGATCAACGTGGCCTCAAAATTGAGATCCCCTAGACATCGCTCCATCAATCGCTGAAATGTCCCGGGGGCGTTGGCCAGCCCGAATGGCATTCGATTAAACTCAAACAGTCCCATGGGCACTATGAACGCCGTCTTAGCTCTGTCCTCTTCTGACATAGGCACCTGCCAGTACCCACTGGCCAAGTCCAGGGTCGAAAAATATGTTGCTTTACCCAATGCAGACAGAGATTCTTCTATGCGGGGCAGTGGGTATGAGTCTTTAATAGTGCAAGCATTCAATTTACGATAATCAACACAGAATCGTAGTGTACCATCTTTCTTCCGGACCAACACGATGGGGGCCGCCCAAGGGCTTTGACTTTCCCGTATCACCCCTTTTTGTAGCATCTGAGCCAGCAAAGTTTTCACTTCCTGATAGAGTTGTGGCGGGATCTGTCGATATCGTTCTCGGATAGGGGCCGCTCCTGCTGTGGGGATCTCATGAGTGATGGCGGTGGTACACCCAAAGTCGTCCTCATGACTAGCAAATACTTCATGGTACTGTCCCAGCAATGCTTTTACTTGTGAAAGTTGGGCCGCAGTTAGTCCAGAAAGCTCGGCCCGCATCTGCTCCAAAATATTTCGGCCCTTCTCTTGTGTCGAGACTTCGTGGGCCTGTAGGGTTCGTATTGTTACCTCCCCAGGATCCTCGGGGTGTACTCGTAATTGAACCGCAGCAGCGGGCAACACTTCTTCTAGAGGCTTTACTAGTTTGGCCAGTACAGTCCGTGCTTTCAGAATGATATCTCGGTCTTCAAGGTTAACGCAGCGGACCAGGGCGGTTCCTTTTCGCACCGTAGCGAGGGAACGGGCCACCAGTATGCCAGGAGGTAAGTGCTCTGAGTGACACGGCTCCACCTGCACCTCTACGCCTTCCAAAGGTATCGGGGCCCGAATTGGCAGGGCCACCACTGTCTGTCCAGGAGGCAGCACAAGCAGGGGTGCCGCTGTCGCAATGACCTTGCCCAGAGCCTCACCCTCCTGGCAGTCCCGATGCACCCGCGCACCTCGCACCAGCTGCTGGAATACCTGTCCCTGAGCTGTGCGAGAACCCCACTGCTTCAGTGTCCTTTGTGTGGGATCATTAAGCAACAGGTTACCAAACTCTTTTAAAATATTCATGCCTAGGGTGACGGGGTGTCGTTGATCAGCTTCTCCTTGAGTCAGTACCACCCCTCTGCGGCCGAGGGGTTTACCGCACAACGTCACCTGCACCCACACTACCCCGGCAACCGGAACCGGCAGTTGGTTGGCGGCTACTAGTCTAATCATGGGCCCCCACTGAGGCCTTGCTGCCTCCGGAAAGTTTTGTTGAAAGTACGCTGCGGGCATAGTGGTTACTTGTGACCCAGTGTCCACCAGACACCGGACGGCCCGGCCCTCTACTTCTGCCCAAACTTCAGGACACTTTGCTACCAAATCTTCGGGACTTCCACCACCCCCTAGTTGTGGTTTTCGGCTCCGAGCGGCGTCCCCCCAGCCCGGAGCCCTTTAGTTTAATGGCCGCCGGGGTGGGTATCTCCCACGCCGCGGACACTCTCGGGCGAAGTGGCCTGGTTCTCCACACTCATAACACCGGGCCGGTAGAGATTGACCACCTCGCGGAGAGCGTGACCCCCAGGGACCGGGATTAGCACTGGGTCGTCCAGTCTCCGGTTCGGTTCTTCTCTTTACTTCAGCCAACTCGCTCTTTATATTTTTCAATTCACGCTTCATCTCCTCCACCCATTGAGGTTCCTCAACTGTGTTCGAGGAGGCCTCCACACCTCGGACCTTCCCCACGGGGACCGCCATCCCCTGCTCTTGCTCCTGAACCCGTGCCTGACTTCCCACTTCTGAAAAGTCGATTTGGGGATTCATTCTGATCCGTTCCCTTAAAGCCTGTTTTATCAGTGGATCTCGCAGTCCAGTCACCAGTAGGTCACGTAGGGTTATGTCAACAGGTCCTACCCCTACCCCATCTTTTCTTTCAATAGCCGTATGCAACTCTTGGAGTACATTCATATACTGAGTAATCGTCTCCCCCTCTGCCTGCATCCGGCTAAACAGTCGGGTCCTTAACTCTCCCACATTAGTGGGATCCCCGTGGGTCTGTTCCACTATCTGCAACACCTTTTCAAAAGTGTTGCGGTGCCCCGGGGGTTTCAACATTACTGACCTCCGCACCTCCCCGTCTAGGGCCATGAGTGCCACTTCAGCTTCCAGGTCAGGGGTCATTGGGTGCATCCGAAAAAGCCCCCTCATCCGCTCTGTCCAGCTCCATAGCATAGTATTTGAGCCAGAGAATCTAGGCAGGTTGTTCAACATGGCCCCCAATGAGATGCTGGTACGGGGACCCTCATTATTTACAGAGCTTACAGCTCTCCCATGTTCGGGGCTACCACTGTCCGCGCTCGGAGACTGCATCCTGCCGACTACGCCAAGTGTAGGGTTCGAGCAGGCTCACAGGATGCAGTGACGAGACACGAGACTGAATGTGGGGTGAAATAAACTTTTATAAGTTTTAAAGCCGCAAGGGCTAAAACTGCTTAAATAAGACAAAACGGGAAACACTTATTTGTCCTCGCAGGGACTCGTAAAACAACATAAAAAAAACAAAAAGGGTCCTTATTTTCCCTATAATACACTTAGCCTTCCGGGCGTCGCTCGAGTTCACGACCACTCAGGGGTTGCAGATGTGGCTGCCTTGTAATCCACGACTTCCCGGAAGGACTTGTGCTTGTCCAGCCCCGAAGAGACCAGAACGATGGGGCGCAGCAGGCCCTTAAGAAACTGGACGGTGGGGCGCAACGGGCCCTGTAGTAACCGGAACGATGGGGCACAACAGGCCCTGAAGAAACCGGAACGATGGGGCACAACAGGCCCTGAAGAAACTGGGCGGTGGGGCGCAACGGGCCCTGAAGAAATGGGGTCGGTGGGGCACAACGGGCCCTGAAGAAGCTGGCACGGTGGGGCACAACAGGCCCTGAAGAAATGGGGTCGGTGGGGCACAACGGGCCCTGAAGAAGCTGGCACAGTGGGGCACAACGGGCCCTGAAGAAGTGGGGTCGGTGGGGGCACAACAGGCCCTGAAGAAACTGTTCAGGGGGTCAATCTCCCAGGCGTCCGTTTAGAGGCGCTCGTTCCCCAGCCAGGTCATGACGCAGTTTCAAAAAAAGACATAAACGTTAACAAATTCTGCTCAGTGTCCCCTCAGTAACCGGGACGGGCTCTGCGGCCGCCTATAGCGAGGTGACGTCCCCTGAGGTCGGTGATGACGGGGCCGCAGCTGTGGGAGAAGACAGGGGGGCAGTGTCCTGGCCACTGTACCGGATTGCTGTGTCGTCGCAGCGGTCGCCTGAGATCCCGGTCCTGTCACACCACGGAGGGAATCAGCGGCCGTCACTTTATCTGAATCTTTGCGGGGGGAAACTCCCGGGGAGAGTCTCTTACGCGTCAACCTTCGGTCAGTCTCAAATTTCCCTTTTTCAGACTCCTGCCTGTCTCTCTTTTCCACACCGTCAGTTGCCAGAGTCCTCTCTCTGCCGCACGGCTTCCTCTCTCCTGTCAGGCTCTCTGCCAACTGCCACCTCAGCGCGTCCCCTGCTCCTTTTACCCTCGCCCCGCCCCCTGTTGCCCTGACAACTTCAGTCGCATGTCTCCCTTTGTAATCCCCCTGATGTGGTTTCTTCAACAACCCTGATGGCGGTCCCCCTGGTTCCAGCCCAATCACTGTATGGGGGTCCTCCTCCCCACAACCAAACAATCACTTACAATTCCCTTCTAAATTAGGCACCATATCTTACTTTTAACTTCCAATCTTCAATTAAGTACTGTTGCTTTAAAATGCACAAATCTTTCAGCGCGTACCTTACGGATAGAATTACAGAGAATTTTGAGCACAGCTCACACTCAGCAGAGATAAGAGCGAAGGGAGAAGAAAAACTACGCAGCTCCATCCTTCCTCCCTCCCGTCAGAATGCAGCGTCGTCCTTCACAGAATTCTGTAGTTCTTTAGACTTATCAAAATCAATTTCTACAAAGAAACTCAAAATCACGGGATTTCACTGTAAGAGCAGATAACTGTATAATGAGATTAACCATGCCTTGCCCTTTTTCTGGCCAAATGCATTCAGGAAACTTTACAATGTAATGCCACATATAACACGAACTATATCATTACTCAATTCATTCAGTCTCAGATGTAGATTTGAAATATCTATAACGCATCTGTCCGGGATTCCACCTCAACTAGAAAGGTCACAAATCTCTTGACACAAAAATGATGTGTGATGATTCATTCATACGTGCTCATTCACTGATTTTTTTTTTTTTTTATACTCAATTACTCATCTCTCATCTTATTCAGAGGTTCTCATAGACATATATACAAGGATTCACACAGCCTGCCTATCTTGCACTTTGGATTTGATTAATACTTTTTCCAGGTTCTTTGCTGCACTACTTCCATATCTATCCTCAATTATATCACATAACCGATTTCCTTCTTCAGGTGTCTTTCCCTGACTGTTCCCCATTTTATCTGTTATTCTTATCCTGTTTCTCTTGTTGTCTTCCTGTTAGTCCCCTGCCTTAGGTGGTGTATTGGGTACGCTCAAGACTAGGCTCTACTATACCTCGTTACCTTCTTCCTAAGGTGCTAACAGGCTAAATGGAGTGTCTGTTCCTCGGTGTACTACGTGTTTCGTGTACTTATATGCTATGTAGCATCCGAACAGAAATACTCCCACAACACACAGGATTGTAAACAAAGTGTCCATCTATCGGGGTTCTTCAGTCATATCCTGTCACAGGCTCATTTCACGGTCCTGTGCTCATTCGGTCACACTCTTATCTGTTCCAAGGTTTATTCGTAAAGGGTGTTGATTTAAGCTTAGGCGGTGACCTCCCCGAAAGGACGCTGTCACATGACCCAGTTAGGCAATATCACCACTCTTTGAATGAATACCTACTGTGCAGCTTATTTGTCTACTTTCCACAACCTTTCAAATCAAAGTAGCCATTCAACAACCTCCTCTATTTCTAGTGCGGAATCGTCTATTGTGAAAAACTTGTCCGTCCGGGCTGCGCAGTATGAACTGTTCACCCAGCCTTATATTCCGTAATGTCAGACCTCTCCCATTTTGATTTGCATCAGCTCTTTTTCTAAAAATAGCTGTGCACAGACAGAACCTACAGTAACCTCTCATTCGAGTAGAAATTACATATGCGTGTCACACCCGATTTCCTCAGAGTTCTTATATGGACCTGATTTTACGGCCCCCTCCTCTACTAGATTCCCCTTTATACGGACCTTAGTTATAATGATAGATTATGAAGAGCAGAGAAGAGAAAAATTGATCTCTTACCTGGCCAGGTGTTTAGGTCTGCTGTTCACAATTTCATCAGTAACTGGAGTGGTCTGTAGATCGGGTAGTCTTGGAGAGGTGCCTATATCAGGTCCCTGTTTCGGGCGCCAGGAAACTGTCGGGATCCCTCAGATTACTCTTTCATCTGAAGGACCGATGTTCTTAGGTGTGAAGCACCATATGTCTCTAATCAATTGCTCCGTCGAGAAGGATAACACAGACACGGGCTGTATAATACCACTCGGGATGCCTGCCAAGACGCCTCTGGCTTATCAGTTAGGCTTCCGTCTTTTATAGTAAAGAATTTAGACATTTACAGACATGCGCAGTACAAATGATTTTACAACTTGTTTTCTACAAAGAAAGTCACTTAGGCGAAAAAGCAGAGGTATTTGACCTTGGTTCACAAGGGAGATGTCTGAGACATCTCCTCGAAGAACAGATAAGGTTTAAAACAAGAGAATGCAACATAGACAGAACTCAATTTAACTCCATCAGTTCCTATCAATATAGATCCCATCAGCATTATAAAGTTAAAATTGAAAATAGAGGATGTTCAAAAACTTAAGGGGGTTTTACACTAAGCGATATCGCTAGCAATATCGCTAAAACGTCACCGGTTTTGTGACGTTATAGCGATTTTGCTAGCGATATCGCTATGTGTGATACTTACCAGCGACCGGCTCCCCCGCTGTCCATCGCTGATCGCGCGAGAATGTCCGGCTCCATTTCTCGTCGGGCGCTTCCTGCTGAGACTTCCTGCTGTGACGACGAGCGACGCTGGACGCGGGCGGGAGGACGTCAGGATCGCTGTGTGTGAATGGTAAGTATCGTGCGCTGCGTCGCTGCTGCATCGCTGTGAGATCTTTCTGTATGAAAGCTCACTAGCGATCATTTAGCGATGCACCAGCGATCCTGACCGGGTCGGATCGCTGGTTGGATCGCTGGTGCATCGCTAAATGTAAAAGGGCCTTTAGAGATCAGTACAATAAAGACAATGATCGTACTAAGGATAGTTGGTGGTCAGACACATTCTCCTTTCTTAATCCAGCTAATTGGTTTAAGGGTATTGGAGGCTGGATAACTGGGATAATACTAAGTCTATTACGTATTGTTGTTTGTATCTTCGTAATATATGTATTTTTGAGACTTGTTTTTTGGTGTTTTTCTGTATGTAAGAAAAAGTACAGAAACAGATGAAATAGATAAGTTAATGACAGAACATATGCCAAAATTGATAATTGTTTTCTTTAGGTTTTAGGTTGACATCTCATTTCTGGCATGAAGGAGCGTACTCTTGGGATGACAGACGTGGCCTTAGTAACCAGGGGATGGAGAGGGTAAAAGAAGATACCTGTCTCCCTCGGGCAACCCGTCAGCCTGGGATAGTACCTGGTGAATGGGGCACTATCAGCTGTCATTGCAGGACCCAGTGTTCCAGATTGTGAAGAATAAAGATGTCAAAGGGGGGAATGATAGGAACTGAAGGAGTTAAATTGAGTTCTGTCTATGTTGCATTTTCTTGTTTAAAATTTATCTTTTCTTCGAGGAGATGTCTCAGACATCTCCCTTGTGAACCAAGGTCAAATACTCCTGCTTTTTAGCCTACATAACTTTCTTTGTAGAAAACAAGTTGTGAAATCATTTTTTATACTGCGCATGTCTGTAAATGTTTAAATTCTTTGCTATAAAAGATGGAAGCCTAACTGATAAGCCAGAGGCGCTCAGCAGGCATCCCGAGTCGTATCATACAGCTTATGTCTGTGTCATTCTTCTCGACGGAGCAATCGATTAGAGACATATGGTGCCTCACACATAGAACATCGGTCGTTCAGGTGAAAGAGTAATCTGAGGGATCCCGACAAATCTTTTTGGTGCTGCCTAGATTGCGTCACAGTGTGGGTCTGTCACAATCCTGAAGTAAATGATGTAGCATCTTTTTGGTGCTGCCTAGATTGCGTCTCAGTGGGGGTCTGTCACAATCCTGAGGTAAATGATGTAGTATCTTTTTGGTGCTGCCTAGATTGTGTCACAGTGGGGGTCTGTCACAATCCTAAGGTAAATGATGTGGTATCTTTTTGGTGCTGCCTAGATTGCGTCTCAGTGGGGGTCTGTCACAATCCTGAGGTAAATGATGTGGTATCTTTTTGGTGCGGCCTAGATTGTGTCACAGTGGGGGTCTGTCACAATCCTAAGGTAAATGATGTGGTATCTTTTTGGTGCTGCCTAGATTGCGTCTCAGTGGGGGTCTGTCACAATCCTGAGGTAAATGATGTAGCATCTTTTTGGTGCTGCCTAGATTGTGTCACAGTGGGGGTCTGTCACAATCCTAAGGTAAATGATGTGGTATCTTTTTGGTGCTGCCTAGATTGTGTCACAGTGGGGGTCTGTCACAATCCTGAGGTAAATGATGTAGTATCTTTTTCGTGCTGCCTAGATTGCGGCTCAGTGGGGGTCTGTCACAATCCTGAAGTAAATGATGTAGTATCTTTTTCGTGCTGCCTAGATTGCGTCTCAGTGGGGGTCTGTCACAATCCTGAGGTAAATGATGTAGTATCTTTTTCGTGCTGCCTAGATTGCGTCACAGTGGGGTTCTGTCACAATCGTGAGGTAAATGATGTAGAATCTTTTTGGTGCTGCCTAGATTGCGTCACAGTGGGGTTCTGTCACAATCGTGAGGTAAATGATGTAGAATCTTTTTGGTGCTGCCTAGATTGCGTCTCAGTGGGGGTCTGTCACAATCCTGAAGTAAATGATGTAGCATCTTTTTGGTGCTGCCTAGATTGCGTATCAGTGGGGGTCTGTCACAATCCTAAGATAAATGATGTAGTATCTTTTTGGTGCTGTCTAGATTGCATCTCAGTGGGGGTCTGTCACAATCCTGAGGTAAATGATGTAGTATATTTTTGGTGCTGCCTAGATTGCGTCACAGTGGGGGGTCTGTCACAATCCTGAGGTAAATGATGTAGTATCTTTTTGGTGCTGCCTAGATTGCATCTCAGTGGGGGTCTGTCACAATCCTGAGGTAAATGATGTGGTATCTTTTACGTGCTGCCTAGATTGCGTCTCAGTGGGGGTCTGTCACAATCCTGAGGTAAATGATGTAGTATCTTTTTGGTGCTGTCTAGATTGCATCTCAGTGGGGGTCTGTCACAATCCTGAGGTAAATGATGTGGTATCTTTTTGGTGCTGTCTAGATTGCGTCACAGTGGGGGTCTGTCACAATCCTGAGGTAAATGATGTGGTATCTTTTTGGTTCTGCCCAGATTGCGTCTCAGTGGGGGTCTGTCACAATCCTGAGGTAAATGATGTGGTATCTTTTTGGTGCTGCCTAGATTGTGTCACAGTGGGGGTCTGTCACAATCCTGAGGTAAATGATGTGGTATCTTTTTGGTGCTGCTTAGATTGCGTCTCAGTGGGGGTCTGTCACAATCTCGAGATAAATGATGTAGTATCTTTTTGGTGCTGTCTAGATTGCATCTCAGTGGGGGTCTGTCACAATCCTGAGGTAAATGATGTGGTATCTTTTTGGTGCTGCCTAGATTGCGTCTCAGTGGGGGTCTGTCACAATCCTGAGGTAAATGATGTAGTATCTTTTTGGTGCTGCCTAGATTGCGTCTCAGTGGGGGTCTGTCACAATCCTAAGATAAATGATGTAGTATCTTTTTGGTGCTGTCTAGATTGCATCTCAGTGGGGGTCTGTCAAAATCCTGAGGTAAATGATGTAGTATCTTTTTCGTGCTGCCTAGATTGCGTCTCAGTGGGGGTCTGTCACAATCCTGAGGTAAATGATGTAGTATCTTTTTCGTGCTGCCTAGATTGCGGCTCAGTGGGGGTCTGTCACAATCCTGAAGTAAATGATGTAGTATCTTTTTCGTGCTGCCTAGATTGCGTCTCAGTGGGGGTCTGTCACAATCCTGAGGTAAATGATGTAGTATCTTTTTCGTGCTGCCTAGATTGCGGCTCAGTGGGGGTCTGTCACAATCCTGAGGTAAATGATGTAGTATCTTTTTGGTGCTGCCTAGATTGCGTCACAGTGGGGTTCTGTCACAATCGTGAGGTAAATGATGTAGAATCTTTTTGGTGCTGCCTAGATTGCGTCACAGTGGGGGTCTGTCACAATCCTGAGGTAAATGATGTAGAATCTTTTTGGTGCTGCCTAGATTGCGTCTCAGTGGGGGTCTGTCACAATCCTGAAGTAAATGATGTAGCATCTTTTTGGTGCTGCCTAGATTGCGTCTCAGTGGGGGTCTGTCACAATCCTGAGGTAAATGATGTAGTATCTTTTTGGTGCTGTCTAGATTGCATCTCAGTGGGGGGTCTGTCACAATCCTGAGGTAAATGATGTAGTATATTTTTTGTGCTGTCTAGATTGCGTCACAGTGGGGGTCTGTCACAATCCTGAGGTAAATGATGTAGTATCTTTTTGGTGCTGAATAGATTGTGTCACAGTGGGGTTCTGTCACAATCCTGAGGTAAATGATGTAGTTTCTTTTACGTGCTGCCTAGATTGCGTCTCAGTGGGGGTCTGTCACAATCCTGAGGTAAATGATGTAGTATCTTTTTGGTGCTGTCTAGATTGCGTCTCAGTGGGGGTCTGTCACAATCCTGAGGTAAATGATGTGGTATCTTTTTGGTGCTGCCTAGATTGCGTCTCAGTGGGGGTCTGTCACAATCCTGAGGTAAATGATGTAGTATCTTTTTGGTTCTGCCCAGATTGCGTCTCAGTGGGGGTCTGTCACAATCCTGAGGTAAATGATGTGGTATCTTTTTGGTGCTGCCTAGATTGTGTCACAGTGGGGTTCTGTCACAATCCTGAGGTAAATGATGTGGTATCTTTTTGGTGCTGCCTAGATTGCGTCTCAGTGGGGGTCTGTCACAATCCCGAGATAAATGATGTAGTATCTTTTTGGTGCTGTCTAGATTGCATCTCAGTGGGGGGTCTGTCACAATCCTGAGGTAAATGATGTGGTATCTTTTTGGTTCTGCCCAGATTGCGTCTCAGTGGGGGTCTGTCACAATCCTGAGGTAAATGATGTGGTATCTTTTTGGTGCTGCCTAGATTGTGTCACAGTGGGGTTCTGTCACAATCCTGAGGTAAATGATGTGGTATCTTTTTGGTGCTGCCTAGATTGCGTCTCAGTGGGGGTCTGTCACAATCCCGAGATAAATGATGTAGTATCTTTTTGGTGCTGTCTAGATTGCGTCTCAGTGGGGATCTGTCACAATCCTGAGGTAAATGATGTGGTATCTTTTTGGTTCTGCCTAGATTGCGTCTCAGTGGGGGTCTGTCACAATCCTGAGGTAAATGATGTGGTATCTTTTTGGTGCTGCCTAGATTGCGTCTCAGTGGGGGGTCTGTCACAATCCTGAGGTAAATGATGAAGAATCTTTTTGGTGCTGCCTAGATTGCGTCGCAGTGGGGGTCTGTCACAATCCTGAGGTAAATGATGTAGTATCTTTTTGGTGCTGAATAGATTGCGTCTCAGTGGGGGTCTGTCACAATCCTGAGGTAAATGATGTGGTATCTTTTTGGTGCTGCCTAGATTGCGTCTCAGTGGGGGTCTGTCACAGTCCTGAGGTAAATGATGTAGTATCTTTTTGGTGCTGCCTAGATTGGGTCTCAGTGGGGGTCTGTCACAATCCTGAGGTAAATGATGTAGTATCTTTTTGGTGCTGAATAGATTGCATCTCAGTGGGGGTCTGTCACAATCCTGAGGTAAATGATGTGGTATCTTTTTGGTGCTGCCTAGATTGCGTCTCAGTGGGGGTCTGTCACAGTCCTGAGGTAAATGATGTAGTATCTTTTTGGTGCTGCCTAGATTGGGTCACAGTGGGGGTCTGTCACAATCCTGAGGTAAATGATGTGGTATCTTTTTGGTGCTGCCTAGACTGGGTCTCAGTGGGGGTCTGTCACAATCCTGAGGTAAATGATGTAGCATCTTTTGACATTGGCGGTGTCCTCCCGTGGTCCTGACGATGGCGGTGAATCCTTGGCATCCTGATGTGGGTCTTGGGTCCATCAGATGAGGTGATGAAGAGGGATACGTCCTCATCCTCAGCAGTGAGTGTCCAAACACTACGGAGACCTGCAGCACTGGCCAAACACCGTTTACAATGGGCAGCCCGGCTCGCTGTGCGGAATCAACACACGCCTAAGTCCAGTTCACAAACCTTGTCTCTCACGGTCAGCGCAGTCAGCGGGGGCGCGGCTGTGGCAGCGTTGTCGGCTGTGTCAGCGGTCTCAGCGAGGGCAGTGATGTTGGCTGGGACAGCGGTGTCTGAGCGGCACTCAGTCGACGGTCTCCTGTCAAAGCGCTCTGCCATTCCAGGTTCTGCTCTGCCCAGTCGCCTCTCAGCTTATTTTACCTCACAGGCGTCCTGTGCGCCCGAAGTTCCCGCCCAAACTGTTTGAATCCTCACACGCGAACCTTCTCTCAGCTTGACCACATCCCCTTCGCTCGAGTACAGGGAGCGGTCTCGCACTTTAAGCTTTTCCCCCTGCAACTTAGGTGACAGCCCCGATGGTTCCGGACCCGTCACGGAGGAGACATTCCTAACTAGTTCCTTCCCCTTACATATTTTCCAATGCATTAAAAGTAAATGTATAAAGAAACTATTAATGCTCATTTAAAACCTTTTAACGTTTAATGTATTCACCTTCTATACAGCAGAATTGTGTTTCCATAGCTACACACTATAAACTCTACCGACTACTCAGATTTTACTCTGGATTTTTTGTCTGTAGGAATACCACTTGTAAAAGCTATTCAGACTACCTACAGCCACCACTAGAGGGAGCTCTGGAGCTCACTGTATACTGACTATACATAGGACTTCATATTAGGCCAGTATGCAGGAGTCTGAGCTCCCTCTAGTGGTGGATGCAGGCAGGGGCTTTGCTATCTGTTTTATGTATGTCTATGGAGGGGATTTGGAGTCCTGCACCAGAAAAAACTTCAACCACTATAAGAGATATTAAAATATTAATCAGTAAGTAAAATTTACTTGGTATTAAAAAGTGGAAAGTCACAGTTTAATCTCCTTGCGTAACTGCAATGAAAATGGAGAAGAGGTCGAGCATGGGTGCTGGTGCTCAAATCAAAGTATGTGTCTGTTTCTGATAGCACCATACAAAGGGGCAGTGGGACACATGCATAAACGCCTCTCAAATTCCTCATTAGTTGTTGCCATCTAGAGGAATTAACTATAAAGACCAGATTCATTGTGCGTTTATGAGGGACAATGTTGAGGGGTCTTCGGGGCTTAAGACATGAATGAGCTATCCTTAGCAGTTTTTTTTTTCACCTTAGACATTAAATAAAACAGATAACATATGGTGTACCTGCAGACACCACTAAAGGGAGCTCAGACAATCGATTACTGCATACTGTGTTATTAGGAAGATCTATGTATAATCAGTATACAGTAAGCTCCAGAGCTCCCTCTAGTGGTGGCTACACTCAGTCAGATTTTATTCATTAAATTCTATTTAGAATTAGTTTTCCTAGAGCTTGAAAATGAAACCCGTGTAATCTGATCCAAGGGAGATGGGCAATGGTTGTAGTCTGCAACCACTGAGACATAGTTTTGCTGTATAGACACTGTATTCACAAAACAGTAAAAGGTTTTAAATAGTGACCGTCGGTTTAACTTTTATTACATAAATCAATAGTAAACGTGAAAATAAATAACTTTGTGATATATCTTATCAGAAAAATTCATTTCTTTGTCAGTTTTGATCAGTCACTATCAAAATCCTTAGTTTTGATGTAAAATCTATATTCAGTGAAGACTAACTTTCCCATTACTTTCTTTATGTATTCATTATTAATTCATCAGAAAAAAATAGCAAGGTTGCAAAAATATTCATACCCTTTAACAACGACTTTCCACTAGATCAAAATTGTCCATTTTTTCCTTTTATTTTATTCTTCCAATTCCCTGAGAATTCTAATTGTGTCTTTTTTTATTTCCGCCATACAGTTCCAGAGAAATCGGCAATTTTATTGAGGGCTAATTTTATTGTTGCTCCAGGTGGGCATGGCTCACAGGCTAAATATGCAAAGCATGCTAAGGACACGCCCAAGAGGATAGTGTGAACCACACCCACTTAGTAAAGACTGTAGCAAATGATCATTAAATAAAAAGGCCCATATCACTGAAACTATATGGTGGATGTAATAAAAAAAGCCATACTCAGGGGAGCAGCATAAATGTAATAGCAGAAAAAAATTGAACACTTTTAACCCAGTGACAGGTCTACTTTAGAATAGTTGTCCAGGACTTGTACATCGACGATTTGATAGTCACCAATATCGGTGGCAACACCACTGACCAGCTGCGGCCGGACATAGACACTGAACATACAATGGCCACTTCATAGTGAACGGAGCTGTTCTGTTTCACTACAGTCATATGTTAAAGTTTGGGCACCCCTATTAATGTTAACCTTTTTTCTTTATAACAATTTTGGTTTTTGCAACAGCTATTTCAGTTTCATATATCTAATAACTGATGGACTCAGTTATATTTCTGGATTCAAATGAGGTTTATTGTACTAACAGAAAATGTGCAATCTGCATTTAAACAAAATTTGACTGGTGCAAAAGTATGGGCACCCTTATCATTTTCTTGATTTGAACACTCCTAACTACTTTTTACTGACTTCCTGAAGCACTAAATTGGTTTTGTAACCTCATTGAGCTTTGAACTTCATAGCCAGGTGTATCAAATCATGAGAAAAGGTATTTAAGGTGGCCACTTGCAAGTAGTTCTCCTATTTGATTCTCCTATGAAGAGTGGCATCATGGGCTCCTCAAAACAACTCTTAAATGATCTGAAAACAAAGATTATTCAACATAGCTTTTCAGGGGAAGGATACAAAAAGTTGTCTCAGAGATTTAACCTGTCATTTTCCACTGTGAGGAACATAGTAAGGAAATGGAAGAACACAGGTACAGTTCTTGTTAAGCCCAGAAGTGGCAGGCCAAGAAAAATATCAGAAAGGCAGAGAAGAAGAATGGTGAGAACAGTCAAGGACAATCCACAGACCACCTCCAAAGACCGGCAGCATCATCTTGCTGCAGATGGTGTCACTGTGCATCGGTCAACAATACAGCGCACTTTGCACAAGGAGAAGCTGTATGGGAGAGTGATGCGAAAGAAGCCGTTTCTGCAAGCACGCCACAAACAGAGTCGCCTGAGGTATGCAAAAGCACATTTGGACAAGCCAGTTACATTTTGGAAGAAGGTCCTGTGGACTGATGAAACAAAGATTGAGTTGTTTGGTCATACAAAAAGGCGTTATGCATGGAGGCTAAAAAAGACAGCATTCCAAGAAAAACACTTGCTACCCACAGTAAAATTTGGTGGAGGTTCCATCATGCTTTGGGGCTGTGTGGCCAATGCCGGCACCGGGAATCTGGTTAAAGTTGAGGGTCGCATGGATTCAACTCAATATCAGCAGATTCTTGTCAATAATGTGCAAGAATCAGTGACGAAGTTGAAGTTACGCAGGGGATGGATATTTCAGCAAGACAATGTTCCAAAACACCGCTCCAAATCTACTCAGGCATTCATGCAGAGGAACAATTACAATTTTCTGGAATGGCCATCCCAGTACCCAGACCTGAATATCATTGAACATCTGTGGGATGATTTGAAGCGGGCTGTCCATACTCGGCGACCATCAAACTTAACTGAACTGGAATTGTTTTGTAAACAGGAATGGTCACAAATACCGTCATCCAGGATCCAGGAACTCATTAATAGCTACAGGAAGCGACTAGAGGCTGTTATTTTTGCAAAAGGAGGATCTACGAAATGTTAATGTCACTTTTATGTTGAGGTGCCCATACTTTTGCACCAGTAAAATTTTGTTAAAATGCAGATTGCACATTTTCTGTTAGTACAATAAACCTCATTTGAATCCAGAAATATAACTGAGTCCATCAGTTATTAGATATATGAAACTGAAATAGCTGTTGCAAAAACCAAAATTGTTATAAAGAAAAAAGGTTAACATTAATAGGGGTGCCCAAACTTTAACATATGACTGTAGTGAAACAGAACAGCTCCGTTCACTATGAAGTGGCCATTCCCAGGTACTGCATCTCAGCTCCTATTAAAGTGAATGGAGATGAGCAACAGATCCCAGTTTTGGCCACTGCTCAGTATTGGGAGCCATGATATTCTGTTATATACACTGTTTACTTTCAACTGCAAAGGAGCTAAGGACACCAACCTGACACTGATGACCAGCTCTAAAGACTCATGCAGATGTCCATGGATTTTGGTCTGATATCAAACTGCAATACATGGATTCCTCCTACACCTGCACTGATCAGAAGTACTTCATCTTCATATTAAATGGTGCAGGTTTCTTTTAGCAGTGCAGGGGTTAATCTGCTCAGTTCAGAGCTCCTGGAAGCTTTCCTGCATTAAGGCTCTCAGCTGTTCACTGATAGCAACTCCCATCTCCTATATAGTCTGGGTCCTGACTAGCAGACATTGTCAGAGTAGCTTATGCTGCATGGCTGGAGGTTGTTGGTGGTTGTTATTTGAGAAAGTGTTTGGTAGATTTATCTGTGAGTGTTGCTAGGTTTTCAGTGTGTGATAATTCTCTTTCTTCTCCTGCTTTGGTTTTACCCCATCCTCCATTCCCCAATGCATTCCTTTGTTGTATGTGTGAGTATATTTGTATGATTGCTATTTTTCATTACCCCTGTTCGTATTACATTGTTAGTCTGGTTGGTGTACACTATTACTCCACTATTACCTGGGTTGTTAAAGGTACAGATTCAGGGCAGGTTCAGGAGCTTTGGCAATGTATGTGGCCCCGGCATCTTCACCATCAGAAGTTATCCAGGAAACAGCGTGAACTTTGGGGCCCTTAGCAATAGGGACAGGGAAGGAACCCCTGGTCCTGGGACATCCAACAACAGAGTCGTGGCACATAGAAATATAACAAGCTGCAACACGGTCTGATTTGCACAGGCCTCTGAGTGAGCCCTAAGGACGAGCCATCAATGTTTTCACCCTGGAAAACTCCTGTTAAGTGTTTTGTGGGTTTGCATAAATTTGTGCACTGCATAAATCTTTTTATTTCTCCTTCTATGTTTTTATTAACATCCATCCGCCCGTGGCCCACGTCAGGCTTTCCATTGTAAAATCCATCAGCTGCACAATGCGCCAATTACTGTAAAAGAAAAGAGGTCATAAATTCTGCAAAAATAAACTCTCCATTTACCACAATGTCCTTGTAAACTTCCCTCCCTGCCATTCGTGAGCAATGTGAACTCAGCAGGGGCCTCGCCCGCTCTTTTACTCAGCAAGAAAAGAACAGAGATTTGCAAGAAAAAAATTGGTAATTATTTACCACTTAATGCACAACTTTTCCAAAAAGCCATTTTCTAACCCGGCCTCATTCTATTTGGTGGCTTTCATCAGAAAACGGTGCCGAGATCGGCCAGCTGCTGTCTTTAAGGTAAAAATAGTAAAACAAGAGACAAAAGTGAAGAGCGGTCACTGGGCCGAGGTCGGCGTGGGCTCACTTTCTAGCTAATTGCCATATAAAATCTGGATTTATGGCCAATGACCTAGATTTAGCGGGTAATTACAGAATGCAGTTTTACGAGTTCCTGTTTGGACGCGTCGGGTCGTAGATCACTTTAGCTCATTAGATAATCCTAGCCGCTGCATTTTTAATACAAAAATTAAGCATTCGACAAATTAATGCCGGCTAAACACTGCATAGATAAAAATTCGGATTCTGGAGAGATGCTCCCTGTAATAAAACGTTATAAAATGGAAGGTTATATATATTTCTGGCTCCGATGAACCTGGCAAATGTGTCATTAAAGACAAGATCCCCATGGTATAAAGCCCCAAATCAGCACATTTAAGTCCCTCCCCTCAAAAAAAAAACATAGAAGAACACCCTCAAAATAACCAAATTCAAGCTCCTTCTATTTTTGGGGATTGAGTGACATGGTTGTTTGAGCAAAATTAGGCAAATATGAAAAGTTACAGGGAGAGCACATATCCCTGTCCCAAAAGGCCTCACATGAATGTCACCTTCTCCGGTAACTTGTATAAATAGAGAGCGCCACAATAAAGAGTTCTGTGTCTCCGAATGGGTTCCGGTTCCCAAACGTGGTGTAGAAGTCCTACGAAACTTCTTCAGGAGCCTCCAACATTATAGATCTTGGTCATCTTTCAATAAGGACTGGGGACCTCAGCTTAGTACTGATTAAGGGATGAGCGGGTCCGTGGTTTTAGTTCTCTCTCTCTCTCCTCTCTCTTTGTCTCCCCTCTCTCCTCTATCTCTCTCCTCTTTCTCCTCTCTTTTCCTCTCTCTCTCCCCTCTCTTTCTCCTTTCTTTTCTCTTTCCTCTCTGTCTCCCTCTCCTCTCTTCTACTCTCTCTCCCCTCTCCTCTCTTTCTCCTCTTTCTCCATCCTCCCTCTTTCTCCTCTCTCCTATCTGTCTCTCTCACCTCTCTTCTCTCTCTCTCCTCTCAAATTCAAATTCAAATGAGCTTTATTGGCAGGACTTGTTAGCATTGCCAAAGCAAATGGTAAAAATAGGGGGATAAAGGGGGTAGGGGGGCATATAGAGGTCCAGATTATATCAGGCTCCTTTTAGAGGATATGTTAGCTGATACACTAAGACAAATAACACAGCTAAATATATGACATCAAATCTCATAGCTGCAAGGATAATTAGCTGAAAAATTTATTAAGAAGAAACTCCGCAGAATATAAACTCAAAAAGAATTGGAGTGCTGACTTCAAGAGATAATAAATATCATCAAACTTCAAAAAACAATTACACATAGAACACACAGCAATGTTTCAAGGCAAGATTCCACAAAAACACCCCCGGGGATAATTATAAGGGAATAATAAGCTTAAATAGTGATATGCCAAACTCTCAGTTCCATACCTATATACATATATAGTTTAAGACACTGGCTGCAAAAATATCCATGAAAAGCATAAATGTGCATAGTGCAAATGCAATCATCATAATCATTTAAGCAGGCTTACCCATAATTGTAGTTTGCAAGTGCAAAAAAAATCCCCAAGGAGAGGCCCTGGACGCGCGTTTCGCGGGATGCTCTATCAACCGGGTATAGAAAGCGCTATCAGTCTGCCCTTTTTATACACACATTAATTACTAAAATGCTAGAAGCGGCGCATGCGCTATGTGAGACGCCACCCGAAAGTAACCATCACATGTAAGCGTCTCTGGAGAGCCCAGGTCAGGGAACAAACTTCCCATGATGTCACAGACCTGTGCACTAGAGGATAGGGGCATGTCCAGGGTGGGGTATAGGATTCCATAACATATCAGTCTTCTCTTAGTCTGGCGAAAGGGACATGTCCAGGGTGGGGTATAGGAATCCATGACATATCAGCGTTCTCTTAATCTGGGGATAGGGACATGTTCAGGGTGGGGTATAGGAGTCTATGACATATCAGCCTCCTCTTAGTCTGTGGCAGGCACTGGCATATTCCGCTGCTATGGCCGCTGCACTTTCCTCTTCCTCCAGTATTACCGGCAGTTTCTCTTCCTCCTCCATGGAGGTGAAGTCTGGGAGGAGGTCAGACAGTCTCTTGAAGTGAGTGTCCCTCACTGTGGAGTATTTGGGGCACCTCATCAGGAAGTGGGCCTTGTCCTCCACAACCTCCTGTGGGCACTGCTGGCAGAGTCTGCTCTCTCGGGTCTTGTAGTTCTGTCGGTTCCGCCCGGTTTCGAAGAGTATGCTGTGGGTGCTCAGTCTGTACCGGCTCAGGACCTGTCGCTCTTTGGGGTTTTCTAGTTTCTCTATATGCGGGGCCAGTTTGTACTCCCTCTGTAGGTTCTGGTATATCGTCAGTTTCTGGGATTTGGTTATGTCATTCCTCCAGATGCTGAGACTTTGTGTACCATCTTCTGGATTTCGCCTTTTGTCAGGCCATGTAGGTTGATGGCTTGGTCAGGCTGGCTTTGGGTACTTTGTGTTGGGAGGCTTCCTGGTGTAGAAAGGCTTTGTGATGGTAGGAGCTGGGATTACTACTTTGTAGATGAGCCTTGAATGACAATGCCTTCTTCTGGATTGTGAGATGTAGTGGGAATCTGCCCAGCTCTGCTCGGCAGGCGCTGTTTGATGCGCTCCGATGGACTTGGAGAAGATGCTTGCAGAAACCTAGGTGGAATATTTCAGTCTGCCCAGCATCTTACTTTGACCAGTTTGGGTATGAGACTGGGCCCCAGACCTCACTGCCATACAGAAGGATTGGGGCAATGATGGAGTCAAAGATTTTTAGCCAGCCGGTTACTGGTGCCTTGAGATAGTACAGACGTCTTCTGACGGCATAGAAGGCTTTGGATGCCCTGTCTTTCAGTAACTCTATGGCTTGTTTGAAGCTCCCTGACAGGCTGAGTTGTTGGCTCTGGTAGGTGTACTTGTTGGTTTCTGTAAGTAGACAGTTGTCTGTCTCCTCTCTCTCTCCCTCCATCTCCTCTCTTCCCTCTCTCCCCTCTCCTCTTTCTCTTCCTCCACTCTCCTCTCCTCCCTCTCTCCTCTGTCTCCCTCTCCTCTCTTTTCTCTCACTCCTCCCTTTTTCTCCTCTCGTATCCCTCTCTCTCTTTCTTCCCTTCCTCTCCTTTCTATCTTCCTCTCCTCTTTCTCTCTTCTCCCTCTTTCTCCTCTCTCTTACCTCTCTTCTCCTCACTTCTCCTCTCTCGCCTTTCTCCTCCCTCTCTCCCTTCTCTGTCTCCCTCTCCTCTCTTCTCCTCTCTCTCCTCCCTTTTTCTCCTCTCTCATTCCTCTATCTCCTCTCTTTCTTCCCTCCGTCTCCTCTCTATCTCCCTCTCCTCTCCCTCTTCCCTCTCTCTCTCTCTTCTCCTCACTAGAGTTGAGCGACTTTTGGTTTTTTAGGGTCGCGTTTCGTTTCGTGAAACCCGACTTTTCCAAAAGTCGGGTCGAGCAAGATCGTCCGATTATAGGGAAAAGTCGGGGTCGTCCCGAAACACGAAACCCAATGTAAGTCAATGGGGAATAAAAGTCGGCAGTGAGAGGAGGACAGGAAACACACCAACAGTGCCCATTTGAATGCCAAAAGCATCAATTCTTCTTACTTAAGCTTGTCAACCTTAATTAACTTCATAATACAAGTTACGCACTGAAAAATGGGGGTTATTTGGCTACAGACTGTGGGGGGGAGGGCTGGCTCCAGGTTTTCATGTGCCCTGGGCGAAAGAGCGCCCCTTTAACACATACCACAACTCATCATGCTCCGATACGGCAGAGAAATAGCGGTATAGTACAATGAAAAATACCTCACTTTTTACATCTCATGACGAGGCCCATCTATTTCTCCATACAGAATCATTGGTCCCATATAATGTTTGAAACAGTATATGATGAGCTCCACATAATGCTACAGTATATGTTGGTCCCCATGGATGAAGCTCTACTGTCTTATGGGCCCAAATAATGCTCCAAACATAATGGGCCCCATTTCTAATGCTCTAGTGTATAATGGGCCCTGTAAATGCTGCTCCAGTGTCTGATGTCCACCTTTGGAATGTTCCAGTGTATGGTGGGCCCCATCTATCATTCTCAGATGGTGTTAGGCCCAGTATGGATTGCACGTGATTGCACAAAGGTGAGAAAGGGTACCGTATCCCCAGATAACATGTATGGATAGTGTACACATTCAAAATATATGTCTATACATCAGGAGGCACGCTCAGACGGTGTTAGGCCCAGTATGGATTGCACGTGATTGCACAAAGGTTAGAAAGGGTACCGTATCCACAGATAACATGTATGGATAGCGTACACATTCAAAATATATGTCTCAGGAGGCAGGCTCAGATGGTGTTAGGCCCAGTATGGATTGCACGTGACTGCACAAAGGTTAGAAAGGGTACTGTATCCCCGGATAACATGTATGGATAGCGTACACATTCAAAATATATGTCTCAGGAGGCAGGCTCAGACGGTGTTAGGCCCAGTATGGATTGCACGTGATTGCACAAAGGTTAGAAAGGGTACCGTATCCCCGGATAACATGTATGGATAGCGTACACATTCAAAATATATGTCTCAGGAGGCAGGCTCAGACGGTGTTAGGCCCAGTATGGATTGCACGTGATTGCACAAAGGTTAGAGAGGGTACCGTATCCCCGGAAAACATGTATGGATAGCATACACATTCAAAATATATGTCTATACATCAGGAGGCAGGCTCAGACGGTGTCAGGCACAGTATGGATTTGACGGCCCAGATTACACAGCGGAGGAGCAGGGAGAGGTAAAGATTGCAAATGCTGGGGCCCTGCCCAAGCAAGGGGGGCCCACTCGTGGGCATCGGTACTGGCACTGGGCCCCTCATAGTACAGCGGTGTGTCTGACGGCGGGTGTGCACCACCACCGTCAGAGACACTTGATTGCACTATGAGGGACCCTGTGCCAGTGCCCGCGCCCAAGAGTCGGCCTACCCACGTGTCAAGGGCAACGGCACTCGCACGGTGTCGTGCGCTAGGTGGTGACCCCGGCCATGGGGGGGGAGGCAGCACAGTTAGGGAGTTTTAGAAAGTGGCATATGTTGATGTTGGACATTCAGCTGATGCAAAAGGCGAAATAGGTGAAGTACCAGGAAGAGGTGGACCAAAGCAAGCCATTTTTCTGTCACCCTATGTGTCATCAGGGGAAGGTGGGACAAAATCCTTGGAAACCCATGCGTGGTTCATTTTAATGAAGGTTAGATCATCCACATTTTGGGTTGACAGACGGGTCCTTTTTTCTGTCAGGATTGATCCAGCTGCACTGAAGACTCTTTCCGATAGCACACTTGCAGCTAGGCAAGCGAGCTCCTGTAAGGCATATTGGGCCAATTCAGGCCAGGTGTCCAGTTTAGCGGCCCAATAGTCAAAGGGGAATGACCTGTGTGGGAGAACATCGATATGGGAGGAAAAGTAGTTTGTAACCATAGTTGACAACTGCTGTCTCCTGTCACTTTCCATCGATGCAGTATTACCAGTTGTGTGAGCGGTATTTGAAAAATCAGTCCACAACATTGTCATGAAACCCCTGTCTCCAACGCCACTTCTGCTGTGTGCACCACGAACACCTCTGCCAAGCTGCCCCCGGCCCGTACGGCTCATGTGAGAACCATCACCGCTGCTGTGTGCTGGGAATGCCTCAAGCAACCGATTTACCAGAGTTGCTTGTTTATTAGCCAATATTAGGTCAAGGTTCTCCTGTGGCATGATGTTTTGTAATTTGCCTTTATAGCGTGGATCCAGGATGCTGGCCAACCAGTAGTCGTCATCGTTCATCACTTTGGCAATGCGGGGGTCCCTTTTTAGGATCCGCAAGGCATAATCTGACATGTGGGCCAATGTTCCCGGTGTCAATGATGCACTGCGAGTGCTGGGTGGAGGAGCACTTTCTGGCAAATCCACATCCCTCCAGTCACGCACAAACCCTGTACCAGACCTTGCCACGCCAACATTTTCACTTGCCCCACGAGATGCATCCTCCCCTAAGTAATCATCCCCATCATCATCCTCCTCCTCCTCTTCTTCCTCCACCTCGTCCAGGAGAGGTCCCTGAGCAGACAATGGCTGAATGTCATCAAGGATTCCCTCCTCCTCATCAACATTGGCTGCAGACGCCTGCTCCTTAAGGTGCGTCAAAGTTTGCATGAGCAGACGCATAAGTGGGATGCTCATGCTTAGGATGGCGTCGTCTGCGCTTACCAGCCGTGTGCATTCCTCAAAACACTGAAGGACTTTACAAAGGTCTTTCAGCTTCGACCACTGCACACCTGTCAACTCCATGTCTCCTCTCAAAGTGCCTGGCCGTGTATCCTCCCACAAATGCATTATGGCCTGCCTCTGCTCGCACAGCCGCTCCACCATGTGCAGGGTGGAGTTCCACCTTGTTGCAATGTCGATAATGAGGCGGTGGTTGGGAAGGTGGAGCAATCGCTGCAGCTTCTGCATACGAACGGAGTGTACAGGCGACCGGCGGATGTGCGCGCACAGTCTTCGCACCTTCTGGAGCAGGGCTGTTAACTCCGGATAATTTTTGAGGAAGCACTGCACCACCAGGTTCAAGGTGTGAGCCAAGCAAGGTATGTGGCTGAGTTTTGAAAGGGCTATGGCTGCCACAAAATTACGGCCGTTATCACTAACTACCTTGCCTGCCTCAAGATGTACACTGCCCAGCCATGACTCAGTTTGTCGCTTCAAGTACTCGGCCAGCACCTCGGCGGTGTGTCTGTCGCCCAAACACATCATCTGCAACACAGCCTGCTGACGCTTTCCACTAGCTGCTCGATAGGGGGACACATCGTGTGCAACTGTGGCAGCTGCAGATGGAGTGCTCGTACGACTGCGCTCTGTGGACGAGCTTTCGCTTCTGGAGGAGGAGGAGGAGGAGGGTCGAACGCCTACAGCCAACTGTTTCCTATACTGTGGGCTAGGCAGCACTGTCCCACCACCGCTGTCCCCTGTGGACCCTGCATCCACCACATTAACCCAGTGCGCAGTGATGGACACGTAATGGCCCTGGCCATGCCGACTGGACCATGCATCAGTTGTGAGGTGCACCTTTCCACTCACTGACTGCCTGAGTGCATGGACAATGCGGTCTTTCACATGATGGTGGAGGGCTGGGATGGCTTTGCGAGAGAAGAAGTGGCGACTGGGTAGGTCATAGCGTGGTACTGCATAGGCCATGAGTTCGCGGAAAGCTGTGCTTTCCACCAACCGAAAGGGCATCATCTCAAACGAGATTAGTTTGGCAATGTGGGCGTTCAAACCCAGTGTACGCGGATGAGAGACTGAGTACTTTCTTGACCTACTCATAGTGTCTGGGAGGGTGAGCTGGACTTGAGAGCTGCATATGGTGGAAGTAGCGGTGGACAGGGCGGACTGATAGAGGGTTGATGATGGTGATGGAGTTGGTGTTCTTTCTGATGGCCTAGAATCAGTCTTTCGTTGATATAACAGTGGGATTCCCTGACTGCTGTGGTCTTGCAACGACACCTCAACATTTGCTGCTGTGCTAACCGGTGGGCTTACAGTGGGGGAAACAATGTAGCGTTGATGACTACCTTCGTTGTGATCAGTTGCACATGTGGCACTTGAGGTTTGGTGTTGTGTCCACGCTTGCAAGTGCATGCTGGTTAAATGTCTAAGCATGCAACTGGTATTCAAATTTTTCAGATTTTTCCCTCGGCTAAAGGTCTTTGCGCACTTCTTACAGATAACCTTAGCCTGATCATGAGGATTTTGGTCAAAAAAGTGCCACACTGCACTCTTCCTACTTTGGCAGACATTTTGCGGCCTAGCACGCTGTGATCTGTTGACCCTCTGGACAAGCTGTCCAGCAACTCTTTTGATGTTTGGAACCTGTCTTTGGAGTGCTCCGGGCCTGTCAGATAACAGCTGTTGCGATGTCGATGTCTGCTGTGGATGCTCCTCATCTGAGCTATTGGAAGCAGCACCCTCTTCCCCCAATGGATGCCAATCTGGGTCAACAACTGGGTCATCCATCACCTCCTCTTCTATGTCATGTGCACCTTCCTCTGTGTCACCGTGTATGGTGGTATAGTGTGCGGGAAGGGGCACCTGAGTCTCATCAGGGTCAGAATCTGGCTCTGTACACTGCGAGGACAATGTAGTGCTCTGGGTGAATGTACCAGCAGAATCATCCATCAGCGGCTGTGCATCAGTGCACTCCATGTCAGATTCATCTTGGCCTGGGTAATTCACCATTTCACTTGATAATCCAGGCATGGTATGTGAAAACAGCTCCATGGAGTAATCAGTAGTATGGCCTGTGTCATCACAAGGAAAGGTGTGGTTCATGAACATGAGCCTCCAATGACGACTCAGTGCTTTTACTTTTTACAACTGAAGAAGAGGAGGCGATAGAGCTGGAGGCTGAGTCAGCAATGTAAGACAAAACTTTTTCCTGATGCTCTGGCTTTAAAAGCGGTTTGCCAACTCCTAGAAAACTAAGCGTTCGAGGCCTTATGTAGCCAGACGATGACGCAGGGTCAGCACCTCCTGCATTCGGTCCTATTTTGCTCTTGCCACTACCATCAGATCCACCACCAACACCATCATTACCAGCTGCCAACCCCCGTCCAATTCCACAGCCTCTTCCACCAGCCTTCCTCATTTTTGGTAGAAATGTAGACAAAATCCAACAAACTATATAGTAATGTAAAACAAGGTACAAGGTGTCTATAGGACAGGGGAGATTTTGAATTTCTGCAGACACTTGTGGACACTGGACACTGAGGCCCACTGATATCTGAGCGTTATGTGACAGGCTCGATGGCACAGCTGTGACCAAAGTGACTAGAGGATAAGGGAGATTTTGAATCTCTGCACACACTTTTGGACACTGGACACTTTTGGATTGTGTGAGGCCCACTGATATCTGAGCGCTATGTGACAGGCTCGATGGCACAGCTGTGACCAAAGTGACTAGAGGATAAGGGAGATTTTGAATTTCTGCAGACACTTGTGGACACTGGACACTTTTGGATTGTGTGAGGCCCACTGATATCTGAGCGCTATGTGACAGGCTCGATGGCACAGCTGTGACCAAAGTGACTAGAGGATAAGGGAGATTTTGAATCTCTGCACACACTTTGGACACTGGACACTTTTGGATTGTGTGAGGCCCACTGATATCTGAGCGCTATGTGACAGGCTCGATGGCACAGCTGTGACCAAAGTGACTAGAGGATAAGGGAGATTTTGAATCTCTGCACACACTTTTGGACACTGGACACTTTTGGATTGTGTGAGGCCCACTGATATCTGAGCGCTATGTGACAGGCTCGATGGCACAGCTGTGACCAAAGTGACTAGAGGATAAGGGAGATTTTGAATCTCTGCACACACTTTTGGACACTGGATGGACACTTTTGGATTGTGTGAGGCCCACTGATATCTGAGCGCTATGTGACAGGCTCGATGGCACAGCTGTGACCAAAGTGACTAGAGGATAAGGGAGATTTTGAATCTCTGCACACACTTTTGGACACTGGACACTTTTGGATTGTGTGAGGCCCACTGATATCTGAGCGCTATGTGACAGGCTCGATGGCACAGCTGTGACCAAAGTGACTAGAGGATAAGGGAGATTTTGAATCTCTGCACACACTTTTGGACACTGGATGGACACTTTTGGATTGTGTGAGGCCCACTGATATCTGAGCGCTATGTGACAGGCTCGATGGCACAGCTGTGACCAAAGTGACTAGAGGATAAGTGAGATTTTGAATCTCTGCACACACTTTTGGACACTGGACACTTTTGGATTGTGTGAGGCCCACTGATATCTGAGCGCTATGTGACAGGCTCGATGGCACAGCTGTGACCAAAGTGACTAGAGGATAAGGGAGATTTTGAATCTCTGCACACACTTTTGGACACTGGACACTTTTGGATTGTGTGAGGCCCACTGATATCTGAGCGCTATGTGACAGGCTCGATGGCACAGCTGTGACCAAAGTGACTAGAGGATAAGGGAGATTTTGAATCTCTGCACACACTTTTGGACACTGGATGGACACTTTTGGATTGTGTGAGGCCCACTGATATCTGAGCGCTATGTGACAGGCTCGATGGCACAGCTGTGACCAAAGTGACTAGAGGATAAGGGAGATTTTAAATCTCTGCACACACTTTTGGACACTGGACACTTTTGGATTGTGTGAGGCCCAATGAATATCTGAGCGCTATGTGACAGGCTCGATGTCACAGCTGTGACAAAAGTGACTAGAGGATAAGGGAGATTGGATTGCTTTTAAAAAAGCAGTTTGCGGAGCAGTGGGTAAACAGCAATGCAGGAATGTCAGGAAGCCTTAGAAGGCAGCCCAACAACCAACACCACTGATACACCACTATATAGCCTCCCCTTGCACTGCACACAGTGACTGGTGTGTTGTGCAGGCCAAATTGCTAGCAGCAGAAGCAGTTTTTTTTTCTTCTCAGCAGGACAAAAAAAAAAAATTGGGATTGCTTTTAAAAAAGCAGTTTGCGGAGCAGTGGGTAAACAGCAATGCAGGAATGTCAGGAAGCCTTAGAAGGCAGCCCAACAACCAACACCACTGATACACCACTATATAGCCTCCCCTTGCACTGCACACACAGTGACTGGTGTGTTGTGCAGGCCAAATCGCTAGCAGCAGAAGCAGTTTTTTTGTCTTCTTCCCTGCCTAACGCTCTCCCTACAGAATCAGCAGCAACCTCTCCCTATACTAAGATCGGCAGAAGTAAGATGGCGGTCGGCATGCACGCCCTTTTATACCCCCTGTGACGCCCACCAAAGCAAGCCAATCACTTGCATGCCCTTCTGAAAGATGGTGGTGACCCGTGCCTATGTCATCACGTTGCCCACAGTGTCCGTGGATCCTGATTGGCTGAAAAAGAGCGCAAAACAAACTTTTGAAACGCGACTTTGGCGCGTAAGTCGCCGACCTCATCCTAGGGTCGGGTTTCGTTTCATGAAACCCGACTTTGCCAAAAGTCGGCGACTTTGCCAAAAGTCGGCGACTTTTGAATTTTTTCGACCCGTTTCGCTCAACTCTACTCACTTCTCCCCTCTCCCCTCTCTCTCGTCTGTCTCCCTGTCCTTTCTTCTCCTCCCTCTTCCCTCTCTCTTCTCTCTTTGTCTCCTCTCCGGGATCCCAAACTGTTAATCAGACTTCCAGGAGAAGTCACTTTTCGGAGTTCAGCACTGAACTCTGGGTGTCCGGTAAGAATCGCTCATCTCTACTAGTTAGCTCTACCAATCTCCCAATCTTGGAATCATCCAACCAGATCAGATGTCTTGGTTACATTAACAGGATGCATCACTTCCAGTTTTTTTGCTCAAGTGCTTCCATGATCCCTTTTGTAGCTCTGGAGTCCTCTTGTCTGAGAATGGAGGACAGTTGAGTTATCCAGTAACAAGCGGGCCCCCTGCCCTTATTTCTGCCATATCCAGTAGAGATGACTCATTGACTAGGCCTGACCAAGCCTACAGTACATATTGTCATCTTCATTATTATGGTCATCTTCATTAAAATCTAAAGTTTCATGGAGATTGTCAAGGCAGTGACCCCTCAGTCTTTAGAAGGCAGCCATAGAGAGGTGTTTCCACCTTTTCTTATCTGGATAGAATTTGTCAAGTAGCCTTTTATGAGATCTCTGTTCTTCACGGTTTGGGAACTGGAGGTGAGCAGTGCATATAGCATCTTAACCGTGAGAATAGTTACTATCAAAGGTGTAATTACTAGTGATGAGCGAACATGCTTGGATAAGGTGTTATGCGAGCATGCTTGTGTGCTAATAGACTATCTTCACAGTGCTGAAATGACATGTCCGAATCCCCGCAGCTGCATGTCTCATGGCTGTTCGACAGCTGCAACACATGCAGGGATTGTCTGCTTGTTACTATGTTAATGTGTTGTGGCTGTTAAATAGTCACAAGACATACAGCTGAGGGGACTGGGACATATTATTCAAGCACGCCGATGATACTTTATTAGCACATGAGCATGCTCGCATAATACCTTATCCGAGCATGTTCTCTCATCACTAGTAATTACAGAAGTAAAGGTCCCCAATATGGTGAAGTTCCATGGGCTTCTGCCTCTAACAGGCACAATTTTTAATTCCCTTTTGCCCTCCTCCATTTGTAAAGTGTATCTTTCATCCCAGGTAACTTTTCAGAATAAGCTGTCATGCATATATATGAAGAATAACACTACTTCTGGCTATTATAACACTTGCATGTTGTATTTTCATCAGTTTTCCCCTCTGCAGGCTCTATATCTAATTTTTCAGTTGTCTCTGAGCTAGTGGGTGAAGACTAGCTGCTATAATGTCTCGAATACACAGCATATACAGACATGAGGGATTCCTGCTCTCATTACTCTACATAGCATATGTTCAGAGGTAACAGCAGAATTAAGGACATCATTCAGCAGTACTGAGCAGTGTAGCTGTATATCAATCGAAAGGAGTGAGATAAAAACTTACTAGAGAGCAATAGCAGCGATCTATGCTTATCTTTCACTCCACTTCTCCTTCTCTCCATGGACTCAGGTAGCCAACTGTAATCTGGTCCCTCAGTGAAAAGATGGAATGTAGCATTATTTCTAAATGAATGATAAGGTAAAGTGGTGAGTGGTTTGGGTGTGTGAAAAGTGGCTCATAAGTGGAGAAAGCAGCAGAATTCTTTAGTAAAAAATATTACAAAGAGTTTTTTTTACATTTTCTTACACTATTTTTTTTAAATAACACCAACAATTTTGCAAGGATCTGGCACTAATGTCTCAGTTTGTAACAAATTCCCACAACATAAGCCCTCGTCTTCATCAGCATCTTTTTGTACTTGCTGTACGAACAATGCAATAAATATGAAATGTGAAGTGTTTTGAGCTGCAGGCCAGCAGATCCAGACGATTACTCCAGTACCCAAACACAGGGTTATATGCTGAGCAACAAGACACCAAAAAGGTGAGAAGAATTTTTTATTTCTATCTGACATAATTAAAACTCTGCACTTATATCTGCACCCCCATTCTTTTTCTGGATATTCCTTGAAATACTCGGAGTAATTAATGACTCAGCTGTAAGTGCTCCTTGACAAACTGGAAATCTTTCCTCAAAATGTTTTTTTTTACAATCCAGTTAAATTAAAAAATGTGCTTTTTCCCTTGTGAGAGTATAAATACATAAGACATAGGCATCTGATTACTATACCAGCGCGCGCTGCACCGTGACACATGTAGAATTTGTGCTTTTGATTTGCGTGCTCTGAGCTCCTCTCTGTTTTTCTGTTTGTTGCAAAGTTTAATACGATCCGGTAAAGTGCATATCTCTTCCAGAAAGTCTTGTTTTACACTCCTGCACTTGGCCTATCTTCTTCTCCGGCTGAACATCTTAAGTCATCGCCGTCCCGGTCCTCTCTGTGTAGATCACTGCACGCACCGCACAGTCCACGGCTCAATAGCTTTTTTTTTTTTAGATTTGATACTCCTAGAGTACGTGTCCCCGCATCCAAACGGCTCCTTGATTAGATGACTCGCGCTTTGCCAGATGTGATATTATTCTCTGCTGCATCCATTAACCCCTCACTGCCGAGTGTAGGGTCCCCCCCCAAAAAAAAATGATCCCATATTAATGCAAAGTCACTAAAGATTCGTGGTACGTAGAAAGGAATTTTGTGCTCACATTTCAGATAAACCCGAGCAAACCATAAAAATTCTCATTAAGTGCCGGCGGCAGCTCATCCCAGCGTTGCATTCCCAATATTTTACACTCCAGGAAGCTGAGATATGGGGAGCTGTTAGCTGAGAACATCCACACTGTGATTGCCTCTAATATGGAGGAAGTGAATGTTCATTGATACATTGCATTGTTACAATGTTGCATCTAAGGCCTCTTTCACACTTCCGTTTTTGACAATCAGTCAAGATCCGCCGATTTTGAAAAAAAAACGGATCCGCCATTTTTCTTTGCGGATCCGTTTTTTTTCCCCATTGACTTTCATTATTGGCGGATCTTGACGGATTGCCGTCCGTTGCATCCGTTTTTGTGCGGATCCGCCAAAATGTTGCTGTCCGTCAACATCCTCAAAGATTTCCAAACGGAGCTTGCAACGTTTTTTTGCCCAGCGGATCCTCCAGACACTGATTTAACCCAAAATTCTGTCTGGGTGCCGGACAAAAAAAAAAATTCTCTCTCTCTCTCTCTCTCTCTCTCTCTCTCCTTTTCCAGGCTGCGATTCCTTTAACATTCTTCATTTGGCGGATCCGTCAAGAAAACGGACGGGTGCCATCCGTTGTCATCAGTACTAAAACGTATCCGCTATCCGTCCTTTTGGCGGATTTTAACTGACACAAAAAACTGAAGTGTGAAAGAGGCCTAAGCCGCCTGTTTCCCAACCCTAAACCCTTTTTTTCTGGCACTGCACTGGTTATTACCTCACAAGGACCTTGTACTGACTCCACCATGAAGCATCCAAATATCCATCCAGTGTAACACAGAAATGAATAGGCAGTGAGGAGGGGAAGGAGGGGGATGCAGTTGCAGCAGTCATAAAACAGCATGAAGAGGAGAAAGGAGGAGGAGCTGAAGAAGAGGATATGATTGGCTCTGAGCAAAGGAAGAGCCAAACCAATCAGCAAGCAAGGAGACTAATGTGCAGGAAAAAAACACTCAAAACATGCATAAACATCTCTGTCTGCACCATAAATGATAATCATCTACAGCTTTCTAAGATGACATAGGGAATTGTCATAATGCTAAATGAAATATATAAATACTAAAAAAAATGGCTGCTTTCTATCAAGTAACAGCGCCACACCTGACCAAAGGTTGTGTCTGGTATTGCAGCTCAGTTCTATTATCTCCTTTCCATTGTAGCCATTTTCCTTCTCTTCTTCCAAGAGCCCTAACATTTTTATTTTTTTTTGTCTCCATAGCCGTACGGGGGAATATTTTATATTGGACAAGTTTAGTTTTGAGCGTTCCCATTCACTTTTCAATATAATGTACTGGAGAAAGGGAGAAAACAAAATCCAAGAGGTGAAAAAATGCAGTTCTGTCATAGTTTTTTGGGTTCTTTTTTTATGTTCTTTATCCGTTTTTTTAATATTATTTTTATTTTAGTGGTTAAAACTTTAGAACTTTATAAAAACATCTGTTCATGTTGCAATTGTTTGTTATTTGTATCTTTTTAATCGTTCAATTGTTGGAGCTGTGTGATTGCTATCTTCATGCTTTTATTGTTACCACTTTGGGTTAAGGTTCTTTCACACCTCAGTATTTGGTCAGTATTTTGCATCAGTGTTTGTATGCCAAAGCCAGGAATGGAACTTACCGAGAAAAAAATATAATTGAAAGACTGACTCCTGTTCTTTATTTTGGAGACACTCCTGGTTTTGGCATACAAATACTGATGAAATACTGATCAAAAATACTGATGTGTGAAAGAGGCCTTATACATAGTATTTTGATCACTTTTTATTCCAGGCTTTTGGGAGATAAAAGGCTACAAAATAAGATCAATTCAGGTGTTTACATTTTTTTTTTTTTTGTCATTTACCGTATAGTTATATTTTAATAGATCGGACTTCTACAGATACCAAGTATGTTTTTTTTTTTCTTCATTTTTTTAATGTCTTATTTTTTGTAAATTTGTGTGTAAGTCAAACTTTTCTGTTTTTAAATATTCAAATAATTTTTCAAACTTTTTTTCATTAACTTTCACTTTTTTTTTTGTCCCAAAAGAGACTTGATCATTGGATCGCTTGTACTATATAATGTAATGCCACAGTATAAATATAACTAAGGGTCTCCAAAGAAGCCTAGCTACATGGCAGTACAAAGATGTCAGCGATAGTGGTTTTCAAATCCTGGTTGGCATGATAACCCAATGGCATCCACCGATTGGTCCCTAACGTTACAGCAGATACATTTAAATGCCGCTGTCAGATATTGACCGCAGTATCTAAATGGTTAAACAGCAGCGTTCAGAGTTCAGCTGTGACTGCTGCTGTTAGAAGCAGCTGAAGACTGTATAACTGGCACCTGTCCGACGTAGGATGTGCGTGTAGGAAGGGGTTAAAGTGAATGTGACTGGACTGCAATACGACACACAGACTTTAGACAGGTGTGGCGCTGTTCCTTGGAGAAATCAGCTATGTGTGTCTAACCTCGCACAACCCTTTTAGTAATAGAGAGAACGCACAAAAAAAGCATAACTGAATAGCATAACTGAATACAAAATGAACTTTCTTTTTTATATAAAAATGTAACATCTCACAGGAACAGATTGAGCTGTTGACAGAATGAGCCATTTCCTATGGCAAAACAAGCGTGAACCAGCGCTCACCTCTGAAATGTCTTCCCTCCGTGCGAGTTTACAGCCAGAACACACAAATATTAATGAAAACAACTGAGAGCAGAAAAAAAATCCTGACTCCATAACACGAGCGGTCCGAGCGGCTCATGCGGGAGCGCCCCCCTGTGTTTTCGTACCTCCGCCATCGCTAGTTACATTGTAGCTATAATTTCATGTCCGCCCTCGGGGACACTTGCAGTTTGCATCACTTTGTTTTATAATGTTCGCTCCTCCGATAAACGAGATCCGAGCTCATTACACGAGAACACTAAGTTATTAATTACTTTTAATATGTTTTACTAATTAGCTCAGGATTCATTCTACGTGATTTCTCTTTCGCTCTGAGCCATTTATGAAGCACAAGGTTCATTTCGCTTAGGATTGTTCTGTACGTGTCAGAATCTGCACAATGTGAAAAACCTGTAGAAATAGCACAAGCGATGGGCAATAACGTATGCAGGTCAGGCACTTATGGACCTGATGTCAAAATATCTCTCATAGTTTCTTTTCTTAGTCTGAAACTTAACGGAGAAGGAACAAAAGTTGGATATTAGCAGACTGTGTAGAGAGGGAAGCAGTCTGTGTAGAGAGGGGAGCAGTCTGTGTAGAGAGGGGAGCAGTCTGTGTAGAGAGGGGAGCAGTCTGTGTAGAGAGGGGAGCAGTCTGTGTAGAGAGGGGAGCAGTCTGTGAGAGAGGGGAGCAATCTGTGAGAGAGGGGAGCAGTCTGTGTAGAGAGGACAGCAGTCTGTGAGAGGGGAGTAGTCTGTGAGAGAGTAGAGCAGTCTGTGAGAGGGGAGCAGTCTATGTAGAGGGACGCAGTCTGTGTAGAGGGGAGCAGTCTGTGTAGAGAAGGGAGCAGTCTGTGTGGTGCCCCACCATCCAGGTAAGTTGGAGGCTCCTGAGCACGATCCAATACTCGCACCCCACACCATAGAGTAGCTCAGCAAAACCACATTGCGGCTCCTTGCTTAGAGAGAGGCAGAGCACCTTTGGTAGTTCCCTGCTTGGAACACTAGATGTGCTGGGAGGTGGGTGGAGTTCAGAATATATACATAAGAGCGGGACAGTTCCAGGATTGAGGTTCAGTCAGTCAGAAGGGGAGTCTGAGAGAGGAAGCCACTCGGGAGGAGTGGGGATCCCTGGAAGAGGGATGGAGGAACGAGTGCTGCAGCTGCCTCAGTGATCTGAGCCAGCTGGCACGGGAAAGGAAAGAAGGAGAAGGACATTGAACTGAAGCCTGAGCTTCCATAGGAGAGAAAGACAAGTACGGAACGTAGGAGTAAAAGGGAACACAGAGGACGTGGGTTAGAGGAAGAACCCTGCCTAGAAGTTCTAAGCGCAAGGCCGGGGCCCGGTCCCCGAGGTTGTATGGACACTAATGGTTCTGCAGCAGACACCGGTGGAGTAGTGGGCTGTAAATGCACTACTCCCATCTAAGACTTGAGGGCACAACAGCAACACGGATAGAGAGCCGGGACTTAGGAGTAGAGAGTCCCCGAAGCAGGCTACAGCTGTCTGCCGTGCGAGTTCTTGGGAACATCTGTCAGGAGGAACTCCAGTGTAACACAGTAGTAGGAGATCTTCACACTTAAAGGCGCTATAGAGGAGACGTTCAGAAAAGGCACATTGGTTGGCAGAGTGTGGAAGGGAGCATTCCATCTTGCCTGGAGGTTGACTGAGTCCCTGACCTGGAGGACACGGCACAGAAGCGGGCACTACAGACTGTGAGTAAAGCTTTGGAACTACATGCCCTGGTGTCCTCCATTCCTTCCTGCGTCCGTCCGCCTGGCACTGCTACATCCCCTGCGCCGAACACTATACCATCTAAGTGTCTTCACATCTACACTGCCCTGGGACAACAGCCCTGCCTGTGGAGGGCTATACCATCCTTGCTGCACCACACCATCTGTCCCAGAGGATCTGTCTGCAGCGTCGGCTTAACACCTTCCTTGCCGAACACCACAGGTGGCGTCACGAACTATTCATTTAACTACATTTCACCATCCACATCTCCCTTTTTACTTGGGTGCCCAGGGCCACGGTCCGGGTCACCGCTGCTATGACACACCCCACTGATACCGGCCCGGTACCAAGTACCCCACGGCACTAGGAGGGTGACCCAAAGGGAGCAGTCTGTGAGAGGGGAGCAGTCTGTGAGAGAGAACAGCAGTCTGTGAGAGAGGGGAGCAGTCTGTGTAGAGGAGAGCAGTCTATGTAGAGGGAAGCAGTCTGTGTAGAGGGGAGAAATCTGTGAGAGAGGAGCAATCTGTGTAGAGATGGGAGCAGTCTGTGTAGAGAGGGGAGCAGTCTGTGTAGAGAGGGGAGCAGTCTGTGAGAGGGGAGCAGTCTGTGAGAGGGGAGCAGTCTGTGAGAGTGGAGTAGTCTGTGAGAGGGGAGCAGACTGAGAGAGGAGAGCAATCTGTGAGAGAGCAGTCTGTGAGAGAGGAGAGCAGTCTGTAGAGGGGAGCAGTCTATGCAGAGGGAAGCAGTCTGTGATAGGGGGGCAGTCTGTGAGAGAGGAGAGCAGTCTGTGTAGAGAGGAGCAATTGGGGCGCCCGCCAGGGCAATAAGGATACTAGGTACCAGGCTGCTTCTTAAAGGAGCAGTGTCACGGCAGTGGTGACCCGGTCCGTGGCCCTGGGCATCCAATGAAAGGGGAATAGTGAAAAAGGGAAAAATAAAGTGCTTGTAATAAAGTGTTTGTGATGCCACCTGTGGTACTCGGCATTAAAGACGTTAGCCGACGCTGCAGATTCAGTCCACTGCGACAGTTGTTGATGCAGCAGAGTTGGTTAAGCTCTCCACAGGCAGAGCTATATCCCAGGGAAGTTAGGATATTTAAGATAATGTCGGAGGTGAGTGTGGTGCAGGGCAAGTGACACCGGAAAGATTCAGAAGACACAACAGAGTGCAGTTTCCTTTACCTTTTACTGAGCTGTGCAGGTACAGTCCGAGTACAGTTACAGATGGTTTTGGAGTCAGTCAGTCTGTAAGCAATTTGGGGATCTTCTTATTCAGGTGGGTTGTGAGGCCTCCTTTCTAGCGCTATTCTCTGAGGTACTTGATGCTGTAGACTCTATTCAAGTTCCTCTTTCTATCTGAGGCTTGGGTAGAACTCCAGTCGCATGACAGGCAACTGTAGCCTGCTTCAGGGATTGCTCCTATCTGGCATCTATGGCTCACACCTGCTGCTGTGTCATGGAGTATCAGTTGGGGACAGAGGATCTGCAGTCTTCTGCCCTCTGGATTCTGCTGCTGGGGCTTTAGTACACACACAGCTTCAGGCTCTGGGGCCCGGTCTCTGGCGCTCAAGCCTGGAGGTGAGCTCAGCTATAGCTCCTGTCCCCCAGCTCCTCTCCACACTTCCTGTCTCAACCCTGTGTGTCTGTATGTGGGGGAGACAGGGCAAAAACTGAGAACAAGGATGAATTCTCATCGTGCACTATGTCCCGGAACGTAGCGAAATACTTCCGGAACATAGTGTACTGACGCATGCGCAGTAATGATTTTCGGCTTTGCCTGCAGTTGGGCAAAGCATACTGCGCGTGCGCGAAGCAAGATTGCTTTGCGCATGCGCGAACGATGGAGAAGAATACCAGAGAAGAGCGCAGACGGGGGCCACGGATGGGGTGGAGAAAAAAGAAGAAACACCGCCCATCGGACCGGACCCAGGCCATTTACATAGGCCTGCAACTTCTGGTGACAGATTCCCTTTAAGCACAGCTGGACTCCAATGAAGGAGCAGAACCTTCTCAAGAAGGATCACAAGTGTCTGAGCAAAGGGGCTGAATACTTATGACCATGTGATATTTCAGTTTTACTTTTTAATAAATTTGCAAATATTTCTACATTTCTGTTTTTTTTTCAGTCAAGATAGGGTGCAGAGTGTACATTAATGAGAAAAAAAATTGAACTTTTTTGAATTTACCAAATGGCTGCAATAAAACAAAGAGTGAAAATTTTAAAGGGGTCTGAATACTTTCAGTTCCCACTGTATTAAGCTTATCATATATTGTTCCTGTTTGTCCCTGAATAAAGAAGCTCTGTTGTCACACGCTTGGAGAGTATCCTGAATAACAGGTTATGGGCCCCTGAGTGACACAGAACCCCAGAGTAACACAGCAATAGAAGCCGAAAAACAGAAGTGCGCATGCGCTGGCAAACATAGATCCGGTACATCAGCCGGAAATATGTGTGTCGGCGCATGACACTTTTGTTTTTCGGCTTTGCCTGCAGTGGGCAAAGTGCATTGCGCAGGTGCGAAAAGCAATATTTCTGAGCAGGAGCAAAATGTCGCACGGTGCAAAAGGCGTTATCAATGGAGTAGGATGGCGAGCAACAGCCAATGGGAGTGATATAGAGGCCCAAAATCGCGCCCATTGGACCGGACTGAGACGATTACCATACAGTGCGGGATACATTAAAAAACGTTTTTGTGAGTATACAAGGGGAGTCAGGGGGTTCTATAAGGATGTAGGGAGTGCAACACAGACGCTGAATAAGGCGATATTTTTAGCTGCTATGTCCCTTTAACAAATTTGGAAGAATGCCAAAAGCCCTGTGTGCAGATAATGGAACCGAATATACAAGTGGAAAGGTGCAAACCATTTTGAAAAAGGATGGAGTCGTGTTCCAGACTAACATTCCATACATCCCAGAACAAAATGGCATTGCAATGAGAAGAACCGTACTCTCTGTGAAATGTGAAACAAGTATGTTGTTTGATGCGAATCTACCTACAACGAATTGGGGAAAAGCCATCATGACAGCTTGTTATCTTCAAAACAGAGTGCCAGGTAAAGCCACAAATAAAACTCCATATGAGCTATGGAACTGCGAGAAGCCTAACCTGGAGCAACTTCAGGATATTTGGAAGCAAAACGTTTATGTATGTTCCCAAAGAAAAACGTTCCAAGTGGGAATCACATGCAAAGCAAGGAGTCCTGATGGGCTATAGCGAAACTTAAAAGGGATACAGAATCCTGCACCCAGAGACCAACACAGTAACAATCAGCAGAGATGTAGTGATTGATGAAAACTCTGTATCGCTTAAATTCCATGAAGTTACACCAGTTATTCAACCTAAAAAGCAAGAACAAGTATCTCAATCACCAAACCCAGACGCAAAGGAAAACGCTAAAGTGTGGACAAGCTCTGAAGCCACCAAGGAAGACACAGAAGAACCAAGTCAACCTCCAGTCAGGAGATCAGAAAGGCCAAACAAAGGTATCCCAGCTAGACGCCTTTCTTATATGGTCAGAACACTTCCTGAACCAGAGCCACAGTCATGGCAAGAGAAGCAAAAACTGCCTGTCCTCGAGAAGCAGAAGTGGATAAATGTCGCTAATGAAGAGATGGAGTCCCTTCACCAACTCCACACATGGGAGCTTACTGAGCTACCACAAGGAAAAAGAGCTTTCGGATGCAAGTGGGTCTTCAAAAACAAATATGACTCAGAAGGTAAAGTTCTCAGGTTTAAGGCAAGATTGGTCGCAAAAGGGTAATCGCAAAAGTATAGTGAAGATTATGGTGCTACATATTCTCCAGTTGCGAAGCAAACCACATTCAGAACTTTAATGTCCATAGCTGCAGTTCAATAGATGACAGCGAGACATTTTGACATCAAAATAGCCTTCCTACATGGTGACATTGAAGAAGAGTTATACATGAGCCAACCCGAGGGATATATTAAAAAAGATGAAGACACTGAAGAGCACCTTGTTTGTAAAATGCAAAGATCTCTCTATGGACTTAAGCAGTCGGCAAGAACTTTGAACTTGAAAATGAACAAAGTTTTGATGGATGAAGGATTTAAAAGATCTCAAGCTAATCCATGTTTGTATACGAAAAATGTAACGAAGGAGTGGATGTATGTTCTCCTATATGTAGACGATGTTACCATGTGTCATCATCACGATGAAAAAGGAAATTGCAAAGCTAGGTGAAATTCTCAACCAGCACTTTGAGACTAAGGACCTTGGAAATGTAACATATTATTTGGGAATCCAAATCCAGAGAAAAGAAGATGGGAGTTTTCTTGTCAACCAAAGTTATAAAATTTCCACCACCTTAAACCAGTTTGGAATGACAGAAGCCAAAGGTCCATCCTACTTAAAGTTGGAAGGAGAAGATGATCTGCTACACAGCAATGAGAGCTACAGACAAGCAGTGGGGGCGCTTCTGTACAGAGCAACCACAACTCGTCTGGATATCACAGCCACAGTCGGAATTCTCTGCCGATGTGTAAAGAAGCCACGCCAAAGAGATTGGAATGCAATTAAGAGAATTCTTCAATTTCTTAAAGAAACTCAAAGGCTAAATCTTAACATATCTGCATCAGGAGATCTCACTCTCAGAGGTGGATGCAGATTGGGCTGGAGATTCAAGTGATCGGAAATCAAGAAGTTACTTGTTCAACGAAGGAGAAAATTCTATTTCTTGGTACAGCAGAAAACAAGAGTCAGTCGCATTATCTTCTGCAGAAGCAGAATAGATGTCTGCAGCTTATGCAAGTCAAGAAGTAATTTGGTTGAAACAACATTTGGAAGATTTCGGCAAGCCACTAGCTCAACCAACAGTTATCTATGAGGACAACCAAGGATGCATTAAATTTGCCATCAGTGAGAAGATTATTACATGGACTAAGCACATTGATGTAAAACTGTAAAACATCACCACTTACGTGACTTAGTGGAACGTGGTGTACTCAAGTTTGTTTATTGCGAGTCTGACAAGATGATAGCCGATGGTATAACAAAGCCACTATCAAGAGCCAAGTTTGTGGACTTCAGAACCGCAATAGGACTAACAGGATAAGTAGTTGTTGAGTGGGGGTGTTGTAATATGTTTGGTGCAACAACTATATACCGGTCTATAATTGTTTAGTTGCTAGATTTGTATGCTGTTTATAAAGGTAGAACAAAAAACTCCCAGAGGCTCACACAGGGAGAGCATGTGACTGTATTTCCTGTTTTTCCTGTGTCTGTGTATGAGAGAAGCAGCCTGCTGCAGATGCTGCACAGATAGAGACACACAAATGATTTGTTCCTGATCTATTAAGCTTATCATATATTGTTACTGATTGTTCCTGAATAAAGAAGCTCTGTTGTCACATGCTTGGAGAGTAGACTGAATAATCAGCTGCCAACATCATACATAAATGTGACTTGCAGCTATTTAGCATATGATTAGCTCTGCAGATTCTTGTCATGTCACTTTTTTGTTCATTTAGCTCCAAAAAAATCTAAATTTCAATTTTTATTTCTTTAGTATTGTGTAAATCCAGATTTGGCTTTCACCACTGCCTGAATCCTTCTGTCCTATTCTCAATCAGATTCAAGCAAGGCTCAACTAAAATCTGACCCTAGGTCTCTCCTACACGTTCCCCATGTTGGTGCACACTGGTCACTTGGGTCTGTACAGCTTATTCTTCACCTCTACCCACAAGTGTTGGATTGGGTTGAGCTCTGGAGACTGTGGGGACAATCCAGCGCCTCTATTTCATTGTCATTGAGCCATTTCTTCACCAGTCTCGACGTATGCTTCGTGTTGTCCTGCTGTAACACTTTGTCGTCCTTTTCATACCGATAGTACTCGAGTGTATGAAGAAACTCGTCTTGTAGGACACTCACATATACTGTAGCTCACCATTGAGACCACCATCGATCCTGGTCAAGTATCCAATGCCTTTGACTGTGAAACAACCTCATATCATGAGGCTTCTTCCACCAATCTGGACCTTCCATGTCTCCATCCATTAGCCCCTTTTCCCTTGTTTCTTCCAGACCCGTTCATACCCATCAGAGCTGTCTCTTGAAGAGGGGAGCAGTCTCTGTAGAGTGAAGCAGTCTCTGTAGGGCAGCAGTCTGTATAGAGGGAATCAGTCTCCGTATGGCAGCAGTCTGTATAGAGGGGAGCAGTCTCTGTAGAGGGTATCAGTCTCTGTAGAGGGGAGCAGTCTCTATAGGGCAGCAGTCTGTGTAGAGGGGGACAGTGTCTGTAGAGGGGAGCAGTCTGAAGAGGGGAAAAGTCTCTGCAGGGGCGCAGTCTCTCTAGGGCAGCAGTCTCTGTAGACGGGAGCAGTCTCTGTAGGGGAGCAGTCTTTGTAGAGGGGATCAGTCTCTGTAGGGGAGCAGTCTCTTTAGAGAGGATCAGTCTGTTGTAGAGGGGAGCAGTCTCTGTAGAGGGAAGCAGTCTGTATAGGGGAACAGTCTCTGTAGAGGTGAGCAGTCTCTGTAGGGCAGCAATCTAGGTAGAGGGGAGCAGTCTCTGAAGAGGGCAGCAGTCTCTGTAGAGAGGAGCAGTCTGTAGAAGAGGGACGCAGTCTCTGTAGAAGGGAGCAGTCTGTAGTAGAGGGGCGCAGTCTCTGTAGGACAGCAGTCTCTGTAGAGGGGATCAGTCTCTGAAGAGGGGACCAGTGTCCGTAGAGTGGAGCAGTCTCTATAGGGCAGCAGTCTGTGTAGAGGGGAGCAGAGTCTGTAGAGGGGAGCAGTGTCTGTAGGGGAGCAGTCTCTGTAGAGGGGAGCAGTCTCTGTAGGGGAGCAGTCTGTGTAAAGGGGAGCAGTCTTTGAAAAGGGGAGCAGTCTCTGAAAAGGGGAGCAGTCTCTGAAAAGGGGAGCAGTCTCTGTAGAGAGGAGCAGTCTGTAGTGGAGGGGAGCAGGGTCTGTAGAGGGAAGCAGTCTGTATAGGGGAACAGTCTCTGTACAGGGGAGCAGTCTCTGTAGGGCAGCAATCTGGGTAGAGGGGAGCAGTCTCTGAAGTGGGCAGCAGTCTCTGTAGAGAGGAAAAGTCTGTAGTAGAGGAGAGCAGTCTCTGTAGAGGGGAGCAGTCTCTGTAGAGAGGAGCAGTCTGTAGTAGAGGGGAGCAGTCTGTATAGGGGAACAATCTCTGTACAGGGGAGCAGTCTCTGTAGAAGGGAGCAGTCTGTATAGGGGAACAGTCTCTGTACAGGGGAGCAGTCTGTAGGGCAGCAATCTGGGTAGAGGGGAGCAGTCTCTGAAGTGGGCAGCAGTCTCTGTAGAGAAGAGCAGTCTGTAGTAGAGGGGAGCAGTCTATGAAAAGAAGAGCAGACTGTAGTAGAGGAGAGCAGTCTCTGTAGAGGGGAGCAGTCTGTAGTAGAGGGGAGCAGTCTCTGTAGAGAGGAGCAGTCTGTAGTAGAGGAGAGCAGTCTCCGTAGAGGGGAGCAGTCTGTAGTAGAGGGGAGCAGTCTCTGTCGAGAAGAGCAGTCTGTGTAAAGAACTCTCTGTGTGAAGCTGATGAGAACAGAAAACAACCTGACTCCCCACCATGAACAGTCCCGGCGTCTGGTCCTGGTGGTCCCCAGGAGGCGTCTGCCTCTATCAATGCTGGTTACATTGTGGTTATAATTTGATGTCCGCCCCTGGCGACGTTTGACTTTTGTCTCATTTTTCTTTAACGGCGTCTTCCTCCGATGAACGAGATCTGAGCTCCTTACATGAGAACCCTATGTTTTGGGGAAAAAAGCTTGAAGAATAAAATGAATGGAAAGAGGACCTGTCAATCATGACACAGCCCCTCCCACATTTAGCTGCTCACAGTGTGAACCCAGGGGGCCGCTGGGAAGGTTTTCTGTATGTTTCTTTACATGTGTAGTGGTCCAGCTGTTATTGTGATGTGTCAGCAATCCTCTTTCCTCCTGGACATCTCAAGTAAAACTCTACCTTTAAGTAACATTGCTATGTAATCTGAAAGCAGCACGATGTAGGGGCTGAGACCCTGATTTTCTGGATGCAGTGTTCTCTGCTGCAGATCTTTCAGAGCTCAGTCTTTGCACCCTGTAAAACCCGCACCCCAGCTTTCTGTGTACGAGGTAGAATGACAGAGCTGCCAATCAGTGGTTGGACTAGGAGGAATGAGGTGAGTTGTCCTGCAGTGATACTCTCCTGCTGATAAAACCCTGATTGTATGGAAACAGCAAAGCACAGCCCAGTAACACATCCCTGAAATCAGTGTCTCTGCACCTACATCATGCTGCTCTCAGATTACGTAGCAAAAACCTGAGAAGTTCCCTTTAACACATGAACTTGGAAACGTACATACTTACTGTCCATGAGTGGATACAATGACCAGATCAGTCCGCAGCTGCTTGTTGGTGGTTTGGTTTCCAATGATTAAAAGCAATGTGTAAGACGTAATAATAGCAAATAAATAATGATACATTAATAAAAAGATATTGCACAGCTAGATGAGACAGCGACACACCATAGATCCGAAAGTGGAGCGCCCCTTTAAAGATTTAACCCTTTCCCGCATTCTTAGTATCCTGCCATGATCCGTGCTATGTCAGCCTCATGTGTCAGTCTCCCTAAAAGTAAGTGCCATAATTACTCCATGTACAAACATTAATTTTGCACATCTAATCAGCGGAGGTTTAACCAGACCCTAAAATTAGCTCCACTTATTAGACTAAGCAAATGCCAAGGAAACATCACGTCCCTTTCATGTCTCCTGAAAATGTTTCCACAACTCTCCGAAACTGAATCCACGAATCTGACGATGTCTCTAATATCAGGGAAGGAGCAGAACTTTACCTAATCGGATCTTTCGGGATCACGGGTCCACCCTCGTAGATCCCTGCAAGATCTTCAGACCCTCACCGGCACATGTATCCTGCTTATTACTGGAGCATCCCCGTGTTTCTGCGACTGCTCCGGTGTGCACATCGACCTCCACAATCACAATACGACACAAAACATTACTGCCCGCCACAAAGAACCACCTGACTGGCAGGAAGGAGATGGCGGTATTACTTCTACGATTCCTCTGGTAAATGAAGAGCTCTGCTTTGGTTGAGGAATAAAGATATTTTTACCTTAAGACGACTGAAATTAATGAGGTCTGATAAGCGCCATCCCATACAAACCGCACGTGGCAAACAGGACAGTCAGAGTGGCTCAGCCTGTATTATACTGTGTCATCATATACTATCTATTTTTATTACTTGCACACAGTGGCGTAACTTCAAAGTTATGGGCCCCAGTGCGAACTTTCAAATGGGGCCCCCCATGGCAAAATACACGCACATCTCTGCTCCGTACACCTTGTAGGCTCACGGCTCCGCTCCATATACCTCGTACACACGTGGCTCCGCTCTGTACACCTCGTACACAGGCGGCTCCGCTCTGTACCTCGTACACACACGGCTCCGCTCCGTAGACCTCGTACACACTGGGCTCCACTCCGTACACCTCGTACACACACGGCTCCGCTCCGTACACCTCGTACACACTGGGCTCCGCTCTGTACACCTCGTACACAGGCAGCTTCGCTCTGTACACTTCGTACACAGGCGGCTTCGCTCTGTACACCTCGTGCACATGCGGCTCCGCTCTGTACCTCGTACACACTGGGCTCCACTCCATACACCTCGTACACACACGGCTCCACTCCATACACCTCGTACACACACGGCTCCACTCCGTACACCTCGTACACAGGCGGATTCGCTCTGTACACTTCGTACACAGGTGACTTCCCTCTGTACACCTCGTACACAGGCGGCTCCGCTCTGTACCTCGTACACACTGGGCTCCACTCCGTACACCTCGTACACACTGGGCTCCACTCCGTACACTCGTACACACACGGCTCTGCTCCATACACTTCGTACACACACGGCTCCACTCCATACACCTCGTACACACATGGCTCCACTCCGTACACCTTGTACACACACGGCTCCGCTCCATACACTTCGTACACACACGGCTCCACTCCGTACACCTCGTACACACACGGCTCCGCTCCGTACACCTCGTACACACTGGGCTCCACTCCGTACACCTCGTACACACACGGCTCCGCTCCATACACTTCGTACACACACGGCTCCACTCCGTACACCTCGTACACACACGGCTCCGCTCCGTACATCTCGTACACACAGGGCTCCACTCCGTACACCTCGTACACACATGGCTCCGCTCCGTACACCTCGTACACACTGGGCTCCACTCCGTACACCTTGTACACACACGGCTCCGCTCCATACACTTCGTACACACACGGCTCCACTCCGTACACCTCGTACACACAGGGCTCCACTCCGTACACCTCGTACACACACGGCTCCGTTCCATACACTTCGTACACACACGGCTCCACTCCGTACACCTCGTACACACATGGCTCCGCTCCGTACACCTCGTACACACATGGCTCCGCTCCATACACCTCGTACACACTGGGCTCCACTCCATACACCTCGTACACACACGGCTCCACTCCATCCAAAATTGTACACACACAGCTCTGTTACATCCACCCTGTAAACCCCTCCTGACCCCACACATGAACTGCCCCTCATCCAGCACCATGACAACCAGCACAACAGAGTCCTGCAGACAATGAGGCCCCTGATCATGTGACTCCTGACTCCTCCCCTCTTGTGACCTCATCACAGGTCCTGTGTGCACATTAGAGAAAACAGCCTAGCGACATCATTGCAGGCTGTGAGGGGCTGCTGTCAGTGTGGTGGGTCTCTGCGGGAGGGTGAGGATGGCATGCATGGGGGGCGTGGTGGCTCAGTGCAGTAGGGGAAAAATAGACTCCTGGGTGGGACGCGGGTGGGGGGGGTCAAAAACACTATCCCATGAGAATCGGGACGGTTGGGAGTTATGCCTGCCGGGCCCCTGACTCCCCCCGGGCCCGATTGCAGTGGCATTGCTGCGACCGTGGTAGTTACGCCCCTGCTTGTAAATTATACATATATATAGATACATTAAGATCAGAGGTTCACATTCCCCGGGGTAGGGACAAAATATGCAAAAATATTAAAATACATAATTATTTCTCTTTTACAGTAAACGCCTTAAAAACAAATGAATGCCAGAATTGCAGATTTGAAGTCACAGCAGCCAAAAAAAAAATCGATATAAAGCAATCACATGGATGTACACCATAATGATACCAGGAAAATGTAAGCCCGCCATACAGATAACAAGCCCTCACCCACAGATCCACCAATGGTAACACATAAAAAAAAGTTCGGGTATCAGAAACTGACAACTTCAGAATTTTCTAAAACCAATAAACATAACAAAAAAAGATACAAGTTTGACATCGACGTAATCGTACTGACATGGAGAATAAACCACCGGGTCATTGTCAATGATCATTGAGCACATTAAAACCAAAACCTAAAAAGCAATGGAGGAATTACAGGGTTTTTTTTTTCAGCATTTTGCTGCACTTTTACTTTTTTCTCCTTTTTTTCACATTATATGGAAAAATTAATGATGTCATTAAAAGCTACAACTTGTCCCATACATAACTGGCACTGAGGATGGAAAAATAAAAAAGTGATGTCTCTGGGAAGAAGGGAGAAAACAACTGAAAGAGCAGAAAAGAAAATGCAAATAAGCCGATACTCAGAATTCTCCATTTAGGGAGGAGAAGCCATTTTTCTTTTCATTACTTTGTGTGATTTGGTTTTCTTTTTTAATTATTCAAAATGGCGCACGAGGTTCATGATTTCTGGCCCCAAATAAAAAATCTCTTTGGATTCATTTATTGCGTATTGTTTTTCTTTTTTGTTTAATTTTTATTTTTCAGCTGTTTTTTTATTTGCGCCTTTTTAATGTCTATCTTATATGTGTTCTCCTATTTTTTCCTACGTCATCAATTGCAAACAGGATTTGGGATTTCCAGATGTTGAGATGTTTTCTGATGATTCATCAATTGCAACTCAAATTTTTTTTTTCCGCATTTTAGCTCAAATGTTCTCCAGTGATTTGAGGACCCATTCATCTTTTTCTTTTTATTAATTGTAAAGTCGCATTTCTTTTTTGTTCCAAATTCTTCAAACTGACGTATGCGGTGCATACATTTTGTGTACCTTTTTTTATGACTTTTTAAAAAAAAAAAAAAAAACATAAGTCTAATGTTCAGCCAAAATGATCCCAAATTTGTGCAAAAAAAAAAAAAAAATCCAAGCAGGCGTACATAAAATTAATCCATGGGGGGAGGGACTAAATATTAATAATAATTTTTATTTATATAGCGCCAACATATTCCGCAGCACTTTACAATTAAGCGGGGACATGTACAGACAATAAATTCAATACAAGTTAAGACAATTCAAACAGTGACATTAGGAGTGAGATCCCTGCTCGCAAGCTTACAATCTACAAGGAAATGGGGGGACACAGTAGGTGAGAAATGCTTGTTAATTCAGGTCTGGCAATTATAATAGGGATTTTCATATAAAGCTGCATGATCCGGTCATCAGCCCGTGTGTTTAAGTGCAATAGACAAGTATCAAGTGCAGTTATCATGTGCATGAAGGGTGTGGAGACAGATGAATAGTAGGGTGCAGATTCAGAATAATATTTGGAAGGAGGGAACAGGGCAAAGTTAGCTTGCTGAGTAGTTGATGTGGTAGGCTTGTTTGAAGAGATGGGTTTTCAAAGCGCGCTTGAATAGGTCAGGGCTAGGTATCAGTCTGATCGTCTGGGGAAGTGCATTCCAGAGAGCTGGAGCAGCACGAGAGAAGTCTTGGAGACGGAGGTGCGAGGTTCGGATTACGGGGGATGTTAGTCTTAGGTCATTTGTAGAATGGAGGGCACGTGTAGGGCGATAGACAGAGATGAGAGAGGAGATATAAGGCGGTGCAGAACAGTGGAGAGCTTTGTGGGTGAGAGAGATGAGTTTATACTGGACCCTGTAGCGAATAGGTAGCCAGTGTAATGACTGGCACAAGATGGAGGCAACGGTGAAGCGGCTGGACAGAAATATGACCCTGGCTGCCGCATTCAAGATGGATTGGAGAGGAGAAAGTTTGGTAAGAGGGAGACCGATCAGAAGAGAGTTGCAGTAGTCCAGACGAGAATGAATAAGAGCGACAGTAAGAGTCTTAGCAGTTTCAAAGGTGAGAAAAGGTCGGATTCTGGAGATGTTTTTAAGATGCAGGTGACAAGAGCGACTGAGTGATCGGATGTACGGAGTAAAGGAAAGTTCAGTGTCGAATATGACCCCAAGACAGCGGGCATGCTGCTTGGGAGTTATGGTTGAACCCTCCAGGGTTATTTCGATGTTAGGTAGAGTGAGGTTAGTAGAGGGGAGAGACACAAGAAGTTCAGTTTTAGAGAGATTTAGTTTCAGATAGAGGGAGGACATGATGCTAGAGACAGCAGACAGACAATCCTTGGTATTTTGAATTAGGGTAGGGGTGATGTCAGGGGAAGAAGTGTATAATTGGGTGTCATCAGCATAGAGATGATACTGGAAACCAAATCTGCTGATTGTTTGTCCAATAGGGGCAGTGTATAAAGAGAAGAGGAGGGGGCCTAGGACTGAGCCCTGCGGGACCCCGATAGTAAGGGGACGAGAAGAGGAAGAGGAGCCGGAAAAAGATACAGTGAAGGAGCGGTCAGAGAGGTAGGAGGAGAACCAGGAGAGGGCTGTGTCCTTGAGGCCTATAGAGCGGAGCATAGTGAGGAGGAGCTGGTGATCCACAGTGTCAAATGCGGCAGAGAGATCCAGGAGAATCAGCAGGGAGCAATGACCTTTCGATTTAGCTGTTATTAAATCATTAGAGACTTTAGAGCATTAGAGCATTGCACGGCGAATAAGTCTCCTTACCTTGACAAGCCACAGCTGGCATGTCACTCTCCGCAAGGAGATACCTTACTTCTTAGACCCTAGTCCAGAGCCTCTCACCTTGCCAAATCAGATCTCATACTTTGCACTGACGAGAGCCAACAGCTCGAAACACCGTGTCTGCAAATTGAGATTCTGATTTGGCTTGTATCCTAAGTCATACTACAAGACTCGTTAAAGGGTTGATTGTGACTTGTAGGATCGCTACTACCAATAGGTGGCGCTGTAGAGTAAAAGTCCTCTTTCTTTCTGAAGAGGCAATTTGCATATTATTTTCCCAGAGGAGCATTGCACGGCGAATAAGTCTCCTTACCTTGACAAGCCACAGCTGGCATGTCACTCTCCGCAAGGAGAAACCTTACTTCTTAGACCTTAGAGACTTTAGTGAGGGCAGTTTCAGTAGAGTGTAAAGAGCGGAAACCAGATTGTAAGGGGTCGAGAAGAGAGTTATCCGAGAGATAGCGGATTAGACGGGAGTGGACCAGGCGTTCCAGGAGTTTAGAGATGAAGGGAAGGTTAGAGACAGGTCTGTAGTTAGCAGTGCAGTTCTGGTCCAGGAATGGCTTTTTAAGAAAAGGGGTTATGATGGCATGTTTAAATGAGGAGGGAAATATACCTGAAGAAAGAGAGAGGTTAAATATTTTAGTCAGGTGAGTGGTGACCACTGGTGAGAGAGACTGCAGGAGCTGTGAAGGAATAGGGTCACTGTTGCAGGTTGTAGGCCGAGCAGAAGCGAGGAGCTTGGAAACTTCGTCTTCTGAAACAGGCTCAAAGATGTCTAGTGAGCTTGAGGTGCGGCAGGGAAGGGGATCCAGGCACTGAGGAGATAGGGCTGAGATATCCTGATGGATGTGGTTGATTTTTTCTAGGAAATAAGTGGCCAGATCCTCACCGCTGAGGTTGGTGATGGGGGCCTGTACTTTAGGTTTCAGGAGGGAGTTTAAGGTTTCAAAAAGTCGTCTTGGGTTGTTGGATAGTGAGGTGATGAGGGTGGTGAAGTAGGATTGTTTGGCCAGATGAAGGGCAGAGTTATAGGTTTTGAGCATGAACTTATAGTGGATGAAGTCTTCTGCTAAGAGAGATTTTCTCCACTGCCGCTCTGCACACCTCGAGCAGCGCTGAAGAGAGCGTGTTTGCGTTGTGTGCCAGGGCTGCCGTTGTCTGTGTCGGGTCTTTCTGCGTATAGAAGGTGCTGCTTCATCTAGGGCATTCTTCAGTGTATTATTGAAGTGTGACAATGCTATGTCTGGACAGGAGAGGGTGGAGATGGGGCTAAAGATGTGTGGAGATTGTCCCTAAGCTGTTGGGTATTAATGGTACGTGTATTCCGATAAGTGTGGTAAGTGGGGGTGTCCCGGGTGAGGAGACAATTCTTGACAGAGAAGGAAAGAAGGTTGTGGTCCGAGAGCGGGAGAGGTGAATTAGTAAAGTCGCGCAGCGAGCCGGGACGGGAGAAAACCAGGTCCAGAGTATTCCCGTCCTCATGTGTAGGAGAATTAGTAAACTGTGAGAGGCCGAATGAAGAAGTTAGAGAAAGAAGATGAGAGGCAGACTGGGAGAGCGGATCATTGATGGGGATGTTAAAGTCTCCCATGATGAGGGTGGGGATGTCACAGGACAGAAAGTGAGTAAGCCAGGTGGTGAAGTGGTCTAGAAACTGGCGGGAGGAGCCTGGAGGGCGATAAACGACCGCCACTCGTATGGAGAAGGGCTTAAAGAGTCTGACGGCGTGGACTTCAAAGGAAGGAAATGTAAGTGAGGGAACCGGGGGGGATGACCTGGAAAGCACATTGTGATGAAAGGAGCAAACCAACACCTCCACCCTGTCTGTTCTCAGGTCTGGGGGTATGTGAAAATTTCAGCCCACCAAACGAGAGAGCGGCAGCAGCAGTGGTGTCTGAATGCTGGATCCAGGTTTCTGTAATAGCCAGAAGGTTAAGGGAATTAGAGAGAAAAAGATCGTGAATGTAAGTCAGTTTGTTACACACAGACCGTGCATTCCAGAGAGCACATTGGAAAGTGAGAGGAGAAGGAATGCACTGAATGTTAATAAGATTAGCAGGGTTTCTATATGCAGCTGGAGGAGAGTAACGTATGCTGGTGGAGGGAGGCCCAGGGTTGGGGGAGATGTCACCTGCAACTATTAAAAGGAGAAAAAACAGAAAAAGCAGGTGGTGGGATGATTTGTATGAACGTTTTGAGTGCTGCATGGAGGTTTTGGATGGTTTGGTGTGGGTAAGAAATGTCAATAGAGCCTCAGAGTTAAACATGGGAGAGGGGAAAAGGGAGGGGTGGATATGCAGAGAGTGCACAGAATGTGTAAATGGGCAGGCGAGTTGTTAAAAAGCAGAAGTGAAGACAAATAAGCAGCAGGTTAATATGATCAATGCATATGTAGTACGACTGAGCAAGAAGCATGCGTGCATGAAAAACTTATGCACCTTACCTGTCTCCTGCCCAACTGCATTGTCTAACTGCAAAACACTTGATCCTGTTGCACTTAATATCTGTTGCACGCATAAGCCCGCACGCGTGCTATCCCAGCCAGAGCTAAATATATATGAAATGAAATGTCTGCTAGCTTCAGCCACCAAAAGGCCATAATCAGTAATTAACCAATTAGCACAAGGCCAGAGCAGGCATTACTATGCAGGGTAAATAACTAACGCTGGACAAGGCCATCAAACAGAGAAAGGGAAAAAAAACAAAAAAACACCTTTCTACACTTCAAAGCAGAAACCAAATAGATAAAAAATAAAGACCCACCACAGGAGTGATGGAATGAAATGCCATAAAAATATCTGGCAATATATGATGCAGTTCACACTTGTCAGACAGCATACATGGATGATGGAATGAAATACCTGTGTGAAGAAGAGAAGAGAGGAACATCAGCTTCAATGCATTGTCTAACTGCAAAACACTTGATCCTGTTGCACTTAATATCTGTTGCACGTGTAAGCCCGCACAGACTAAAGAACATTTATGCAAAAAAGAGTGACTTTTTAGTGAGTCGCTATTGATTAATCATCTGGAAACCCCAAGCTTCACCCATGAATGGCGGAACACATAAAATAGACGTTTAAAATGGCACAAATTAATAAAGGAATAAGTTGTAGATGAAAAACACCAAAAAGAGTCAAAATAATGCAATACGGTATCAGTCCATAGTGCTGCGGCGCAAATCGTGCTGGTACACAGTATGGCGGGAGGTCATTTTGCTCTTTTTTATAAAGTCAATCCTTTTAGTGATATTGAGCTGCAGAAACATCTCGTTCAGTCATCGGGGCCGCGATCTAATAGTCTAGATGGGATTTAATGACATTCCATTATGATTCTTATAAAGTTCACCATTAATCCATTTCCTCCACGTTGGCGTTCTGCGGCTGAGAAGAACATACGGCGGCGGTGCGTCTCTGCTAGGATTACAAGGATACTTGTTGAAATTGTTTTATGCCAAAGCATTAATTAAGTATAAATTAATCAGTTCATTTGCCGGCAGTCGAGACAGATTTCATTCATACTGCAACTCTTCTGGGACAGCCGCTCATTATTCCAGACGTGCGCACTGAACATTTATCTCCTCTGCACATGAGACCGGCTGCGGGAGACCATGTAAGAGGCCCTAATTAATGAGGGTTCAGGAGAAGACCTTCCTCCTAGACATCGGGTCTCCATCCTGCGGGTCTCTAGCAGGCGGACAGTTGGAGTTTTGCACCAGCTGGCGAACCACAGGTTCTATAATTATCTGTGCCATTATAATAAGGCTGTGTGCACACGCTGCGGATCTGCAGCGGATTTGGCCCTGCGGGTGTACAGTACCATTATTCCCTATGTGAATTAAAAACCACTGTGCAGACGCTGTGGAATTTTCCGCGCAAATTTTGCTGCGCTTTCAAATCCGCAGAAAGAATTGCATGTCAATTCTTTCTGCGGATTCCGCAGCGGTTTACCATCTCCTCCATTGTGGAGATGATAAACCGCAGATAAACCGCAGGTCTTTTGAAAGCAGAATCCGCAGCGTGTGCACACAGCCTTAATGTTCCGGCACAATATAATTTAAACTGTCCTGCTCTACGTCTCTGCTGCTGTATCACATAGGGGGTGCTATCTGCTTTGTAGGGTTAGCTGCACCAAGAGGTTTCAGGTCCTAGATGCCAAAGAAACAACTATTGGGAAAAAGAGGGAGATCCGGACACCTGAAAAACTCTTATCTAAAAAGTTCTGCATAAATGATTGAGCTACATTAAAAATAAAATAAAAATAATAAAAAAAAAATAAAAAACAGAAAATCCATAACACTAAACTATCCTGAACCTCCAAGAGTATAAAAAGGGTTAACTAAGTAAATGATGAAGACCTATATTTAGGCAAAGTCATCAAATTAGGATCAGTGGGGGGTACGATCAGATTATAGCATGCCCCATGGTGGTCAGATGTAGGCATGTAGGCAATGTATAAAGCCGGCCCAGAGTGACTCCATACACTGCATAGTGGCCATTTATGAGCACAGCAGAACAGAGCACATCCACTTCTATAGGATTTGATTCGCAGTACTGATAACGGCCACTACACTGCACGACGCTGTGCTGTTTTGGTTCTGTACATCGTGCACTCGCAGGCCCCGTCGGATCACCAATAATCAAATATTGATAACCATCAATGTAAAAGTCCTTGAAATGCTAAATTATTATTCTCATTTTCATTGAATTGTGGGATTGTGATTATAAATACAAGAAATGTAGCAATTTTACAGTTTCTTAAAATTGTCAAACATTCTTCAGATATTAAGGGGCCCGTTCCCACAATGAACTTTTGGTGACTTTTTGATGTTGCAGACTTTCTGCCCCCATTAAGTAGAATAGGTTACTTGCATTTTTTCGAAAAATCAAAATGAAAGAAAAGTCACCAAAAACTCATAGTAGGAACATGGCCTAAAACTTTTATTTTGTACGCTGTTGCTGTAAGAAGATGAGTCGAGACGGAGTCAGTGTTGTGTGGTGCCCTTTAAGACCGGAACTATCGGGGCTGTCACCACTGTTGGCAGGGGAGGTTTCCTCTGAAAGAGACCTTTCTGTCAGACAGCAGGGAGCACAGGGTAGATTAGGAGACCTGAGCGGGTCAGACTTGGCGATAAGGCAACAGGAGACAGTTGACTTCCTCTCCGCTGCTTGCACTGACAACTCCACTTTTCCCATACCTCAGTGTGCTGACCTTAAGACTTCTCGTGACTAGAGTTGAGCGACTTTGGTCGGATCGGGTTTTGTGAAACCCGAATGAAACAAAATTTGTTTCGGATGAAACTGGTCTGACTAGGGCAAAAAAAGTTGGAGTTTCGTCTGAAACCCGACCCCAATGCAAGTCAATGGGAAATAAAAGTCGGCATTGAGCGGATGACATTCATCCACTCAATGCCGACTTTTATTCCCCATTGACTTGCATTGGGGTCGGGTTTTAGACGAAACTCCAACTTTTTTTGCCGTAGTCGGACCAGTTTCATCCGAAACAAATTTTGTTTCATTCGGGTTTCACGAAACCCGATCCGACCAAAGTCGCTCAACTCTACTCGTGACCCTATTAAGTTACTGTCTATTCCCGCACTGTTGGATACTCCTGTTCTACCTGAGATACAGGACAAACTGCTTAGAGACTACTCCGAAAGACGGCGGGCTGTTGCGGCCTGTACACGTGCCTAAGACCCGTGTCCGGCGCCATTTCTGAGGAATCCACATAAAGGACTGTTTCCACATTCCGGCGCACCCAAGTCAAGCAAGACTGAATCCATCAGCACCGTCGGGCGGCAGTGCTACTCGTTTCTCCGTAGCAGAGCCAGAGACTTTGTGCATCAGTTCAGACGCCGCCAGGAGATTTTCCAGCCTTCCCCCTGCCAGAACTGCAACCAATAAGTTGTCTTGTTTTTGTGTACTCTTTTCCTGATTGTCTTTACCTCCCTGCGTGGAGTACTACTTTGTTAGTGCATGTTCAGTAAATCCTTGTTAACCCCTTCTCTGTCTCCAGTTACTCACTGCATCCCATGAACTGTTTATTCCTTACACTGCTAGACAGCAGGAAATGTGCAGTGCTTACAAGCGTTTTCCTATTGCCCTTGTAAGCACAGTTTTGAAGTTGGCCGTGATTGCTGGAGCCCGCTATTACCTGCTAATTCCAGCCAGATTCAGTGCAGGGCTTACAATATTTGTAGATGGGATTAACCATTTAAAGGGGATATCAGTTGTTAACAGAGGAAACCGCCGTTCTGTTGTACCTGCTGCCGGCCATTGATCGCTCCTGCCAGAGATTCAGCTGCTCCCTGTCGACAGAGCAGCAGTTTCTCTTTCTGTTGACAGGGTGGGACTACTGGTGTCAGGCTGATTGACAGTCTGCTCTCCGCTACCTAATTTGGGGATGCCATCTGTCAATCAATCACCAGTAGTCCCACCCTGTCAACAGGAAGAGAAACTGCTGCTCTGTCAACAAGGAGCAGCTGAATCTCTGGCAGGAGCGGTCAATGATCAGCAGCAAGTACAACAGAATGGCAGTTTCCTCTGTTGGCAACTACATGCCTTTTTTTTTAAGTCCTGGATATCCCCTTTAACCTATAGATACCCTCATTCAGTAAGGATAATAGGTATTAATATTAACCCCTTAACCACCCCAGACTGATAGAAATACTACGTATTACAGATCTGACCAGTCTAGACCACCAAAAGTATGATTGGTTTTCGATCACTGACCCCTCAGCACCCGGGGAATCCTATGTTACATAGAACGGGAGAATAAAATCACAACAAGCCTTGGAGAACATGCAACACCTACAGAAAGGAGAACGCTGCCATCTTTCTTTTAGAGAGTTTCTCTTTTATTAAAGGTTTCTGATTTTTTTAATAAGTTTTCAATTAGGGAAACCATAAAGGTTGCAATGATGTTGGGCACCAAAGAGGACAAATAACAAACTGGAGCACAATATTCCATATTCCACAAGTGAGTATGTCAGACTCATGTCACAACTCCGTCCCACATGCCCACATCACCGCCAAAAACACCTATGGGATATGTTCACACGTTGCGTATTTGCAGTATTTTTTTTCTGCACCAAAAAACAGAGAGGTGTCACGAAAAATGCTGCTACTTTGTTGCGTTTTTGCATAGTTTTTACTTGCAATTTCCATGCATTCATGTTAATAGGTGAACAGCAATGTAAAAAGTGCAGAGAAGAATGGACATGCTGGGTGTTAGCAAAAATGCAGCAGAGTTCAAAATAAGGGCAGGAGAAAATGCTGCCTTCAGAAATTACATTATTCTGGTACATTAAAATGCTGCATATTTTCCACCCAATGTGTGAACATGCTTGTGTAGGACAGAGCTCACTGTAAAATAAACAGTTGTCAGGGAGGAGGGGGATGCAGCTGCAGAATCTCTCTTTACCAGCAGGCAGAGATCTGATCAGTCATCACACCAAGAAGACTCTGGGAAATAAGGACAGTGAGAGCGACAGAGAGGGTAGTATCCAAAATCAGCGCAGCATTTCTCTGCACCACAGACACAGCTGAGGGGGATGAAAGAGAAATTTGGATATTTTGGGCTTTTGTCATGACAAGTTCACCTTAAAAAGACGAAGAAATGTTTGATGACTGCGGTGCAATGCGCGGTGTGCGGAGTGATATTTACCGGCACGTTCTCTCCTCCATCTATATTTTACGTGCTGAGCAGCGGTGATCGCAGGATGACTTGACCCGAGTTCTCATCAAACCATCTTGTCACTTTCTGAGTGAAGTACAAGCTGCTAAAAAGGAAATTCTATTTCCTCTTCACGTTTCTCGTAGTGCCTGTCAATCATGAAAGCAGACGTGACCCGACATAGAGCCATGGTTCTGCGGCAGATTTCCGCTGATTACTGTGAACCGGGGGGGGGGGGTGTTCTGTTTTAGGTTGTGGGTATACCCAATCTGATTCCTGTAATGGGGGACAGAGGGTATAGGGGTCACATACAGCGCAGGATCGCCCACCCTGCAGATTTCTAGTTCTAGAGTTGCCAGAGAGATTATTAGTTCTCCAATGCTTCCATATTAACAGAGAAACAATTGGGGAACACAGAAAACTAAATAAGTGGGGGCCCCTGACGTCAGCGCTCTGCAACCTACAGAAGAATAATAAGTGAACATCCCTGGTGGTCCAAGGCAATTAAAGGGTTACAATTAGCATATCTGGTGGTCCAAGGCAGCAAAAGGGTTAATGTTAATATATCTGGTGGTCCAAGTCAGTAAATGGGTTAATGTTAGCATACCTGGTGGTCCAAGGCAGTAAAATGGTTAATATTAGCATACCTGGTGGTCAAGGGCAGTAAAAGGGTTAATCTTATCATATCTGGTGGTCCAAGGTAGTAAAATGGTTAATCATAATGTCCATGGTGGTCTAGGGTAGTAAAAGGGCTAATGAAAACATCCCTGGTGGTCTAGGGTAATAAAAGAGTTAATTATAACATTCCTGTTGGTCTAAGGTAGTAAAAGGACTAATTATTACATTTCTGGTGGTCTAGGGTAGTAAAAGAGCTAATGAAAACATCCCTCGTGGTCTAGGGTAGTGAATGAGTTAATTATAACATTCTTGGTGGTCTAAGGTACTAAAATGATTAATTATAACATCCCAGGTGGTCTAGGGTAATTAAAGAGTTAAGTATAACATCCCTGGTGGTCTAATGTAGTAAATGGTCTAATGATCACAGTCCTGTGGTCTTGCATAATAAAAGGGTTAATAATAACATCCCTGGTGGTCTAGAATAGTAAGTGTGCTATGGATAACATCCCTGGTGGTCTAGGGTGCTAAAAGGGTTAATTATAACATCCCTGGTGGTCTAAGGTAGTAAATACTAATACTGCCATTCCTAATGGTGTAGGGCAGGATGCTCATTATATCTCCCTGGTGGTCTTGCCTGTACTGAAGAATTCATGACTTTTTCCTCTGTTATAAGCCAATCTATGACAGAAAATGCAAACAATTGATCAAAGTGGTTTTGACAGAGAACCAGAGTAAAACACCTTGAAAAGTTGCAAAACATTTGAGCAACGTGATACAACGTTCAGAATTTTTATGCCAGTCTGAAGCAGCTCTGCCAGAATGAGCACCGTTGAGGAGAAGCCAGCGAGGCTACACCCATCCACTGTATTCATGGAGAGTGGTGGTGTAAGGATTCCAGATGTTTCCTTGCAGCGTGTTTTGCCCTTGTGCAAGATGGAGTCTGGTACTTTGCCCTGTCCTGGAACTTCCTGTCTGTCCTGCTATTTAAGTCCATGTCGGGAGATCCTCCTTGCCTGAGTATTTTGTTGCTGTTTGCTTCTGAGCTTCGTCCAGGCTTGTCACTGGAGTTCCAGTTGCTGCTCATTACTCAGTGCTCTGCCTCACCACTACCAGTAGTGTTCAGTCTTCTAAGCTTCTTCCGGATCCTGGCTGGGGTTACTTGCTGTCCTGACTTCTGAGACTGTGTTCTGTTGTGGGCTGCTTTGCGGGACTTCAGCAGAACTTCTCAGCCCAAAAGGTACATTTAAGGACCGATTCCCTGTTTTGCTCCACCTATGTATTTCTGGTCTTCCATGAAAGATGTCATCTCCTCTATCTGCATAGTTCTGGACCTCCACGTCTATGTTCCCTTTGCACTCTTGCTGCATACTACTGCTGAGCTTCCACATGTGCGTGCCCATCACACTCTTGCTGCATACTACTGCTGAACTTCCATGTATAAGTGCTGGTCACACTCATGCTGCATATTACTGCTGGACTTGTTTGTATGAGCAGTCGCACCCCGCAACTAGGTTTGCTGCCATTTTTTGTTTTGTGCTGTCACTTCGTTACAATTGCAGGAAAGTCTCTGTTAGTTTATGTTCTACTTCTTGCTTTGTTAAATACCCTTATTTGTCTCAGCTTTGGTCTCAGACTTGTTTTATCCCACGCAATCAGATTCCGTAGTACCCGCATAATTGTTACAGGTGGTGTTTCTTATGCCAGTAATGTTACTCTAGTCCCTGACCGGAGCAGCATTCCTGGCGAGGTGCACGTAATCGAGAAGATGACACAAATTCATTAAGTGGCCCATCATTAATACTGACAAATGCAATGCACGAATATAATGCGTATATGTATGACTGTGAGGCAGGCTCATTATACTGTATATGTCAGAGAGGCCGAGGGGCAGGGTCCTATAGGGAATGATGGAGAACGTGCCCATGGCCAGTGTGAGCCCCTGTGCACTGACTATAGGGATATATCGGGCTCTTTCTATGGCTGGCACTGGGGACATGTTAGTATCCTTGCATTATTGGCAGGTGTGGGACTCTGCAGTAAACCTGTGCTAGACACACAGCATGGTGGATGAAAGTATGGAGCATACCCGGTCTAGCCAATGTGTCCTATGGGCGTCTGAGGTGGCAGACGCTGCACATTACCAGGCTCGGCCGGAGCATTTATCACTGATGTTACTTTACACTACAACAGAATGTAAGTTACAGGACTGCACGAATCATCTTCATTTTCCAGATGTTGTATCCTTTAGCTTTGTCCCGGGTGCTGGATACACAGTCTCCTCATTGCTTCCAGTCTTGGTTTACCTTGGGATACAAGGTTATAAATACGTGTACAGAAGTTTCTGATATTAGTTACTTGTAGCAAAAGTAGAAATATTTCTTTTTTCTATGCTTTGCTACATTCGTCCTCAGAATATTAGTTTGTCAAGTCTTTATAGTTCATGGTAAAGTTAAGCTCTTCATACCAACATGAATAACAGATCCGTTAACAGCAGCTGATTCTGATCGCCAGTAACATTACACTTTATTTTCCACAACTTTATATCGAGAAGTTTGTATCTTTATATCAGAACTTTGTATCAGACGGTTTGAGTTCCAGGAGAATTAAATATCCACAGGGCTTATCGATCGTCTCCAACCATGCTTGCTTCCAGTGAACGTATTAGGGCTTGCCACATATATACATACACTGCTCCAGAAAATAAATGGAATACTTAAACAACACAATGTAACTCCAAGTAAATTCCTTTCTGTGAAATCAGCCTGTCCAGTTATGAAGCAACACTGATAGTGAATCAATTTCTCCTGCTGTTCTGGAAATGGAAAATGCAAGTAGAAATGATTGGCAATGAGCAAGACAACCCCTATAAAGGAGTGGTTCTGCAGGGGGTGACCACAGACCATTTCTCTGTTTTCATCCTTTTTGTCTGTTGTTTTGGTCACTTTTCTATTTTATCATTGCTCTCAATGATAGAGGTACTGTACAGTAGCATGAGAGGCTATGTCTACAACCCACAGAAGTTGCTCAGGTTGTGCAGCTCATCCAGGATGGCACATCAATGTGAGCTGTGGCAAGAAGAGTAGCAGTGTCTGTCAGCTCAGTGTCCAGAGCATGGAACAGATACCAGGAGACAGGCCAGTACACCAAAAGATATAAAGGGGGCCATCGGAGGACAACAACCCAGCTGCAGGACTGCTACCTCCTCCTTTGTACAAGGAGGAACAGGAGGAGAAGTGCCAGAGCCCTGCAAAATGACCAGTTGGCTAGAAACATCCATGTGTCTGCTCAAACTTTCAGAAAGACTCTATGAGGGTGGTATAAAGGTATGACGTCCACAAGTGGGTGTTGTCCTTACAGCCCAACATGACCAGTTTGGCAGTGGGTTAGGGATGGTATGGGGTGATATTTCTTTTGTGGGCCGCACAGCCCTCTATGTGCTATCCAGAGGTACCCTGACTTCCATTAGGTACCGAGATGTGATCGTCAGACGAATTGTGAGACCATATACAGGTGCACGGGGCCTTTGGTTCCTTCTGATACATGGCAATGCTAGGCCTCATGTGGCTGAAGTATCAGCAGTTCCTGCATGATGAAGGCATTGATGCTATGGACTTGCCTGCCTGTTCCCCAGACATGAATCCAATTAATTACATTTGGGACATCCACCAACACCACATTGCACCGCAGACTGTTCAGGAATGAGGAGCTGACTGATGCTTTAATCCAGGTCTGGTAGGAGATCTTTCAGGAAAACATCTGCCGCTTCATCAGGAGCATGCCCAGGTGTCGCAGCGACGTCATACAGGCACGTGGAGACCACACACACTACTGAGCATCATTTCCTTGTTTTGATGCATTTTCACTGAAGTTGGATCAGCCTGTAATTTGATTTTCCACTTTCATTTTGAGTATCATTCCAAATCCAGACTTCCTAGCGATATTAAATAACATTTTTATGTTTTATTTTTCTCAATGCATTCCACTATGTAATGAATAATGATTTGCAACTGGAATATTTAATGCAGTGATATCTAGGATGTGGTATTTTAGTGTTCCCGTTATTTTTTTGAGCAGTGTATATATCTAATGTTTGTCCCTGACCGGTGACTTTGGCCTTTGCTTCTTGATATCATTGTCACGTCCTTGTTCCTTTGTATCCTGTGTCTTATGCCTAGTTCTGTTCATCCCCTGACTTGGACCTCACCACTACCATGGCACCAATTCTTTGCCCCCTTCATGAATTTGTCTGCCTCTAGTCCTTGACTACTTTGCAAATGAAAATGTTCTGGGAATGTACAAGGGAAGGTCTATAACTCATTGTGGGGCTTAAAGGAGTATTCCAGGCCACGGAATAAGTGATAGCTGTTCGATTAGTGGGAGCCTACAACTTGGTCTCCCTATCAAGGACGATCCGCAGATGGCCCCTAGAGGAGTTTAACTCCTGGCTGGTGACCTCACAAACACTTAAGCCCTAAAAGTCCTTGAAGAATGAGGGGGTTGTGCAGAACTAGAAAAACATGGCTGCTTATTCCAAAGACAGCGCCACACGTGTCCCCAGGTTGTGTGTGGTACTTCAGTGGAGCCGACCTGCAATACCAGATGCAACCTTTGTACAGACGTGGCGTGTTTCTGGAATAAAACAGTCATGGTTTTCCCAGCCCTTGTTTTACTTTGCAGTGAGTTGTTGGCTCTTATATCGGCAGTGGCTCCCGCTCTGTAGGGCCACAACGCTCTGCTGTTCCGTTGACTCATTCACATGTATACGTTGGTGATTCCTCTGTGTCACTGAGGAGAAACGTTCTTGAAGTGAAGTGTGTATGAAGAGGACAATATCTGGGCACTATGAGAAAACATGAAATGTTTGGATGGAAGTTAGAATAATTTACTTCCCGGTCACCGGTCAGGATGAAGCACAATCCGAAGTGATGATTACCGGAATTATGGAATGTTCCAACATTTTCTGTATTGTTACATAGGAGGGAGATGTCGCACTCGCCATTATTCACCTCTCAGAAGTCATAAATCAGAGTTCGTATGTGGCATATAAATAATTATCCTCCACAAACCATAGAATCCAGCAGCCGCTATAAGGGATGAAATGTCTGCAGACACTGACTGGATCTGCTGTATATATGAGACTTATAGATGGTGGCAGCAAGGCTGGATTTTCTATGGAGTCCCACGATTACAAAGTATCACCTGATGCCGATTATTGCTGCCACATGTTCACGATCTTTATCATCCGTTATACGGATTTGTAATGTTTTACTATCGCTGTCACACGACGTCTTTATGGAAATAACCACTGTGGACTTTATACATTGTTAATGACAACATTGATTAATCACTTTATGAGACGATGTCTGTCATCCACCATTTATAGTCGATTATTCGCACCTTATGAAGCCTGAGAAAAGTTCCGGGAGGAAATGAAATGCGGCGATTGGATCTGCACTAATAGTCATTAAGGCACCTTGTTTTTTCACTCATTGGAGAAGTGCTGCCATTTTCTAGATATTAGATAAAGAAAAACAAAACGGAGCAGCAGAAGAAAAAGTGCAGGTACAGATCCCGGCCCACAGCCTTCAACCCACCAACCTATGGAAAAGCAAAAGAAAAAGAAAGTACGCAGCACTCACTTATTCCATGCAAAATCTATCTATCTATCTATCTATCTATCTATCTATCATTATATGTCCATCTATCTATTATCTATCTATCTATCTATCTATCATTATCTGTCCATCTATCTATTATATATCTATCTATCATGTATTATCTATCTACTGTATCTATCTATTATCTATCATCTACTTATATGTTATCTATATATCTATGTATTAACTCTCTCTCTCATCTATTAACTATTTAGTATCTATCTACTATCTATTATGTATCTGTTATTTATTATCTCTCATCTATTATTTATCTATCATTATCTGTCCATCTATCTATTATCTATCTATTATCTATCATCTATCTATCTATCTATCTATCTATCTATTATCCATCTACCCCGCTGATGATTTTTCCATGCCTTTTCCACGTGATATTGATGATGTTTGGACGTTAATACCGGATTTTTATGGTTAAGTATGGGAATCTATGAGACTATGAATATTGAAATGTCTCATTATTCATGACCTTTAATAAATAGCATTGGTCGTATATATTTCTACTAAAAAAAAAGGTATTAAGCTGTGAAGTGAATCCTGCCCTCTGAGGTCAGAGAGGGGGAGGGGTGCTGAGATATTTAATCTGCAGAAGGTTATTAAGCTGTAACTATCGGTATGGCTGCCGTCACCCTGGGCCGGGCGCGGAGGCTGGGAGGATATTAATATGCAGATTTCCAGGCTTTTTTTACTCTTTCTTTTTTTGTCAGCCCCATTCTCCACAGAACAAGAGAAGTAATCATCTCCGCCGCTGCCTTTAATGCTGGCTGATTATGCACGTGCACTTAATAAAGGGGACGACGCTGTTCCAGCTCCAGCCGTTTCCCTGTTAAATTAATAGAGTGGATTTTATTAAAGATACTTAGAGAAGAGATTTAGGTATCTGAGGCGGCTCCGATACTGCAGGACATGGCTGCTTCGGGGATGAGATATGCCTCCAGCTTCATCTGTAGCACCGGCCCAGCATGGGAAAGACAAGGAGAAAAGTGCAATCATTTACCCCTTCATCATTTCCCATTCTTGCCTTTTTTTTCATCCCCTTCATCCATGAGCCATAACTTTGTCACTTTTCCATCTACCATAGCCAATGGATGGCTTGCGCTTTTGCAAAAGTTGTAGTTTTGAATGATTTTACTAACTATATTTTTCGATGTGCTGAAAAACACAGGAAAAAAATAAAATACAAGAGGATTCAAATAGTAAATAAAAAACTTTTTGGATCTTTTTGGGTTTAGTGTGATAGCTTTCATTGTGCAGTCGAAAATAACCAAGAATTGTACAGACAGGATTCTTCAGGTTTGTGCAACTACGGCAATACTAAACTTTATATTTTATTTTAGTGGTTGAAATTTTTTTAGAACTTTATAAAATATATTATTTTGTTTATGTCAGCATTCTCTGAGATCCATAACTTTTTTATTTCTCCAGCAATGGAGCTGCTAAAAGACCTGTTTCGTTTATTTGTGTGGTGATAAGACAATTTTTTTTATACCACTTTGATACATTTTTTAAAACCATTTCAGGAGATGCAATTATCCAAAAATGAAAATCCTGATGTTTTGATTTTCTGTCTGTTTAGGGTATTTACCATTTGAGCTAATTAATTTTAAATGTTCAAACATCTGAGTTTTATAGACACGGCGGGACCAAATTGTTTCTTTTTTTGTATTTATTTTTAAACCGCGGATTCAAACTTTTATATTTATTTGTTTTATTTTTATATGTAAAAAAAACTGTTTTTAGCTTAATTTTTTTAGTCCCCTTAGGTCCCCTTCACACGTCAGTGTGTCTGGTACATGTGGTGCTTCCATGGACCGTGTGTCCATGTACAAAACACGTTGACATGTCCATTTTTTGCTGGCAGCACAAGCTGCAAGATGTCCACACTGATGACATCCGCGTGTCATCAGTATCACACATACTGCCTGGGAAAAGCAGTAGAGTAAGCTGTTCCCATTCACCAGGTGCCGAATACAGCTCTCATCATTGTCGCCTGGTCTCCCTGCGATCAGCGAGACCAGGCAACGCTGATGGAAGCTGAAGTCAGCACCCACTGTCTGTGTATAGCGTGTATTAAATAAATAAATACATAGGAAAAAGTTGTGTGGTCCCCCTTCATTTTCCAAACCAGCTGAGGGAAAACAAACAGGTAGAGGTTGATGTTAATATTCTGGGAAGGGGCCAATAGCTATAAAAGTTCTCAGGCTATTAATGGAGGCTCACATCTGCTTGATTAGCCTTTACTGGTTATTATAGGGGAGACCCCCCAAAACATGATGTGGGGTTCACATTTACTAACCAGCAAAAGCTAAATAGACAGCTGCGGGCTGATATTAATAGCCTAGGAAGGGACCATGGATATTGTCCCCCTTCCAGACTAAGAACATCAGCCCTCAGTCGCCCCAAAAATTGAACATCCATTAGATGCTCCAATTCTGGTTCTTTTTCCAGCTCTTCCCACTTGCCCTGGTGTGGTGGCAAGTGGGGTGATAGTTGTGGGGTTGATTGCAGCTGTTTTATGTTCACTAACATGAAGCCTGGGGATTAGTAATGGAGAGACATTTATAAGACACCCCATTATTAACTTCTTGGTCAAATTTAATAAAGACATAGACAGAGCAAAGTCTTTTTAATTGAAATAAACATTCCCCGACATTCTTTTACCCTTTTATAAACCAAAAAAATGAAAATATAAAAGCAAATTTACCCTCACCTTTCCGCCGATAATCCATAATGGTCCTGTCCCATGACGATCCCCAACATCCAGATACTGTAGTGAGTGGTGACATCAGTGATTCGACCGCTCATCACGCCAGCTGGAACATACTGAGGGTGAGAACGCAGCCGCCTGTGACTGGCAATGATATAATTAAGGTTACCGCCAGTCATAGGCGATGGGTCTCACGCTAAGTTCAGGGTGTTCTGGCTGGCATGGTGAGCGATCGCTTCACTGTTGTCACCACACCATCTGGATCTAGATGAGTTGCGGATCGTCGTGGGACATGACCATTATGGATTATTGGTGGAAAAGCGAGTATTACTTTGCTTTTTTATTTTTTGGTTAATAATTGGGTAAAAGAGGGTCAGGGAGCATTTATTTCAATTAAAGGATTTTACTTTGTATCTTTATTAGATTTGATTGTGGGGTTAATAATAATAACAATAATAATTATACTTCTGTAGCGCCAGCATGTTCCGCAGCACTTCACATTTTAGAGGGGACTTGTACAGACAAAAGACATTAAAAAATAACAATAATCACTAGTGTTGAGCATTCCGATACCGCAAGTATCGGGTATCGGCCGATATTAGCGGTATCGGAATTCCGATACTTAGTTCCGATACTTTTTTCATATCGGATTCCGGAATCGGAATCGGAATAGGAAGTTCCCATCATGCTATGAGCCTGCTTGCTTTGATTAAGCCAATGGGAATCCTCCGAAGTGTGGGCACATCCTGTTAGGCATGTAGGCATGTTAACTATTGGCATGGCTGTGATTGGCTGCCGAAATGATGTCATGATGCACTATAAAAGCCACCGCAGCCGCCATTTCTGGTCACTCTGCTGTGAATTCAGTTAGGGACAGGCTGCTGTAGAAGACTGTGAGGGACAGTTAGAAATAGCGATTCCACCAAACATCTAGTGCTTTACCCAGGCTACATAAACCACCACTGTAGCCTTCTTTGCCCTAGCAGCAGTGTTCACAGCTGTCTGCAAGGGCTGTGTGAGTGCAGCTCACGCTGTGGAGTGGGTCCTGCAGCCACGTCAGGCTGTAGGCCACCCAGTGTGATCACTGCTGCCTCATACATCTTTTATTTTTTACATAATTTCAATCTAGTGTGCTTCCATCCGTATCCATATACGTTGGTTGCAAACACTAGTAGTAGACAGCGGAGCCTTTCTGCAGCCTTTCAGTGCTAGTGTCCACTTTGCTGCACTGTTCATGGCTGTCTGAGAGGTCTCTGACTGTGTGTGAGTGCAGCTCACGCTGAGTAGTGTGTCCTGCAGCTACGTCTGGCTGTAGGACGCTCAGCGTGCGTCAGTGCCTCACACATATTTTTATTTGAGTGCAGCTCATTTTTTCTTCTATTAGTGTGCATCCATCCGTCTCCATCTACGGTGGTTGCAAACACTATAAAGGAGTACACAGCGGAGCCTTTCTGCAGCCTGTCAGTGCCAGTGCCCACTTAGCTGCACTGTTGACGGCTGTCTGAGAGGCCTCTGATTGTGTGTGAGTGCAGCTCACGCTGAGTAGAGTGTCCTGCAGCTACGTCTGGTTGTAGGACGCTCAACGTGCGTCACTGCCTCACACATATTTGTCTTTGAGTGCAGCTCATTTTTTCTTCTCCTATTAGTGTGCATCCATCCGTATCCATCAACATTGGTTGGTTGCAAACACTATATAGGAGTAGATAGAGGAGCCTTTTTTTCTGGCTTGTGCCCTGCCGGCGCAGCCAGATTAGTATTACCCAATTTTTTTGGAGCCTCATCTTTTGCATTGTAGGTTACCTGCCTGCATTGTAATAGCTCCAAAAAGTTGGTGATACTATCAGTTTCAATTCTTTGTTCACATACTTTGAGTTTGTTTCCAACAAAGAAACCACAAAAAAAGTTCACCAAACACAACATTTTGAACTTGTGTAGGCCACATCAGCTCCTATTAAAGTCTAGTCCACACACACACACACTTCATAAAATTAGTGTTTCTTGTACCTGTAACCAGCTGTTCAGGAATAAGCACACTAAGGCCCCCCTTTGTACTTTTTTGCCTATCTTAAGCAGTCTTGCAAGATGAAGAAGGCAGGGAGTAAGGCGCGTGGGCGTGGGCGTGGAGTTTCAGCAGGGAGAGGACGTGGGGATTCTGCAGGGAGAGGACGTGGGGATTCTACAGGTAGAGGACGTGGGGATTCTGGGCCTGCTGCGGGCACCAGTGGATCAGCATCCCCCAGTTTTAGCAGGCAACAGTCCTTTATGCGCAGCTTTGTAGGACCTCAACGTACCCCACTGCTGCGGGAGGAACAAATTGAAGCCGTTGTCGGATGGATGGCAGCTAACGCATCGACTTCAATTACTTCCGCATCCTCTCAGGGTCAGAGCACCGAAGAGCAACCATCTGTCTCTTCACCACCTGCCAAAGTGCCCAGGCAGTCAGAGAGACATGGACAGGAGCCATCACAGTCTCTACTTCTGTTCTCGGAATCTGTTGGCTTGGAAAGAGGGGGCCAGCCAAGCAGCATTCCTGAATGTGAAGAAGAGGGAGTATGCAGTGATGCGCAACTTCTTTGTCCCTCTGAATCTGAAGAGGCGAGTGGGCCAGTGCCTATGGTCAGCACACCTCAGTACGCATCAGATGATGACGAGACTCAGTTGCCACTTTCTGGTGCGTACGGTGCTGGCGAGACAACCCCGGAGAAGCAGCTGTTTGAAGAGGGGAGGGAAGATGATGAGGTCCTTGACCCATCATGGCGTGAGCAACAGGAAGGTGGTGGGAGCAGCTCGGAGGAAGAGATTCCCCTACCGGCCAAAACAGGAGGCAGAGGGAGGGGGAAGACTTGGTTGACTGTACCCTCCACTTCGGCACCCGTTAGGAGCATTCCTCCTTCCAAAGGCAAACCGGGCGCTCACAAGAGTTGCAGTGCGTGGTCCTTTTTTGACACAGTTGCAGATGACATTTGCTTTGTCAAATGCAAGCTGTGTCATCAGAGAGTCAAAAGAGGGAGAAATGTCAGCAACCTCAATACCACAAATATGTGGAAACATGTGCGCACCAAGCACGAGTTGGAGTTGCAGAGACACCCTGAAGACGTAGGCCAGCGTACAGCACCACCTACCACCTCTTCAGTTCGTGTTGGGCCCTCTTCCTCCAGCTCACACACTGCTGGTTCGGCTTCCTCACAGTATCGCCAAGGAAGAACCTCTGCCACTGTTGTCCGGAGACCCTGTCAGATTACACCCATAGCAGCACGTTCCCATCCATCACAGCCATCGGTAGCACAGGCATGGGATAAAAGGCGCCCTTACTCGGCAAACCATCCCCGAGCACAGTCTCTGAATGCTGGCATTGCCAAACTTCTGGCAGTTGAAATGCTGTCATTCAGGCTGGTGGACACTGACACCTTCCGGGACTTAATGGCATTGGCAGTCCCCCAATACAACGTGCCCAGCCGCTTTTATTTCAGCAGGCGAGCCGTCCCTGCCCTGCAGAAACATGTTGAGGGCAAAATAAAACATGCGCTACTAAACGCCGTTAGTAGCAAGGTCCACCTGACCACCGATGCGTGGACCAGTAACCATGGACAGGGACGATACCTTTCCCTCACTGCCCACTGGGTCAATGTTGTGGAGCCGGGTACGGATCTGGAGAGTGGCGCTGTACGTGTTCTTCCAACGCCACGGATTGCAGGACTCCAGTCTGTACACATAGACTCCTCCTCCTACTCAAGTTCCTCAGAAACAGCAGAGCAGGAGCCTGTTACGACCGATATGAGCACAGCCGTGGCCAAACGTCAACAGGCTGTACTCAAATTAATTTCTTTGGGGAATCGAAGCCACACAGCGCAGGAGCTCTGGAATGCTATCAAGCTGGAGAGCGATGTGTGGTTTGGGCCAGCGAATCTCCAGCCGGGCTTGGTAGTGTGTGACAATGGCCGAAATCTGGTGGCAGCTCTTGGCCTAGGCAACCTCACACACATCCCATGTCTGGCACATGTTCTTAACTTGGTCGTGCAGAGCTTTCTGAGGGACTATCCGGATCTTGATGCACTGTTGCACAAGGTCCGCATAGAGTGCGCTCACTTGCGACGTTCCAGCACGGCAAGATCGCGCCTCGCTGCTCTGCAGCGACGATTTGGCCTTCCGGAACATCGCATCATATGTGACCTACCCACCCGGTGGAATTCAACGTTACATATGTTGGAGCGGTTGTGTGAGCAGCAGGCAGCAGTCATGGAGTACCAGCTGCATCAGGCGCAAACAAGTCGCACTGTGCGCCGTTCACACTTCAGCACCATTGAGTGGGCCTCTATGAAGGACATCTGCCTCGTTTTGCGTGCCTTCGATGAATCCACGCGGATGGCGAGTGCAGATGATGCACTAGTCAGCATGACTGTCCCCCTTATCTGCCTGCTTCAACAAACACTGCAAGCACTAAGGGATGAGGTTTCAGAAGAGGTGGAGGATGAGGAGTCCCAAATGCCATCTGCTTCTGGACAGTCTGCGCTACGTGTTTCCTCACAAAGGCCTAGGCAGGGGACACTTTGTGAGGAGGATGAGGAGGAGTCGATGGAGGAGGAAGACATCTCTCCAGAGGAGGGAGGTACACAAACCTCTACTCAGTATGTACAGCGAGGGTGGGGTGATGCAGAGCAGGCCGAGGTCACGCCTCAAACAGGGGACAGCGGTTCTTTGGCAGTTGGGAGTCTGCAGCACATGGTTGATTTCATGCTGCAGTGCCTGAGAAACGACCGCCGCATCGCCCACATTCTCGTCTCGGCTGATTATTGGGTGTACACCCTCCTAGATCCTCGCTACCGGGACAGCGTACAAAGGCTCATACCAACGTTGAACCGGGAGCGTAAAATGCGGGAGTACGAAGAGTCACTGGTGCAGTCCATAATGTTTTCCATTCCACCCGACAGCATTGTTGCTAGTGCTTTACAAAGCAGCTCTGTGCGTCGAGGCAGTGGAGGAAACTCTGCACAAAGAGGGAGCAGAGGCAGCGCCGCAGCACAAGGCAAGACCACTATGGCCCAAATGTGGCAAAGTTTTGTGTGTCCACCACAATTGTCTACACCATCAGCGACGCCTCGAGTCAGCAGGAGGCAACGCTTCCGTCAGATGGTGTCAGACTACATGTCTTGCCCTGTCGCTGTACTCCCAGATGGCTCTTCCCCCTTCAAGTTTTGGGTCTCTAAGCTGGATACATGGCCAGAGCTTAGCCAGTATGCATTGGAGGTGCTGGCTTGCCCTGCTGCCAGTGTATTATCGGAACGTGTCTTTAGTGCCGCAGGTGGTGTACTAACAGACCGTCGCACGCGACTATCTTCCGATAATGTTGACCGGCTGACTTTTCTGAAAATGAACAAGGCCTGGATCTCCAAAGACTTTGCCATTCCTCTTACAGACTAAATTAGTGGTTGGCAACTGTATCCAGGTCTGCAGGTGTGTTCATTTTTCTACCACCTGAACTATAATCCCTTTGCTTCAACACAGCCAGTTGTCGCTCAGATGTGTCGTCTGCACAGAGAAACACACTAGCTCCTGTGTTAGTGGGGTTCAGTAATGCCAGCTGATCCCCTGCTGTGTGGACGGCAAAGTCACCAGCTCCATCAACATTCAAACCACTACTGATTTTTAACCGTGCCCAACTTAGGTCTCTGGCTCCACTGTCTCTACTATTTCCCCTGACCTCCAACCCCGCCATCTACATCTCTGAAGTGGCGTCAGCACAATCTACACTTGTTCCTGTGTTCCTGTGGCTCAGTCCCATCAGTTTATCCCCTGATGTGTGTCCGGCAAGGTCTCCTGCTCTGTCCACATTCCCATAACCAGTAGTGGGAATGAGGACAGAGCTGGCGAACTTGCCGGACAAACATCAGGGGATCAACTGACGGGACTGAGCACCAGTAACACAGGAACAAGTGTAGATTGTGCTGACGCCACTTCAGAGATGTAGCTGGCGGGGTTGGAGGCCAGGGTAAATAGTAGAGACAGTGGAGCCAGAGGCCTAAGTGGAGCATGGTTAGAATCAGTAGTAGTCCACAACCTCCATAAAAACCGCTGCCCATTGGCCTCTGCATGCGGCATGCGTAATCCTGGGCTCCAACAGCTTCAGTTGGTGTTCAGAAGTGTCGTCTCCACAGAGCCAAACACATTCGTTAGAGTGTTAGTGGGGTTCAGCACTGCCAGCTGTTCCCCTGCTGTGGAGATGGCAAGTCTCCTGCTGCCTTCACCTGCCAAAATCCAGTAGGCCACAGCCTGCTCCTCGCCTAATCCTGGGCTCCAACAGCGTCAGTTGGTGTTCAGAAGTGTCGTCTCCACAGAGCCAAACACATTCGTTAGAGTGTTAGTGGGGTTCAGCACTGCCAGCTGTTCCCCTGCTGTGGAGATGGCAAGTCTCCTGCTGCCTTCACCTGCCAAAATCCAGTAGGCCACAGCCTGCTCCTCGCCTATTCCTGGGCTCCAACAGCATCAGTTGGTGTTCAGAAGTGTCGTCTCCACAGAGCCAAACACCTTCGTTAGAGTGTTAGTGGGGTTCAGCACTGCCAGCTGTTCCCCTGCTGTGGAGATGGCAAGTCTCCTGCTGCCTTCACCTGCCAAAATCCAGTAGGCCCCAGCCTGCTCCTCGCCTAATCCTGGGCTCCAACAGCGTCAGTTGGTGTTCAGAAGTGTCGTCTCCACAGAGCCAAACACCTTCGTTAGAGTGTTAGTGGGGTTCAGCACTGCCAGCTGTTCCCCTGCTGTGGAGATGGCAAGTCTCCTGCTGCCTTCACCTGCCAAAATCCAGTAGGCCACAGCCTGCTCCTCGCCTATTCCTGGGCTCCAACAGCGTCAGTTGGTGTTCAGAAGTGTCGTCTCCACAGAGCCAAACACCTTCGTTAGAGTGTTAGTGGGGTTCAGCACTGCCAGCTGTTCCCCTGCTGTGGAGATGGCAAGTCTCCTGCTGCCTTCACCTGCCAAAATCCAGTAGGCCCCAGCCTGCTCCTCGCCTAATCCTGGGCTCCAACAGCGTCAGTTGGTGTTCAGAAGTGTCGTCTCCACAGAGCCAAACACCTTCGTTAGAGTGTTAGTGGGGTTCAGCACTGCCAGCTGTTCCCCTGCTGTGGAGATGGCAAGTCTCCTGCTGCCTTCACCTGCCAAAATCCAGTAGGCCACAGCCTGCTCCTCGCCTATTCCTGGGCTCCAACAGCGTCAGTTGGTGTTCAGAAGTGTCGTCTCCACAGAGCCAAACACCTTCGTTAGAGTGTTAGTGGGGTTCAGCACTGCCAGCTGTTCCCCTGCTGTGGAGATGGCAAGTCTCCTGCTGCCTTCACCTGCCAAAATCCAGTAGGCCACAGCCTGCTCCTCGCCTATTCCTGGGCTCCAACAGCGTCAGTTGGTGTTCAGAAGTGTCGTCTCCACAGAGCCAAACACATTCGTTCAAGTGTTAGTGGGGTTCATCATTGCCAGCTGATCCCCTGCTGTGGAGATGGCAAGTCTCCTGCTGCCTTCACCTGCCAAAATCCAGTAGGCCCCAGCCTGCTCCTCGCCTAATCCTGGGCTCCAACAGCGTCAGTTGGTGTTCAGAAGTGTCGTCTCCACAGAGCCAAACACCTTCGTTAGAGTGTTAGTGGGGTTCAGCACTGCCAGCTGTTCCCCTGCTGTGGAGATGGCAAGTCTCCTGCTGCCTTCACCTGCCAAAATCCAGTAGGCCACAGCCTGCTCCTCGCCTATTCCTGGGCTCCAACAGCGTCAGTTGGTGTTCAGAAGTGTCGTCTCCACAGAGCCAAACACCTTCGTTAGAGTGTTAGTGGGGTTCAGCACTGCCAGCTGTTCCCCTGCTGTGGAGATGGCAAGTCTCCTGCTGCCTTCACCTGCCAAAATCCAGTAGGCCACAGCCTGCTCCTCGCCTATTCCTGGGCTCCAACAGCGTCAGTTGGTGTTCAGAAGTGTCGTCTCCACAGAGCCAAACACATTCGTTCAAGTGTTAGTGGGGTTCATCATTGCCAGCTGATCCCCTGCTGTGGAGATGGCAGTCTCTCCTGCTGTCTCCGCATTACAAAGACAGTAGGCCTCTGCCTACACCCTCCTATTTCCTGGGCTTCAACACAGCCAGTTGTAGTTCGGAAGTGCCGTCCACACGGAAAGAGATACTTGCTCCCGTGTCTCAGTGGGGTTCAGTAACGTCAGCTGATCCCCTGCTGTGTGGATGGCAGTCTCTCCTGCTGTCACCTCATTCAAAATACAGTAGGCCTCTGCCTACACCCTCCTATTTCCTGGGCTTCAACACAGCCAGTTGTAGTTCGGAAGTGCCGTCCACACGGAAAGAGATACTTGCTCCCGTGTCTCAGTGGGGTTCAGTAACGTCAGCTGATCCCCTGCTGTGTGGATGGCAGTCTCTCCTGCTGTAAACTCATTCAAAATACAGTAGGCCTCTGCCTACACCCTCCTATTTCCTGGGCTTCAACACAGCCAGTTGTAGTTCGGAAGTGCCGTCCACACGGAAAGAGATACTTGCTCCCGTGTCTCAGTGGGGTTCAGTAACGTCAGCTGATCCCCTGCTGTGTGGATGGCAGTCTCTCCTGCTGTAAACTCATTCAAAATACAGTAGGCCTCTGCCTACACCCTCCTATTTCCTGGGCTTCAACACAGCCAGTTGTAGTTCGGAAGTGCCGTCCACACGGAAAGAGATACTTGCTCCCGTGTCTCAGTGGGGTTCAGTAACGTCAGCTGATCCCCTGCTGTGTGGATGGCAGTCTCTCCTGCTGTAAACTCATTCAAAATACAGTAGGCCTCTGCCTACACCCTCCTATTTCCTGGGCTTCAACACAGCCAGTTGTAGTTCGGAAGTGCCGTCCACACGGAAAGAGATACTTGCTCCCGTGTCTCAGTGGGGTTCAGTAACGTCAGCTGATCCCCTGCTGTGTGGATGGCAGTCTCTCCTGCTGTAAACTCATTCAAAATACAGTAGGCCTCTGCCTACACCCTCCTATTTCCTGGGCTTCAACACAGCCAGTTGTAGTTCGGAAGTGCCGTCCACACAGAAAGAGATACTTGCTCCCGTGTCTCAGTGGGGTTCAGTAACGTCAGCTGATCCCCTGCTGTGTGGATGGTAGTCTCTCCTGCTGTCTCCGCATTCCAAAGACAGTAGGCCTCTGCCTACACCCTCCTATTTCCTGGGCTTTAACACAGCCAGTTGTAGCTCGGAAGAGCCGTCCACACGGAAAGAGACACTTGCTCCCCATTATGGGAATGTGGACAGAGCAGGCGACATTGCCGGACACACATCAGGGGATTAACTGACCGGACTGAACACCTGTAACACAGGAACAAGTGTGGATTGTGCAGACGCCACTTCGGAGCTGTAACTGGCGGGGTTGGAGGACAGGGGAAATACGAAAATCAGTGAAGCCACAGGCCTAAGTGGAGCTTGGTTCAAATTAGTAGTCTACAACCGATCTTAAAATTTCTTCAATGCAGCCCCAGCCTGCTCCGTGCTTGTCCCTGGGCTTCAACACAGCCAGTTGTTGCTCGGAAGTGCCGTCTTCACAGAGTAAAACACTAGCTCCTGTGTTTGTGGGGTTCAGTAACGTCAGCTGTTCCCCTGCTGTTTTGATGGCAATCTGTCCTGCTGCCTCCCAATTGACAGCACATCAGGCCTCAGCCTGCTAAGTGCTTGTCCTGGGCTCCAACATCGCCAGTTGCTGCTCATAACTGACTTTGGCACGGGTACTCCCTCCTGCCCACCTTGGTTCCAGCCCTGCCTGCTGTTTCCGGGAAGTGTCAATGTCAGTTTGCCACCCCAAGTTGCCATGTCGTGTTGCGGTTGGGTTAGCCGAGGCTAGGGTGCCAGCAGTTTAGGTGCTTCCTATGTGGACTGCGGGTTCTGGTAAGAAAGGCTTGTTCCATAGTGCCAGTAGGACAAGCACCCCCTGTAGGACTGTGTGATTCGGTAACTGCGGCCAGCTTGCGGCATGCCAACTTTGCTTTTCAGGGGTAACTTCTGATACCCCTCCGGGTTCCAGCACCGTCAGCTGGTTCTCATCAGAGCCTTTGGCCTAGGTGCCTCCATCTCGGTATCCGAGTTCCGGCAACGTCTGCTAGTCCTTGGTAGTGCTTTGTAGCACAGGTACCTCCTGCTTAGTAACCGGGTTCCAGCACCGTCAGCTGGTCCTCGGTTGTGCCATTGGCTCTTGTTCCTTCTGCTGCCCCTCCGGGTGCCAGTACCGTCAGCTGGTTCAAGAGGACAAAGAACAGGAAGACAACCACCAAGATGCAGAACAACAAGAGAGAGAAGACAAAGAAGCATAAAAAAAACAAAGCAGAAGAACATTAAGCATAAGACTAATACTCTGAGCAAATGATATTATCTTATTTATAAGCAGAAGAAGAATAAGCAGTGTATGGGGGTGAGTCCGTTCCTCCTCGTGGTGCCCCTGGAAAAGGCCTGCTGCTGCAGGCCAAACTGAACGCGGACAAATCCGGTTGTAAATCTTTTGTGACAGGCAGAACGGAAGGTGTAAACTTCTAACTTTTCTAGATAACAACTACAGGAATGCCTGACACAAACAAGAATATGATGAAGAAGAATAGGAAGAAGATGAAGAAGCTGAATATGTAGAATAATAATTGTTGAATAAGAAGAATATGAAGAATGTAAGAAAAGGAAGAAGAAGAAGAAGAAGAAGAAGAAGAAGAAGAAGAATGTAAAAAAAGGAAGTAGAAGTAGAAGAAGAAGAAGAAGAAGAAGAAGAAGAATGTAAAAAAAGGAAGTAGAAGAAGAAGAATGTAAAAAAAGGAAGTAGAAGAAGAAGAAGAATAATGTAAAAAAAGGAAGTAGAAGAAGAAGAAGAAGAATGTAAAAAAAGGAAGTAGAAGAAGAAGAAGAAGAATGTAAAAAAAGGAAGTAGAAGAAGAAGAAGAAGAAGAATGTAAAAAAAGGAAGTAGAAGAAGAAGAAGAATGTAAAAAAAGGAAGTAGAAGAAGAAGAAGAAGAAAGAAGAAAGAAGAAGAAGACATACATGTCTGGCAAAATATAAATGAGGCTAACATAGTCAATATCTTTGTAACTCCTAACATCTTTAAAAAAAAAAGTTTAATTCCTGCTATTCCATTTGATTTGGCTAAACCTCTATGGCTTTAATGTCTCCTCCACCTCCCACAATACATTCTACATTATTCTTAGTTGTTTTTCTTCATGTAGAATTAACCTACAAGGAAAGAAAGGTTTTTTTTTAATTCCGATATTTTGGCCCCCATTGACTTGCATTGGTTCCCGGTATCGGAATCGGCGATACCGATACTTTTTTTTAAGATCGGCCGATCCATTCCGATCCGATATTTTCAAGTATCGGCTGGTATCGCTCAACTCTAATAATCACATAAATCAACAGATACCAAGAGGAATGAGGGCCCTGCTGCTCGCAAGCTACAATCCATGAGGAAATAGGGAAGACACGAAAGGTGGATGGTAGCAATTGCTTTCATTGTACGGTGCAGACATCAATGTAATGTAACCAGTATGTATAAAAGTACGGACACAGAGGGCTGTTAAATGCATAAAGAGTGTGAGAACAGATGATACGAGGGTCCTGGTTTTTAAGACAACAGGAGGGAGGCCTAGGACTGATTTTTGAGGAACCCCAACAGTTATGGAAAAAGGAAAGGAGGAGGAGTCAGCAAAAGATAAAGTAAAGGAGCGGTCAGTGAGATAGGAGGAGAACCTGGAGAGAACGGTGTCCTTGAGGCCAATGGAAGGGAGCATAGTGAGGAGGAGCTGGTGATCCACAGTGTCTAATGCTGCAGAGAGATCCAGGAGCTCAGCAGGGAGATTTATCTGTTAGTAGATCATTAGAGACTTTAGTGAGGGCAGTTTCAGTAGAGTGTAAGGAGCGGAAACCGGATTGTAGAGGGTCAATAAGAGGGAGATAGCTGCTTCCCCAACATGTTTTGTCATTCCTGCTGCTTCATCCCCTGAAGAAGCCAGCAATGGTGAAACATGTTGGGAAGGCAGCTAGTCATATATTTTAACCCCTTTCTGCCATCAGATGTACTATCCCGTCCATGTGCCCTGGGACTTAATTCACAGGTACGCGATAGTACGTCATAGCGATCAGCAACGCTCACGTGGTGAGCGCTGCTGATCGCAGCCGGGTGTCAGCTGATTATCACAGCTGACACCCGGCACTATGTGTCAGGGGCGGTGACGGACCGCCCCCGACACATTAACCCCTGGCACACTGTGATCAAACACAATCGCAGTGTACCGGTGGTTTAGGAAAGCATCGGCAGGGAGGGGGCGCCCTCCATGCTTCCCTGAGACCTCCCACAGCAGCGCGATGTGCAGCGCTGCTACGGGAGCCTCCTTCTCTGCAGGTGCCTGGATTCAATATGGCGGCGGGGGCCTGCAGGGAGCTGGCTTCCTCACTGCCTGCAAAGCGCAGGCATGAGGAAGCTTGCTGAAGTGCCTGTGTCAGATCGCTGATCTGTCACAGTGATCTGTGACGTGACAGATCAGCAATCTGTCACATGACAGTTATGTCCCCCCTGGGACAATGTAATAAAGTTAAAAAAAGTGTAAAAATAATTTATAAAAAAATCGCTAAATAAATAAAAAAAAAAAAAATATTCCCTAATAAATTCTTTTTTTGGAAATAGAAAAAAAAAAACAATAAAAGTACACATATTTAGTGTTGCCGTGTCTGTAACGACCCGCCCTATAAAACTGTCCCACTAGTTAACCCCTTTAGCGAACCCCTTAAAAAATAAAAATAAAAAACAATGCAAAAAATATTGATTTATTATCATACCGCCGAACAAAAAGTGCAATAACGTGCGATCAAAAAGACGGATATAAATAACCTTGGTACCGCTGAAAACGTCATCTTGTCCCGCAAAAAACGAGCCGCCATACAGCGTCATCAGCAAAAAAATAAAAAAGTTATAGCTCGCAGAATAAAGCAATGCAAATTATTTTTTATATAAAATTGTTTTCATTGCATAAACGCCAAAACGTAAAAAAAGACATAAATGAGGTATCGCTGTAAACGTACTGACCCGAAGAATAAAACCGCTTTATCAATTTTACCACACGTGGAACGGTGTAAACGCACCCCCCAAAAGAAATTCATGAAATGCTGTTTTTTGTTCATTCTGCGTCCCAAAAATCGGAATAAAAAGCGATCAAAAAATGTCACGTGCTCGAAAATGATACCAATAAAAACATCAACTCGTCCCGCAAAAAATAAGACCTCACATGACTCGGTGGGTCAAAATATGGAAAAATTAAAGCTCTCAATATGTGATTCAAAAAGTATTTTACAATAAAAAGCGTCTTTTAGTGTATGACAGCTGCCAAAAATAAAAACCACCATAAATAGTAAATCAAACCCCCCGTTATCACCCCCTTAGTTAGGGAAAAATAATAAAATTAAAAAAAAATGTATTTATGTCCATTTTCCCATTAGGGCTATAATTAGGGTTAGGGCTAGGGCTAGGGTTATGGCTAGGGTTAGCACTAGGGCTAGGGTTAGGGCTAGGGTTAGGGCTGAGATTAGGGTTAGGGGTGTGTTCGGGTTAGGGTTGGAGTTAGAATTGGGGGGTTTCCACTGTTTGGACACTTCAGGTGCTCTCGAAACGCAACATGGCGTCTGATCTCAATTCCAGCCAATTGTGTGTTGTTTGTCAAATGGTCAAATGGTGCTCCTTCCCTTCCAAGCTCTGCCATGCGCCCAAACAGTGTTTTACCTCCACGTATGGGGTATCAGCCTACTCAGGACAAATTGGACAACAACTTTTGTGGTCCAGTTTCTCCTGTTACCCTTGGCAAAATAAAAAAATTGGGGACTAAATGATCATGTTTGTGGAAAAAATATGATTTTTTTATTTTCACGCCCGGGCGTTATAAACTTCTGTGAAGCCCTTGGGGGTTCAAAGTGCTCACCACACATCCTTGGGGGGTCGAGTTTCCAAAATGGTGTCATTTGTGGGGAGTTTCCACTATTTAGGCACATCAGGGGCTTTCCAAACGCGGCATGGCATCCGATCCCAATTCCAGCCAAATGAAGTCAAATGGAGCTGCTTCCCTTCCGAGCTCTGCCATGCGCCCACATAGTGATTTACCCCCACATATGTGGTATCAGCGCACTCAGGACAAATTGCACAATAACTTTTTGGGTCCTGTTACCCTTGGGAAAATAAAAATTGGGGGTGAAAAGATCATTTTTGTGGAAAAAATATGATTTTTTAATTGTACGGCTGTAGGTTATAAACTTCTGTGAAGCCCTTGTGGGTTCAAAGTTCTCACCACATATCTAGATAAGTTCCTTTGGGGGGGTCTAGTTTCCAAAATGGGGTCACTTGTGGGGGGTTTCCACTGTTTAGGTACATCAGGGGCTCTCCAAACGCACACAACACCTGCAGACCATTCCATCAAAGTCTGCATTCCAAAACGTCACTACTTCCCTTCCGAGCCCCGACGTGTGCCCATACAGTAGTTTTCTCCCACATATGGGGTATCAGCCTACTCAGGACAAATTGGACAACAACTTTTGTGGTCCAGTTTCTCCTGTTACCCTTGGCAAAATAAAAAAATTGGGGACTAAATGATCATGTTTGTGGAAAAAATATGATTTTTTTATTTTCACGCCCGGGCGTTATAAACTTCTGTGAAGCCCTTGGGGGTTCAAAGTGCTCACCACACATCCTTGGGGGGTCGAGTTTCCAAAATGGTGTCATTTGTGGGGAGTTTCCACTATTTAGGCACATCAGGGGCTTTCCAAACGCGGCATGGCATCCGATCCCAATTCCAGCCAAATAAAGTCAAATGGAGCTGCTTCCCTTCCGAGCTCTGCCATGCGCCCACATAGTGATTTACCCCCACATATGTGGTATCAGCGCACTCAGGACAAATTGCACAATAACTTTTTGGGTCCTGTTACCCTTGGGAAAATAAAAATTGGGGGTGAAAAGATCATTTTTGTGGAAAAAATATGATTTTTTAATTGTACGGCTGTAGGTTATAAACTTCTGTGAAGCCCTTGTGGGTTCAAAGTTCTCACCACATATCTAGATAAGTTCCTTTGGGGGGGTCTAGTTTCCAAAATGGGGTCACTTGTGGGGGGTTTCCACTGTTTAGGTACATCAGGGGCTCTCCAAACGCACACAACACCTGCAGACCATTCCATCAAAGTCTGCATTCCAAAACGTCACTACTTCCCTTCCGAGCCCCGACGTGTGCCCATACAGTAGTTTTCTCCCACATATGGGGTATCAGCGTACTCAGGACAAATAGGACAACAACTTTTGGGGTCCAGTTTCTCCTGGTACCCTTGGGAAAATAAAAAAATTGGGGACTAATTGATCATGTTTGTGGAAAAAATATGATTTTTTTATTTTCATGCCCGGGCATTATAAACTTCTGTGAAGCCCTTGTGGGTTCAAAGTTCTCACCACATATCTAGATAAGTTCCTTTGGGGGGGTCTAGTTTCCAAAATGGGGTCACTTGTGGGGGGTTTCCACTGTTTAGGTACATCAGGGGCTCTCCAAACGCACACAACACCTGCAGACCATTCCATCAAAGTCTGCATTCCAAAACGTCACTACTTCCCTTCCGAGCCCCGACGTGTGCCCATACAGTAGTTTTCTCCCACATATGGGGTATCAGCGTACTCAGGACAAATAGGACAACAACTTTTGGGGTCCAGTTTCTCCTGGTACCCTTGGGAAAATAAAAAAGTTGGTGACTAAAAGATCATGTTTGTGGAAAAAATATGATTTTTTTATTTTCACGCCCAGGCATTATAAACTTCTGTGAAGCACTGGGGTGTTCAAAATTCTCACCACACATCTAGATAAGTTCCTTGGGAGGGTCTAGTTTCCAAAATGGTGTCATTTGTTGGGGTTTCCACTGTTTTGGTACATCAGGGGTTTTCCAATCACGACATGGTGTCCGATCTCAATTCCAGGCGCTCCTTCCCTTCCGAGCTCTGCCTTGCGCCCAAATAGTGGTTTACCCCAACATGTGGGGTATCAGCATACTCAGGACAAATTGCACAATAACTTTTAGGGTCCTGTTACCCTTGGTAAAATGAAAATTGGGGTGAAAAGATCATTTTTGTGGAAAAAATATGATTTTTTAATTGTACTGCTGTACGTTATAAACTTCTGTGAAGCCCTTGTGGGTTCAAAGTTCTCACCTCATATCTAGATAAGTTCCTTGGGGGGTCTAGTTTCCAAAATGGGGTCACTTGTGGGGGGTTTCCACTGTTTAGGCACATCAGGGGCTAACCAAACGCGACATGGTGTCCGATCTGAATTCCAGCCACTTTTGCATTGAAAAAGTCAAACGGCGCTCCTTCCCTTCTGGGCTCTGCCATGCGCCGAAACAGTGGTTTCCCCCACATATCAGGTATCAGCATACTCAGGACAAACTGCACAAAAAGTTTTGCAGTCCAATTTCTCCTGTTACCCTTGGTAAAATAAAAAAAATTGGACCTGAAGTACTTTTTTGTGAAAAAAAGTTAACCGTTCATTTTTTTTTAAACATTCAAAAAATTCCTGTGAAGCACTTGAAGGGTTAATAAACTTCTTGAATGTGGTTTTCAGCACCTTGAGGGGTGCAGTTTTTAGAATGGTGTCATTTATGGGTATTTTCTATCATATAGACCCTTGAGGGTGACTTCAAATGCGATGTGGTCCGTAAAAATAAAATGGTGTTACAAAAATGAGAAATCGCTGGTCAACTTTTAACCCTTATAACTTCCTAACAAAAAAAAATTTTGGTTCCAAAATTGTGCTGATGTAAAGTAAACATGTGGAAAATGTTACTCATCAAGTATTTTTTTGTGTTCCATATCTCTGTGATTTAAGGGCATAAAAATTCAAAGTTGGAAAATTGCGAAATTTTCAAAATTTTCGCCAAATTTCCATTTTTTTCACAAATAAACGCAAGTTATATCAATGAAATTTTACCACTAACATGAAGTACAATATGTCACGAGAAAACATTGTCAGAAGTACCAGGATCCATGGAAGCGTTTCAGAGTTATTACCTCATAAAGGGACAGTGGTCAGAAATGTAAAAATTGACCCGGTCATGAACGTGCAAACCACCCTTGGGGGTTAAGGGGATAAAAGCACTCAGTCTGTATTGGTGCTCACATGCAAAATAGTGGTCCGCAGCCACACTTTGCCAAGTGATAGTGAATAGAATAATATGAAGGTAGTGTCCCAGGATTTATAGATATAAAGTCCCCATAAATGGAGATTACCAGATTAGCATACATTAATATGGGAAAAATTCCTAAATGAGGAATCAGTACTCAGTGGACCGACCACAGGGTCAATGCCAATAGTTAAAAATCAGTGACAGTCTTTCTAGTCTCATAATAGGTAGTGGATTAAAACTGATTTTTAGAATCTCTATTGAGAGGGGAAGAATCTAACAATATCACGATTTCAAAAAAGACTATAAAAAGTAAATAAATAGCAGCTGGGAAAATTATGTAATAACCAATAGAGACACAGTTTTCAAATTGAACAATTTATTAATTTTGGAAAAAAAAATTGTATTTTAACATCACAGTATCTTTAGTTAGGGTCTATTTGCCTCACAGCAATCTGTACAGTATATTAAATTAGTAAACCCTACGCTGATTCTTAATTAAACAGTTGTGAAACAAACATAAAACAGCTGACATCAACCCCACAACTATTACCCCACATGCCACCGCACCAGGGTAAGTACGAAGAGCGGAGGCTAAGAGCCAGAATCAATGCATCTTATGGGTATGCCATTTTTGGGGTGGCTGAGAGCTGAAGTTCTTAGTCTTGCAGGGGGCCAATATACATGGCCCATTCCTAGGTTGTTAATGTCAGCCCACAACTGTATGTTTAACCTTTGCTGGTTAGTAAATATAGGGGTACGCTATGTCATTTTTGCGGGGTTACCCCCTAAAGTAACAAGTAAAGGCTAAACAAACAGCTGTGAGCTGATATTAAAAGCCTTGAAAGCTTCATGGCTATTGGCCACTTCCCAGAAAATTAACACTAACCCCCAGTTTCAGCATTCCCTGAGCTGGTTACATAAATCACTGGTGACCTTAAGCTGTTTTACTATTTAATTATTTATTTTATAAGAGCAATACACAGACAGTACTAGTTATATACTGGAGATTATGTATGGGGAGGTATCAGGAGATTAGGACAGAGATCTATGGAGAGGACAAGTTATATACTGGAGATTATGTGTGGGAGGTATCAGGAGATTAGGACAGAGATCTATGGATAGGACAGGTTATATACTGGAGATTATGTGTGGGAGGTATCAGGAGATTAGGGCTGAGATGTATGGAGAGGATAGGTTATATACTGGAGATTATGTGTGGGGAGTAGAGTTGAGCGACTTTGGTCGGATCGGGTTTCATGAAACAAAATTTGTTTCAGATGAAACTGGTCCGACTAGGGCAAAAAAGTCGGAGTTTTATCCAAAACCCGACACCAATGCAAGTCAATGGGAAATAAAAGTCAGCATTGAACGGATGACATAAACCCGATCCGACCAAAGTCGCTCAACTCTAGTGGGGAGGTATCAGGAGATTAGAGCAGAGATGTATGGAGAGGACAGGTTATATATTGGAGATTATGAATGAGGAGGTATCAGGAGATTAGGGCAGAGATGTGTGGAGAGGACAGGTTATATACTGGAGATTATGTGTGGGGAGGTATCAGGAGATTAGGAGAGAGATAGAATCGTAGAGTTGGAAGGGACCTCCTGGGCCATCTGGTCCAACCCCCTGCTCAAAGCAGGATTCGCTAAATCATCCCAGTCAGATGTCTGTCCAGCCTCTGTTTGAAGACTTCCATTGAAGGAGAACTCACCACTTCTCGCGGCAGCCTGTTCCACTCATTGATCACTCTAACTGTCAAAAAGTTTTTTCTAATATCTAATCTGTGTCTCCTCCCATTCAGTTTCATCCCATTGCTTCTAGTCTTTCCTTGTGCAAATGAGAATAAAGTTGATCCTTCTACAATGTGACAGCCCTTTAAATATTTGTAGACAGCTATTAACTCTCCTCTCAGTCTTCTCTTTTGCAAACGAAACATTCCCAAATCCTGCAACCTTTCCTCATAAGACAGGGTTTGCAGACCGGTCATCATTCTGGTCGCTCTTTTCTGAACTTGCTCCAGTTTGTTGATGTCTTTTTTAAAATGTGGTGCCCAAAACTGGACACAATATTCCAGATGAGGTCTGACCAAAGAGGAGTAGAGGGAAATAATGACTTCACGTGATCTAGACTGTATGCTTCTGTTAATACATCCTAGAATTGCATTTGCCTTTTTTGCTGCTGCATCACACTGTTGACTCATATTCAGTCTGTGATCTATTAGTATACCCAAGTCTTTTTCACATGTGCTGTCACTTAGCCCTATTCCTCCCATTCTGTATATGCTTTTTTCATTTTTATTGCCCAGATGTAGTACTTTGCATTTCTCCCTGTTAAAAACCATTCTGTTAGTTGCTGCCCACTTCTCCAGTTTATTTATATCTTTTTGAATCCTCTCTCTCTCTTCTCTAGTATTAGCTATCCCTCCTAGCTTTGTGTCATCAGCAAATTTAATCAGTTTACCCTCAATTCCTTCATCTAAATCGTTGATAAAGATGTTGAACAATACAGGGCCCAGGACAGAGCCCTGTGGTACCCCACTTGAGACATTCTTCCAACTGGATGTGCAGCCATTTACGACCACTCTTTGGGTCCGATCACTAAGCCAGTTATGAATCCACCTAACAGTTGACTTGTCCATTCCATACTTAGTCTTTTTTTCAATAAGGATTGTATGAGAGACTTTGTCAAATGCTTTGCTGAAGTCAAGATATACTATATCTACAACATTTCCTTGATCCACCCAATCAGTGATTCCGTCATAGAAGGAAATTAAGTTAGTCTGACATGACTTATTAGTTACAAACCCATGCTGACTCTGTTTAATCACTTCATTCTTATCCAGGTACTGACATACATGTTGTTTAATAATTTGTTCAAAGATCTTTCATGGTATAGAAGTCAGACTCACCGGCCTATAGTTGCCTGGGTCCACCTTCTTCCCCTTTTTGAAGATAGGAACAGCATTTGCTCTTCTCCAGTCTTCTGGCACTTCTCCTGTTCTCCAAGAATTTTCAAAGATTATGGAGAGGGGTTCAAAAATTTCTTCTGCTATCTCCTTCAGTACTCTGGGGTGTAATTCATCTGGACCTGGAGACTTGAATTAATTTAGGTTAGCTAAGTGTTTCCTCACTATCTTTCTGTTTATAGATATCCTGGATTCTTCTATTCCCTTAATAGGACAGTGAAGAACAGTTGATGTTACATTTCCTTTCTGAGAGAAAACAGATGCAAAATAGGAATTTAAAAGTTCAGCCTTCTCAACATCCTGTCCTACCATTTCATCATTTTCATCCTGTAAAAATCCTATAGCATCTTTGACTTTTCTTTTACTTTTGACATATCCCCAAAATCCTTTATTATTGCTTTTGACATCTCTTGCAAGCCTCAATTCATTTTCAGCTTTAGATAATCTGATTTGTGCCCTGCAGGTTCTGCAGACAGCATTATATTCTTCTTTAGATATGCCTCCCTCTTTCCATTTTATAAACATTTTTTTCTTCCTTTTTAGCATGTGCTTAAGTTCTGTGTTCATCCATCCTGGTTTCCTTAAATGCTTCCTATTCTTCTCTCTTCTCGGAATTGTTAACAACTGTGCTTTGAGAATTTCATTTTTCAAGATTTCCCATCCTTCCTGGACTTTTTTGTCTTTAAGGATATCCAGCCATTGGATCCCTCCAATTCTCTTTCTGAATCCCTTAAAATCTGCCTTTCTGAAATCTAACCTTGACATCTGAGTCTTCACAGGTCTTCCGCCTGAGATGTATGGAGAGGACAGGTTATATACAGGAGATTATGTGTGGGGAGGTATTTTGACGTCCGTCTGCGAGTCTGGGCTTCAGTAAGACAGCACCCCGAGCAACCCCGATACCCTTTACTCCTATACAGGGATCTGGATTTACAGCAGAGCCCAAGAGGTAGCTGTCTGAATAAGAGCAGGACGGTTGCCAGAAAGGGGTTAAAAAATGGGACCAAAAGCATAGTCAGGAATCCAAGTCTAAGCCAGGCGGGCAGCAGAGGTACAAAAATGGCAGACAGTAGCTGAGTCAAATCCAGGCCAAGGTCAGAGTCATAAACCGGGAGGGAGGCAGAGGTACAAAATTGTTAGGCAGTCGCAGCGTCAAAAACCAGGCCAAGGTCAGAGTCGTAAACCAGGATGGCGGCAGAGGTACAAAATCGTCAGGCAGGAGCAGAGTCAGAAATCCAGGCAAAGGTCAGAATCAAAGATAGCAAATAACAAACTACCACACTGGGGAAACTGTTATGAATGAGTCACCGAGGAGGAAAAAGCAAAAAAAAGCAAGCTAAGCCCAGAAAACCGGAGAGGTTGGTAACTAGGGGATTGCAGACCCCTGTTCCTATCCACAACAACTAGCAGTAGCCGTGGAGCATGCCTACAGTGGTCCTAGATGCCTCATCATGGCCGGAGAACTAAATAAGCCTAAAGAAAGACAGGGAAAATCTAAACTGCCCCAGAGCAGACCCCAAAGAAATAGACAGCACCCAACATGTATTGTCGGTGAAACAAGATGAAAACAGACACAGATAGAAAGATAGGCTGAGCAAACGATGGGGCCCTCACTAACTAGAAAGGACAGGAAAGAAAAGCTGCTGTCTGCAATCACGCAAAAAACCCTGCCAAAAAAAATATCCAACACGTCTGATAGAAATCACTATATCAGCACTCAGGTATATTCTGAAGACAGAGCAACAGAGATCAACTGATCAGAGACAAAATGGGGATTCAGCCCAGTCCCAGCCAGGGCTGACTGAACACAAAAACTAAGTAAACCAGACAAAAACTCATATGAACAAAAACAGAGAAAACTTAGCTTTAGGAAGACAGGATCCAATCAGAAACTCCTGATGTCCAATCGCAGTCCTCTTCCTCAGGTTGCCAGTCTCCGCCATTTAGATCAGCTTCATTACCTCCCTTCACCAACAGAGGGAGTCCAGATAGAGAACTCACTACTCCTCTGTCAGCACAGCCAGCTCCATAACCCTCACCAGAAGCCAGAGGCAAACCCGAAAATGAGCTCACAACAGGAAACCAAGACTATATCTGGTGGCCTGCAAGACAACCCCCAAGGTATTTGAAGGATCAAGCTATCCCTCACAGGTTCACAGTCTGATGATGTCATTTGGACCGCCCCCAGGACCAGGCCAGATGGTGATGCACCAACCCTTTCATGACTGACAGAGGAACGGAGCCTGCGCCCACCAGATGCCTGCGCAGGAGCCCCTTCTCTGTCACCACCACCCACGGGGAAACCACGGCACTTCCTAGTGGCCCAGGCAGGAACAGCCGTCCCCTAGTCTGATGGCGACGTGACCGCCCGGCACCTCCCAGTGGTTGAGACCGGAACAGCAGTCCCTGTATCTGACGGCGACGTGACAGTCCGGCGCCTCCCATGGCCGAGGCAGGAAAAGCAGTCCCTGTGTCTGACGGCGACGTGACAGTACCCCCCCTTCTAGGAGGGGCCTCCGGACCCTCAAAACCTGGTTTGTTAGGGTGAAGGAGGTGAAATTTCCTGATCAACCCCTTGGCATGAATGTCACCAGCAGGGACCCAGGACTTCTCCTCCGGACCGTAGCCCTTCCAGTGCACCAGATACTGCACGGACCCTCTCACTAAGCAAGAGTCAAGGATACCCTGGACTTCGTATTCCAAGGCACCCCCGACCAAAACTGGAGGAGGAGGGGACCGGACAGGACGAATTGGGGAGCGGTACAATTTGAGGAGAGACTTGTGGAAAATATTTGGCAGTTTGAATGACTGAGGGAGTTTTAGACGAAAAGCTACTGGGTTAATCACCTCAATAATTTCGTATGGACCAATGAACCTGGGACCCAGTTTGGCAGACGGCACTTTAAGCCTAATATTCCTGGTAGAAAGCCAGACTTTGTCTCCAACTCCCAGGTGCGGCCCTTTGGATCGCCGTCTGTTAGCTGCCGAAGCTTGTCTAACCTGAGCCCCTTTCAAGTTTGTGTTCACTTCTGCCCAAATCATCTTTAACTGATAGATCTTTCTACCCCAGGGAGCTCTGACATCTTAGCAGAGAATGAACCAAAGCATGGGTGCAGCCCAAGATTGCAGAAGAAAGGGGTAGTCTTGATGGACTCCTGGTACTGATTATTCAGGGCGAACTCTGCTAACGGCAGATGTTCCACCCAATTGGACTGATGCTCAGACACATAAAAATGGAGATATTTTTCCAGAGCTTGGTTGGTGCGCTCGGTTTGACCATTGGTGTCAGGGTGGTAGGCAGAGGAGGACAATTCAATGCCAATGCGTTTGCAGAACGCCCTCCAAAATTTCAAAACGAACTGGGTACCCCTGTCAGACACAATATTCACAGGAGCGCCATGCAGTCGTACAACATGAATAATGAACAGTTTACTTAGGGTTTCGGAATTAGGTAGTCCAGACAGAGGAACGAAATGACACTGCTTGCTAAACCTATCCACCACCACCCAGATACATGTCTTCCCTTCTGAGGGTGGGAGGTCAGTAATAATGTCCATGGAGATGTGGGTCCATGGACCTTCAGGGGTAGGCAAGAACTGGAACCAGCCGACAGGGCAATTATGGGGAGACTTAGCGCGAGCACAGATTTCACAAGCCAGTACATAGTCCTTACAACCCTTTATTACAGTTGGCCACCAAAAATTCCTGGTCACCATTCTGATGGTATTATTTATACCTGGATGCCCTGCAAGGACGGAATCATGCGATTCCTTCAGAACATGCAGGCGGAATGTGGCTGGAACAAACAATTTTTGGGGAGGCGTAGTGTCAGGGGCTTGTTCTGGGGATCTACGGATCTCCTCCAGAAGATCCAAGGACATAGCTGAAACAATCCCGTTGGCCAATATTGGAGCTGGTTCAGAGTCCTCGGCCTGTGAGGGGCAAAAACTTCGAGAGAGGGCATCAGCCCTTACATTTTTAGTACCTGGCCGAAAAGTGATCACAAAATCAAATCTCGAGAAGAACAGGGCCTACCTTGCCTGTCTAGGATTCAGTCTTTTTGCTGATTCCAAGTAGGTCAGGATCTTGTGATCCGTGATCACGGTGATCTTATGTTTCGCACCTTCGAGGAAGTGGCGCCATTCCTCGAAGGCCCATTTTATTGCCAACAGTTCCCGATTCCCTATATCATAATTTCTCTCAGTGAAAGAGAATTTTCGGGAAAAGAAGGCTCATGGACGAAGTTGAGTGAGGGATGCCATGCCTTGTGATAGCACTGCTCCTACTCCAACCTCAGAGGCATCAACCTCTACAACAAAGGGGTGGTCTAGATCAGGCTGAATCAATATTGGGTTAGACGCAAAACATTCTTTTAAAACAGAAAATGCCTGAAGTGCCTCAGGCTTCCAATTAACCACATCCGCCCCTTTCCGGGTCAAATCCATGAGTGGTTTAGTGATCTCCGAAAAACCTTGCTGTCTGAATAAGAGCAGTGGACCAGAGCAGGACGGTTGCCAGAAAGGGGTTAAAAAACGGGACCAAAAACGTAGTCAGGAATCCAAGTCTAAGCCAGGCGGGCAGCAGAGGTACGAAAACGGCAGACAGTAGCAGAGTCAAATCCAGGCCAAGGTCAGAGTCAAAAACCGGGAGGGAGGCAGAGGTACAAAATCGTTAGGCAGTCGCAGCGTCAAAAACCAGACCAAGGTCAGAGTTGTAAACCAGGAGGGCGGCAGACGTACAAAATCGCCAGACAGGAGCAGAGTCAGAATTCCAGGCAAAGGTCAGAATCAAAGATAGCAAATAACAAACTAGCACACTGGGGAAACCAAGACTACATCTGGCGGCCTGCAAGACAGGCCCCAAGGTATTTGAAGGATCAGGCTATCCCTCACAGGTTCACAGTCTGATGATGTCATTTGGACCGCCCCCAGGACCAGGCCAGATGGTGATGCACCAACCCTTTCATGACTGACAGAGGAGCGGAGCCTGCGCCCACCAGATGCCTGCGCAGGAGCCCCTCCTCTGTCACCACCACCCACGGGGAAACCACAGCGCCTCCTACTGGCCGAGGCAGGAACAGCCGTCCCCGAGTCTGACGGCGATGTAACCGCCCGGCGCCTCCCAGTGGTTGAGACCGGAACAGCAGTCCCTGTATCTGATGGCGACGTGACAGTCCGGTGCCTACTAGTGGTCGAGGAAGGAACAGCAGTCCCTGTATCTGACGGCGACGTGACAGTCCGGCGCCTCCCATTGGCCAAGGCAGGAACAGCAGTCCCTGTGTCTGATGGCGACGTGACAGGTATCAGGAGATTAGGGCAGAGATGTATGGAAAGGACAGGTTATATACTGGAGATTATGTGTGGGGAGATATCAGGAGATTAGGACAGAGATGTCTGGAGAGGACAGGTTATATACTGGAGATTATGTGTGGCAGGGTATCAGGAGATTAGGGCAGAGATGTATGGAGAGGACAGGTTATATACTGGAGATTATGTGAGAGGAGGTTTGAGGCGATTAGGGCAGAGATGTAAGGAGAGGACGGGTTATATACTGGAGATTATGTGAGAGGAGGTATCAGGAGATTAGGACAGAGAAGTATGGAGAGGACAGGTTATATACTGGAGATTATGTGTGGCAGGGTATCAGGAGATTAGGGCAGAGATGTATGCAGAGGACAGATTATATACTGGAGATTATGTGTGAGGAGGTATGAGGAGATTAGGGCAGAGATGTATGGGGAGGACAGGTTATATACTGGAGATTGTCTGGGGAGGTATCAGGAGATTAGGGCAGAGATGTATGGAGAGGACAGGTTATATACTGGAGATTATGTGTGGGGAGGTATCAGGAGATTAGGGCAGAGATGTAAGGAGAGGACAGGTTATATACTGGAGATTATGTGAGAGGAGGTTTGAGGCGATTAGGGCAGAGATGTAAGGAGAGGACGGGTTATATACTGGAGATTATGTGAGAGGAGGTATCAGGAGATTAGGACAGAGAAGTATGGAGAGGACAGGTTATATACTGGAGATTATGTGTGGCAGGGTATCAGGAGATTAGGGCAGAGATGTATGCAGAGGACAGGTTATATACTGGAGATTATGTGTGAGGAGGTATGAGGAGATTAGGGCAGAGATGTATGGGGAGGACAGGTTATATACTGGAGATTGTCTGGGGAGGTATCAGGAGATTAGGGCAGAGATGTATGGAGAGGACAGGTTATATACTGGAGATTATGTGTGGGGAGGTATCAGGAGATTAGGGCAGAGATGTAAGGAGAGGACAGGTTATATACTGGAGATTATGTGAGAGGTGGTATGAGGAGATTAGGGCAGAGATGTATGGAAATGACAGGCTATATACTGGAGATTATGTGAGAGGAGGTATCAGGAGATTAGGGCACATCACACTTTTACCCATTAATAAAGCAGATGTTATGGAGTCCATTGGTCCTGGATATAAGCAGCGCTGTGTAGTCTTCACATTGAGGATCTCCGGCTGTTACATGAATGATAATGTAATAATCATAATAATGTAATGGGTGACTTCCATGTAAAGCCTTGAGTCCTTCCCATCCCATCCATTAAATGGTTGCACACATCCGTCCTCCATTCAAGAGGAAAATGAGATTAACATCGGTGAACGGCAAATCTCCAATCAACCAGGTATGGAATATGAGTGCAATCAACTATTGAAAATCTCAGCCTGGATCCCTGACCTGATTCATCCTGAAGAGGAAACATTGATGTAAGAACGTGCCGTTATTGAATTGCACTTATTATGGCATTGCTTTATCTGACCTATTACACTTGCTTTACTAACGTATGCATATAACATGAGAGTGTGTCAGAAAATCTTCTGATAATTCATTCTCCATGTCCCCCCACCCTGTTTACAAGCAGCAAAGAACATAACAGCCTGCGGCCTCGAGGGGAAGAAGGTTGAGAATTTTACAGCAGCACAGAGTATTACAGCAGAGTAGGTGGATGATCTTGTTAAGAAGGATTTTTGACTCTCTACACATATCCATCCTGGTTTACATTAATAATGGTGGGCACCCTGTGGTCACGGATGGGATGTACATCTCCCATTGGGGCCCCCCACTCGGCACCATGATTTACAATATTCTGGTACATTTGCGCTTTCTTCTTTGAGAAGATAAATATAAATTGCAGAGCTTCTCTTTCGACTACTTGCTTTAAAATTTGCAATGGATGCTCCTTTAATAAAAATATACACAGTGAAGAAAAAAATCAAAGTATTCCAACAGCACAGAGTATTTAAGGAGAAGAGTGTGCTGAACTCATGGGAGGTGACGGACTTGGAGTTACACACAGGAATGAGCGCAGATTTCTGGAAAGAAGTGTGCTGAGATTGCTGAGAGTTGCATAATAGAAGTTAGAAGAAGGTCTTTCACAGCACAGAGTATTTCAGGAGAGGAGTGTGGAGGGATTCCTGATGGGTCCAGTGTCGGTGTGGGTCCATGAGGGTCCTGCTTCTGACATGTCTGAGTGAGTGGTAACCTGTACACCTATGTCACCTTGTAGGTGAGTTGCAACCACCAAGTCCAGTGCCTCTTTGTGAAATGTAACCATCAGCTGCGGAGTTCATGGACATGCTTTGTGACTGTGCCTGGAATCTTTCACCCATCTCTTACACACAATATGTGGGGTCCACTGTTACTGATTTTGATCCTGGACCTTTAAGCTAAGCCCCTGGGTGGTAATGTAGCAATATTACCAAATGTAATATGTGTCTGTGAGAAACAAAGTAAATCAAGCACAGAGTCTGATTGTTCTTATCTCAGCGCCCTGCGAACCAGCAGAATTATCGATAAAAGCTGCAGGAGACAGAAATCAGCAATGTAGATTCCTTCTGTAACTTGTTGTTCTGCAGTAATAGAATTTCTGTCAAAAAAATGATTTCTACGGAACAGATAATTGAAACGACTCTGAGAAAAAAAACCCAGTTGTTAGTATTTTTACATATATTTTACCATGGAAAAATAGCGACATGAGAAGAACAACACTGCAGATGTCATCTGTACCGGGAGCGATGCATTGTCTCATGGGGATTGCTTTGTAGACTACAGAAAAGTTATTAAAGAACTGTAGAAAGAATGAAGTGTGAGCGCTTAGGATGGAAAGTAACAAAGCGTCATCCGGGTCATGCACATGTAGCGATAATGCTGACATTTTACCAAAAACCACAGAGTACAAGCCCTAAAATGTAAAAAGGAGATTTAACCCAATACATGGCCTTATTATGAGACCCACAAGACGACACAACTATTACATCAGACTGGGGAACAATCAAGAAAATTAGAAGCAATATTTCTAGATCGTGCATTCATTGGTGCGTTTACATTTATTTTTTGTCTATTTTTTCCAAATTTCTTTTTTTAAGTTGCGCCTATTTTGAAATCTATTTTATACCTATTGTTTTTTCTCTGCTCACTATTGTGCGCATGTTTTTTTCAGTAAGGCCGGGATCACACACAGCGGCCGAATCTCGCAGGTTAAAACCAAGCTCTGGCACCGGCACTCCAGAGTGGAGCGTGCAGCTCCATGTATTGCTGTGCGGCTGCACGCTCCACTCCGCAGTGCCGGTGCCAGAGCTTGGTTTTAACCTGCGAGACTCGGCCGTATCTCGCTGTGTGTGATCCCGGCCTTATTCAGATGATACATTTTTTGTGACTTTTTTTAAATGATACAATTTTTTCTCGCAAATGTATCCCACTCCATCCCACCACCCCTTACCCCCCCAGGAATGATTTCTTTATACAGCAGAAACTTTTGTATAAATGTTGTATTCTACATGTTAATGGAAAATGCAACATTTTGCTATAAAAAAGGGCACAAAAAAAGGATGGCAAAAAGTACAGAGCAGTTTTGATCTTCCACAAAATTCATTAGCTAGTGTGCGCAATGTTGAAGAACGAACATCACAAGATGAACTAGAAAAGTGGTTTTAAAAAGCCAACAAACGATGTATCGGGGGCATAAGTCGAATATTCTGCAAAAATGTAAGAAAGAAAAAAAAAACGAGAAGGTAAAACTGTAGAAAAAAACAGCTACTTAATGTAAAGTGATAGAAAGTATGTCAGAGAAATGGATAAAGGAAAGGGAGTGAGAGAGATCAGCAATCAGGGAGAGAAAAGCATAGAGAGGAGAGCGAAAGAGAGAAATACAATCAGAGAAATGTGGAGCGAAAGTAAACAGAAAGAGAGTGGAAGCAGGCTCGGACTGGCCCATAGGGGAACAGGGCAATCCTCCAGTGGGCCCCTATGCAGACATGGGCCCCATCCCAACCTCACTGAAATGGCAGTACTTGGCATAATTCACATGCTTTACTCTGTACAGAAAAAAGCAGCATCTCATCATTCACTAACCAAACTACCTAGCTTATTACAGTGGGGAAAAAAAGTATTTAGTCAGTCAGCAATAGTGCAAGTTCCACCACTTAAAAAGATGAGAGGCGTCTGTAATTTACATCATAGGTAGACCTCAACTATGGGAGACAAACTGAGAAAAAAAAATCCAGAAAATCACATTGTCTGTTTTTTTTTCATTTTATTTGCATATTATGGTGGAAAATAAGTATTTGGTCAGAAACAAGCAATCAAGATTTCTGGCTCTCACAGACCTGTAACTTCTTCTATAACAGTCTCCTCTTTCCTCCACTAATTACCTGTAGTAATGGCACCTGTTTAAACTTGTTATCAGTATAAAAAGACACCTGTGCACACCCTCAAACAGTCTGACTCCAAACTCCACTAAGGTGAAGACCAAAGAGCTGTCAAAGGACACCAGAAACAAAATTGTAGCCCTGCACCAGGCTGGGAAGACTGAATCTGCAATAGCCAACCAGCTTGGAGTGAAGAAATCAACTGTGGGAGCAATAATTAGAAAATGGAAGACATACAAGACCACTGATAATCTCCCTCAATCTGGTGCTCCACGCAAAATCCCACCCCGTGGGGTCAGAATGATCACAAGAACGGTGAGCAAAAATCCCAGAACCACGCGGGGGGACCTAGTGAATGAACTGCAGAGAGCTGGGACCAATGTAACAAGGCCTACCATAAGTAACACACTACGCCACCATGGACTCAGATCCTGCAGTGCCAGACGTGTCCCACTGCTTAAGCCTGTACAAGTCCGGGCCCGTCTGAAGTTTGCTAGAGAGCATTTGGATGATCCAGAGGAGTTTTGGGAGAATGTCCTATGGTCTGATGAAACCAAACTGGAACTGTTTGGTAGAAACACAACTTGTCGTGTTTGGAGGAAAAAGAATACTGAGTTGCATCCATCAAACACCATACCTACTGTAAAGCATGGTGGTGGAAACATCATGCTTTGGGGCTGTTTCTCTGCAAAGGGGCCAGGACGACTGATCCGGGTACATGAAAGAATGAATGGGGCCATGTATCGTGAGATTTTGAGTGCAAACCTCCTTCCATCAGCAAGGGCATTGAAGATGAAACGTGGCTGGGTCTTTCAACATGACAATGATCCAAAGCACACCGCCAGGGCAACGAAGGAGTGGCTTCGTAAGAAGCATTTCAAGGTCCTGGAGTGGCCTAGCCAGTCTCCAGATCTCAACCCTATAGAAAACCTTTGGAGGGAGTTGAAAGTCCGTGTTGCCAAGCGAAAAGCCAAAAACATCACTGCTCTAGAGGAGATCTGCATGGAGGAATGGGCCAACATACCAACAACAGTGTGTGGCAACCTTGTGAAGACTTACAGAAAACGTTTGACCTCTGTCATTGCCAACAAAGGATATATCACAAAGTATTGAGCTGAAATTTTGTTTCTGACCAAATACTTATTTTCCTCCATAATATGCAAATAAAATGAAAAAAAAAACAGACAATGTGATTTTCTGGATTTTTTTTCATCAGTTTGTCTCCCATAGTTGAGGTCTACCTATGATGTAAATTACAGACGCCTCTCATCTTTTTAAGTGGTGGAACTTGCACTATTGCTGACTGACTAAATACTTTTTTTTCCCCACTGTATATAGAGATATAGGTAAATTTGTGAATGAGGGTAGTGTAATATTTGTATGCAGGTGAAAAGTGGGGCCCCAAAGACAATATTACTGGAGGGCCCTTGGCACCCCAGTCCGACACTGAGTGGAAGAGATAGGAAAGGATGGAGAGGCATGGAGAGAAGGGGACAGAGGCATTATCATGCTGTGACGGTCTTCGTTAAGGAAGGGGGGACTCAAACTCTCTCTGGACCTGGGACCCTAACTATCCCTATCCCGGGGTACTCTTGAATTGTAGAGCGGGCAGAGTCTCCGATCTTACTATGCTCCTGTTAAACCCTGATCTGGCCCCTCCCCTACCCCATGAGGCCTGGGACATTAATGCAAGGCAAGCAAGACACAAAGACAAAACAGGGATATCACAAAATCTCTATCATACAAAAGCATGAACCAACACTAGGGAGGAGGAAAGGGACTGGGAGGAATAAACTAAATGGGACCAGGGACCAGGAGATAAGCACACACCTTACTACAGCAAACTACCGAACATTACTATAACAACTCTACTCCAACCACTTAGCTTTAGCACACAGCACAGGAAGACAAATCTTTCACCGGCAGGGACAACAAAGTCTGACTAGTTTTTATAGGAAGAGGTAATGACCAGCTCAGAAGCAGCTGAATTTGGAGCTGAGTGTTTCTGACCAGCATAGAAAGGGTTGTTAACCTCTTCAGCACCAGAGGAAACTAAATCTCTAAGAAAGACCTGCAATTCATTACCCGACATGACCGGCTAACTCCAGGTATTCAAGGAGAACATGACACCCTCATGACAGGCATAGAAAAAAGGCATTGTCTCATCATCATAAATGGGAAAAGCAAAGCTTAATTTATGCAACTTCTTAAAAATCCTCTTTGTTCTCAAGAATGGAGAGATTATTTTTTTCGTATCAGAATCATTAGAGGTGGTCGTTTTCCAAGGCAAAGGGCGCACACTTGCAGACTATTTGCTATACAGGCTTTTTCGGCCCCTCCATGAAGCTAGCCAGCCAGCCAACCCCAGCGACCCTGCCCTTCTCCAATGCCACAGGACAAAAGCTGCCTCCGCTAATAGTACAGCTCAGGCAAGCAGCTCAGCCATTGTGCTAGTCTGAACTGTCAGTCATCAGGAGTGCACCAGCCCTGGAACACAGCAAGTAGAAGAGATAGAAAGAAGAGAGGAAAAGAAAGGAGAGCGATAAAGAGAGAAAGGGATAAAAAGATCAATTAAAAGGAGTAAACAAGAAAGTAAAAGAAAGAGGTGTAAGAGAGTGCGGGAGGGAAGAGGGAGACATAAAAAGGGTAAGATAGGGAGGGATACTGACACAAAGGGGGAAGAGAGACCAAGAAATCAGAGATTGAGAGAAATATCTTACAGAGGAACATAGAGGAATTAGATGGATACCATGGGATAGAGAAGAGAATACGAGAGAGTAACTGAATGAGGAACAGAGCCAGTGAGAAGAGGGAGAGAAGAGGGAAGGAGGAGAGAAAAAGAAGTGGAGGAAACATTGTGTCCAAAAAGCGCCAGTGTATCAACACAATTTACAAACCACACCATCCAATTCAACCGGTACATTTTGTCTAAAGTATTGGTATTACTGTCCCTGGTGGTCTAGGGGGCTGCTACTAATACTGCTCTTAATTAAAGTGTTGGTATTAATATCCCTGATAGTGTAGAATCTAATAAAAACATGATCAGGGAGTTTTCTGGTAGTTAATGGGTCTATTTTATCTACATCACTTGTGGTCTGGAGGTTACATAGAGGTAGTGCAGACTCCCAGAGACAGGACTTGTGGTCTGGAGGTTACATGGAGGTAGTGCAGACTCCCAGACACAGGTGCATATGGAAAATCACCATCTGAAATAAAAAAAGGATCCAAACTGAATTCATTCGAACAGATGAGACATTGTTTCTACCGCCTAGTAGGAGACGGACATTTGCTGCATGTGCCGCACACCTCGTACTTCATTTTCTGCCTCTTTTACCTTTGATACATTTTGCTTATTATTAGTATAGTGGTTTTGTATAATTTAATATTGTTTCTCACCAACTTTTTTTTAAAGTAAATTTAATAAATTTTTAAGTAAATAAAGAAGAAAAAACGTTTGTGCAAAACTAGTAATTAGTCATCCAAGGAAAGCCCGGCCGAACGCAAGCTTGATTCATACAGAAACGACCCGAGTGAGTTCTAATCAGAAGGATTTTCATAACAAATTGGAATAATTCCTCCTCACAGATTTCTGGCTGCATTACTGACAATCACATTCTCTTTCTTGATGAGAGCACAAAGCTCCTTGAACTCCGGAAAACTCCCACGTGCAATTCCCCGTGATGGTGATGGCAAATGAAACACAATCCCACTGCTCACTCGAATGAGATTTGTTAGAATGGTAAGTGCCCTCATTACACTCTGTAGAAATCCCCTGTGGCTTCTGGACGGCAAAATTCTTTAATTTGGATATTACCAAGCACAAGGTTTATTTTACATTTCAAAATCTATATAACTTATGAAAGACACATCGGTACAAGTAGAGAGTAAGCTGTTTACTATTACCCAGTTCTGAAATGCAGCTACTATTAATCCAGATTTAACACCACCGGCAGAATAGTGAGTGCAACTCTGGGGTATAATACAGGATGTAACTCAGGATCAGTAATGTAATGTATATCCACAGTGACTGCACCAGCAGAATAGTGAGCGCAGCTCTGGAGTATAATACAGGATGTAACTCAGGATCAGTAATATAATGTATGTACACAGTGACTGCACCAGGAGAATAGTGAGTGCAGCTCTGGGGTATAATACAGGAGGTAACTCAGGATCAGTAATGTAATGTATATCCACAGTGACTGCACCAGCAGAATAGTGAGTGCAGCTCTGGGGTATAATACAGGAAGTAACTCAGGATCAGTAATGTAATGTATGTACACAGTGACTGCACCAGCAGAATAGTGAGTGCAGCTCTGGGGTATAATACAGGAAGTAACTCAGGATCAGTAATGTAATGTATATCCACAGTGACTGCACCAGCAGAATAGTGAGTGCAGCTCTGGAGTATAATACAGGATGTAACTCAGGATCAGTAATGTAATGTATGTACACAGTGACTGCACCAGCAGAATAGTGAGTGCAGCTCTGGGGTATAATACAGGATGTAACTCAGGATCAGTAATGTAATGTATGTACACAGTGACTGCACCAGCAGAATAGTGAGTGCAGCTCTGGGGTATAATACAGGAAGTAACTCAGGATCAGTAATGTAATGTATGTACACAGTGACTGCACCAGCAGAATAGTGAGTGCAGCTCTGGAGTATAATACAGGAAGTAACTCAGGATCAGTAATGTAATGTATGTACACAGTGACTGCACCAGCAGAATAGTGAGTGCAGCTCTGGAGTATAATACAGGATGTAACTCAGGATCAGTAATGTAATGTATGTACACAGTGACTGCACCAGCAGAATAGTGAGTGCAGCTCTGGGGTATAATACAGGATGTAACTCAGGATCAGTAATGTAATGTATGTACACAGTGACTGCACCAGCAGAATAGTGAGTGCAGCTCTGGGGTATAATACAGGAAGTAACTCAGGATCAGTAATGTAATGTATGTACACAGTGACTGCACCAGCAGAATAGTGAGTGCAGCTCTGGAGTATAATACAGGAAGTAACTCAGGATCAGTAATGTAATGTATGTACACAGTGACTGCACCAGCAGAATAGTGAGTGCAGCTCTGGAGTATAATACAGGATGTAACTCAGGATCAGTAATGTAATGTATGTACACAGTGACTGCACCAGCAGAATAGTGAGTGCAGCTCTGGGGTATAATACAGGATGTAACTCAGGATCAGTAATGTAATGTATGTACACAGTGACTGCACCAGCAGAATAGTGAGTACAGCTCTGGAGTATAATACAGGATGTAACTCAGGAACAGTAATGTAATGTATGTACACAGTGACTGCACCAGCAGAATAGTGAGTGCAGCTCTGGAGTATAATACAGGATGTAACTCAGGATCAGTAATGTAATGTATGTACACAGTGACTGCACCAGCAGAATAGTGAGTGCAGCTCTGGGGTATAATACAGGATGTAACTCAGGATCAGTAATGTAATGTATGTACACAGTGACTGCACCAGGAGAATAGTGAGTGCAGCTCTGGGGTATAATACAGGAAGTAACTCAGGATCAGTAATGTAATGTATATCCACAGTGACTGCACCAGCAGAATAGTGAGTGCAGCTCTGGGGTATAATACAGGAAGTAACTCAGGATCAGTAATGTAATGTATGTACACAGTGACTGCACCAGCAGAATAGTGAGTGCAGCTCTGGGGTATAATACAGGAAGTAACTCAGGATCAGTAATGTAATGTATATCCACAGTGACTGCACCAGCAGAATAGTGAGTGCAGCTCTGGAGTATAATACAGGATGTAACTCAGGATCAGTAATGTAATGTATGTACACAGTGACTGCACCAGCAGAATAGTGAGTGCAGCTCTGGGGTATAATACAGGATGTAACTCAGGATCAGTAATGTAATGTATGTACACAGTGACTGCACCAGCAGAATAGTGAGTGCAGCTCTGGGGTATAATACAGGAAGTAACTCAGGATCAGTAATGTAATGTATGTACACAGTGACTGCACCAGCAGAATAGTGAGTGCAGCTCTGGAGTATAATACAGGAAGTAACTCAGGATCAGTAATGTAATGTATGTACACAGTGACTGCACCAGCAAAATAGTGAGTGCAGCTCTGGAGTATAATACAGGATGTAACTCAGGATCAGTAATGTAATGTATGTACACAGTGACTGCACCAGCAGAATAGTGAGTGCAGCTCTGGGGTATAATACAGGATGTAACTCAGGATCAGTAATGTAATGTATGTACACAGTGACTGCACCAGCAGAATAGTGAGTACAGCTCTGGAGTATAATACAGGATGTAACTCAGGAACAGTAATGTAATGTATGTACACAGTGACTGCACCAGCAGAATAGTGAGTGCAGCTCTGGAGTATAATACAGGATGTAACTCAGGATCAGTAATGTAATGTATGTACACAGTGACTGCACCAGCAGAATAGTGAGTGCAGCTCTGGGGTATAATACAGGATGTAACTCAGGATCAGTAATGTAATGTATGTACACAGTGACTGCACCAGCAGAATAGTGAGTGCAGCTCTGGGGTATAATACAGGAAGTAACTCAGGATCAGTAATGTAATATACGTACACAGTGACTGCACCAGCAGAATAGTGAGTGCAGCTCTGGGGTATAATACAGGATGTAACTCAGGATCAGTAATGTAATGTATGTACACAGTGACTGCACCAGCAAAATAGTGAGCACAGCTCTGGGGTATAATACAGGATGTAACTCAGGATCAGTAATGTATGTACACAGTGACTGCACCAGAAGAATAGTGAGCGTAGCTCTGGGTTATAATACAGGAGGTAACTCAGGATCGATAATGTATGTACACAGTGACTGCACCAGCAGAATAGTGAGTGCAGCTCTGGGGTATAATACAGGATGTAACTCAGGATCAGTAATGTAATGTATGTACACAGTGACTGCACCAGCAGAATAGTGAGTGCAGCTCTGGGGTATAATACAGGATATAAGTCAGGATCGGTAATGTAATGTATGTACACAGTGACTGCACCAGCAGAATAGTGAGTGCAGCTCTGGAGTATAATACAGGATGTAACTCAGGATCAGTAATGTAATGTATGTACACAGTGACTGCACCAGCAGAATAGTGAGTGCAGCTCTGGAGTATAATACAGGATGTAACTCAGGATCAGTAATGTAATGTATGTACACAGTGACTGCACCAGCAGAATAGTGAGTGCAGCTCTGGGGTATAATACAAGATGTAACTCAGGATCAGTAATGTAATGTATGTACACAGTGACTGCACCAGCAGAATAGTGAGTGCAGCTCTGGAGTATAATACAGGATGTAACTCAGGATCAAGTAATGTATGTACATAGTGACTGCACCAGCAGAATAGTGAGTGCAGCTCTGGGGTATAATACAGGATGTAACTCAGGATCAGTAATGTAATGTATGTACACAGTGACTGCACCAGCAGAATAGTGAGCACAGCTCTGGGGTATAATACAGGGTGGAACTCAGGACCAGTAATGTAATGTATGTACACAGTGACTGCACCAGCAGAATAGTGAGTGCAGCTCTGGAGTATAATACAGGATGTAACTCAGGATCAGTAATGTATGTACACAGTGACTGCACCAGCAGAATAGTGAGCGTAGCTCTGGGTTATAATACAGGAGGTAACTCAGGATCTGTAATGTATGTACACAGTGACTGCACCAGCAGAATAGTGAGTGCAGCTCTGGGGTATAATACAGGATGTAACTCAGGATCAGTAATGTAATATATGTACACAGTGACTGCACCAGCAGAATAGTGAGTGCAGCTCTGGGGTATACTACAGGGTGTAACTCAGGATCAGTAATGTAATGTATGTACACAGTGACTGCACCAGCAGAATAGTGAGTGCAGCTCTGGAGTATAATACAGGATGTAACTCAGGATTAGTAATGTAATTTATTTACACAGTGACTGCACCAGCAGAATAGTGAGTTCACCTCTGGAGTATAATACAGGATGCAACTCAGGATCAGTAATGTAATGTATGTACACAGTGACTGCACCAGCAGAATAGTGCGCGCAGCTCTGGGGTATAATGTAGGATGTAGCTCAGGATCAGTAATATAATGCAAGTACACAGTGACTGCACCAGCAGAATAGTGAGTGCAGCTCTGGGGTATAATACAGGAGGTAACTCAGGATCAGTAATGTAATGTATGTACACAGTGACTGCACCAGCAGAATAGTGAGTGCAGCTCTGGGGTATAATACAGGAGGTAACTCAGGATCAGTAATGTAATGTATGTACACAGTGACTGCACCAGCAGAATAGAGAGTGCAGCTCTGGGGTATAATACAGGATGTAACTCAGGATCAGTAATGTAATGTATGTACACAGTGATCGCACCAGCAGAATAGTGAGTGCAGCTCTGGGGTATTAGGGTAGTTGCACATGTTCAGGAATTGGCAGCGCTTTGGATGCATCAAAAATGCTGTTGTCTAGTGAACGCAAGTGAATATGCATGTGTTCTTTGAACCGTGTGGATTCACTGAGTCCAATACACTGAACAGGTGACATTTCTCTTGCGCAGGCTCGCGTCTCCACAACATAACTAGACATGCTGCGATCTGGAAAGGCGCGCCACATGTCCGTCTCCGGGGCTAAGGCGCAAGCATCTCAGCACGCAGAGTGGAGATGGAATTTCTTGAGATCCCATCCACTATGCTGTAATATCTGGATGCTGCGGATGTAAGCAGCGTCCACCCCGCAGCGTTTACTGACCGTGTGCACATACCTTTATACAGTTTGTAACTTAGGATAGTTAAGTCTTGTAGACTCCTTTACATTAGTAGAAGGAAAAATAGCAATAGTAAGCAGGAAGCAAAACATTACTTTTAAAATATTTAAATTGCTTTTTCATTTTTTTTATCAGCATTTTTGGGTATAATAAATTATATAACTGAGTGCAGCGCTATTCTATATTATTTCCATTAAAAATTCAATATCAGAAATTTTTTGAGAGTTTAACTATTTTTCACTTCCCAAAATTCGTTTTCCAAATGCTAAAAATATTTTTATGAAATATAATTGACTGTAAAGGAAAATGATTCTTAATAAATAAAATTTTAATATAAAAATATTTGAACTTTAACATTTTCTTCTTTTTCTGGGACGTGTTTTCTAAATCTGAATTAAGTTAAATATTTCTATTTTAAAACCATTATTTTAGTAATAAATGCAGACAAAAACGGCTAAAATATTCTGAAATAAATGTAAGTCTTCGTTATTGTTTCCGTCAGGAAATATTCGGGTTAGTTTTTCTGGAACATGACCTGATTTATTCCTCCTCATTGTGAAGAATGAATCATTAGTGATTATTGGAGGAAGCGTTTGTCTCAGGCACCTACTTAAGGCTAAAATCGGGATAAATCACTATAATTACTCACTCTGTGGATTTGCTAATCCCTTCCTTTACATAAAAGTGAAGATTCACCTTGATTGATCTCTTGCTTTCAAAATCATTTGCAGATACTACATAGAAAAGCGGAATCATCCTATAATGAAAAGTTCTGCAATTTTTCAATGAACCTAATCTAGAAATTCCTTAGTTATTTCCACACCTCGGCTTCATTTCAATGATTGGAAAACATTATTAGTTTTCTCTTAGATGATTTTTTAGCATTGTGATGATGACACAATTCAGAATTCTGAAACCTTTACTGGGACGATGACGGCAGCTGTGAGACCAGGACAACCACGTCTGTGGACACCTGAGCAGAAACGTTTGCTTTTTTGGGGAAAGATTCTGCTCTGAAAACTCTCGTGTGCACATTGCCTTAGAGCTTGATGAAAATTCTTTTATGAAAACCTTCCTCTTCTGGCCTCATCTGACCTCCTAAATCACTGAATCCTTGTCTACAATGTACAGTGGAGCTGCAGCCCGGTCACCGGTCACTGTGTCCACAAGCTGGCTACTTCATACTTCACTTTTACTCCTACTTGTTACTTACACTGCAGATGGTGGGAAATGTAAATTATTTTGACAACTTTGTGATAGGGATGAGCAGACCCGTGGAAGTTGTGATTTTGGTTCCCAACCAGAACTTTATTACAAAGTTCCTTTCCGGTATCAGAACTCTACCCAAACTTTAACCCGTACCCCCATACCATATTAAAAACAATGGAGACCTGAACTTTAGGTCTGAGTAAGAAAGCAAAATATCTTTCTTTGTCTCTACGGACTTTTCCCGGAACTCTATACATTGTAACGGACTTCCCCTGGAACTCCGAACATTATAAGGGACTTCACCCAGAACTCCGAACATTACAACGGCCTTCCCTCCACCGATTTGTCTCAGTACTGACTCCTAACAGCCGGGAACCATCTGCGTCTTAGATTGACATAGTAAAGTAATGCTCCTGCCAGTGTCTTCCCATCGTCCATGTAGAGTGAACAACGGAGTGAGGGCTATTAACTATTAAAGTCTAGTGGATCATCCACTGTCTGGGAATCTCATATGGATTTTGGCTCCTGTTGCCCCGAATCTGAGCCAGGAATGGTTGGGTTACCCAATATCTCTCCTCCGGTTACTATAGGGTGGCGGGCACATAGGTGAGCCTGACTGTACTGATTAGAACGACCTCAGGGTCATTCTCATTACTGTCATTCACTGATACATTGTCATTACCAATTTGGTGGATCAGAGAATCTTGTCATCATTGCTGATCGTATCTCATCATTTCCCAGCATTAATACCCAGTATTATTGTAACTATATTCATCCCCAATAGACGTGAATGTTCGTAGATGTGTGGGGAGGTCACAGCGAGCCCCTCATGTCACACGACCTCAGTGCGATCTGTTCAAAAAGAAAATGTCACAATGATCCAAAAATGATATCTGTGATTGCAAACCTAATGCGCGAATTACCTCTATAGTGGGAGCAATAATAGATATTACAATATTACATCTATATCTATCTGCACTGCAGTATATGCAGAAAAGGGCTTATCATTAAGTTCCATTTTCTCACTCATATTGCCCCTGGTATAAAACCCCCGGACTCCCGCCATGCCATCCGCCTATACTAACATATGACAGATTGACCGGTAGTGCAGAGCTCCTGATACCAGTGTGGTCCTGTAATAGGAGCCACTGGGATGACAGGTCCATCCAGGACATTTCTTCCTCCTGGATCTTCCTCCTTCATCTGTGAGTGATATTATTGAGAAGTGGAAGGAAGCGCAGCAACTCAGCCACAAAGTGGAGACCCCTTAACGTTACAGACTCAGGGGACCGACTGCTGAGCAGCAGAGGCCAGAAATGTCACCACCGCTCTGCTGCCCCCATAACTGTAGAGTCCAGACTTCCTCTGGTATCAGTACAAACACTGCGCCCCCTGCGGGAGCTTCATGGCACAGCAGCTGCAAGCAGCCGTACATCACCAAGCAGAATGCCGAGTGTCAGATGGAGTGGTGTAAAGCCGCCACCACTGGACTCTGGAGGAGACGTGTTCTGTGCAGTGACGGATTGCACTTCTCTATCTGCGTCTGATGGAGGAGTCTGGGTTTGGTGATTCCGGGAGGACGTTACCCCCTGACTGCATTGTGCCCCTGTACAGATGGTGGCGGGGGATAATGGTCTTGTTATCAGGGGCGGCCTCGGACCCTCAGCTCTAGTGAGGGGAAATCTTAATCATCAGCACAAGACATTGAGGACAATTGTAGCTTCAGCTTTGTGGGAACAGTTTAGAGAAGATCCTTATCTGCCCCCATGACTGTGCCCAGTGCACAAGCTCCATGCAGACATGGAGGGGGGGAACATGAACGGTCACACTGAATTTTTACCAGTCAGTGATTGGCTGCAGTGGTCACATGTCCTTGAGTCTAGCAAACATCAAAAAAGGGAAGGAGAGATGGGTTGTAGAATGGACAGATTGGTAATGGGTACAGTGAAGGACCTGGGAGGTGAGTATTGCATTTTTTTAGATTTTTTTTTTACGTACAGCCCCTTTAAGGAAGCAACGAAGAGGATGGTCATCACCGAAATGGATGGTGGAGACCATAGAGATCATGAAGACATCAGAGGTGTCTCCAGGTGTTTACACCAGACCTGATGTTCTCATTAGAACTTGGCTGCGCCGGGTCTTATGTAAACGACAATCGCCCGGGTTGGCGCCAACAAAGACAAAACAGCTAATTACAGGCTGATATTTGTGAAGGTCACAATAATTGGATTTTCATCTTAGTCTTTTGATTAGCAGCAGTTTGGTAGATCGGATCCCCGCTGTATGTCGCACCTGACTCATCTACACAGGACATAATACAGATACATTACAATGTGTCTGACCCAGCTGGGAAATGTACGGAATATTGGACGCGGACGCTCCATGCAAAGCATATAGCATCATCATAAATGAGAAACATTATGACATTTTCTCTGAGACGAGTCGAGGAGATCGCTAGAAAGGAACGTGACTTCTAAGTACTATGCTGAGTAGTCACAATGATGCCACAAAATGGTCCAAAAAGTCATGGGAAAACTTCCTGTACTTTTGTACATTCATGAATAAAGTTTCAGGGCGCTTCCTTCACAGGATCCTTAACCCAATTTGGAGTAAGAGGGTTATAAAGCCAAAGAACTAAGTATCTCTGGTGTTGAATCAGATGATATTTTATTGGCTAGGTAAACTGCAAAATGTTATAAAAGACAGTAAAAACATTAAACCATTTTTTATTATATAAAAAAAGTGACGCGTTTCAGCCATGTAGGCCTTCATCAGGTGATAATAAAATTATTTTGTTGTAAGCTATTTATACCCCATTTTCATTGCTAATGGGTGTGGTTGTACTAACTGAGGAACCAATCGCTATCTATCAAACTCTTTAGTAGTTAAAGTATGCATATTATAACTTCATCCCCAAGAATGTTGTACAAACATTATATAACATCATCCCTCCTTCACCTATTCCAGGGTTAAAACAGTGAATCTGTAACTTTTAGGCAATCACACATGTCAGTGTACATGTTCACAAAAAAAAAACCACACCTGTACATATGTCTAATTAAACACCTCACATCTCTTGGTGCAAGCAGTCAGGCAGTAAACTAGAAGCGCTGCAGGTACTAAATATGTTAAAAAAAAAAATATATATATATATATATATATATATATATATATATATATATATACAGCTCTGGCAAGAATTTAGAGATCACTGCAAAATTCTCACTTTGTCTGATTTTTCTTTTTATATTTTTGAGTAAAATGTAAATTGCTCTTTTATTCTATAAACTACTGACAACATGTCTCCGAATTTAAAAGCACTGAATTTTGTATTTATTTTCAGAAAATGAGAAATGGTCAAAAAAAACAAAAAATGCAGACCTCAAATAATGCTAAGAAAACAAGTTCCTAATTATTAAGAAACAACAATACTAATGTTTTACCTCAGGAAGAGTTCAGAAGTCAATATTGTGTGTAATACCCATGATTGTTAATCCTGGCTTTCCTGCATCTTGGCTGCTTTCCACCAGTCTCTCACACGGCTTTTGGGTGACCTTATGCCACTCCTGGTACAATAATGTAAGCAGTTCTTCTTTGTCTGATGGCTTGTGACGATTCATCTTCCTCTTGATTACATTCCAGAGGTTTTCAGTGGGGTTCAGCTCTGGAGATCGGGCTGCCCATGACAGGGATTGGATGTGGTGGTCCTTCATCCACACATTGATTGACCTAGCTGTGTTGCATGGCGCATTGTCCTCAGAGTTGGGGAACATTGCCTGAGCAGAAGGAATCAGCTGTTTTTCCAGGATAACCTTGTATGCGGCTTGATTCATACGTCCTTCACAAAGATTAACCTGCTCAATTCCAGCTTTGCTGAAGCATCCCCAGATCATCACCGATCCGCCACCAGTGGGTGCAAGACACTGCGGCTTGTATGCCTCTCCAGGTCTCCGTCTAACCATTAGACGACCAGGAGTTGGGCAAAGCTGAAAATTAGACTCATCAGAGGAGATTACCTTACTCCAGTCCTCTATAGTCCAATCCTTATGGTCTTTGGCAAACTTCAGCCTGGCTCTCCTTTGCTCCTCATTGATGAAAGGCTTTTTTCTAGCTTTTCTAGGAGCCTGTTACGAACTGTTCTTGCAGTGCACTTCACCCCAGCTGCCATTTGCTATTCCTTTTGCAGGTCACTTGATGTCATCCTGTGATTGCTGAGTGACATTCGAATAAGATGTCCGTCATCCAGGTCAGTGGAGAGTCGTTTTCACCCTCTGCTGGTATATAGCTTTGTTGTCCCCAATGTCTGCTGATTGACCTTGTTGTATTGGATTGCCATCTTAGAAATTTTAAGGATGGAGGCAACATCCTCTCCTCGTTTCCCGCTGCTCCGATCTCAGCAACGAGCGCTCCGAAGCTCTTCACTGCTTGGCACAGTGGGCGCAAAATAAGAAACATCTTAATCAATAAACACATGGCTAGAGAATCATGGACTGATACAATGTAGAGAGTTTGGAGAGTGAAAGGTTACACTCTGCAGGGTGTTATGCAGCAGATATAAGTGCACTAATGACATCTACAACATCAGGTAACATTGCCGACATGCACATTCTGACACTGAACACGTCACATGGTGTAAATTGCATTTTTTTGTGTTGACCTTCGATGAGAAACTCCAGGTGGAAAAGCCTCTAATGGAAAGCGAATGAGAGCAGGAGTGGAAATATCCATCTCAGTGCGAATGCAGCAGATCCCGAAAATCACAACTGATGGTCCTGGAATGGATTGGGTCTGCATTCACAATGATGTCATTCAGTGCAGTTCTAACCATCCTCCGTCAGCTTGGAGCGTTCGGTTCTGTGGTAGACACGGTCGGCGGAGATTAGTAGATTTCTCCTAGATCGCTATGGACATTGCATTGATTTGCTGAATTATCCCCTTTAATTCACGAGCTGCACATCACACACTAGTCAGTGACTCTGACGTAGACAGACTGGTTTACAACATATCCCGAGCATTGAGATGCTACTTTTCCCTTCAGTGACTGTGACGAGAAGTGTAGTAGTACGTAGAGATGCAGCCAATCATGGAACTGGTGGACCATGTAATACACAGCCTGGATAAGGGCTGCACTCTAAAAGGGTTCTCTCTTATTATACTTCCCCTTTAAATGTATAACCCCTGTATTGGATTTAGGGCCTTTATCCTTATGTGTGGTTATCACTATGGGGGCATTATGCCTTATGCCTGGCACTAAGGGGGTATTAGGCTCTAGGGCAATGTTCTATCATATGGTGCACTGGGAGGAATAAGATGCAATCAAATTATGTGGGCATTAAAGGAAACCTGACATCAGAAAATTGGCAATTAATCTGACCCCATGCTCCTGCAGGCAACTAAATGAGAATAAGCTGTCCATGTTGTCATTTTGCCAATATTAGGCTAGTTTCACACTAGCGTTAGGAGGCGCAGCGCAGGGCTGCCGCTAAGTTTCGCCCCCGGCCACGCCTCCTCGGGTCAGCTCCTCCTCTGGGCGCATGACGCTGCATGCGACCAGCATACCCTATATTTAGCGTTGGGTATGCTGGCCATGCGCTGGTATGGTTTTGCCGTCGCAAGAGCCCTTTTGGCGCTGCGCCGAGCGCACAAAAATGCAACATGGTGCGTTTGGCACACGTGGGCGCAGCGCAAAAAGGGCGCATGCGTCAGCAAAACCATACCAGCGCACGGCCAGCGTACCCAACGCTAAATATAGGGTACGCTGGTCACATGCAGCGTCATGCGCCCGGGGAGGAGCTGACTGGAGGAGATGCGGCCGGGGATGGAGCTTAGCGGCAGCCCTGCGTTGCGCCTCCTAATGCTAGTGTGAAAGTAGCCTTAGAAGGTAAAAATGACCTCCTTGTGTGTAGAACAATTACTCTGAGTTATCGGGGGGTATAACATCCTGATCAAGTCACCAGATCATCCTTGGAAACACATCCATTCGCTATTGATTGATTGCTGCACAATCCGGTGACGTCGGCACAGACATCTCTGAAATCCAATGCTTTATTAGGTTGTTGTAGCAAGGTGGTGCAGCTTGGGGGGTGGTCCCCTGTTTACCACGAACAGACGACACAGACACGAGATGGAGGTAGATTTCGGGTACAACAGGCCCAAGTTTATTGGCCGTCCTTCTGACGACCTCATCAATACACCTCAGCACTTCCCCCGCTCTCCGTATTCAGGCACGGGTACATACACCTTTCTTTTGTCGTTGTGACGTTTCTCACGTTTCTCACGATTTTGTCAATGGGGCCGCCCTAGGCCTATCTACCACCAGCACTTCACCGGCCAGAGGTCGTCGTCAATTTGGTACCCCCGGGGCCTCGTCTGCTCTGCGGTTCTTCGCGTTGGGGCCACCCCCCTGACGTCTTTTCTCCTCAGTCCCCGTGATGAGCTCTCCAACACTGTCTGCACTCCTTCACAAACTCCTCTCCTCCTGAGCTCCTCCCGGGACTGGAACTTTCTGGAACCCTTCTGTCCTATTTATCACCTTCCCGGTTCCCTGTAACCCCGCCCCCATGACTAATGGTTTCTAGAGCCATAAGCTGCTGTCCAGCCCTGTACTCACACTCCCCCCTGCCATCTTGTGGTCAAACCAGGGTACTGCACCCATTCTACACTTTTCCTAGCTGTTTCCCTTCTGACAAGTCCGTTCGTCCGGTCACCTTCCCCACAGTGTGGTAGCGGAAGGAACCTCAGCACCACAAAAGAAAATGAGATGGAGGTCTGACTGCAGTGTAAATTTATTTTGAACCGGCAAGGAGTCAAAAACGGATGTAGTCCAATGTTTCGACTGGGAGCGGCCTTTGTCAAGGACATCTGTTGCAGGTGCAGGTAGGCAAAATCTAGTAGATCAATAGCGTAAATCCTAAGATCACTTTCATGTCAAGGAGGACCTCTGTGGGGCAGGAGCCGGGAATCAGGAAAAAGGACAAGCAGGGTGTAAGCCTTGGGCTCCTTCTGTATTACAGTGTGGGCTCAGAACCCCAGTGAGCCAAGGTGTTGACCGCTCAAGTTGAAAAGGCTTTATGAAGGTATTATAATTTGCATTAAACTAAGTTAACATTGCACCATGTGGGACATTAGGACTCGGTAGCATCATACTTTATGGTGGTTCTAAGGGGTCATCATACTGCATGGTGGTTCTAAGGGGTCATCATACTGTATGGTGGTTCCAAACGGTCATCATACTATGTGGTGGGTCAAAGGGGTCATCATAGTGTATGGTGGTTCTTCTAAGGCAGGGTTCCCCAACTCCAGTCCTCAAGAGCCACCAACGGTTCATGTTTTCAGGATTTCCTTAGTATGGCCCAGGTGATAACTGCATTACCTGTGCAGGCAATAATTCCATCACCTGGGCCATACTAATGAAATCCTGAAAACATGAACCGTTGGTGGCTCTTGAGGACTGGAGTTGGGGAACATTATTCTAAGGGGTCATCATACTGTGTGTTGTTTCTAAGGTGTCATCATACTGTATAGTGGTTCTTCTAAGTGGTCATCATACTGTGTGTTGTTTCTATGGTGTCATCATACTGTATCGTGGTTCTTCTTATGGGTCATCATACTGTGTGTTGTTTCTAAGGGGTCATCATACAGTGTGGTAATTCTAAGGGTACATCATACTTTGGTGGTTCTAAGGGGTCATCATATTGTGTGGTGATTCTAAGGGGACATCATATTGTGTGATGGTTCTAAGGGGTCATCATACTGTGTGGTGGTTCTAAGGGGTTATCGTACTGTATGGTGATTCTAAGGGGTTATCATACTCAGGTGGTTCTAAGGGGTCATCATACTGTGTGTTAGTTCTAAGGGGTCATCATACTTTGGTGGTTCTAAGGGGTCATCATCATTGTTGGACTGGGGTGCCAAGGGCCCACCAGTAACATTGACTTTTGGGGGCCCACTTTCCACCTGTATACAAATATTATACCGCCATCATTCACAAATATACCTCTACCTCTATATAATAATAATCTGGGTAGTTTGGTTAATGAATGAGATGCTGTTTTTTTCTGTACACGGTGAATCAAATGAATTATGCCAAGTACTGCCCATACAGTGAGGTTGGGGTCCTAGATCTGCAATGGGCCCACCGGGGGATTGCCCTGTTACTCTGTGGGCCAGTCCGAGCCTGGTCATCATACTGTGTGGGGGGCTGTAAGTTGTCTCTGTTATCCTGGTGCTGCTTCTTCTATAATTCTATTGTGTCAAGGTCCTGATAAATAACTTCTCAGCTATTCTGGTGCTGTCAAATGTGCTATTCAGTATTCAGTGTTCCAGTCCGCACACATGGCTCTGCTGCATCTAATGCTTCCTGCTTTGCTTATTCATCTGCTGTCTTAAATAATCAACTATACTGATCCTCGCTGTTCCACATTCCGGCTGTCAAGCTCCACTTCTCTGTATCATCGTCTCTGGTCCATGCTACTCACCCTTAGAGAATTCACCTCGCCATGTGAGCCCATAACACTGGTGGACACAGACAGAAGAGGCCCTTGTGCAAGACCAGTGTATGAGGCCTTTGCAGTCCTCATAATGCACAATTCTTCCCCTTTTACCTTTTGGGTCCCTGCCTAGCTGCACAGGTTGCACCAATCATATGTCCGCCCCTGGCCCATAATACACTAAAGGTCTGCCAGGTTTACAAAATTATTATGACCAATTAGGAATCTCTCCATATTAAAAATGTGACCTGTGGAAGTTTTCTACTCTTTTGGGAAAACTTTTTTAATAAACTTTTTTATGACCATTTACTAATCCAGCACATTTGGATGGTATAACATAATTTTATTTTTCCTGCGACCTTGAACTTTTGCAATTGTGGGGAGGAGGACTCCCAGATAGTGACTGAGCCATAACCCAAGGGACCGCCATCAGGGTTCCTGAAGGAACAACACCGGGGGGGCAACAAAGGGAGACACACGACTGAAGGTGTCAGGGCAACAGGGGGTGGGGCGAAGATAAAAGGAGCAGAGGGCGCGCTCAGGTGCCAGTTGGCAGAGAGTGTGACAGGAGGCAGGAAGCCGAGTGACATAGAGAGAAACGGGGTAACGGGCGGTGTGTTTTGGAGACACCGTCAGGAGTCTGTGAGGGGTAAGCGACTCACTCACAGACAAGTGAGACGTGAGAGACTTTCACCGGAGGTTGCTCCCCGCACACGGTCGCACACAGCTGCACCCGCTGTTCCCCGCCCTATTGAGACAGGTCCGTTACCTCAAGTCGCCGCTGCGACTGCACATCTAACAGCTACAGCAGCCTAGACAGTGCCCCCCTGCCTTCTCCCACAGCTGCGGCCCTGTCATGACCGGCCTCAGTGGACGCCACCTCGCCATAGGCGACAATAGAGGCCCACGTCCCATTAACAGAGGGACCCTGAGCAGAGGCCGGCCAACCGTCATTTGGCAAACTGCGTCATTACTGCGCTGTGAGACGGGAGCCGGTAAAGACGTACTGAAAGGCCTATCAGCACAGATCTTTCAGGGCCTGTTGTGCCCCACCAGCACAGATTCTTCAGGGCCTGTTGTGCCCCACCAGCACAGATTCTTCAGGGCCTGTTGTGCCCCACCAGCACAGAGTCTTCAGGGCCTGTTGTGCCCCATCAGCACAGAGTCTTTAGGGCCTGTTGTGCCCCACCAGCACAGAGTCTTCAGGGCCTTTTGTGCCCCACCAGCACAGAGTCTTCAGGGCCTGTTGTGCCCCTCCGGCACAGAGTCTTCAGGGCCTGTTGTGCCCCTCCGGCACAGAGTCTTCAGGGCCTGTTGTGCCCCTCCGGCACAGATTCTTCAGGGCCTGTTGTGCCCCTCCGGCACAGATTCTTCAGGGCCTGTTGTGCCCCGCCGGCACGTATTCTTCAGGGCCTATCGAGCCCAAATCATCCCGGAATATCGAGGCGTCAAGGCAGCCGCATCAGCGACCTCTAAGCGGCCGCGTCTGCGATCCTGAACGACGCCTGGAAGGATAAGTCGACTATAGGAAATAAGGACCCATAGTTTGGTCATACGTGGCCTTCAACACCCGGACTAGCCAGATTAGTCGCATTAAATATAAGAAAAATTATTGTTTATGTTGTTGAGTCCCTGCGAGGACAGATTGTTGTTACCCCTTTTATTTGCTCAGCATAGCCCCAGCGGCTCCAAGTTATAAACGTTGATTTCACAAATCATATCCTGTCTCGTGTCTCGTCACTGCATCCTGAGAACCTGCTCAACCCTACACAATCATGCATGTTTCTGATTAACCATTGGGCCGCGTCATATTTCCCACTTTTATTTTCTCCCATTTGCAGTGTGAATGTGGACACTTGTCTGCTGCTTTCTCGTTGCCGCTAATGAACCTTTGTTTCCTCCCGCTCCGCAGTCATAATCCACAAACAAATCCTCGACTGTTTGCAAATCATAAACCAAAAAAACCTAAAAAGACAACCTGCCATCCAGTCTCCAGCTAATTTATGTCTTCTATTAAAGGTGCCCTGCTGATTTTCAATTTGAAAAATAGCTACAGTGTTATTGTAGCAATAAACAGCCCCGGCGTCGCCAAGAAAAAAGGAAAATAAAAAAAGTTCTCGGTTTCTCGTGTTCGCAAGGAAATGACTGAGTTATGCTTGAGAGGGGATGTCTCATTTACAAAAAAAAAATAAGATTGATGAACGGGAGGAGGAAAATTACAATATCTTTATGGGCTTCTTGGCAGGTCTCGCCCACTTTTTTTCTATAATAAAAAGGAGAATTCATCTTGACTTCATCCTCCAGGTTTTGCTGAGAAAGGTTACACATAAACCAGGACAGAAAGTGGCTGAATAAGCAGATCGGGGCTCCCGTGATAAATGAGAACTATCGCTGCAAACAAATTAGTCTAACAGATGAGATTATGTCCTCATTAATTGCAAATAGGAATAAATCAAGCAAATGAGTATTTGGGTTGAGCTAGAATTTCTGCTGTGCAAAAATGGGGGAAAAATATAAAAAGTAGAGATGAGCAGATTGATTTGTTGCGAATCAGATGTGTCAAAATTTTAGAAATTCATTGAACCAAGAGAATTTACGCAAATTGCAGATAAACAACGATATCTTGCACATTGCAGAATAATGCATCAGCCGATGAAAGCTCATATGACCTGAACCGTGAACCAGTGGGCTTCCAAACCTTGCATGGTAAAGGACAGCCAAATATGTAGTAGAAAGCCTCGTTTTATACATTAACAGGGTAACTGTTAATGTATAAAACGTATATGTATAGCTCAGAGGACACTGCAAAAATTAACTTTTATTTATATCCATAAAAACACAAGTTACATCTAGTTAAGTCGCAAATATCCAGAAAAAAATCCTCAATATGGCAGGATATAACAAATCTCATGGAATACTTTCTGTGATGGTGTGATAGGCTATGTGGATATCATTTTGTGTATATTTCTATTTCACTGATTTTCATAATGTTTTTCTTGTATGTTTGCAGCCTGACTGTATGTATGTCTCTTGATGACCCCCTGTAGTGTCTTATTCCCCCAGGCACCTTTGTCAGGTCTGGGAGGCCTGAAAACCACCCCAACTGAGTACTCCTGGACATAGGGAGAGGGTTGGAAAGGACAGAAGGGGGGAAGTCAGTTCCTGTGTGGTGAGCATTGTGTGAACACAGCACGTCAGAGAGAAAGGGAAGCGTATGGACTATTTATCCTCTGGCTGCTGGATTTTTGGACTCTCATCTCCCTGGACATTTTATCCTGTTACTGAACTGCATACGTATTGTTGACTCTTGTATCCTCAGTGTGGTGGATTGTTTATGGACCTTCTAATTTTGCCTATAACAAAGGTCTTGGGATTGTTCACCCTTCCCTCGCTCTGTTGATTGTGTAGTATCGGAGAAGGACCCTGTGACACTTTCCATTACTGCGATGCAATAAGCCATCAGTCAATCAATAATTCCTGACAAAAAATGATAGGACTTGAATAACAAAATAAAGTGCACTAGTTCAATAAAGTGATAATCAAAGAAAGAAAATGTGTGGATCTTACCCAATTCATATGCAGGCTGTCATCCGGGTCACATTCGTATGGGTAGACGCATACCTCTCTCTGCCCTGTCGTGCGCCCTGCATTTGCTCCTGCCCTAACATGGGCAGTACCCAAGTAAGGCTATTTCCCAAAAAAACATCCCTCCCGACGTGTTTCTTTCTGTGTTAGGAGAAGTCATCAGGGGAGTGAACTTGCTGTTGGGGAGGCACCAGCTAGAAGGCCAGATTGCTCTAAAACAAAATAGTGAAGAAAGTGTCTCTGTGCTTATAAAGTGCCTAAGTATTAAAAGTATCAAAGGAGTCCCACAGTGGTGGGCATTCCCATAGAGTACAGAGTGCTGTTGCCCTATTTACCCCAACTCCTGGTTAATTAGACGCAGAGAGAGAGATTGATGAGGAGCAGATGGCTCTCCTCCTCCATCATTGCTTTCAACTGTATCAGCATCCAGTTAATTTGTGATTTCAGGGAATCGAGGACCTAATATAATCACCCTGCAGGCCAGAGTTTGACATGTGTGTTCTAGGGGGAGTAAAACTAGGAGAGTCACTGGTAGAGAAGGATCTGCCCAATGTCAATCAGCAGCTTCTACAGCCAGCGGGATATTGTAATGTAATAAAAAGAGTCATGGACTTATAGGACAGGGACGTAATACGACCACTTTACAAAACATTCCTAAGACCCTATCTGGAATATGTAGTTCAGTTCTGGGAATCATTTCTCAGTAAGGATGAGGCCCTGGAGCTAGACAATGTACAAAGAAGAACCAAAAAAATAATAAGGTGCATGCAGGGTCTTAGTTATGGGGAAAAATGAAAAGGTTTTAATGTATTTAGTTTTGCGATGTCTAAGTAGGGACATGATTAACGTTTGCAAGTACATAAATGGCCCATAAAAAAATGTCCAAAAGTTGTTTCTTGTAAAACCCCTCAAAAGATAAAGGGGGTGCTCCCTCCCCACGGAGAAAAAATGGTTCTATCTCCAGAGGAGACAAGACATTAAAACAATAATGAAATATTATACTCATTTGTCCTAGACCTTTTCCATAACAGTCCTGCTCCTGGTCATCCACTGCCGTCAGATCTTTTTTTAGAACGGACTTTGCTCTTTGGTCTGGATCTTTCGGCACTGACCAGGACTTAGGTGATTATTACGCCTCAAGATATTGCATGAGCACTGGAAGAAACAGATCGAAGACCAAAAGACCGGAGCAAATGGAGAACCTGGTGGGGCGTTGTGGTCTACCAATGCTTCATTCAGCAGCAACTGGTTTGGCTTTGGTTAAACAGGGAGCGTAGTCCATGTAATCTCCCTGGGTTGCCCACCCAGGGCTGTGGGGTACTCGGTACCGGGCCGGTGTCAGAGGAATGTGTCACAGCAGCGGTGACCCGGTCCGTGGCCCTTGGCGCCCAAGCAATGGGAGATGTAGCTAATGGTAGAATAGTTCATGACGCCACCCGTGGTGTTTGGCAACTATGGTGTTAGGCCAACGCTGCATACAGATCCGCTGGGACTGATGGTAGGGTGCAGCAAAGATGTAAAAGCTCCCCAACAGGTGGAGCTGTAGTTCCAGGGCAGTGTAGATGTAACCAGCACGGTGATGTAGCAGTGCTGGAGGCGTAGGGAACAGACAAGACACAGCGGTTGCATTTTCCGTACCTTTACTTAGTATATGCAGTCCAGGGTCCTGATTACAGATGGTGTTGGAGCAGGCTAGCCTGGAAGCAGATCAGGATTCTCTCTCAGCAGAAGGGCTGTGCAGTCTCCTTCCTAGCGCCTTGTGGTGTGAAGCACTCCAGTACTTAGTTACTCTGGAATGCCTCTCTTCCGATGTTCCTAGAACTATACTTGTATGACAGACAGCTGTAGCCACTCTCGGGGACTCCTCTCCTGAGTCCTGGCTCTCTATGCAATTGATGTTGTGTCCCAAGTCTCTGAAGGGAGCAGGGCATTTACAGCCTCCTACTCCTCTGGTATCTGCTGTAGGACCTTTAGTATCCATACAGCCGTGGAGACCAGGCTCCAGTTAGTGCGCTCTCAAGCTGAGGGAGCTCTCCTTCCTAGCGCCACCACCTCCAGCTTCTTTTCCACATGTCTGCACACTTCACCCTCCGCAGACTATCTGACCGCTCCTTCCTCTTGGCCCTCAGGGAGCACCCCCTCCCCTTCATCCTGGTTCAGAGTTCCCCCTGCTGGCCTGGAGTGGAACTGTGTTGCATGCATTAGGTTAACTGCTGGAGAGACCCATCACTGCTTCCAAGCCTGGCATTGCCCTCCCCTGGAGGAAGGCAAAACCACTGTGGCGACCATACCCCCGGGGGCGCCACATCCCCATTCCTCATCCTTAACCCTTTCATGGATTTTCCTTATTGGATTCCCATTTTTCAGTCTCTGATTGTGCTGCTAGAACATTTGAGACAGTGCAAAGTCAAAGTAATAAATAAAGCCGACGCTTGTCACCAGTAGACCAGTCAGGAAGCAACAAACCAGAGGATAAGTGGAAGACGTGGTCAGAGGACAAGCCGGGTCCAAAACTCATAAGTCCAACTACAAGTGTCACAAATAAAAGGAGAAAGATGATGGCAGAATCTAAGGGTAAAGCTAAAGTCAAGTCCTCAGCCAAGGTCTGCACCATATTCCCAAGTAAGGGTTACCAGTAGGGATGAACATTCCGATATTGAAATATCGGAAATCGGCCCAATATTTGCTATATCGGAATTCCGATTTCGGTATTTTTTTCACATCGGAAATCGGAAATCCCATAATCCTTCAGCCTCTGAGCACTCCGTGGAGCCAATCAGGAGCTGAATAATTGCTGACAACATTGTTTAACTCCCCTAAGCTTGGAAGGAGGCGTCCAAACTTTATAGCTAGGGGCTGCGCTGCGATTGGCTGGCTGGATGGTGTGATCAGGCAGTATAAAAGGCTGCGCCTGCCATTTTAGCCTCACTCTACTGTGAAAGCAGATAGGGATAGGTTGCTGTTGGAGATAGGGAGAGATCTCAGATCTAATAGCGATAGAAATTGTTTTTCAGCGACTGTAGCAGCCCCTGTGTGTTACAGAAGCAGTCTTTTTCCTCACTGACCCCGCTCAGCTTCATTTTTTGTGCTGTGCAGGCTCTAAGTGAGGTGCTAAGTGAGAAAGTGCAGCGCACATTCGCTGCAGCTGCTGCAGCTCCTCTTGCTGCAGCACTGTGTGGTGTGTGTCTCACTGCCTTTTCACAGCCTTTTCTTTTCATCCCTTAAATCCCCTTCCCCTATTTTTTCCTAAAAGTGTAGCTTCACCATCCAGTACATTTTGGTGAACGCTTTATAGGGATTTTTCAGTGAGGGGTTCCGCCACGAACCTCTCCCCCCAATCCCTTACCCAATGTCAGGAACACCGCACTGTACTTGCTCACTGAGCCAGTGCGCGTGTCCTGAGTGTCAGCGCCGGCGTGCAGCCTCCGCTGAGCAGTGACTCACCCGCAATGTAGGGGTACCGGGGTCAGGTACAGCCAGAAAGTACCGATGCACAGGACCTGTGGATGCTGAAGTTTAGGAAGCCAGCATAGGACCTATGGTCATGTGAATGGTCATGTGACTGCAGGGGGGCGGGGCTTAGCGTCCTGCACACAGAGAAGGAAGAGAACTCAGAGTCCAAGCAAAGCAGAGATTATGCACAGTACAGACCAGCGAGGTACAGGAGAGATAAACAGACGGGAGGTCAGACAAAGCCAAAGGTCATACACAGGATCACAGTACAGTACCAGGGAGGAGACAGAGCGGATAATCAGGGCCAAGCAGAGATCAAAACCAAACAAACGTAGGAGGTACCAGGCAGAATCCAAAGCGATATCCAGGGAACAGACCGAGTCATACACAGAGAATCAAGTAACCAGAACACAGCACAGACACACTCAGGGGTCACCACACAAATGCCAAGGGCGAAAGTATAACTGACGGGGGATGGGAGCGTCCTGAGGCTATAAGAAGCCTCCCCCAGAACCAGGGAGAGGCCACAATCATAGCCCCAGGTGTTCAGGTAAGCCTGCACTGGGATCACAACCTTTAACCCCAGAAATGCCAGTCATCAGCACTGGTTCCAAACATTAACCCCACGTGTGCGAGTCAAACCCGCACTGAGATCATGACACCCCCATTTATCCCTCAATTTTCCTGGTGCTCGGGTGCGCTTTGCACAGTTTAATCACCTCCACTGCGCAGACCGCCTGTGTGCTTTTTTTGGGGAGTGCAGCACCCACTAGGTCAGTCTTTGTAGTCACATCAGACTGCAGGACCCCTAGTGCGGCCTGTTCTATCGCACAAAGATCCATCTGCAGAACTGCGTCTTCAGGTCCTGGAGTTGACCAAGGGTATGGCTTCACTTGCTAAAACCGTGCAGTCCCTGCAGGTATCCTCCAAGAAGAAGATCCAGCTCGCTTCCAGTTCAGAGGATGTCCCGTGGCTAAAGAAGAAGAGGATCCCGCCACTCTGAGGGAGAACCAACGATCGCTATGACCCTGATGGACGTCCCATCTGTCGTCACTGCCACAAGGCAGGCCACATTGCAAGATTCTGTCATTTAAACGAGCAACCCCTGGGGCAGAGGGCCAACCCCCAGGAGTAGGACCACAAGGCCCAAGGAACTGGCGAGCCAAGTAAGTTGGAGGGAGACCAGTCCCCCCAGTGGTGATTTACGGCATCCCCATGAACGCTTTGCTGGACACTGGCTCCCAGGTGACCACTATGCCCTATATCCTTTACAAGCGGTATTGGGCTGACTCCGAACTTACTCGCCGCCCAAGTGATGAACTCACAGTAGTTGCCAGTAATGGTCAGTCTTTACTGCAAGTGGGATGTAAAGAAATTACTGTTAAAGTGGGTCGAGTTAAAATCTCAAGGTCTGATAGTTGTGGAAATTGATCGACAAGAATGTAACCGAATGATGACTCTTGGTACCAATTTGATTGAAAATTGTCTTTCCGAGTGTGGTGTAGTAACCACTGTGTCTGCTAGTGGGCGCTGTGTGGATGTACCAAGAGAACGGATGAGTGGCAGAATCCTGAAGGATAGTTATGTATGTCAAAGTGGGTGGCTTTGAGATGGAGACTTGTGTATGTGTGATCAGCAATATCATTGCTGAGGTGTTGGTTCTAAGAATAAGGGAGAAGTCTTCAGGTAACTAGAGAGATGGGCGGGTTCTGGTTACCTACAAACCCACCCAGGGGTGTGTCTGAAAACGCCTGTATTAAAAGGCTATGTGAGTGTGTGAAGGACCTGTGATGAGGTCATAGTCACATGACCTGGTGGGCGTGGCTATAGACCATATAATGTGGCCAGGGTAGGTCACATGTGGTGAATGCAGGGACTTGGTTGGTCCAGTGTGGAAGGTCCTGTGCGCAGGACTGTCTCCTGGCTAACAGCCTGTGTGTGGCTGTGTGTGTAATGGCTGCCAGAGCTTGAGCGTTCCCTGGAGGGATATGGACGTCTGCAGCCTGAATGAAGGAACCATGTGGAGACCCTGACATGGGTGAGATAACTTGGGGCTAGGAAGCCTGCACATTGAATACTGCATAGCCTATGTGACTGTAGGACACTGCTAACAGAGGGAAACTCTGTAATGGGCGCTATGCTGATTATGCTGGTGAAATGAACTGTCTGTTACTGTGATGGTTTATGATGGTGAATAAACCGCAAGGACTGTATTCATTTGATGGAAAATCCGTGCTGGATCTGGTTTTTGTTCGCTGCAAGCGAGAATCCCCTAAGTAAATGACAGCGCTGCCTCACATTTGGTGGAGAAAGCTATGGGCATTGTTGTAGCCTTGTTGCTGGGAGCAACGGAAGAGGACTGCAAAGTTTCGGTTGCTAAGGGAAACGCTTTCCAAAGGCGTAGGTTGCAGTGCTGGCAACATTGAGCCAGGAAGGCTGATGGTCGGGGAAGCCACTGCCCGGCTGTTGTTCTGGAACCGTGGGGCAGCCTAGTGAGTAAGGCACTGTCTGGATCAGTGAGCCCAGTGCAGCCGTTTCCTCAGGAGAAAGAGACTGGTGTTTACTAGGATACCTCTGCAGTAGAGGGGTCCGAGAACCTGCGCGGCCAGCAGGTGACGGTCGTGAAAAACGTGTTTTACTGCCCAGGATCAGTGAGAAAGAGACTGGTGATTGCTATAGGGTGCCTCTGAGGAGAAGACGTATCCGAGAACCTGTGTGGCCGACACAGGTAATGGACAGGAGTTCGTGTTGTACTGACCTGAGTCAGTGGGAAAGACTGTGTTCCTGGAGGGTTCAGTGAGCAAGGTCCTGGAGGGTCAGTGTTGGGAAGATCCCTGGAGCACATGCTATGACCTTGGACCTGGTGAGGCGTAAGTGTTGGGCAGTCTCAGGCCGAGACGGATGTCCTGAATAGCACCCGCTAAGCCCCTGGACCTGGTGAGGCCGGTGTGTTGGGGAAACCCTGGGAGGAGGGTCGCTCCCTGAATAGCACCCGGTGCACCCTGTGTGTTAGACGGTCTCAGGCGGAGACGATGCATCCTGAATAGCACACAGAAAGGACACGTGAGTTTGAGTTTTTTTGTGTGGAGTTTTCTTTTCTTCTTTTCTCAACTCAGCCTGCGGTGGCTCAGTGGGAGTCAAGAAGGTGACAAGCGGCTTTATGTAGCTCAGTGGAGTCAAGAAGGTGACAAGCGGCTTGATGTGGCTCAATGGAGTCAAGAAGGTGACAAGCGGCTTGATGTGGCTCAGTGGGGTCACGAAGGTGACAAGCGGTTTCCGGTAACTCGGCGGGGTTACGAAGGTGACAAGTGGCTTCCGGTGGATCGGCGGGTCCATGAAGACGGCGCAGCAGGAGCTGCAGTGTCTCCAGCCGCTGTGTGTGAACAGTAGCCGGTGGTGTCGGTGATCGGTGACAGTAGGAGCTGTGGTGGCATCAACAAGGACTTGTGTGATATCATTAAGACATAAACTGTATTGTGTGAACTGTGGTCTGAGAAGACTGGTATAATGGACATGGGGAGATCCCGAAAGGGGGTGGAGTCCCAGAAGGGGGCGGTGGCCCAAATTGGGGTGGTAACCCAAAAGGGGTGGAGGCCCGGGAGGGGGCGGTAACCCAAGTTGGAGTGGTTCAGGAAGTAGCAGCACTGGTTAACTCAGTGGGTATGTCTGGAGTACCGCAGTGTATGTCTTGGGAGGAGTGTAAGATAGACTTTCTGGGTAGTAATGACGGGCCCCAGGTGTGTACCGTGATGCTGTACCAGGAAGGAGTCTCTAATAGGCTGGACTCAAAAAGTCTGGTGACTCTGACAGGAACTCCGCTCGTTTTATCTCTGACCGAGAAAAACATCAGAGTTCGCTGTGTCCACAGGGTCATTGTGAATTATAAGGTGGACGGAGTCCTGATTGAGATGAAAAAGGGGGAGTACCAAGGCAGTAGTATGCCACCAAACTTAGTGCGTACCTATGAGAGGCACCGGGACTATGTCATATTTGAGGATGTGGGGCAGGAGGGTAGAGACGTTTCTACTGTGGGCCTAGCAGACACTGAGATGCTGATGCCTCCTAACATGGACAGGCCAGACGTAGGGGCGACCGGAGAAAGGATGGCGTCAGACGAACTTACTGACCGGACGTCACCTGACGGGTACAACGGTGTGAATGAGAAGGTTGTGGTAAACAAAAAGAGCGGAGCTGACACACGGACAGAGAGTGTCTTGAGGGTTTACCGTATGGTGTGGTGTGACTGTGACGTGTTATATGGTGTGGTGTGACTGTGACGTGTTATTGCCAGTAGCCACCCCTAGGACAGAATCTAGTGCTGTGCTGACTGAAACTTGTGACAGGACTAATGGTAACCTGATCGAGAAAATAACGGGAGTAGAGACACGGTCAGAGGGTAACTGGGGGGTTCACTCGACTGACAGGACTAACCCAGGGGTACCCTTTGACGATATAATTAAAGAAATAATGGTGCAACACATGCTGGCCAAAAGAGAACAAGAGCAGGAGATACAGTTAATAAAAGAGACAGTGAAGGAACATCTCGAATGAGAAAGTGTGATGAGACAAACGGACGAGCACAGAGTGGAGGAGCTCGAGAAAGAAGTCTTGAAGCTCAGAGGTCACCTGTCAACGTGGCACAGCGTGAACAACACCTTAACAGAGGATGTGGTAGGGCTTGAGAAAGAAGTCTTGGAGCTCAGTGGTCACCTGTCAATGTGGCAAAATGTGAACAAGACCCTTAGGGAAGAAATTGAAGAACTCAGAGGAGTAGTTAAAAGTCTTCTGCGGGAGAAATTGGACGAAGACTTACCGCGGGTGAGCGCAAATGATAACAGGAGAGAACGGCCAGTAGCCCTCGGGGCCAAGGGTCAGGAAGTGACCAAGTCGTGTGAAGTTGGTGAGTTAAGATCTGAAGAAGACAGTCACCCGGTCGGGTCAACTGTAGTGAAGGAAGTGTTCGTGGTAAAGCTAGAGCCTTCGGTCCAGGAAGAGAGCAAGACCACAACCTTCCAGTCTGTGATTGATGCACCAGAGGACATGCAAGAAGCCTGTGCGGAGGAAGGTGTGCATGAGGCTTTCAAAGAAGCGGTCAAAGCGTGAAAGGTGCGCTGGGCACCAGAGACTCGGCAGTTGGTGATAGTATCGGACAGAGAAGATACATCAAGCCGAGTAGCTGTCCTGAAAGAGATGCATCTACAGTGTCTCCACACCAAACAGCGGGTCAGGCAGAGTAATGTGAAGGCTGCTCGACGTCTAGAATTAGCAAGGGAGGCTATGGATCAGCTGGGTTTGCGGAAAGATGTGGTGCCGGTACCCAAAGCTCTGATTGGGAGAATCATTGGAAGATTCGGGAAGGTAATGCAAGACCTTGTGAATATCTCCGGTGTGGTGAGAGTGAGGATCCCTCCTGATGATGAAGACCAAGTATCCAGTGAAGTGGGTAGGATTCCCATCCTGGTGGTTGGCTCCATGGAGAGCCTGAGAGACTTTCGGATGCTCTTGGAGTATCGAGTGGGGTACCTGCAAGAGATTGAACAGTTGAGGCAGGACCACCGGCGAATTAATAAAGAACTACGGAAAACCAGGTGGCGGCCGCCTGCAACCCAACAAGATGTAAGGACCCAAGAAGTTCCGCCAAGAAGTGACAGGGCAGATGGCCGAAGAATGTCAGCAAGTGGTAGTTCGACTGGCAGAATGAGGTTGAGAGACCGTAGTTCCTGTGAGACCCTAAATGAGTCAGACTCAGGCCAGACAATAGGCCTGTTTAAGACTGATGACCGTACCAACAGGGGGAGCTGGTCAGGGAACGGAACAAACAGAGAGAGGAAGGTGGTGACTAGACTGTCTGATGACACAGACAGACTGTAACTGGAGGGTCAAAGAGCAGGACCGATATTCTGACCGCTGGGGGCGGGAAAGGCCTAACGTAGAGAGGAGGCCGTATGACAGTTGGAAAAGGTTCTCTCGACCTGTGGGGCAAGGTGTGATGAGTGCCCGGTCTCAAGAGCCTGATGTAATGTTGTGTGTTCAACCCCACAAGTTTGAACAGAGGGGCGAGGTATGTGGTGTATTAACCACTGTGTCCGCTAGGGGGCGCTGTGTGGATGTCCCAAGAGAACGGATGAGTGGCAGAATCCTGAAGGATGGTTATGTATGTCAAAGTGGGTGGCTTTGAGATGGAGACTTGTGTATGTGTGATCAGCAATACCATTGCTGAGTTGTTGTTTCAAAGTGTAACGGAGAAGTTGTTACGCTACGGATGACGGTGGCGAGAGTGGACCCTCTGGGCCGTGACACCGAGCCCTCCCCGAGCGAGCGCACCAAGTGGACCGACCCCTATACAGGGACCGTTAGGGAACAGACTCGGGAAGTTCAAGCGCCACGGCAGCCAGGACCAGGGGTCGGCTCAGGAGGGTGAGCAGATGATGAGGAGCAGAGGAAGATCCGGAGAGGAACCAGGATGACCAGGGTCCAGAGGCTGAGGGAGGAGGAGAAGGACGGAGGAGGATGGCGGGAACCAGGAAGAGGCAAACTGAAAAGGGAAGGAGACACTGGGGTTACCAGGAGGCACAGGCAGGAGTCTCAGGGGGAACACAGAAGACACAGGCGGGAGACACAGGGATTATCAGGAAGAAGAGGTACAAGACACAAGGGGTTAACCAGTGCGCAAGCTTGCAAGGAACTAGCAGCAGAGAGCGCGGCCTAGACATCAGAGAGGTAACTCAATAGTCAGGCGCCTCCACTAAGGGAGGGCGGCCTGAAATACCTGGTGGTGGGCTCTGATAGGTCAGGAGGCTGGTCCAGGTCAGGTCACGCCAGGCAGGTGGCTGACGGTAGAGGCATGCGGCTTAACCCTCCGGCGTGTGCGCAGAGGCACAGTGCGCGTGGCCGAGGGAAGTGGAGGAGTGCGTCGGGACGCTGGCCGCCGGTAAGCGAGGAGAGCGGGGGCGCGCGTCCAGGACGCGTCAGAGGAGCGAGTCGGACCAGAAGCGGAGGCGGTGAGTATGGCAGCGGGAGCGGGAGCAGCGGAACGGGGAGCGGTGCTGACAGTACCCCCTCTCTTACACTCCCTTCCACTGCGTCTGGCTAGAAACTTCTTAAGAATGCGTGGAGCATTGATGTTCTCCTGCGACTCCCAAGATCTCTCCTCGGGACCAAGACCCCTCCAATCGGCCAGAAAAAAGGTTTTACCCCTAACCTTTTTCGAGGCCAGAATGTCTTTTAATTCAAAGACATCATCAGACGCGACAGGAAGAGGAGAAAGGTTCGGGGCCGGGTGAAACCGATTCAAGACAACTGACGTGGAAGGAGTTGGGGACCCGAAGCGACGCAGGCAACTCCAGTTTGTAAGATACGTTGTTAAGACGTTTGAGAATCTTGAAAGGCCCAATGTAGCGCGGTCCCAGCTTGTAAGAAGGGAGCTTTAGCCTAATGTACTTGGCCGAAAGCCAAACTTGTTGACCTGGGAGGTAGGTTGGAGCATCCAAGCGTCTTTTGTCAGCGTGCCTCTTCATGCGCTCCCCAGACTTCCTGAGAGCCTCCTTAGTCTCGGACCAGATCCTAGAGAACTCTTGGGTCAGGGAATCGGCTGCAGGCACACCGGAGGAACCGGATATAGGTAGAGGGACACCAGGGTGCATGCCAAAGACCACGAAGAATGGAGACTTGGCTGATGACTCGCTGGGGTGATTATTGTAGGAGAATTCGGCTCAGGGGAGTAGATGGACCCAGTTGTCTTGATGAGCGTTAGAGAACTGCCGTAAGTAGGACGCTAGCACTTGATCAACGTGTTCAACTTGACCATTGGACTGGGGATGGTATGCGGATGAAAAGTCCAGTCTTACCTCCATAAGTTTACACAAGGCTCTCCAAAATCGAGAGGTGAACTGTACACCTCGATCAGAAACAATATGCTGTGGAAAGCCGTGGAGGCGGAAGATGTGCTGGATAAAAATCTTCACCAACTCTGGAGCAGAGGGCAGCGCTGGAAGAGGAACAAAATGGGCCATCTTGGAGAAGCGGTCGACCGCTACCAGGATAGTCGTAGATCCGGAAGAGTTAGGCAGATCCGTGATGAAATCCAAAGCTATATGTTGCCATGGAACCGAGGGAATCGGGAGAGGAAGCAGAAGGCCGGCGGGTGGCCGCCTAGGAATCTTGACCTTGGCGCAAGAGGGACAGGAGGCCGTGAAGTCAGTCACATCCTGGCGGAGTGAGGGCCACCAATAAAAACGAGCGATAAGCTCCAACGTCTTTTTGACTCCGACATGTCCAGAAATTTTAGAGGAATGTCCCCAATGCAGTACCTTTTTTCTTTCAGAGTCAGGAACGTAGGTCTTGCCGGAAGGAGGAGTAATCAATCTCACAGGAGCCACAGTGATGATCCTAGCGGGATCGATAATGTGAGTTGGTTCCTCCACCAGATCAGGAGACTGCAGAGACCGGGACAATGCGTCCGCCTTGATGTTCTTTGGCCCGGGACGGAAACGTAATTCAAAATCGAACCGTCCAAAGAAGAGAGACCATCTGGCTTGCCGAGGGTTAAGTCTCTGGGCTGACTGGAGATATGCAAGGTTTTTGTGGTCGATAAAGATGGTAAACGGATGGACCGACCCTTCAAGAAGGTAACGCCACTCCTCCAGTGCCAATTTTATGGCCAACAGCTCGCGATCCCAGATGGTGTAGTTACACTCTGCCGGCGAGAAGGCCTTTGAAAAGAACCTGCAGGTAATCAGTCGGCCGGACGGGGACCTCTGTGAGAGCACTGCACCTGCTCTGGTGGAAGAGGCATCTACCTCCAGGATGAATGGCTTATTAGCCTCGGGTCGGTGTAGGACAGGTGCAGTCGTGAAGGCTTGCTTCAAACAGGAAAAGGCCTCTTCAGCCTCCGGGGGCCAGGACGAGGAGTTGACGCTCTTGCGAGTGAGACTGGAGATGGGTTTGATGACGGATGAAAAATGTGGCACAAATTGACGAAAATAGTTGGCGAAGCCGAGGAACCTTTGAATCGCCTTGACCCCCACTGGGCGGGGCCATGGAAGAATAGCCGACAGTTTCTCAGGATCCATCTCCAGCCCAGAATCTGAAACAATGTAGCCCAAGAAGGGCAAGGAAGACTGCTCAAAGAGACACTTCTCAAGCTTCGCGTAGAGGCGATTCTCCCGCAGACGTTGTAGGACCAGACGAACACTCCTCCTATGGGACGCCAGATCCGGGGAAAAAATAAGGATGTCATCCAGATACACCACCACGCAGGAGTATAACAAATCTCGGAAGATATCATTGACAAACTTCTGAAAGACCGCGGGAGCGTTGCAGAGACCGAAGGGCATAACCAGGTATTCATAATGCCCGTCCTGGGTGTTAAAGGCGGTCTTCCATTCGTCACCAGGGCGAATGCGGATGAGGTTGTAAGCTCCGCATAGATCCAACTTCGATAAGATGCGGGCTCCCCGCAGCCGGTCAAAGAGTTCTGGGATGAGAGGCAAAGGATACTTATTCTTCACAGTAATGTCGTTCAGACCCCGGAAATCAATACAAGGACGGAGAGACCCGTCTTTCCTCTTTACAAAGAAAAACCCGGCTCCGGCCAGGGAGGAAGACTTCCATATGAAACCTCGAGCTAAATTCTCACGAATATACTCGGACATGGCCGTAGTCTCTGCTGGAGACAAGGGATAAATTCGCCCTCGAGGTGGGGTGGTCCCGGGCCGCAGGTCAATAGGGCAGTCATACGGGCAATGCGGGGGAAGAACCTCTGCCTCCGTCTTATCGAACACGTCAGAGAATGCCCAGTATGTGGCTGGTAGAGCCTCAGGACCCGAGGAGGCTGGAGGGGGATTGGCCGGGCGGACAGACCCCAGGCACCTCTTTTGGCAAGGATGCCCCCAGCGGAGGACCTCACAGGAACGCCAGTCCAAGACAGGTTCATGTGTCCTAAGCCATGGAAGACCTAGCAGCACAGCATGAGAAAGGTTGGGAAGAACGTAGAAAGCGATCCACTCCTGGTGCAAGGCCCCGATTTGCAGGCACACCTCCTCCGTAACCAGGGACATAGATTCTCTAGGGGTCTTCCATCTACTGAGGCGATGACACGTGGAGTCTTCAGGGAAATCACGGGAATCTGGTACTTCTTCACCTCCTTCAACCTAATGAAGTTCCCTGCCGCGCCCGAGTCCACTTAGGCCACCTCCAAACCATGTCTCTGACCCAAAACCAGCTGAACTGAAAGGGTAAGGGGATGAGAGGAGTGAGACACACCTAAATCGGCCTCTCTTACCTGCCCTAGGTGGAGGAGTTTCCCGGTCTCTCAGGACAGGAGCGTAGGAAGTGAGACGCGCTGCCACAATACAGGCACAAACCCTCCATCAGTCTCTCCTTACGGCACTGTTCTGCCAACTTGACCCGATCCACCTGCATCGGCTCTGGCGCCGGACTGGAGGATGCCCCAGGAGGACATGGGCTGGACGGCCTGTGAAAAGAAGCAGATGGTCTAAGCGGTCTCCTATCCCTAGCAGTCTCCCTAGCGCGTTCCTGGAACCGGAGGTCGATTCGTGTGGCCAAAGAAATTAGATCCTCCAAGGAGGTCGGGGTATCTCGCCCTGCCAGCTCATCTTTAATTTTGCCAGAGAGACCACGCTAGAAGGCCCCAACCAAAGCCTCGTTATTCCACCCCACCTCAGAGGCCAAGGTACGGAACCGGATGGCGTATTGTCCGACCGTAAGAGTGCCCTGGGTGAGGCAAAAAAGAGACTCCGTGGCGGAAGCCAACCGTCCGGGCTCGTCAAAGACCTTACGGAAAGTGTCAGTGAAGGTCTGGAGGCTGGAGACTACGGGATCGTCCTGCTCCCACAGGGGGTTTACCCAGGAGAGTGCCTCTCCCTCCAAATGGGAGACAATGAAGGAAACCATGGCCCGGTCAATGGGGTACTGTTGGGGCAGGAGTTCGAAGTGCAACCTGCACTGATTTAAGAAGCCTCTGCACAACTTTGGGTCGCCGCCATACCGAGGCGGTCTACCAAGCCTGGGAGGCGGGGAAGGTCCGGGATCAGAGCTGCGGGACGAATCGCGCCCGGCAGCCGACTGAAGGGAAAGCAGCCGATCGTCGACCGAAGACATATATGAAAGAATATGGGACTGGGTGTTCCGTTGTTGAACCAGCTCCTGCTGGAGGCTGGCCAGTTGGGAGGCGTTACCAGGGTCAGCGGCCTGCAAGGCCGACAAGCGGGAATCCATGGTCTTCATGAAAGACATAATACGGGTCTGGTTCTCCCTTAGGAAAACCAACTCCTTTTGGGCAGCGGCCCTGGCGGGGTCCATTGCCTGTCTATACTGTTACGCTACGGATGATGGTGGCGAGAGTGGACCGTCTGGGCCATGACACCGAGCCCTCCCCGAGCGAGCGCACCAAGTGGACCGACCCCTATACAGGGACCGTTAGGGAACAGACTCGGGAAGTTCAAGCGCCACGGCAGCCAGGACCAGAGGTCGGCTCAGGAGGGTGAGCAGATGATGAGGAGCAGAGGAAGATCCGGAGAGGAACCAGGATGACCAGGGTCCAGAGGCTGAGGGAGGAGGAGAAGGACGGAGTAGGATGGCGGGAACCAGGAAGAGGCAAACTGAAAAGGGAAGGAGACACGGGTTACCAGGAGGCACATGCAGGAGTCTCAGGGGGAACACAGGAGACACAGGCGGGAGACACAGGGATTATCAGGAAGAAGAGGTACAAGACACAAGGGGTTAACCAGCGTGCAAGCTTGCAAGGAACTAGCAGCAGAGAGCGTGGCCTAGACATCAGAGAAGTAACTCAATAGTCAGGCGCCTCCACTAAGGGAGGGCGGCCTGAAATACCTGGTGGTGGGCTCTGATAGGTCAGGAGGCTGGTCCAGGTCAGGTCACGCCAGGCAGGTGACTGACGGCAGAGGCGCGCGGCTTAACCCTCCGGCGCATACGCAGAGGCACAGTGCGCGTGGCCGAGGGAAGTGGAGGAGTGAGTCGGGACGCCGGAAAGCGAGGAGAGCGGGGGCGCGCATCCAGGACGCGTCAGAGGAGCGAGTCGGACCAGAAGCGGAGGCGGTGAGTATGGCAGCGGGAGCGGGAGCAGCGGAACAGGGAGCGGTGCTGACAGAAGTCTTCAGGTAACTAGAGAGATGGGCGGGTTCTGGTTGCCTACAAACCCACCCAGGGGTGTGTCTGAAAACGCCTGTATTAAGAGGCTATGTGAGTGTGTGAAGGACCTGTGATGAGGTCATAGTCTCGTGACCCATTGGGTGTGGCTATAGACCATATAATGTGGCCAGGGTAGGTTACATGTGGTGAATGCAGGGACCTGGTTGGTCCAGTGTGGAAGGTCCCGTGCGCAGGACTGTCTCCTGGCTAACAGCCTGTGTGTGGCTGTGTGTAATATCTGCCAGAGCTTGAGAGTTCCCTGGAGGGATATGGACGTCTGCAGCCTGAATGAAGGAACCATGTGGAGACCCTGACATGGGTGAGATAACTTGGGGCTAGGAAGCCTGCACATTGAATACTGCATAGCCTCTGTGACTGTAGGACACTGCTAACAGAGGGAAACTCTGTAATGGACGCTATGCTGGTGAAATGAACTGTCTGTTACTGTGATGGTTTATGATGGTGAATAAACCACAAGGACTGTATTCATTTGATGGAAAATCCATGCCGGATCTGGTTTTTGTTCGCTGCAAGCGAGAATCCCCTAAGTAAATGACAGCGCTGCCTCACACAAGGTTATTGTCTTGTTGCAACAGGTGGCTGAGTCTGCTGGTTCCAGTGAATGAGTCCTGCAGAAGGAGATTAGAGCCCTGATGCAAAGACAGCAGGTAGAACTCTCTGGCGGAGAAATTGGCAGGGTCAGAGTGAGTGATTCTTTCCCAATTGCAATACCCCCCAGATGTGAAATGTTGATTTGGTGTTGGGCAGTCATAGGCCTCAGAGGAAAAGATTACCAGGCAATGGTAGAACCTGACAGCCAGAGGGGTAGTTGATGTCCGTAAAGGGAGGGTACCTTTACACCTTTTGAATTGTGGGGAGGAGGAGGCCACAATACCTCGGTATGCCACAGTTGCTAAGCTGCTTACTGTCAGTAACAATGCAATGCAGGCAGCAGTGCCCTTGGTCTCATCCGACCAGGTGGAGGACAATGGCTCTGTAAAGCAGCTGGAGGAATGGTGCCAGCAACTGCAGGAGGGAACTGACTCCACCCCTTCATACCAAAAGAATGGGGTTTACCGAGTGACTCAGGAGTATGAGCGGGTATCCAGTAAACACCCTCTAGATTTTGGGAAGGCAAAAGGGGTTCAACACCATATCCCCACTGGAGACCATCCACCCATAAAAGAAAGGTACCGGTCTATACCCCCAACACAATATCAATGTGCAAAAAGTATGTTGCGGGAAATGAAGGAGGCTGGGGTGATCAGAGACAGTTGTAGCCCGTGGGCAGCCCCAATAGTCTTTGTGAAAAAGAAGGATGGTACCATGAGAAAAATTAACAGCATTACACATAAGGATGCCTACCCATAACCCAGAATTGAAGAGTCATTAGCTGCACTTAAAACTGCTAACTATTTTTCCACCTTAGATCTCACTAGTGGGTATTGGCAGGTTCCCGTGGCAGAGGCAAACAAGGAGAAAACAGCGTTTACCACCCCAATGGGTCTCTTTGAGTTCAACTACCTGCCAGTCGGGCTCTGCACCGCTCCAGGGACATTCCAACGGCTAATGGAATGCTGTCTTGGGCACAAGAACTTCGAGACAGTCTTGTTGTACCTTGATGATGTCATTGTTTTCTCCAAGACTTATGAAGACCATCTGAAGCACCTGGCTGAGGTGTTTGAAGCCTTGTCCAACTTTGCCCTGAAGGTGAAGCCTTCCAAATGCCACCTCCTGAAGCCCAAGGTTCAGTACCTCGGTCAGTGGAGAAGGTGTGGCACCGGATCCTGACAAAGTCACAGTCATCCGGGACTGGCAGAAGCCCAGCAACCTCCATGAAGTATGTCAATTCCTCGGGCTGGTAGGCTACTACCGAAGGTTCATCAAAGGCTTCACTGAGATAGGCACTCCTATGCAAATTCTTCTGGTGGGTCAGCCCAGGAAGGCCAGAAAGCAGAGTCCTACATTCGAATGGAATGAGGAGCTGGAGAGGTCCTTCACTCGACTGAAGATGGCTCTCACAGGAGATGAAGTTCTGGCCTTCCCAGATTATGACCAACCCTTTGTGTTGTATACTGATGCCAGCAACGTGGGACTTGGAGCAGTACTGTCACAGGTACAGAATGGCAAAGAGTGATCTACGCCAGCAGGAAGCTTCGTCCCACTGAAGGGAACCCTGACAACTACAGTTCCTTCAAGCTGGAGTTCCTCGCCATAGTCTGGGCTGTGACTGAACGATTCAAGCATTACCTAGCTGCAGTTAAGTTTACCATCACGGATAACAACCCGTTGACTCACTTGGAAACTGCCAAGCTAGGTGCACTGGAGCAGCGATGGATGGCTCGGCTGTCTAACTATGAATTCACCATCAAGTATCGAGCAGGGCACAAGAATGCCAAAGCTGATGCACTGTCCAGAATGCCTAATCAGGAGAAGACCCTGAGGCACTTGAAGAAATCGAGTTACCTGCCTTCCACCGGCCAATTGCGGCCCAAAGTGCCCAAGGAATGAGGAACAGGTGGTCTGGCTTGAAAGAGGCCACCCTAAATCCATTGCCTCATCATGACTGGGCAGAAATGAAGGATAGCGACCCCACAGTCCGCCTGGTGAAGGAGCTACTGTCACAAGCTGACTCACGCCCAGAGTCGGATGCTCCTGAAGAAACTCAGCAGTTGTAGACGGAAAGAGGCTGGCTGTTCATCTATGAAGGAAAGCTGTGTGGTAGGAGTATCAATGCCCGCACTCATGAGTTGGTTTGGAAAGTGGTAGTCCCAAAGAGGGAAGCATCAATGGTCTTGGAAGCATACCACAATGGAGCTGGACACTTTGGATGGAAGAAGTTGGAGGCCTTGCTCCGAGAGAGATTCTACTGGGCTGGTATGAGGAAAGCCATTGAGAATTGGTGCCAGGAGTGTGGACAATGCAACCTGCGCAGGAAGGACTGTAACAGCCAGTGAGCTCCTTTGCAGCCAATAATAACCAAACAACCACTCGAGTTGGTCGCCCTGGACCATGTGAAGTTGGTCCCAAGCCGTTCAGGCTACATTTATGCTCTTACCATCGTTGACCACTACTCAAGATTCTTGGTAGTCGTGCCTGTCAAGGATCAAACAGCCAGGACAGCAGCTAGAGCATTCCAACAGCACTTTTGTCGACCACACGGATACCCCGAGCGAGTGCTTACAGATCAAGGTCCAGCTTTTGAGGCGGAAGTGTTCCAGGAATTCTGTAACTTGTACGGTTGCAAGAAGATCAGGACAACACCGTACCATCCACAGACCCATGGCATGTGTGAAAAGATGAACCAGGTGGTGATCGACCTACTGAAGACCTTGCCTTTGGAAGAGAGGAATCTGTGGCCAGAAAAGTTGCCAGATCTGGTAGACCTCTACAACCACATTCCTGTGAATTCCACCAACTGCACTCCAGCCTAGCTAATGAGAGCGAGGCCTGGTAAGCTGCCTATTGATTTGGATAAGGGAGTCCTTACACCTGAGGTGACGTCACCAGATGCTGACTGGGATACAGAACGGCAGCAACAGTATCGAAGAGTACAAGAGTGTGTAGAAAAGAGTCTAGCTCAGGCAAGACAAAAACAAGAAAGGCACTACAATCACCATGCACCTTCAGTTCCCTTGTCACCAGGAGAACAAGTCCTAAAAAGGAAGAGGAGGATGCATAAATTAGATGACCAATGGGAAGCTGAAACCTTCACCATCTTACCATCAAACTTCGATAACACCAAGGTGTGCCTTATCAGTAAGGATGGGGGAGAAACCTCAGCAGCAGTATCAAGGGATCATTTGAAATTGTGCCCTGACCAGTTAAAAGAAAGAATGGAAGAGCAAAGCAACATCCAACCCATAGTGGAAGAAGAAAATGTCAGCACTGTACTTGGAGAATTCCCTGCAAATTGGACTAAAGTAAAAGATGCCATAGTGGTGCCAGTGTTGACATTTCCCCAACTGGTAGTACAAGAAGAAGTGACTGAAGAGAACGCTGAAAATCAGGAAGTTCAGGTAGCAGATGCCACACCAGCAGTGGAGCCAGAGAATCCTCGCCTTGCCAGTCGTGAATCTGTCATACCCATGGTGAGTCTAAGAGTCCGTAGACGGCTACTACCCAGTTTACCCAGTTTACCCACACCAGAACTACGTAGGTCTGTCCGTAGTACCCAAGGCATACCACCCCTCAGGTTTCACATCTAAATAAGTTATGCAAATAATGTAAATGTTAACCTGTACATGTATATATGTAATGTTTAAGTTTTGTGCCTACAGAGACTCTGTAAGAAATCTGCTTTTTGAATTATCCAGTTTGTTTTGATGGACAATTGGGCCACAGGACTAGGTGTGGTCAAGAACGTCTGTTGTACATAGTTCACCATTTGCCCAGGAATGGACCATGGACATTGACGCATGGACTAATCGTCACAGGACTATTTTTGGAGCTTTTGGTTTTTGTATTTTTCATTTTTTTTCTCTAAATCTTGTACATTTATAAGTGTTAATGTGTTAATATGTTCATATGTTTTTTTTATCAGTCCAGGAGTACTGAATTGCACTAGGGGGAATGTGGCGCCCCCAGGAGTATGGTCGCCACAGTGGCATTGCCTTTCTCCAGGGAGGGTGATGTCAGGCTTGGAAGCAATGAAGGATCTCTCTAGCAGTTAACCATAACATGCAAGACAGTTCCCAACCTGGGCCAGCAGACGGAGCTCTGAGCCAGAATTGGGGGAGGAGTGCTCTCTGAGGGCCAGGAAGGGAAGTGAGGAGTTAGTGTGAGGAGGTCGAAGTGTGTAGATGTGGAGAGAGAAGCTGGGGGACTGAGCAGAGTTGAGAGTTCATTCCCAGCTGGAGCGCATGATCTGGAGCCCTGGTCTCCATGGTTGTATGGATACTAGTGGTCCTGCAACAGAAACCAGAGGAATAGGAAGCTGTAAATGTTCTATTCCCACCTAAGACTCGGAGGCGCAACAGCAACGGGTGGGCCAAGAGAAGAGATAGAAGGCTACAGCTGTCTGCCATACGAGGTAGATCTGAGAGGGAACAAGAAGGAGGAACTTCAGTGTAACACAGTGCTGGATTTACCTCCAGTAAGCGCTAGGAAGGAGACTACACAACCTATCTGCATAGAGAGATTCCTGAGTTGCTTCCAGGCTAATCAGCTCCTGTGCCATCTGTAATCTGGACCCTGGACTGCACTTACAAAGTAAAGGTAAAGAAACTACATTCCGCTGTGTCCTTGCCTTCTTTCTGCAACTTCTCCAGCACTGCTACATCTCTGTGCCAGACACTGCACCCTCTTCCCCAACACCGATCTACATTGCCCTGGGACTACAGCCCTGCCTGTGGAGGGCTACACCTTCATTGCTGCACCACACCATCTGTTCCAGAGGATCTGTCTGCAGCGTCGACTTAACATCTTCATTGCCGAATACCACAGGTGGCGTCACGAATCACTCATAAACTTTATTCCACCACCCTACCCATTTTACATCGGTGCCCAGGGCCACGGACCGGGTCACCGCTGCTGTGACACCTCCCTCTGAGAGAGACCGGCCCGGTACCGAGTACCCAATAGCCCTGGAAGGGAGACCCATATACCCTAACTGTTCCAACGGTTTCTGAACCCGCGAACAGTTCGGGCACCATCAGCACAGACAGTGCAACACACTAGGAGGCGATGTTACCGTGATATGGTGGCACAATACCTCTCCACCCCTGTCAGTGTGCTTCAAGATGGATCTGCCTCCTTCAAGTTTTGGGTCTCCAAGTTGGATACATGGCCTGAGCTTAGCCAGTATGCCTTGGAGGTCCTGGCTTGTCCTGGTGTCAGTGTGATTTCTGAACGCGTCTTTAGTGCAGCTGGCAATGTACTAACAGGCCAACGTACCAGACTATCCACTGCAAATGTGGACCGGCTTACATTCGTAAAAATGAACCAGGCCTGGATTTCTGGTGACTTTTGCTGCCCTGGGCCAGAGTAGACAGGTTACATGCATGGTTGGTAGCAGTATGCATGCTCTGTCATGTGCCTATGTTGCACAGAACGTCATCTGTTATGCCCGTGCTCTGGCCTCTACTACCAACATCTAGCACCTGGTTCTGTGACTGACTCTTTCACCTCATACTGTTTTCCATGGGCTCTAGTACCGCCAGCTAGTGCCCATTTCCGTGACTGCTGATTTCACAGCATGCCGTGTTTCTGGGCTCTAGTACCGCCAGCTAGTGCCCATTTCTGTGACTGCCACTTTCACAGCATGCCGTGTTTCCGGGCTCTAGTACCTCCAGCAAGTGCCCATTTCCGTGACTGCTGATTTCACAGCCGTGTTTCTGGGCTCTAGTACTGCCAGCTAGTGCCCATTTCCGTGACTACCACTTTCACAGCATGCCGTGTTTCTGGGATCTAGTACCGCCAGCTAGTGCCCATTTCCGTGACTGCCACTTTCACAGCATACCGTGTTTCTGGGCTCTAGTATCGCCAGCTAGTGCCCATTTCTGTGACTGCCACTTTCACAGCATGCCGTGTTTCTGGGCTCTAGTACCGCCAGCTAGTGCCCATTTCTGTGACTGCCACTTTCACAGCATGCCGTGTTTCTGAGCTCTAGTACCGCCAGCTAGTGCCCATTTCCGTGACTGCTGATTTCACAGCATGCCGTGTTACTGGGCTCTAGTACCGCCAGCTAGTGCCCATTTCCATGACTACCACTTTCACAGCATGCTGTGTTTCTGGGCAACAGTACCGCCAGCTGTACCTCGTTAGACCAAAGTGGAAAAAAAGGACGACAGATGCCAGACACCTATAGGCAGAAGCACAAGAGGCGGGATCCAGCCACGCCGGCTGTTTCCTGGCAGTGAAGTGTGGACACAGGTGCCTCCCCGAGGGGTAAACTGAGTTCCAGCATCGCCAGCTGGTTCTCGGGAGTGCCCAAGGGCACGGGTACCTCCTGCTCCAAACCGTGTTTCGACAACACTCGCCGTTAGTCCGTCGCACTGTTCCAAGCCCACCCCGCCGTACATCATTCCGGCTCAGTTTGCTGTGATCCGTGGTGTCGGCAGTGTAGGAGCCCCCTACGTGGATTCCGGGACCTGGCGCTCAAGGCTGGTCTCGACAGTGCCAGTAGACCCTGCTCCTCACCTGCTGCGACTGCGGAGTAAAGAAGACTGTGTCCGGGTTGCGGGGGCAAATGTGGCTCTTGCACCTTCTGCCGAGAAGACATTACTCCGGTAGAAGACCCAAGACAGGAAGACAGATGCAGAAGACCCAAGACAAGAAGACAGATGGAGATGTCCACGGACTCCTGTCTTTTTGCTCTTGAACTTGCGTCTTTGTGGGCTTTTTTTGGGCTTCTCAGCAGTGCTTTTGGCTTATGTCACTACTACATTGTGGTATCCGGGCTACAGTAATGTCAGCTGTTGCCCAGTACAGCCACTGGCACTTTTACCTTCTGCTGCTTATCTGGGTTCCAGTAACGTCAGCTGGTTCTCAGTAGAGTCAATGGCTTAGGTCCCTCCTTTGTGGTATCCGAGTTCCAGTAACATCTGCTGGTCCTTGGTAGTGCATTCTGGCACAGGTACCTCCTGCTTAGTTAACGGGCTCTGGTAACGTCAGCTGGTGCCCGTTAGTTCCATTGGCTCTTATGCTGATTTCTGCTGCCTATACGGGTTCCAGACTCACCAGCTGGTTCTCAAGTTCCTGTGCCTACTGTTACTTCTGTGTATTTCCTCTGGGTTTGGGACATTCTGCGACCAGCCAATAGCAGAATAACCATAGACGGAGGTTTAGGAAGCAGTAGGAGCAGATGTACATGAACCAAAAGCAGAACATCAATATGCAGAATTACTAAATAACTGTAATATAATCAGCAGAAGAAGACTAAGTATGGTTTAAAGGGAGTGTATCCGTTCCTCCATGTGGTGCTCCTGGAACTCCTTGCAAAGCAAGGTGAGCTGAACGCGGACACATTGTCAGTCAAAGGGCATATTGACACCACCACCGGCAGTTTTAATTTAATAATGTAAAATCACTAACCCTAACTATCCCTAACCCTTAACACTAACCCTAACTAACCCTAACCACTAACCTTAACCCGTAGCCCTTACCCTAACCCTACTAACCCTAAACCCTAACCATAACCCTACTAATACTAACCCCTAACCCTACTAACCATAACCTCTTACCCTAATAACCCTAACCCTAACCCTTAACCAAACCCTACTAACCCTAACTCAAACCCTAAACCCCCTTAACTAACCCTAACTCTAACCCAAACCCCTAAATTCCATTGTCTAACTAATGGTAAAAAAAAAAATGCATGCGCAAAAAAACGCATACATAAGCATGCCAATGCGCACATATGCGCACCCATAGACTTATAATGGGTGTCTTGCTGTAAAAAAACGCATTGCGCGCGCATGCATTTTTTTGAGGCAAGTCGGACGCCCAAAAAATGCAACAGGATGCATTTTGTGCGACCGAGCACATACCGCAAAAAAACGCATGCGCGGAAAAACGCATACAAACGCATGTGTATGCGCACATAAGCGCATCCCATGCAAAATATAGGAAAAAAAAGCATGCGTTTTTTAGCGCTAAAATCCAGCACAAAAAAACGCAAGTGTGAAACCAGCCTTACCCTTACCCTACTAACCATAAACCCTAACCCTACCCCAACTAATCCTAACCCAAAGAAAAAACATCGCTGTTAAGAAGATGGCGACCAGTTTTCCTGCTACAGCTTTCGCTCTATGAATTTTTCTAGCGATTTTTTTTTTTTTTTTTTTTTTTTTGCTCTCCTCTGCCTCTGCAAACTCCTTCCCCATTATCCTGAGGTAGAATCATAGAATCATTGAATCGTAGAGTTGGAAGGGACCTCCTGGGCCATCTGGTCCAACCCCCTGCTCAAAGCAGGATTCGCTAAATCATCCCAGTCAGATGTCTGTCCAGCCTCTGTTTGAAGACTTCCATTGAAGGAGAACTCACCACTTCTCGTGGCAGCCTGTTCCACTCATTGATCACTCTAACTGTCAAAAAGTTTTTTCTAATATCTAATCTGTGTCTCCCATTCAATTTCATCCCATTGCTTCTAGTCTTTCCTTGTGCAAATGAGAATAAAGTTGATCCTTCTACAATGTGACAGCCCTTTAGATATTTGTAGACAGCTATTAAGTCTCCTCTCAGTCTTCTCTTTTGCAAACTAAACATTCCCAATTCCTGCAACCTTTCCTCATAAGACAGGGTTTGCAGACCGGTCACCATTCTGGTCGCTCTTTTCTGAACTTGCTCCAGTTTGTTGATGTCTTTTTTAAAATGTGGTGCCCAAAACTGGACACAATATTCCAGATGAGGTCTGACCAAAGAGGAGTAGAGGGAAATAATGACTTCACGTGATCTAGACTGTATGCTTCTGTTAATACATCCTAGAATTGCATTTGCCTTTTTTGCTGCTGCATCACACTGTTGACTCATATTCAGTCTGTGATCTATTAGTATACCCAAGTCTTTTTCACATGTGCTGTCACTTTGCCCTATTCCTCCCATTCTATATATGCTTTTTTCATTTTTATTGCCCAGATGTAGTACTTTGCATTTCTCCCTGTTAAAAACCATTCTGTTAGTTGCTGCCCACTTCTCCATGTTTATTTAAATCTTTTTGAATCCTTTCTCTCTCTTCTCTAGTATTAGCTATCCCTCCTAGCTTTGTGTCATCAGCAAATTTAATCAGTTTACCCTCAATTCCTTCATCTAAATGGTTGATAAAGATGTTGAACAATACAGGGCCCAGGACAGAGCCCTGTGGTACCCCACTTGAGACATTCTTCCAACTGGATGTGCAGCCATTTACGACCACTCTTTGGGTCCGATCACTAAGTCAGTTATGAATCCACCTAACAGTTGCCTTGTCCATTCCATACTTAGTCATTTTTTCAATAAGGATTGTATGAGAGACTTTGTCAAATGCTTTGCTGAAGTCAAGATAAACTATATCTACAGCATTTCCTTGATCCACCCAATCAGTGATACCGTCATAGAAGGAAATTAAGTTAGTCTGACATGACTTATTAGTTACAAACCCATGCTGACTCTGTTTAATCACTTCATTCTTATCCAGGTACTGACATACATGTTGTTTAATAATTTGTTCAAAGATCTTTCCTGGTATAGAAGTCAGACTCACCGGCCTATAGTTGCCTGGGTCCACCTTCTTCCCCTTTTTGAAGATAGGAACAACATTTGCTCTTCTCCAGTCTTCTGGCACTTCTCCTGTTCTCCAAGAATTTTCAAAGATTATGGAGAGGGGTTCAAAAATTTCTTCTGCTATCTCCTTCAGTACTCTGGGGTGTAAATCATCTGGACCTGGAGACTTGAATTCATTTAGGTTCGCTAAGTGTTTCCTCACTATCTTTCTGTTTATAGATATCCTGGATTCTTCTATTCCCTTAATAGGACAGTGAATAACAGTTGATGTTACATTTCCTTTCTGAGAGAAAACAGATGCAAAATAGGAATTTAAAAGTTCAGCCTTCTCAACATCCTGTCTTACCATTTCATCATTTTCATCCTGTAAAAATCCTATAGCATCTTTGACTTTTCTTTTACTATTGACATATCCCCAAAATCCTTTATTATTGCTTTTGACATCTCTTGCAAGCCTCAATTCATTTTCAGCTTTAGATAATCTGATTTGTGCCCTGCAGGTTCTGCAGACAGCATTATATTCTTCTTTAGATATGCCTCCCTCTTTCCATTTTATAAACATTTTTTTCTTCCTTTTTAGCATGTGCTTAAGTTCTGTGTTCATCCATCCTGGTTTCCTTAAATGCTTCCTATTCTTCCCTCTTTTCGGAATTGTTAACAACTATGCTTTGAGAATTTCATTTTTCAAGATTTCCCATCCTTCCTGGACATTTTTGTCTTTTAGGATATCCAGCCATTGGATCCCTCCAATTCTCTTTCTGAATCCCTTAAAATCTGCCTTTCTGAAATCTAACCTTGACGTCTGAGTCTTCACAGGTCTTCCGCCTCTAGTTATCCAAAATTCTAAAATAGCATGGTCGCTACCTCCTAGGGTCCCAGCCACTTTTACCTCCTCAACCATTTCCTCCCTGTTTATAAGGATTAGATCCAAGGTTGCAGTTCCCCTTGTTTTCTCCCTTACCTTTTGGAAGATAAAGTTGTCAGCAAGAGAGGATAAGAATTTCCTTGACCTGTTAATTTTGCCTGAGAGAGATTCCCAACAAATGTCTGGATAGTTGAAATCTCCCATGACAACTATGTCATATTTTTTGGAGAACTTGACGATTTGATGCATAAAGAGTTCATCCATATCTTCAGCTTGCACAGGCGGCCTGTAGTAAATGCCTACAATGGTGTCCTTTCCATTGTTCTGTCCTTGTATTCTTACCCAAACAGTTTCCACAGAACTCCCAGTCTCTGAAGCTTCAATCTCTGTGCAGATATACGCGTTTCTAACATACAATGCGACACCCCCTCCTCGTTTATCAAGTCTGTTTCTTGCAAATAAGTTGTATCCTTCTAGTCTTGTATTCCAATCATGTGTATTGTCCCACCAAGTTTCAGTGATTCCAATGACATCATATTTCTTTTCCTGTGTTAGTAGTTCCAATTCTCCTTGTTTGTTGCCCATGCTTTGTGCATTAGTATAGAAACATTTTAGTTTGTGATTGGTTTCTCTTTCTCCAATATTTTTATTAATTAGATTCTTTCGTCTTTGTTCTTCCTTTCCACTTCTAATAGCAGAGCTCTCAATAGCATTTGTCAGGTGTATGGCTTTTTCTGGTCTTTTGCTTCCCTTCCCATGTTGTTCTAGTTTAAAGCTCTCCTTACAAGTGTAGCAAGGCGACTTCCAAATACATGCTTTCCAGTCTTCTTAAGGTGCACCCCATCTCTAGCAAGTAGTCCATCGTATAAGTAGTTCACTCCGTGATCCAGAAATCCAAATCGTTGCTGACGGCACCATCGACGTAGCCAGTTGTTCACCTGCAGAATCTTATTCCACCTCCTTGTTCCATGGCCATCCACTGGGAGGATGGAAGAGAAGACCACCTGCGCTCCCAGTTCTTTCACTTTCTTGCCTAAGTCTTCAAAGTCTCTGCAGATGGTTTCCAGGTCGTTTCTTGCGGTGTCATTTGTCCCCACATGTAGTAGCAGGAATGGGTAGTCATCTGTAGGTCTGAAGAGTCCTGATATCCTGTCAGACACATCTTTAATTTTTGCACCTGGAAGACAGCACATTTCTCTTGAAGTTATATCCGGTCTGCAGATAGCGGCCTCTGTTCCTCTCAACAGGGAATCCCCCATGACCACCACTCTCCGTTTCTTCTTCACAACATTTTTCTTTCTCCATCCAGGAGGACTCTGAGGGCGTACAAGGTTGCTGTTTGTTGGCAAAGTCTTATCCTGATGTATTTCTTCATCGTTTTCCTGCGTGAGAGCCTGGTACTGGTTCCTGAGCAGTATGGGTGCTGACTGCCTCCTGATCCTCCTGCTTCTCTGGGTCACATGTCTCCATTCCTCTGTTTCTTCAGGTGCACTTCGAATTTCTTCTCTTTCTGTAACATGAAGAGATAATTCTGCTCTGTCCAAGAACTCTTCACCTTCCTTAATGATCTTCAATGTAGCTAACCTCTCTTCGAGATTTTGCAACTTTTCCTCCAACAGGGACACAAGCTTGCATTTGTGGCATGTGAAGTTTGACTTTTCCACTGGTAAATCTGTGAACATGTAGCAAGAAATGCAGCTCACCAAATGGCTCCTGGCCTCTTCCATCTTGAGATTTCTTAAAAACGATGAAAGACGAGCCACTTATCCCAGAAGGCACTGGGAATATGCAAATGATCTCCTCAAGACTCTTCCCCTGGTTTTCCGATTTCCTCTTTTCAGCTGCAACGGCCAAAACCCAGTGATCGTTGTGCTCGCGGAGACTCTTCACTTATCCCAGAAGGCACTGGGAATATGCAAATGATCTCCTCAAGACTCTTCCCTCCATTTTATCCATTATATAGCACTGTAGTGGTCATTTTGTAATTCCGATTTTTTTTCTCCCATTGACTTGCATTGATATCAGAAATCGGAAATTCCGATAACCGATATTTTCCAATATCGGAAATCGGAATTCCGATACGATATTGGGCAATATCGCTCATCCCTAGTTACCAGAGAGATCTTCAGCTTTTTTCCTCATGATTATGGTGCAGTTGAACAAACTGCATAGTTTACAGACAAGCGACTGGTTACATGTGACTCATCCACTGATTTCAGGTCAGCTGGGACTTCCTGCTGTGATAGAGATGAAGCTGCTTCAATCAGTGTGTGGACATTTACATGAGAAATGAAGGTGGTAAAATGTAACAAAATAGAATGAAATATATAAAAATGGAAACCATGTGTAACCGAGAGCAAATCACCCACAGGAAGAGTTGTGGAAATGTGGGACATCAATAAATAAGGTATACCTATCACCTATATATATCTATGCAAACCTATTGGAAAGACAACAGATGCTCATGTTATGTCTCACTTGGTGGAGTGAATTTTCAAAGCCTTTGAACTGGATGAGCAGAAGATAATGCAGCATGGACAGATAACTTTGGTGCAGCAAGGAGAATAAGTCGGAGTAGCGGAGGCTGGGTTGCAGCATATGCAATGGAGGTTGAAAAAGGCCGGAGACTTAGCAAAGTAGAGTACTGGGATAGGAGAGCTAGAGAATCACTTGTGGTGATGTAGCAGAGTTCATTGATAGGGCATAGTTGGTTATGTCAGTAGGAACACTTGTGGTAATGTAGCAGAGCCAAGTAATGTTGCAGAATTGGATTTCTTAGTAGACCAGCTTGTTGTGAGGTAGCAGAACCCAGCTATAGAGCAGAGCTGTGTATGTTAGGTGGAACACTTGTGCTAATGTAGCAGAGTCTAGTAGTTGTAGCAGAGCTGTGTTAATTAGGTGCAACACTTGTGGTAATGTAGCAGAGTCTAGTAGTTGTAACAGAGCTGGATTTATTAGGTGGAACACTTGTGCTAATGTTGCAGGGTCTAGTAGTAGTAGCAGAGCTGTGTTTATTAGGAGGAACACTTGTGGTAATGTAGCAGAGTCTAGTAGTTGTAACAGAGCTGGATTTATTAGGTGGAACACTTGTGCTAATGTTACAGGGTCTAGTAGTAGTAGCAGAGCTGTGTTTATTAGGAGGAACACTTGTGGTAATGTCGCAGAGTCCAGTAGTTGTAGCAGAGCTGTGTTTATAAGGTGGAACATTTGTGGTAATGTAGCAGAGTCTAGTAGTTGTAGAAGAGCTGGATTTATTAGGTGGAACACTTGTGGTAATGTTGCAGAGTCTAGTAGTTGTGGAAGAGCTGTGTTTATTAGGTGGAACACTTGTGGTAATGTTGCAGAGTCTAGTAGTTGTAGCAGAGCTGTGTTTATTAGGTGGAACATTTGTGGTAATGCAGCAGAGTCTAGTAGTTGTAGCAGAGCTGCGTTTATTAGGTGGAACACTTGTAATGCAGCAGAGTCTAGTAGTTGTAGAAGAGCTGTGTTTATTAGGTGGAACACTTGTGGTAATGCAGCAGAGTCTAGTAGTTGTAACAGAGCTGGATTTATTTGGTGGAACACTTGTGGTGATGTAGCAGAGTTTAGTAGTTGTAGAAGAACTGGGTTTCTCAGGTGACACATTTGAAAAGAAAAGAAGATTCCAGCAGTGGGGTAGTAACGTGGATACTGAATACTCAGATGGTACATCGCTACTTGCGCTGCCGATTAACCATGGTAACTTGATGAACATGGGATCCAGACACTGGGGAATAAGGAGGCAGAGCCGGGAGAGATAAGTTACAGCTTGATAGGTTGGTTCCAGCCTATGAGATCCTCATTTATCAGGATTTTGGGGTCTTGTGACCTTCGTTCTGGATTTCTCAACCTTTGGACTCATTTGAATCTTATGTTAAACTTAATTGGCGCAGATTATAAAAAAAATTACCCTGGCGTCTAGTTACCCATCACCTGTCTGCAGCAGAGCGGCTGTAACTGTACATTTACCATATTTCCACATTGGACACTCGTTCTCGCTCCACACGACGGAGGCGTCTGATCGCCGATACATTGTTTCTCCCTTGTGTTTGTTTTACGCCTTTTGTGTTAAATTTTGTAGCAGTTTTATGATTCACTCGTCTGTAACTACAAAGAGATGAAGAGGTTTTACTTCCAGAGAGAAATCTACAGATGTTCCCATCAAATGTTATCGCTGGAAGGATCTGTATCCGGATCCAAACACCTGCGGAGAGAAGAGCGTTGGACATTTCTCAGGTTTAGTAATAGACTGGTGTCTGTTGTATTCACAGGTCTTTCTGTGCCATTATGAGAGGTTGTCATCCATATGGCGGCACATAAAGCTGAAGTGTGTGGCGCGCGCTCTTACATCCGCGCTCTCACATCCGCGCTCTTACATCCGCGCTAGTACATTGGATTTTTCTTCCCAACAACCTTTTTTTTTAAATTGAAGTCACCTGTAAACCTGAACTTGCTGGTTCCTAAAAAATAAGAGTCACTCTCCGCTCTGGCTCACGGGGTGTCCCATTGGGTCCAGATGTCCCATGACGGCCACATTATCCCTTATGTGAGCCACGAATCCCCCTTGGCGGTCATTACACTGTCAATGCTCCTTTGTCACCAACAATGTCCCTTTTAACTCTCTGACAGCCACATTGACCAATCTCCTGATAGCCATAGTGTCTTGTGCCAGCCACATCACCCCTTTTGACCGGGCCTGTGCCGGAGTGGGGCTCGCTGACACCATTAGCTATTTCAGGTGGATGGCCGTCTGAGGATACACATTTAGCTGAAATATATTTCTGTACAGAGACCCGCCGGATCCCTGCACCACAATATATGCTACCGGCCAATCAGAAGCCAGCAGCTAGAATTGGCGTGCAAGTATCTGGCGGTGCATGGCAGTGACATCATGCGCTACCTGTCGGTTGCATGCTGAAGTCAGCTGCCCAGAAGAGAACACCACACAACACGGGAGGGCGGGTTGGTGAAAATAAGTTTATTTATATATATATATATATATATATATATATATATACACATATATATACATATATGTTGGAGAAGCAGAACAGGAACATTATTAGCGGAAAAATCCCAGGTTGGTGGGCATTATACTAGGATAGGAGACATATATTACTGGACTGAGCTCAGGATGGGGGAAATTGTACCAGGAAGGGGCTCAGAATGGATGGCATTATACCAGGAAAGGGAAACCTTATATCAGGATGAGGGCCATTATTACAGGATGGGGGACATTATACCAGGATGGAGGACATAATTACCGGATTTGGCCGAGGATGGAGGACATTATTACAGGAAGGGGTCAGAATGGGGGACATTATACCAGGAAAAGGAAACCTTATATCAGGAAGAGGGATATTATTACAGATAGGGGCCAGGATGGGGGACATTATACCAGGATGGGGGACATTATTACCGGAATTGGCCAAGGATGGAGGACATTATTACAGGAAGGGATCAGGATGGGGGACATTATACCAGGAAATGGAAACCTTATATCAGGATGAGTGACATTATTACAGATAGGGTACAGGATGGGGGACTGTTATGAATGAGTCACCGAAGGAGGAAAAAACAAAAATACAAGCTAAGTCCAGAAAACCGGAGAGGTTGGTAGCTATCGGATTGGAGACCCCTGATCCTATTCACACAACTAACAGTAGCCGTGGTGGGTTCCCACGGTGCCCTAGACCCCTCGTTCACAGCCGGAGAACTAAATAAGCCTAAAGAACGAAAGGGGAAATCTAAATTGCCCCAGAGCAGACCCCAAAGCAATAGACAGCCCCCAACATGTATTGTCGGTGAAAAGCAGATGAAAACACAAACAGACAGAAAGACCGGTTGAGCAAAGAATGGGGCCCAACTAACTAAATAGGAAAGGACAGAAAAGATGCTGTCTGCAATCCGCAAAAAACTGCCAAAATAATGTCCAACACGTCTGATCGAAAAAAGGCCCTGAAGTCACTAGACTTCAAAAACACTATATCAGCACTCAGGTATATTCTGAAGACTGAGCAAAAGATCAACTTGACCAAAGACAAAAATTGAGCTCAGCCTGTACCAACAAGGGCAGAACACAAACACTAAGTAAACAGACAATATCTCATGGAAAAATAAGAGAGCAAATACTTAGCTTTCAGAAGACAGGTACTGAACTGGTTTGCAAGAGCTCAGAGCAGAAAGGATCACCAGCACCCCTGTAGGGCGTCGGCTGCCTTATATCCACTCAGTGATTCCAGGTGTCCAATCAGGCTCCACCTGTTCAGATGACAGGTTCTTCCCAACCCAATCAATTTAACTACCTCTCTTCACCAGCAGAGGGAGTTCATCAGACATCAACGGTGAAGGGAAAAATGAACTCACAACAGTACCTCCCCCTTGAGGAGGGGTCACCGAACCCTCATCCACGCCACCAGGACGATCAGGATTGGCCCGATGAAAAGCACGAATCAATATTTCGGCATGAATATCGGCTGCAGGGACCCAAGAATTATCCTCCTGGCCATAACCCTTCCATTTAACCAAATACTGGAGTCTCCGTCTAGCCAGGTGAGAATCCAGTATCTTCTCAACCTCATATTCCACATTAGCTTCCACCAATACAGGGTCAGGAGATGCCACCACAGGAACTACTGGCTCAACAAACCTCTTTAACAGAGACTTATGAAACACGTTATGGATCTTAAATGTAACAGGAAGAGCCAATCGAAAAGAGACAGGATTAAGAATCTCCAAAATCTTGTAAGGTCCAATAAATCTAGGTTTAAACTTTGGAGAAGCCACCTTCATAGAGATATTCTTTGATGACAACCAAACCATATCACCCACCTTAAACTGGGGACCAATGGTCCTATGACGGTTGGAAAACCGCTGGGCCTGCCTTTTCCTGGGAGAGAGACAACCTATCCACCACTTGGTCCCAGATCTGGTGCATTCTCTCCACCACAGTGTCAGCACCTGGGAAGGCAGAAGACTCCCCCTGCCCTGAAGAGAATCGAGGATGAAACCCAAAGTTACAAAAAAAAAGGTGACATCAAAGTGGCAGAACTAGCTCTATTATTTAAAGCAAATTAGGCCAAGGGCAAAAATGAAACCCAATCATCCTGATCAGCAAAAATAAAACATCTCAAATACAACTCCAAAGTCTGGTATGTTCTCTCTGTCTGCCCATTGGTCTGAGGGTGAAACGCAGAGGAGAAGGACAACTGAATTCCCAGCTTGGAACAGAAAGTTCTCCAAAATCTAGAAATAAACTGAACTCCTCTGTCAGATACAATGTTCTCAGGAATCCCGTGCAAGCGAACCACCTGTTGCAAAAACAAGGGCACCAACTCTGAGGAAGATGGCAACTTAGGGAGTGGTACAAGATGGACCATCTTAGAGAATCTATCACAAATCACCAAAATAACAGTCATTCTCTGAGAGACAGGCATATCAGAGATAAAATCCATTGAAATATGGGTCCATGGCCTCCTGGGCAATGGCAAAGGCATCAGCAACCCACTAGAGTGAGAACAAGGTTTAGACCGGGAGCAAGTCCCACAGGACTGCACAAAACTTCTGACATCACGAGACAAGGCGGGCCACCAAAAAGACCGACTCATCAAATCTCTAGTACCAAAAATACCTGGATGACCAGCCAATGCAGAGCAATGAACTTCAGACATCACTCTCTTCCTCCACTGGTCAGGAACATACAATTTTCCAATGGGACAACGCTCAGGTTTGTCCTCCTGAAACTCTTCCAGAGCACGTCTCAAATCGGGTGAGATGGCAGAAAGAACTACCCCCTCACCTAAGATGGTAGCAGGCTTGGTCACAACAGGAGAATCAGCAAAGAAACTCCTAGAGAGGGCGTCTGCCTTGACATTCTTAGTGCCCGGAAGAAAAGAGACCACAAAATCAAAACGTGTGAAAAACAAGGTCCACCTAGCCTGTCTAGGATTCAAGCGTTTGGCCGACTCCAGGTAAATCAAATTCTTGTGGTCAGTAAGGACCACGACTTGATGTTTAGCTCCCTCCAACCAATGTCTCCACTGCTCAAATGCCCATTTCATGGCCAACAGTTCCCGATTCCCCACATCATAGTTAAGTTCAGATGGGGAGAACTTTCGGGAAAAGAAAGCACAGGGATTCATCTTAGATGTTACCGGATCTTTTTGGGACAAAACAGCTCCTGCACCAATCTCAGAAGCGTCCACCTCTACCTGAAACGGGAGTGAGACATCAGGTTGCCGCAAAACCGGAGCAGAAGTGAACCTTCGCTTCAGCTCCTGAAAGGAAGAAACAGCCTCCGGAGACCAATTCAGCACATCAGCACCCTTCTTAGTCAAATCAGTCAATGGTTTGGCAATACCAGAAAAATTAGCTATAAATTTACGATAAAAATTAGCAAAACCCAAAAACTTCTGGAGGGCCTTCAAAGAAGTGGGCTGAACCCAATCATAAATGGCCTGTACCTTGGCCGGGTCCATTTCAATAGTTGACGGAGACAAAATAAATCCCAAAAATGAAATCCTCTGTACCCCAAAAAGGCATTTCGATCCCTTGACATACAGGGAATTCTCCCTCAAAATCCGGAACACAGTCCGAACATGTTCCACATGAGAGTCCCAATCCTTGGAAAAGATCAAAATATCATCCAGATAGATGATCAAAAATTTATCCACAACGTCTCGGAAAATATCATTCATGAAGCACTGGAAGACAGAAGGGGCATTAGTGAGCCCAAAAGGCATCACCAGGTACTCAAAATGTCCCTCTGGAGTATTAAACGCCGTCTTCCATTCATCCCCATGCTTAATGCGAATAAGATTATACGCCCCCCTGAGGTCAAGCTTGGTAAACCAGCAAGCACCTTAAACTCTAGGGAATAGATCCAAAATCAGGGGTAACGGATACTGATATTTAACAGTAATTTTGTTGAGGGAATGATAGTCAATAAAAGGCCTTAATGAACCATCCATCTTGGCCACGAAAAAAAACCCAGCACCTAAGGGTGAAGAGGATAGTCTAATATGACCCTTCTGCAACGACTCCTTAATATAGGATCGCATGGCCTCGTGCTTGGGTACAGATAAATTGAAAAGTCGACCCTTGGGAAATTTACACCCAGGGCTCAGCTCAATTGCACAGTCATAACTCCTATGAGGAGGCAAAGATGCAGACTCATTCTCACTAAATACATCATAAAAATCAGCCAAATAGTCAGGAACATCATGTGACTGGGGAGAGGTGGAGAAAAAAAGAGCATCACTAAGGGCACACCGACAACCCCAACTCTCCACAGACACAGATTTCCAATCCAAAACTGGATTATGGATTTGTAACCAGGGAAAGCCCAGAACAATGGTATCATGCAGATTATGCAACACCAAGAATCTGCAATTTTCTTGATGATCTGGGGCGACCCGCATTACCACCTGGGTCCAAAACTGAGGTTTATTCTTCGCCAAAGGAGTAGCATCAATACCCCTCAAAAGGATAGGCGTCCACAGTAGTGTCATAGGAAATCCACAACATTTAGCAAAATCCAAGTCCATCAGGTTCAGAGCTGCTCCCGAATCCACGAAAGCCTTAGCGGAAAATGTGGACAGGGAGCAGATCAGAGTAATTGCCAGAAGAAACTTAGGTTGAACACCGCCCACAGCAAATGTGTGTGCAAAACATTTCTCTCGTTTAGGGCAGACAGAAATAATATGCGAGGCATCTCCACAGAAAAAACACAGCTTATTACGCCTTCTGAACTCCTGACGTTGCGCCCTAGACAAAACTCTATCACATTGCATAGGTTCAGACATTTGTTCAACAGGTGGCAACACCTCTCGTGCAGTTTTGCGTTCGCGCAAACGCCGATCAACCTGAATGGCTAATGACATAGAATCGTCAAGACCAGAGGGAATAGGAAATCCCACCATAGTATATTTTACGGTTTCTGACAAACCCTTCCAAAAGAGAGCTGCCAAGGCACCATCATTTCAAGTAGTAAGGACTGCCCACTTTCAGAATTTTTGACAGTACAACTCTGCAGAATCCTGACCCTAGCTCAATGCCAACAGGGCCTTTTCAGCCTGATCAATAGCATTAGGTTCATCATACAACAGCCCTAAGGCTTGAAAAAATGCGTTCACATTAGCTAGAATAGGATCATCAGGTTTCAAAGAAAACGCCAATCCTGAGGATCGCAGCGCAGCAAAGAGATGACAACTTTAACCTGCTGCGCGGAGCTCCCTGATGAGTTAGGCTTCAAGGCAAAAAGTAAATTACAATTATTCTTAAAGTTCAAAAATTAGACCGATCCCCAAAAAACACATCAGGAGTAGGGATCTTTGGTTCAGCAAAATGTGAATGAGCAAGATAGGCGGAAATTCCCCGCACTTCAGCAGCGAGCTGCTCCACACGATCAGACAATTGCTTCATCTCCATTGAGAAGAAAAAAATTCCCCCTACGGCCTCAAAGACAGAGGAAAAAATATACACAAAAACAAAAAAAAAAATTCTGACACTTTTTTTTCTCTCTTTTTTTTTTTTTTTTACAATTCTTTCCTGCTATTGAGTACCCTAGAATCTGTGGTATGGCTGGTGATTCTGTTATGAATGAGTCACCGAAGGAGGAAAAAACAAAAATACACGCTAAGTCCAGAAAACCGGAGAGGTTGGTAGCTATCGGATTGCAGACCCCTGATCCTATTCACACAACTAACAGTAGCCGTGGGGGGTTCCTACAGTGCCCTAGACCCCTCGTTCACAACAGGAGAACTAAATAAGCCTAAAGAAAGAAATGGGAAATCAAAACTCCCCCAGAGCAGACCCCAAAGCAATAGACAGCCCCCAACATGTATTGTGGGTGAAAAGCAGATGAAAACACAAACAGACAGAAAGACACGTTGAGCAAACGATGGGGCCCAACTAACTAAATAGGAAAGAACAGAAAAGATGCTGGCTGCAATCCGCAAAAATACTGCCAAAATAATGACCAACACGTCTGATAAAAAAAAAGGCCCTGAAGTCACTAGACTTCAAAAACACTATATCAGCACTCAGGTATATTCTGAAGACTGAGCAAAAGATCAACTTGACCAAAGACAAAAATTGAGCTCAGCCTGTACCAACAAGGGCAGGCAGAACACAAACACTAAGTAAACAGACAATATCTCATGGAAAAATAAGAGAGCAAATACTTAGCTTTCAGAAGACAGGTACTGAACTGGTTTGCAAGAGCTCAGAGCAGAAAGGATCACCAGCACCCCTGTAGGGCGTCGACTGCCTTATATCCACTCAGTGATTCTGGGTGTCCAATCAGGCTCCACCTGTTCAGATGACAGGTTCTTCCCAACCCAATCAATTTCACTTCCTCTCTTCACCAGCAGAGGGAGTTCATCAGACATCAACGGTGAAGGGGAAAATGAACTCACAACAGGGGACATTATTAAAGGAAGGAGCCAGAATGGAGGACTGTTGTGAATTCTCTTACTTCTGAGTCAGGGCTCCCGCTGGTGGTTGCTGTGGGTAGTGGAGCTGGCAGGATTGACAGAGGTCTGCCACCTGATGATGATTGGAGATCTGGGGTTACTGATTGAAGTATTTAAGTCAGCAGACTTCCTTCAATCCTTGCTGGTGATTAGTTCTTCCTGTGCATTCTGAGGTCTGATGTCTCCTGTCTGATCCTGCATTTTTCAGTTAAGTTGTTCATTTGCATCTGATCTGGTTTTGCCTCTTTCTGCTTGTTGTGAGGGTTCAGTGTGCTCCCTGCTGGGGCAGTGCTGGACCCCGCTCCATATTTTACAGCTTGTGTCAGTTTGTCCAATTCCCTTGTTATATTAGTCTCTTTTGCTTTGCTGCCCGTTCATAACAGAATGCTGATATAGTGGGGGTGAAGTCGTGAGACCTGAGTTTTTTATACATCAGATTTGTTGGATTTTTTAGGGTTTTTGTGTGATTGCAGACAGTGTCTTTCCTTTCCTATCTAGTCAGTTCAGGCCCCATCATTTGCTCAGTCTATTTTCTGCCTGTGTTTGTGTTTCATCTTGTCTCACCGACAATATATGTTTGGGGGCTATCTATTCCTTTGGGGTTCTACTCCGCGGCAGTTTAGATTTCACCTTTCTTGCTTTAGGCTTAGTTAGCTCTCCGGCTGTGCCAAGGCATCTAGGGCATCGTAGGTACGCTCCACGGCTACTGTTAGTTGTGTTGTTAGGATTAGGGGTCTGCAATCTGCTAAGTTACCAACCTTTCTGGTTTCCTGGTGGCCTAGCCTATTCCTGCCATCCTCCTCAGTGACCTGTTCATAACAGAGGACATTATTACCAGAAGAGGCAAGGATGGGGGACATTATACCAGGATGGGGACATTATACCAGGATGGATGACATTATTACCGGAACTGGCCCAGGATGGAGGACAATATTACAGGAAGGGGTCAGGATGGGGGACATTATACCAGGAAATGGAAACCTTATATCAGAATGAGGGTCATTATTACAGATAGGGGCCAGGATGGGGGACATTATACCAGGGAAAGGCCCAAGATGGATGACATTATTAAAGGAAGGAGCCAGAATGGAAGACAATATTACTGGAATGGGCCTAGGATGGAGAACATTTTTACAGGAAGGAGTCAGGATCGAGGACATTTTACCGGGGAAAAGCCCAGAATAGACTACATTATGCCTGAAAGCGGCCCAGGATGTGAGACATTATTCCAGGAAGGAGCCAGTATGAAGGACATTATTTCTGGAAGGGGCTAAGATGGAGGACATTATTACATGGAGTGGTCAGGATGAGGGCATTATTATAGGAAAGGGGCACAGGATGGAGAACTTTATTACAGGGAAAGGTCAGGATCAGGGTCATTATTACAGGATGTGGGGCATTGTTACATGAGAGGGCACACAAGTGTAGCTTCACAGGATCTGGAACACTACAGGGGCCTATACAACATGCAGGTGGGGGGCGCAGGTTCAAATTTTGCATTGAGGGTCCGTCGGACTCTAGCTATGCCACTAGGCCGAAGGGAGGCAGCAAGACAAGCAATTGGGGAGGTGAGTACAATAAGGGACGTTCAATTTGAAAGTAAAAAATTTTGGGCTAAATTTGAGTAAAATAATAAATCCAAGTTTTCTTTGTAAATTTTCTCATCGTCATCACTTGTAGTAACAGCGAGGAAGCTACAAACCTTCTGGTTCTAATGCAACGGATACAATAGAAAGTAAAGACCCCAAGGACAAAGAAGACACTTGGTAAAAGAGGCACTTTCCCCCAGGGCTATCCAGACCCTTATTAAGTGTCTTGTGTAATGGCCAACACATTAAATGTTAATATGTGACCCCCTCCCACGGTATCTCCAGCTTATAAAGTGGTTATTTACTGCCTCGTCCCACTCGTCTCACTGATGGCAGCGCAGTCTAATCATTAGTTTATTCTGAGCCTCTGACATTTCCTCTGTGATTTTCCATTAATATAAATGTAATTAAAGTGATAGAACGATATAATGATTTGTCATCAGTGGAAATATCACCTAAAGCCTCATCCAGGAGCGTTCTTCATAAAGGAGAGTGTATTACAGTATGTCGTAATGGCGACATGACCTGCGGCTGCATCCTGATCACACCACAGTCCATTATCAGCCGTGCCCTCCGGAGAGGTGCCAGGAGTCACCATTAGCTCCTATTAGTTTCCAGCACTTCCGCAATTCTCTTAGATTGGATTTAGGAGCTGAAATCCATAGTGAGAATATATTGTAGGATTACATACATGTAGCAGAGATTTTATCATGTATCGGTATATTCTTACACTGAAGAGCGGTCAGAAGAAGAGACAAGGAGGAAAGTATGTCGGCAGTACCCAGGCAGAAAGACAAGATGCATATGGCTGAACAGGGCCAGTCCCAGGCTTTTGTGTGCACCAGGTGTAGGAGTCTCAGTGGACCCTTTAACACATAACACAATTCATGATGCACATATACAGAAGAGAAATATAGTATAGTACAATGCCAAAGATTTAACCCACTTCTTACATTGCATGAATGATATCTATTGTAAATTCTACAATAGGTCAGAAACTGGAGAGTATAGTTCCCCATACAGTATTATGCACACCACATAGTCCTCCATACAGTATTATGGCACCCACATAGTCCCCCATACAGTATTATGGCACCCACATAGTCCTCCATCCAGTATTATGGGCACCACATAGTACTCCATACACAATAATAGGCCCCACATAGTCCTCCATGCAGAATAATAGGCCCCACATAGTCCTCCATACAGTATTATGGGCACCACATAGTCCTCCATACAGTATTATGGGCACCACATAGTCCTCCATACAGTATTATGTGCACCACATAGTCCCCCATACAGTATTATGGGCCCCACATAGTCTTCCATACAGTATTATGGGCACCACATAGCCCTCCATAAGGTATTATAGACCCCACACAGTCCCCCATACAGAAGTATGTGCACCACATAGTCCCCCATACAGTATTATGTGCACCACATAGTCCCCAATACAGTATTATGGCACCCACATAGTCTTCCATACAGTATTATGGGCACTACATAGTCCTCTATACAGTATTATGGGCACCACATAGTACTCCATACACAGTAATAGTTCCCACATAGTCCTCCATGCAGAATAATAGGCCCCACATAGTCCTCCATACAGTATTATGGGCACCACATAGTCCTCCATACAGTATTATGGGCACCACATAGTCCTCCATACAGTATTATGTGCACCACATAATCCCCCATACAGTATTATGGGCCCCACATAGTCTTCCATACAGTATTATGGGCACCACATAGCCCTCCATACGGTATTATAGGCCCCACACAGTCCCCCATACAGAATTATGTGCACCACATAGTCCTCCATACAGTATTATGGGTCCCACATAACCCACCATACAGTATTATGGGCACCACATAGTCCTCCATACAGTATTATGGGTCCCACATAGTCCTCCATACAGTATTATGGGTCCTACATAGTCCTCCATACAGTATTATGGGCCCCACATTGTCCTCCATGCAGTGTTATGAGCCCCATATAATTCTCCATACAGAATGGACCCCATATAATGCTGCATACAGAATAATGAGCCCCATATAATGATCCATACAAAATGGACCCCATATAATGCATACAGAATACTGGGCCCTATATAATGCTCCATACATAATTGTCCCCATACATAAATAGTAAATAATCAAATACTTACCTCTTCTCGTTCCCCACTGGCTGCAGCTCCAGTCTCCTTAGCTCTGGAATCTTCAGCCTATTGTGGCTTTCTACACTGATCAGAGCAGAGGGTACATTGAAGTGATGTCATCGCATCCTCTGCCCCGAGACGTCAGATAGTCAGGAGACTCAGAAGAGACTGCAGCCAGCGGGGAACAAAGAAAGGTGACACTGCCCCCCCAACTCACTGTCCCCATAGCGTGCCGATGTCCCTGATGGCGAGTTGGCTCCCTCCTTGCTCAGGGCCCCGGAACTTACGCTCAGTGGTGACGTCGGCCCTGTGGCTTACCCCAGCATTGTTCACTGCGGCTATCCTTTTTTGGAGGCAGAAGATTGTTAATGGCTGCCAAGTTGAACATAGAGGCAGACATAGCAGACAGACCTCCCTAAGTCAAATTTTGGGGTATAGCACTCTATTTTCTTTATGCATAACTTAGCTTTTATTTACCGACTTTAGGGGGTAGTTTGCACTGGCAGTGGATAGTTGCACACATATGATACACTCCTGTGCAACAACAGGCAGCTTTGGACTGTTGGATATGTGTGCCTGACCTACGTACTGCTTAGTTTAGTGCTGTTTCATGAGCAATTTTGGCTAATTAGCCATGTTATTAAGTGTCCACATGGTGTGCTTGATTCTCTAAACCCTAGGTCAGGGTGAGCAACAAGGACCAGAGGCGATGGGGCAGTGAAGCATGTCTTGATGGATGACATGTGGATCCTTGAGAAGCCAGGCTTGGCAGAACAGCAGAGAAACAAGCAGAGCAAGTAGCATAGAGGAATAAGAGCCTGATAGGCAGATGCACATAGGAGCAGTCAGTGACTGTACAGGAAACTTTTATCTTCCAGCAAGGATGCAGTTGATCACAGGAATACAGTCTGTCTTTTTTCAGCATGTAAAATGCTTAATAGTTGTGATGTATGCATTCTGGGACTTGTAGTGAGGAAATGATTTAACTCAGGACATCAGTGCAGTATATGAAAAAAGAGACTCACTTGAAGAGATGCAATGTCTTGTTCCCAGTGGTCAGGTGTGAACAGGAACAAAGTTGCAACAAGTTGGAAACTTACATATCTGCTTTATAGACCATACTTACAACATGAAGGCACTTAGAACACATATTGGCCAATTTATGTGAGCCACAACAAGGTGACCTTTCTCTGGAAGGACCCTAGCCTTTTCTATCAGACATGTCTCACTCATACCCAAAGCCTACTGCATTGTGTCAGTCTGTGGAAATAGGACCGCACTCAGATATCATCCCAGCGCAGTCCTATGGCTTCCACATTCTCATTGATCTACAAGAACCATGCGAATATTGGATGAAACTTGTGCACGGCCCCTTAGACTATCATTGGTCTGAGTACGATCCGATGTTTTGACCTGTTTATATGTGTCAGTTTTTGACTCGACATGTCTGATAAAAATGCCTTGTTGTGACTGATGGGCTCACAGGAATTAGGCAAGTTGTGCGCTAAGTGTTAGGAATCTGGTTTCTGACACTTCTATACAGAAACCCAGATTTTCACATGCTGCAGTCTCTTGCCCATCTGCTGCAGCAGAAGGGAATGCTGAGGAGATTGTCTCACAACAACTGTCTCAAGAGGCTAAGTCCTTTATTCCATCTATTGGGCATGCTCACGGGACGAGTTCCTATTGGACTTTGGGAGTCAGGTGCTCAGGTCCCGCTCTGGATCCTATTGGCTCTTCCTGGACTCCTGGAGATTTCCGGAAGGTCCAGTGCGCTATAAAAAGTGCTAATGGCCGTTCCGCCATGCTCTAGTGTAGCATATTATGCTGTGTGTGTATGGTGATGGATGCATGGACTGGTGACTGACTTATTATGAAACCCCTTCCCTCGGTTATTACGAATGGCGACAGTGTGTCGGTCTTAGTCAGTTACAGCGCCAGCGCGCCATTTGCTTCCCTGCCTCAGCAGCTTAGCGTCAGTATTGCGCTTGCCTGATAGCAGCGTTTTCCTAGCAGTTGCGTTCCTGCCGCGCTGCTGTAGCAGCACAGTGTACGATCGCATTTGCGACGTCTCTGTCACAGACGTATACGGTAGGTCTAGACAGAGTTGGTGCCGTCAGCTCCCACCTCTCCTGTGACCAGTTACCGCGTCTGTGTAGCTGAGCCTCTGTGAGTTAAACAGACTCAGCACTTTTGCATTTCTGTTTATCCTTGCAGCTCTGTGAGCTAAACTGAGCTTGCTAGTGCACCAGGGTGACGTTATCCCCGTGCACTCTACCGCCTTATATTCTGCCATCTCCTAGCAGCGGTCTTACCATCTGCCGCACTGTGGACCCCGGGTGGCGAAGGCACTTTATTTATAATTTTTATTTAGTGCCTTCCACCACTCCTAACATTACACTAGCGCCCGGGTCTGGCTAGGGATGGCAGATCAGCAGCAATTGTTGCAATGTGTTAAGCAGCTCGGCGACCGGGTGGCCGCTCTTGAGAAGTCTCTGTTAGCTGCACAAGCTACAGGTGCTGCCGTACAGGCGTTAACGGATGCAGTAGCGCGTTTGTCCGTGTCCACCCTTGCGCCGACAGTTACCCGCCTCCCGTTGCCCGATAAGTTTTCTGGGGATGGCGCCTCCTGTAGGGGTTTTATCAGCCAGTGCTCAATCCATCTGGAGCTGCTGGCTGAACAATTCCCTACGGAACGGGCCAAGGTGGCATTCATTATATCCCTACTGTCGGGCAAGGCTCTAGAATGGGCTACACCGTTATGGGAACATGGTGATCCCGATATACGAACCGCAGCGCACCTGCTGACGGCCATCAAGCAGGTTTTCCTCGGCCCACGGGTCACGCACGACACCTCCCTGCAGCTACTTGCACTCTCTCAGGGATCCCTCTCGGTGAGCCAGTATGCTGTACGTTTTCGGACACTGACATCTGAATTGGAGTGGGCTGATAGGGCCCTTATCCCTGTCTTTTGGATAGGGTTAGCGGAGCATGTTAAAGACGCTCTTTCTACCAGGGAGATTCCTACGACCTTGGAAGAGTTGATTTCCATCTCCTCGCGCATTGACCTCCGTTTTTCGGAGCGCGGCTTAGAGCGTGCTCACTCAAAATGGAGGGGTGCTCCGCTTCCCAAATTTTTCGAGCCGCTAGAGTCACCTGAGCCAGAGGTCCTACCTCCTGAGCCCATGGAAGTGTCTCGTACCGATCTTAACACGGACTCAGACCAGGAATCTGTTTGCGGTTGTCACCACGTATGTGTGGTTTCTCCGGAAGCCAGCTCCCCGCAATGGTCTGAGTCTGAGCCGGTTGTCGACACCGTTGTCCCTCCTCATCCTAGGGCTCTGGTACTCGCTTGGGCGCATGCGTCCAATGCGTCTCACCACCGAGGCTACATGCAGGTCTCGAAGCTCTTAGCCGGAGCATATTGGTGGTCTCATAGGGCTCGGGATATTAAGAGGTTCATTCAGGCATGTACCTCTTGTGCTCGGCATAGCCTCTCTAGGCGGAGTGGGGCGACGACCGTCCATACACGGCGGCGTGCCACAGCCACTCCCGCTCCTGCCATTTCCCAGATTTCCCTCCTGAAACTGGGCGATATAGCCTCCGCTGGTACCTTCCATTTGACCCAGGTTACCATGTCACCTACCAGGACACCAAGCTCGTCTATAGGTGAGTTTGAGCCCTGTGCCACCGCTAGGCACAGGGTGATGGATCGGAAGGTTCAGGGAGGGGGGCCCTAGGAGGGGGGGTAATGGTAGGAATCTGGTTTCTGACACGTCTATACAGAAACCCAGATTCTCACATGCTGCAGTCTCTTGCCCATCTGCTGCAGCAGAAGGGATTGCTGAGGAGATTGTCTCACAACAACTGTCTCCAGAGGCTAAGTCCTTTATTCCATCTATTGGGCATGCTCACGGGTCGAGTTCCTATTGGACTTCGGGAGTCAGGTGCTCAGGTCCCGCTCTGGATCCTATTGGCTCTTCCTGGACTCCTGGAGATTTCCGGAAGGTCTCGTGCGCTATAAAAAGTGCTCATGGCCGTTCCGCCATGCGCTAGTGTAGCATATTATGTTGTGTGTGTATGGTCATGGATGCATGGACTGGTGACTGACTTATTATGAAACCCCTTCCCTCGGTTATTACGAATGGTGACAGTGTGTCGGTCTTAGTCAGTTACAGCGCCAGCGCGCCATTTGTATCCCTGCCTCAGCAGCCTAGCGTCCATATTGCGCTTGCCTGATAGCAGCGCTTTCTTAGCGGTTGCGTTCCTGCCTCGCTGCTGTAGCAGCACAGTGTATGATCGCAGTTGCGACATCTCTGTCACAGACGTATACGGTAGGTCTAGATGGAGTTGGTGCCGTCAGCTCACGCCTCTCCTGTGACCAGTTACCGCGTCTGTGTAGCTGAGTCCCTGTGAGTTAAACAGACTCAGCACTTTTGCATTTTTGTTTATCCTGGCAGCTCTGTGAGCTAAACTGAGCTTGCCCAGTGCACCAGGGTGACGTTAACCCCGTGCACTCTACCGCCTCATATTCTGCCATCTCCTAGCAGCGGTCTTACCATCTGCCGCACGGTGGACCCCGGGTGGCGAAGGCACTTTATTTATAATTTTTATTTAGTGCCTTCCGCTACTCCTAACACTAAGAACTTGAATGATACAAGTATAGACAGTACGGAAGGATTGCAGTTTACAAATCACATAGTCACAGTTTGCATATATCTTACAGCATACCACAGAACTTCTCTGTGTTCATAGCCCAGCGAGATAGGAGAAAAGGCAAACATCTATCGAGAAGTCCTGTGGAATACGCCAAGTGACTTGAAGAGAAACATTGCACCCACATTACCTGGTGGCATAATTCTGGAACAGAAAGAAAAGAAAAACTGTTCCAGAATAAATGGATCGGCACCAATTGGAGGATGTATTCAGATTAAATAAAAACAATCCATGTAGGTTATTGCAAGTGGAGGACTTCAACCAGCAGAATATGGTTACGTGTCACCTCGTGCGGTGACCTCTTGAAGCCTTCGGTCCAGATCTGTGGTTCTTGTGCAGCACGGTCTGATGATGATGTTGCAATGAGGCGAGGATTGATGCAAGCAAGGTTGTATTAACTAAACAGAAGCAATGGATTTCATGCAATAACAGTCCGACTGCATCATTACAAAGAAGTATTACAACTAGGCCATCATAAGCAATGAAAGAACAATTATGGAGCTGGAAAATTGGGAAAAGCCGACACTGTAACAAATGGGAGCGCCGTGTTCTCGTGCTGCTGTGGTTCCTCTCCACTGTCAGCGGGACGTAGTGTTCACCCACCCTTTATTACTGGACTGTAATCCTTCCAGCCTAACATCACATCTCTGTCTCCTCGGCATCTTCTTGAGAGCAATTACCAACGATGTTCTGAAGTCCAATGACCAGCGATGAGCCCATCACTCACTGTCAGGTCTAACTGGAGCCACCAAACATAAAACCGCCACCTTTGATTTATCCCGCTCACCTCCAGCAATATATCCTCCACCCTCGTCCCATCCTTACAGAGCGCGTACCTGCACAACACAGATTCCCCGCAGGATAAGGACCTCTCAGATCCTTTTATTGTAAATCTTAAATCGCCACCCTCATCAATATCCGCTTAAATGGAAACCTGCGTCGCCGTCGCTCCTTTTTGATTTCTCTTTCTCGACTGTTTTATTATATTCTAGAACATCATCCTGACCTGAGATAATACCGGAATATATTACCTGGGCTGTAGACGCTCCATGCACTGCTATTAGTGAGAGAAGATTATTATTCCGTCTGCTGATAAGAAATTTCTAATTAAATTAGACCCGCGTCACCCTGAACGTAGCAGAAAATGATATGAAATGCAAATGAAAGGGGCACAAACTTGAAAGGACACACGGAAAATGTCCATAGGCAAAATCTCCAATGACTCCATGATCTTGACTCATCCTCTTCTGTCAGATTATTGAAAATGTAATGTTTTGTTTTGCTAAGGAAAAGTTGAGGGACGAGCAACATGGCCTCCACCAGGAGCTGTGTGCCGACTGTTCAAGACACTTGGATGAATACTATAAGTAGTGACGCACTTCTTCTTGCTGACTTCTTAACCTGGTTACCCTTTTAAAACTATAAAAAAAGAGGTCTGACAACCTAGTAGAAAAGATAAAGGGGTCAAATTGGTTGTCAGCTAAAATTTTACAGGGCAGCTCTAAAAGCAGAAGGGCCTGTGTACACGTCGCGGTTTTGTCATATGGACTTTTAACAATCGGCTGTCCTGGCTGCACATGAAGAATAACTATTTATTGCCAATATTTGACTTAGATCTTGTATTTTGCACGAGTTTTCTCCTCTACAACCTCTAGTGCTAATTTGAGTTTTCTCTGAGCTACTGAGTTGTTTCCAGCTGCTATGACATATCTGATACACAGCACACACAGACATAAGGGATTCCAGCTCTCCTGCCTCTCCCTAGCACATATTAGGAAGCAGCAGCAGCAGCATGGAGGACATTGTACAGCTGTACTGAGCAGTGTAGCTGTGAACCCAGCAAGGCTGTAACATCTAAAAATAGCATATACAGTGTTATTGCACATTTTTTCCCTGTTTCTCTTCACACCTGACCCAAGGCTTGTAGATAAGACACAGATTTCTTCACAGGACACAGGGAGTGGTGTGATCTCTGCACTCCCCTTCCTAGACTACATGGTCTGAAATGCTTTACAAAACAAGAAGTATTGAAGGAGTTAAGGTACTGTCACACTTAGCGATGTACCAGCGATCCCGACCAGCGATATGACGCGGTCAGGATCGCTGGTACATCGCTAAGTGGTCGCTAGTGAGCTGCCACACAGGCAGATCTCACCAGTGACATGGCAGGGGTCGGGGGTCGCTACTTACCTGTCACACTAGGCGATCCTGACGTCCTCCCGCCCACGTCCACGCTCGTCGCTCGTCTCTCCACAGCAGGAAGCCCAGCAGGAAGCTGACGACGAGAAACAGTCCTGAACGTTCTCGCGCGATCAGCGATAACCAGCGGGGGAGCCGGTCGTAGGTAAGTATTAGACACAGCGATATCGCTAGCGATATCTCTTAGTGTGACAGTACCTTTACCTTGAGAATATTAATGGGCAGAGGGTGGTATAAAAAAATACCATGCAGACCCTCATGACTTCTCTTTGCTGCTGCCAGTTCCCTTGCTGGTTTCTCGGCTTCCTTTTCTGGTAGGGGCATCAGTTAGTCATTTGAGGCGTTCATCCATCGCTGATTGGCTGCAGCAGTCACATTCTATCTAAGCTGGAAGAAACAGTCTCTTAGTTCTTGGACAGAACATGAGCACTGCAGTCGATCAGTGGTCACTAGAAGCTCTCCGCCAGAAGAGGAAGCCAACAGATGGTCAGAGGCAACAACAGCAGAACAGAGGAGCAGCGGGGTCTGCTAGATGAGAACGTGTTATCACCACTGTCACGGGGTCGTTCTCCGATACCACACAATCAACAGAGCGAGGGAAGTGTGAACAATCCCAAGACCTTTATTATAGGTAAAACTAAAAGGTCCATAAACAATCCACCACACTGAGGATACAATAGTCCAGAACAAGAATGCAGTTCAGTAACAGGATGAATGTCCAAGGAGATGAGAGTCCAATCTAACAGACAGAGGATAAAATGGGTCCATACGCTTCCATCTCTCTGACGTGCAGTCTTCACACGATCATCACCACACAGGAACTGACTTTTCCAGCCCCTATCCTCCCCAGCCCCCTCCTTATGCCCAGGGGTAGTCAGACAGGTTGGGGCGGTTTGCAGGCCTCCTAGACATGACAAAGGAGTCTTGGGGATTAAGGAACTACAGTGGAAAAGCCAAACTTCACATGCCACAAATGCAAGCTTGTGTCCCTGTTGGAGGAAAAGTTGCAAAATCTCGAAGAAAGGTTAGCTACGTTGAAGATCATTAAGGAAGGTGAAGAGTTCTTGGACAGAGCAGATTTATCTCTTCATGTTACAGAAAGAGAAGAAATTCGAAGTGCACCTGAAGAAAGAGAGGAATGGAAGCATGTGACCCAGAGAAGCAGGAGGATCAGGAGGCAGTCAGCACCCATACTGCTCAGGAACCAGTACCAGGCTCTCACGCAAGAAAACGAAGAAATACATCAGGATAAGACTTTGCCAACAAACAGCAACCTTGTACGCCTTCAGAGTCCTCCTGGATGGAGAAAGAAAAATGTTGTGAAGAAGAAACGGAGAGTGGTGGTCATGGGGGATTCCCTGTTGAGAGGAACAGAGGCCGCTATCTGCAGACCGGATATAACTTCAAGAGAAATGTGCTGTCTTCCAGGTGCAAAAATTAAAGATGTGTCTGACAGGATATCAGAGCTCTTCAGACCTACAGATGACTACCCATTCCTGCTACTACATGTGGGGACAAATGACACCGCAAGAAATGACCTGGAAACCATCTGCAGAGACTTTGAAGACTTAGGCAAGAAAGTGAAAGAACTGGGAGCGCAGGTGGTCTTCTCTTCCATCCTCCCAGTGGATGGCCATGGAACAAGGAGGTGGAATAAGATTCTGCAGGTGAACAACTGGCTACATCGATGGTGCCGTCAGCAACGATTTGGATTTCTGGATCACGGAGTGAATTACTTTTACGATGGACTACTTGCTAGAGATGGGGTGCACCTTACGAAGACTGGAAAGCATGTATTTGGAAGTCGCCTTGCTACACTTGTAAGGAGAGCTTTAAACTAGAACAACATGGGAAGGGAAGCAAAAGACCAGAAAAAGCCATACACCTGACAAATGCTATTGAGAACTCTGCTATTAGAAGTGGAAAGGAAGAACAAAGACAAAAGAATCTAATTAATACAAAAATTGGAGAAAGAGAAACCAATCACAAACTAAAATGTTTCTATACTAATTCACAAAGCATGGGCAACAAACAAGGAGAATTGGAACTACTAACACAGGAAAAGAAATATGATGTTATTGGAATCACTGAAACTTGGTGGGACAATACACATGATTGGAATACAAGACTAGAAGGATACAACTTATTTGCAAGAAACAGACTTGATAAACGAGGAGGAGGTGTTGCATTGTATGTCAGATACGCGTATATCTGCACAGAGATTGAAGCTTCAGAGACTGGGAGTTCTGTGGAAACTGTTTGGGTAAGAATACAAGGACAGAACAATGGAAAGGACACCATTGTAGGCATTTACTACAGGCCGCCTGTGCAAGCTGAAGATATGGATGAACTCTTTATGCATCAAATGGCCAAGTTCTCCAAAAAATATGACATAGTTGTCATGGGAGATTTCAACTATCCAGACATTTGTTGGGAATCTCTCTCAGGCAAAACTAACAGGTCAAGGAAATTCTTATCCTCTCTTGCTGACAACTTTATCTTCCAAAAGGTAGGGGAGAAAACAAGGGGAACTGCTACCTTGGATCTAATCCTTATAAACAGGGAGGAAATGGTTGAGGAGGTAAAAGTGGCTGGGACCCTAGGAGGTAGCGACCATGCTATTTTAGAATTTTGGATAACTAGAGGAGGAAGACCTGTGAAGACTCAGACGTCAAGGTTAGATTTCAGAAAGGCAGATTTTAAGGGATTCAGAAAGAGAATTGGAGGGATCCAATGGCTGGATATCCTTAAAGACAAAAATGTCCAGGAAGGATGGGAAATCTTGAAAAGTGAAATTCTCAAAGCACAATTATTAACAATTCCGAAAAGAGGGAAGAATAGGAAGCATTTAAGGAAACCAGGATGGATGAACACAGAACTTAAGCACATGCTAAAAAGGAAGAAAAAAATGTTTATAAAATGGAAAGAGGGAGGCATATCTAAAGAAGAATATAATGCTGTCTGCAGAACCTGCAGGGCACAAATCAGATTACCTAAAGCTGAAAATGAATTGAGGCTTGCAAGAGATGTCAAAAGCAATAATAAAGGATTTTGGGGATATGTCAAAAGTAAAAGAAAAGTCAAAGATGCTATAGGATTTTTACAGGATGAAAATGATGAAATGGTAAGACAGGATGTTGAGAAGACCGAACTTTTAAATTCCTATTTTGCATCTGTTTTCTCTCAGAAAGGAAATGTAACTGTTCTTCACTGTCCTATTAAGGGAATAGAAGAATCCAGGATATCTATAAACAGAAAGATAGTGAGGAAACACTTAGCTAACCTAAATGAATTCAAGTCTCCAGGTCCAGATGAATTACACCCCAGAGTACTGAAGGAGATAGCAGAAGAAATTTTTGAACCCCTCTCCATAATCTTTGAAAATTCTTGGAGAACAGGAGAAGTCCCAGAAGACTGGAGAAGAGCAAATGTTGTTCCTATCTTCAAAAAGGGGAAGAAGGTGGACCCAGGCAACTATAGGCCGGTGAGTCTGACTTCTATACCAGGAAAGATCTTTGAACAGATTATTAAACCACATGTATGTCAGTACCTGGATAAGAATGAAGTGATTAAACAGAGTCAGCATGGGTTTGTAACTAATAAGTCATGTCAAACTAACTTAATTTCCTTCTATGACGGAATCACTGATTGGGTGGATCAAGGAAATGCTGTAGATATAGTATATCTTGACTTCAGCAAAGCATTTGACAAAGTATCTCATACAATCCTTATTGAAAAAATGACTAAGTATGGAATGGACAAGGCAACTGTTAGGTGGATTCATAACTGGCTTAGTGATCGGACCCAAAGAGTGGTCGTAAATGGCTGCACATCCAGTTGGAAGAATGTGTCAAGTGGGGTACCACAGGGCTCTGTCCTGGGCCCTGTATTGTTCAACATCTTTATCAATGATTTAGATGAAGGAATTGAGGGTAAACTGATTAAATTTGCTGATTCTCGTGACATATTGTACTTCATGTTAGTGGTAAAATTTCATTCAAATAACTTGCGTTTATTTGTGAGAAAAACGGAAATTTGGCGAAAATTTTGAAAATTTCGCAATTTTCCAACTTTGAATTTTTATGCCCTTAAATCACAGAGATACGGCACACAAAAAACTTGATAACTAACATTTCCCACATGTTTACTTTACATCAGCACAATTTTGGAACCAAAATTTTTTTTTGTTAGGAAGTTATAAGGGTTAAAAGTTGACCAGCGATTTCTCATTTTTACAACACCATTTTATTTTTAGGACCACATCACATTTGAAGCCACTTTGAGGGGTCTATATGATAGAAAATACCCAAAAGTGACACCATTCTAAAAACTGCACCCCTTAAAGTGCTCAAAACCACATTCAAGAAGTTTATTAACCCTTTAGGTGCGTCACAGGAATTTTTTTGAATATTTAAAAAAAAATGAACATCTAACTTTTTTTCATAAAAAAAATACTTCAGGTTCAATTTTTTTTATTTTACCAAGGGTAACAGGAGAAATTGGACTGCAAAAGTTATTGTGCAATTTGTCCTGAGTACGCAGATACCTGATATGTGGGGGGGAACCACTGTTTCGGTGCATGGCAGAGCTCAGAATGGAAGGAGCGCCGTTTGACTTTTTCAATGCAAAATTGGCTGGAATTCAGATTGGACGCCATGTCACGTTTGGAGAGTCCCTGATGTACCTAAACAGTGGAAACCCCCTATAAGTGACCCCATTTTGGAAACTAGACCCCCCAAGGAACGTATCTAGATATGTGGTGAGAACTTTGAACCCACAAGGGCTTTACAGAAGTTTATAATGTACAGCGGTACAATTAAAAAATCATATTTTTTCCACAAAAATGATCTTTTCACCCCAATTTTTATTTTCCCAAGGGTAACAGGACTCTAAAAGTTATTGTGCAATTTGTCCTGAGTACGCTGATACCCCACATGTGGGGGTAAACCACTATTTGGGCGCATGGCAGAGCTCGGAAGGGAAGCAGCGCCATTTGACGTTTTTGGCTGGAATTGAGATCGGACACCATGTCGCGTTTGGAAAACCCCTGATGTACCAAAACAGTGGAAACCCCCCACAAATGACACCATTTTGGAAACTAGACCCCCTAAGGAACTTATCTAGATGTGTGGTGAGAACTTTGAACCCCCATGGGCTTCACAGAAGTTTATAACATAAAGCCATACAATTAAAAAATCATATTTTTTCCACAAAAATGATCTTTTCACCCTCAATTCTTATTTTTCCAAGGGTAACAGGACCCTAAAAGTTATTGTGCAATTTGTCCTGAGTGCGCTGATACCCCACATGTGGGAGTAAATCACTATTTGGGCGCATGGCAGAGCTCGGAAGGGAAGCAGCGCCATTTGACGTTTTTGGCTGGAATTGAGATCGGACACCATGTCGCGTTTGGAAAACCCCTGATGTACCAAAACAGTGGAAACCCCCCACAAGTGACCCCATTTTGGAAACTAGACCCCCTAAGGAACTTATCTAGATGTGTGGTGAGAACTTTGAACCCCCATGGGCTTCACAGAAGTTTATAACATAAAGCCATACAATTAAAAAATCATATTTTTTCCACAAAAATGATCTTTTCACCCTCAATTCTTATTTTTCCAAGGGTAACAGGACCATAAAAGTTATTGTGCAATTTGTCCTGAGTACGCTGATACCCCACATGTGGGGGTAAACCACTATTTGGGCACATGGCAGAGCTCAGAAGGGAAGCAGCGCCATTTGACGTTTTTGGCTGGAATTGAGATCGGACACCATGTCGCGTTTGGAAAACTCCTGATGTACCAAAACAGTGGAAACCCCCCACAAATGACACCATTTTGGAAACTAGACCCCCTAAGGAACTTATCTAGATGTGAGGTGAGCACTTTGACCCCCCCAGTGCTTCACAGAAGTTTATAATGCCCGGGCGTGAAAATAAAAAATTTGTATTTTTTCCACAAACATGATCTTTTAGTCACCATTTTTTTTATTTTCCCAAGGGTACCAGGAGAAATTGGACTCCAAAAGTTGTTGTCCAATTTGTCCTGAGTATGCTGATACCCCATATGTGGGAGAAAACTACTGTATGGGCACACGTCGGGGCTCGGAAGGGAAGTAGTGACGTTTTGGAATGCAGACTTTGATGGAATGGTCTGCGGGTGTCATGTTGCCTTTGGAGAGACCCTAATGTACCTAAACAGTGGAAACCCCCCACAAATGACACCATTTTGTAAACTAGACCCCGCAAGGAACTTATCTAGATGTGTGGTGAGCACTTTGAACCCCCCAGTGCTTCACAGAAGTTTATAACGCCCGGGCGTGAAAATAAAAAATTCGTATTTTTTCCACAAACATGATCTTTTAGTCACCATTTTTTTATTTTCCCAAGGGTACCAGGAGAAATTGGACCCCAAAAGTTGTTGTCAAATTTGTCCTGAGTATGCTGATACCCCATATGTGGGAGAAAACTACTGTATGGGCACACGTCGGGGCTCGGAAGGGAAGTAGTGACGTTTTGGAATGCAGACTTTGATGGAATGGTCTGCGGGTGTCATGTTGCCTTTGGAGAGACCCTAATGTACCTAAACAGTGGAAACCCCCCACAAATGACACCATTTTGTAAACTAGACCCCCCAAGGAACTTATCTAGATGTGTGGTGAGCACTTTGAACCCCCCAGTGCTTCACAGAAGTTTATAACGCCCGGGCGTGAAAATAAAAAATTCGTATTTTTTCCACAAACATGATCTTTTAGTCACCATTTTTTTATTTTCCCAAGGGTACCAGGAGAAATTGGACCCCAAAAGTTGTTGTCCAATTTGTCCTGAGTATGCTGATACCCAATATGTGGGAGAAAACTACTGTATGGGCACACGTCGGGGCTCGGAAGGGAAGTAGTGACATTTTGGAATGCAGACTTTGATGGAATGGTCTGCGGGTGTCATGTTGCCTTTGGAGAGCCCCTAATGTACCTAAACAGTGGAAACCCCCCACAAATGACCCCATTTTGAAAACTAGACCCACTAAGGAACTTATCTAGATGTGAGGTGAGCACTTTGAACCCCCAAGGGCTTCACAGAAGTTTATAATGCCAGGGCATGAAAATAAAAAAATCGTATTTTTTCCAGAAACATGATCAATTAGTCCCCAATTTTTTCATTTTCCCAAGGGTAACAGGAGAAATTGGACCCCCAAAAGTTGTTGTCCAATTTGGCCTGAGTACGCTGACACCCCATATGTGGGAGAAAACTACTGTATGGACACACGTCGGGGCTCGGAAGGGAAGCAGTAACGTTTTGGAATGCAGACTTTGATGGAATGGTCTGCGGGTGTCATGTGCGTTTGGAGAGCCCCTGATGTACCTAAACTATTTAAACTCCCCACAAGTGACCCCATTTTGGACACTAGACCCCCCACGGAACTTATCTAGATGTGTGGTGAGCACTTTGAACCCCCAAGTGCTTCACAGAAGTTTATAACACTCGGACGTGAAAATAAAAAAATCATTGTTTTCCACAAAAATGATCATTTTTGCCCCCAATTTTTTATTTTCCTAAGGGTAACAGGAGAAATTGGACCCCAAAAATTGTTTTGCAATTTGTCCTGAGTAGGCTGATACCCTAAAAGTGGGGGTAAAACACTGTTTGGGCGCATGGCAGAGCTTGGAAGGGAAGGAGCACCATTTGACTTTTTCAACTCAGAATTGGCTGGAATTGAGATCAGACGCCATGTTGCATTTGGAGAGCCCCTGATGTGCCCAAACAGTGGAAACCCCCCAATTATAACTCCAACCCTAACCCCAACACACCCCTAACCCTAATCTGAGCCCTAACCATAGCCCAAACCCTAGCCCTAACCCTAACCCTAGCCCTAACCCTAACCCTAGCTCTAACCCTAGCCCTAACCCTAACCCTAATGGGAAAATGGAGATAAATACTTTTTTTTTAATTTTATTATTTTTCCCTAACTAAGGGGGTGATAACGGGGGGTTTGATTTACTATTTATGGCGGTTTTTATATTTGGCAGCTGTCGCACGCTAAAAGACGCTTTTTATTGTAAAAATAGTTTTTGCATCACCACATATTGAGAGCTATAATTTTTCCGTATTTTGACCCACCGAGTCATGTCAGGTCTTATTTTTTGCGGGACGAGTTGACGTTTTTATCGGTACCATTTTCGGGCACGTGACATTTTTTGATCGCTTTTTATTCCTATTTTTGGGACGCAGAATGAACAAAAACCAGCGTTTCATGAATTTCTTTTGGGGTGGTGCGTTTACACCGTTCTGCGTGCGGTAAAATTGATAAAGCGGTTTTATTCTTCGGGTCAGTACGGTTACAGCGATACCTCATTTAGGTCTTTTTTTATGTTTTTGTCGGTTTTATGCAATGAAAACTATTTTATATAAAAAATAATTATTTTTGCATCGCTTTATTCTGCGAGCTATAACTTTTTTATTTTTCGCTGATAATGCTGTGTGGCAGCTCGTTTTTTGCGGGACAAGATGACGTTTTCAGCGGTACCATGGATATTTATATGCGTCTTTTTGATCGCGCGTTATTACACTTTTTGTTTGGCGGTATGATAATAAATCATTATTTTTTGCTTCGTTTTTTATTTTTATTTTTTAAGGGGTTCGCTAATGGGGTTAACTAATGGGACAGTTTTATAGGGTGGGTCATTACGGACGCGGCGATACATAATATGTGTACTTGTATTGTTTTTTTTATTATTTCCAAAAAATGGATTTATTGGGGGAATATTTTTTTTTTTTTCTAATTTATTTGGCGATTTTTTATTAATTATTTTAACAGTTTTTTTTTTGTTTTTTTTTTTTTACTTTATTAAATAGTCCCAGGTGGGACATCACTGTCCTGTGACAGATCGCTGATCTGTCACATCACAGATCACTGTGACAGATCAGCGATCTGACACAGGCACTGCAGAAGGCTTCCTCATGCCTGCGCTTTGGCACCCGAAGGCCCCCGTCGCCATCTTGGATTCGGGGGCCTGGAGGAAAGGAGCCCCCCGCAGCAGTGCTGCACATTGCGCTGCCGTGGGGGGCTCAGGTAAGCACGGAGGGAGCCCCCTCCCTGCCGATGCTTCCCTTTAACCCCCGGTACACCGCGATCATGTTTGATCGCGGTGTCAAGGGGTTAACGTGTCGGGGGCGGTCTGTGACGCCCCTGACACATTGTTCCGGGTGTCAGCTGTGATAATCAGCTGACACCCGGCCGCGATCAGCGGCGCTCACCACGTGGGCACCGCTGATCGCGCTAGATGTACTATCCCGTCCATGGGCATAGGGGCCCATGTCCCATGGACGGGATAGTACGTCGGATGGCAGAAAGGGGTTAACAGGGAAAAATGCAAAGTACTACATCTGGGCAATAAAAATGAAAAAAGCATATACAGAATGGGAGGAATAGGGCTAAGCAACAGCACATGTGAAAAAGACTTGGGTATACTAATACATCACAGACTGAATATGAGTCAACAGTGTGATGCAGCAGCAAAAAAGGCAAATGCAATTCTAGGATGTATTAACAGAAGCATACAGTCTAGATCACGTGAAGTCATTATTTCCCTCTACTCCTCTTTGGTCAGACCTCATCTGGAATATTGTGTCCAGTTTTGGGCACCACATTTTAAAAAAGACATCAACAAACTGGAGCAAGTTCAGAAAAGAGCAACCAGAATGGTGACCGGTCTGCAAACCCTGTCTTATGAGGAAAGGTTGCAGGATTTGGGAATGTTTAGTTTGAAAAAGAGAAGACTGAGAGGAGACTTAATAGCTGTCTACAAATATCTAAAGGGCTGTCACATTGTAGAAGGATCAACTTTATTCTCATTTGCACAAGGAAAGACTAGAAGCAATGGGATGAAACTGAATGGGAGGAGACACAGATTAGATATTAGAAAAAACTTTTTGACAGTTAGAGTGATCAATGAGTGGAACAAGCTGCCACGAGAAGTGGTGAGTTCTCCTTCAATGGAAGTCTTCAAACAGAGGCTGGACAGACATCTGACTGGGATGATTCAGCGAATCCTGCTTTGAGCAGGGGGTTGGACCAGATGGCCCAGGAGGTCCCTTCCAACTCTACCATTCTATGATTCTATGATTCTAGGGGGTCATCAAGAGACAGATACAGTCAGGCTATAGAGATACAAGGCAACAAGAAAAACACTATGAAAATCAGTGAAATAGAAATATACACAAAATGATATCCACATAGCCTATGACACCATCACAACCACAATAAGTAAAGTAGTGGACAACACCTTTGAAGTCCACAGAAGGAGTCTCCCGCAGCTTTCTTGGACACCACTGGCATCTTGACACTCATAGTGCTCTTACTTTTCATTGACCTAGGCTTTGGCCATTGCCACTGCGCACTGGGGTAACTTGAAGCTTGTGGGCCCAATGCAGAATCTCTCCAATTATTGCAAGTGTTTAATAATATTGGTCTTTTCGTATGGGCCAAGGGGACTTTTTGTGCCCCCTTAGGCTCCCGGATCTGGGTGCGATTGCAACCCCTCCACCTATTATAGTTACACCCCTGCTGCTGCAGTCTTTGTGGAGGAGAGCTATTCTGCATGTTTGTTTCCCAGGGATCATCGCTCCACATGGAGAATCTTTATCTTGCAAAATGGAAATGCAAATGTGGTCAATTCTATTAGTATTTTGCATTCACAAATTTGCAGACGAAGAAGGAAATCAGTTCTCCATACGAGATGGTCTGTTCCCCAGCAAGACAGCAATCCCGCTGCTCCCGGCTGCCTTCTACAGACCCAAAATTGGAGTTGCATTCAATCAATATGGAAGTTAAGGTACTGTCACACTAAGCGATGCACCAGCGATCCCGACCAGCGATATGACCCGGTCAGGATCGCTGGTGCATCGCTAAGTGGTCGCTAGTGAGCTGCCACACAGGCAGATCTCACCAGCGACATAGCAGCGGTCGGGGGTCGTTACTTAGGCCTGTTTCACACATCCGTTTTCCTGGTCAGTCTAAATCTGCCAAAATAGCGGAAAATGGATCCGCAGGCGGACTGACAGGAACGTGTGTCATCGGATGGACGGATCCGGCGAAAGTGAAAATTTAAAGGAACCGCGCCTGGGAAAAAAGAAAAAAAAATACCGGCGATGTAGTGTTCTCCGGGAGCGGGCATGCTGACGTAGGAGTTGTCATCGGGATGTCATGGGCACGGCAGGAACTCGTGGGATCAGCGGTGATGTTGCGGGCGTGATCTCGCGGGAGCAGGAGTCATGTCGCGGGCGTGATCTCGCGGGAGCAGGAGTCATGTCAGGATTTCGCTGGAGCGGTAAGGAGAGAGAGAGAGAGATCATCCAGCAGCCAGACAGAATTGGGGGTTAACAATATTTCCAAAGACAAAATAGCGAATCCGTGCACTGAAAAAACGTTGCAGGGTCCATCCGGACATGTCAGCGGTCGCCAAAATCTTGGCGGATCCGCTGACATACAGATGCAACGGATCACTATCAGTCACAATCCGCCGATAATGCAAGTCAATGGGGAAAAAATGGATCCGCCAAGAAAAATGGCGGATCCGTTTTTTTTGCAAAACGGCGGATTTTGACTGATGGTGACAAACGGATGTGTGAAACAGGCCTTACCTGTCAGATGAGGCGATCCTGACGTCCTCTCGCCCACGTCCACACGTCACTCGTCGGCGCCACAGGAAGCCCAGCAGGAAGCTGACGACGAGAAACGGTCCAGGATGTTCTCACGCGATCAGCGATAATCAGCGGGGGAGCCGGTCGGAGGTAAGTATCACACATAGCGATATCGCTGCTGCGTCACAAAACCAGTGACGTTATAGCGATATTGCTAGCGATATCGCTTAGTGTGTCAGGCCCTTAAGCGGAGTATTAATACAAGCCGGTCGGACAGGTTTGCTGTTAGTAGGAAGAACAGCTGGCGAGAGGAGTCCTAACTGCTCGGCTGACTCCTTATCGCACCCTCCGGTCTACTTCTTAACCAATCAGTGCCTCCCCGAAAGACAAGGAGCAGACTTACCATTATAAAGCAATCATCGATCGCCGCCTGCAGACCCTCCGGACACGGCTGCGCTGTCTCGTTCTGGAGAGAAGCGTTGCAGAAAATTGAGACAATGCTTTTATGACATGCCCCGTTGGTATAATTAGCAAACTCAGGGGTGGACGTGCCACCTGTCCGGTAGACAAGGAGCTCCGCCATCACTGCGAGTTACTGGATGGCTGCGATCCGCCAAAGAGATTGGCAAAATGTTAAGAGGTTTAGCGAATGCAAATTTTTTTGGCATTCGATTTGCACGAGCAAAATGGGCAACCAGTCATCTGTCATTGCGCTGGATACATATGGGCTGGGAAGTCATTAAAAAACAATTAAATATCACACTCACCGGCACATCATCTGTCCCTGCTCCCGCAGCTCCCTGACGAGGCTCCGCTCGCTCCCTGAGGCACCAAAACCGGCTCCGCTCTTCACTTCTCAGTCGGTTGGGTTTGGTAGGTGCCAGGAGCTGGAGCATTGGCAGGGACCTGCGGTGGCAAGGACAGATGAGGTCGGGGTGAGTGTGATATGTTTTTGGTTTTTAACCCCTTGTCTTCTGTTTATTTATTTTTGGGGCAAATTTCTTTGTTGAATTTACACAAATCTGACGAATTAGAATTTCTTTCTTCCTTATTAGACATCGGCTTGGAGCAGACGGACTGAAAATGAACCAACTGGATCCAAGAGACTGAAGCTATAACTTTACAGCATCTTTGGATACTTTTTTTTCTAACTATACACTTCCTTTTGTTTAGCTCTGTTTATCCCCAAATTTTGGTGCAATGATACAATTTCTTTGTATTATTTTATGCCCCCCCCCCTTTTTTTTTTTTTTTTTTTTTTTACAAACCATGCCCTTTTGTCAAATGAGTTGCAAAGCGCATAATAAATGATCCAGGTACGTGGGGAAGAGGAGTTTTGGTAAAAATTGAGAATCCGAATTCCGCATTGTTACAAAACAAAAAGGGTAAGAAATTGACCTAAGAGTCATGGGAAGAGTGCGGAAAGGGAAACAGACTGGACAGTTCTGCAACACCCTGCACTGTAAGGCTATGTGCACATGTGTGGAATTCCCGCGGGAATTCCGGAATTCCATGCCGAGGGAAATATGATACCCTTGACCTGCTTGGCTCCGTCACAACTCTTAACATTATGGGTGTGTTGAGAACACCAATTCTGTTAACAATGCAGCAGACAAGGCAACCCACAACCAGACAGGACCTTCTGGCATTTGTCAGAATTGCCAGATGGCCAGTCCGGCCCTGCACTGAAGCCTCTTTTATTGCACCTAGAAAGTATGATGCCAACAAAAGCGCCCCACAAACACTGTAAGAGAACTCCACAGGGAATTCCTCCACAGTACCCTACATGCGCAAAGTATGATGGCCTTGACCCTACTGTACCCCCCTCAACTCCCCCCGACAAAGTACGGTGACCGTAACACAGAATGATCTGTACTGTATAACACGCTTACATACGGTATGATGGCCCCACACCTCACCACACTGTATAATGGCCCCCACTAACCTTACAAACAGTATAATGGCCCCCACAAAGCCCTTCATACAGTATAATGGATCCCATAAACCCTTAATGTGCAGTTGGCAGTCCTGGGGTCATCCAGTGATAGAAATAAAGAGGAATTCAAACTTTGTTATGACTATTTATATTTTGTTGTCCTTGTAATTTGAAGCAGATCAGTAGGGACTCCAGGTCCTGACACTATCGGTCAGCCAAAAATACCCTGCGAATTGTTCAGCTCAAGAGACAGGAGCTGTGAATCTCTCTGGGTGTTTTTGAATGAACGATGGGGGTCTCACGACCCGGACCCCCCCTGATCTGCTTCAAATTAAATCGACAAAATCTATAAAAAGTCGCAACAAAGGTTTAGCTATTCCTTATTCATTTACCATCCATCACTCTATAAATAAAATAGATTGTTTCAAAATTTCTGGACCCCCATTCCTCTTAAAGGGAATCTGGCAGCAGGTTTTTTACATCTAATCTGAGAGCAGCATAATGTATGAGTAGAGACCCTGATTCCGGCGATGTATCACTTACTGGGCTGCTTGCTGCAGTTTAAAAAAAAAAAATCACAGTTTTATCAGCAGGAGATTATCAGTAGAGGACTAGTAAATCTAATGCTATTTTATCCTCCATATTCATGAGCTCTGTATAACCCCCACCCCCACCACTGATTGGCAGCTTTCTTTATACATTGTACATGTACATAGAGCTGCCAATCAGTGGTGTAGGCGCGGTGAACAGTGATGACAGCAAGCAGCCCAGTAAGTGATACATGACTGGAATCAATATCTCTTCCCCTATATCATTCTGCTCTCAGATGTGGAATCAAAAAACCTGCTGATATTTACTGTAATAGATTTGTCACATCAATGGACGCCAGCGCACTGCAAATGGAAGTGTCCGACAAGTATTAGTAAGACTTGTGCAAAAATCGGCAAATTTTGGAGAACTGAAGAAACTGATCCGTTTTCTGCCGGATCCATCTAGCAGGTTTATATCTGTTTCCTGGGGGTTGGCCTATTGGATCTGAGCATGCACAGATTTAAAATACAGGATCCGGTGGCCGGATCCGCCTTTTTCTGCATCCGGCGCATTCCGGCGCCCATAGGCTTCCATTATAGCAAAAAACCAGAAGCGCCGTATCCAGCAATGTCCGGTTTTTCTCTGCAGACAAAAAACGTTACTAGAGACGTTTTTTCCAGACGCCGGAATGAAACATTTAGCTGGATCCAGCGAAAACCGGAAGAAGCGGAAGGCCATGCGGCACGATCCAGCGCTAATACAATTCAATGAGAGAAAACCGGATCCGGCGGCAGCTTTCGCCGGGATCCGTTTTTTTAACAAATAACCAGATCCTGCCTGTCGGAAAAAACCTGATGTGTGAAAGTAGCCTTAATTATTTCACTTCTTGCTGCATACATTATCATGAGTTTGCTGGGCGTGCCCGGCCGCCCCCTTCCCGATGGTGAGGCACTGCTGCCTTTTCAAAAAGTAGGTAGAACTGGCCGGGACGGGTGAAAAACAGCAGAAGTGGCAACATTATTATGAATCAATCAATTGCACAAAAATGTTGCAACATTTCAAGCCGGTAATAGTTAATAACATTTCCCACATGTCTACTTTACCTCCGCATAATTTTTTAAACATTTTTTTTTTGTTGTTAGGAAGTTATAAGGTTTCAAAGTTTATCAGCGATTTCTCGTTTTTACAACAAAATTTACAAAACCAATTTTTTTTAGGGACCACCTCACCTTTGAAGTGACATTGGGGATGGGGATATATAACATAAAATACCCCAAAGTGACACCATTCTAAAAACTGCACCCCTCAAGGTGCTCAAATTCACTTTCAAGAAGTTTATTAACCCTTCAGGTGCTTCACAGGAATTACTGGAATGTGGAAGGGAAAAAATGAACAATGAACTTTTTTTTTTCACAAAAATTTAAATTTAGCTCCAAATTTCTTATTTTCAGAAGGGTAATAGGAGAAAATGGACCACAAAATTTGTTGTGCAAATTCTCTTGAGTGCGCTGATACCCCATGTGGGGGGGGGGGACTACTGTTTGGGCGAATGGCAGGGCTTGGAAGGGAAGGAGCGCTGCTTGACGCAAACGCAAAAATGTCTGGAATCAAGACAAGCGCAGACTACGTGTCGCGTTTGGAGACCCCCTGGTGCGCCTAAACAGTGAAAATAAGTGAACTTATTTTAGAAACTAGACCCCTCAGTGAACTTTTCTAGAAGTATGGTGATCACCTTGAACCCCCTGGTGCTTCACAGAAGTTTATAAGGTAAATGGCTTCACCCAACCACTAACCATGAGTGGAGACAAAGGTTTGGTTTTTATTCTCTGAAAAAAGGCCAAGAAAGCAAAAATTCTGCCGTGGTGTGTAAACTTTTGACCACAACTGTATCTTATCAGAGAAATCTGCTTATTTCTCCTCTTGGATTTATCTTTTACTCCTAGTTCAGGGGTAGAATCTGAATTCACTGATTACAGACTTTCCCATTACTGAGTTAGGATATGACAGTTGGTGCTCATAAGATTCTATGTAGATGAAACTAGAAGGAGCTACAGGCAGACACAGACATTCCACTGTAAGTTCTAGTAAAGCATCACTTACAGTTCTCCATAGAACTTTATCAACACCAATTGTCATCTCTTATCTCAGTAATGTAATAATCTGAATTCATTTAAGATACATTTTACCAATGAATTGAGAATTTTGAGAATGAACGATCCATCCTGGAGGACAAAGAAGTGGATTTCTCAGAAAAGATATAATGCAAAAGTATCTTATTTTAACGCCTAGTATTCATTTATGAGAAAAAAAATTGCAATGATGGTTACTCTTCAAGGGATAAGAATAGTCTGGAAATATTACAGGGCTTCTAAATTGTCATGCAAATGTAGAAAGAAAAGTCCATTTCTAATTATTATTCTCACAAACTTAGATCAGTGGTGTCTAGGTATGAGCGATATTGCCCAATATTGTATTTGAATTCCGATTTCCAATATCAATGCAAGTCAATGGGAGAAAAAAAACGAAATTACAAAATGACCACTACAGTGTTATATAATGGATAAAATGGAGGGGAAACACCTCAGGATAATGGGGAAGGAGTTTGCAGAGGCAGAGGAGCAAAAAAATCGCTAGAAAAATGCACAGCGCGAAAGCTGTAGCAGGAAAACTGGTCGCCATCTTCTTAACAGCGGTGTTTTTTCTTTGGGTTAGGATTAGTTGGGGTAGGGTTAGGGTTTATGGTTAGTAGGGAAAGGGTTAGGGTAAAGGTTAGGGTTAGTAGCGTTAGGGGTTAGTTAGGGTTTATGGTTAGTAGGGTAAGGGTTAGGGTAAGGGTTAGTAGGGTTAGGGGTTAGGGTTAGGGTTAGTAGGGTTAGGGTAAGGGTTAGGGTTAGTTAGGGTTATGCTTATGGTTAGTAGGGTTAGGGCTATTAGGGTTACGGTTAGGAGTTATGGTTATAGTTAGTAGGGTTAGGGGTTAGGGTTAGGGTTAGTAGGGTTAGGGTAAGGGTTAGGGTTAGTTAGGGTTATGCTTATGGTTAGTAGGGTTAGGGCTATTAGGGTTACGGTTAGGAGTTATGGTTATAGTTAGTAGGGTTAGGGGTTAGGGTTAGGGTTAGTAGGGTTAGGGTTAGGGTTAGTGGTTAGAGTTAGGATTAGTGGTAAGGGTTAAGGGTGAAGGGTTAGGGTTTGTGAGTTTACATTATTAAATTAAAACTGCCGGTGGTGGTGTCAATATGCCCTTTGACTGACAATGTGTCCGCGTTCAGCTCACCTTACTTTGCAGGGAATTTCCAGGAGCACCACATGGAGGAACGGATACGCTCCCTTTAAACCATACTTAGTCTTCTTCTGCTGATTATATTACTGTTATTCAGTAATTCTGAATATTGATATTCTGCTTTTGGTTCATGTACATCTGCTCCTACTGCTTCCTAAACCTCCGTCTATGGTTATTCTGCTATTGGCTGGTCGCAGAATGTCCCAAGCCCAGAGGAAATACACAGAAGTAACAGTAGGCACAGGAACTTGAGAGAACCAGCTGGTGAGTCTGGAACCCGTATAGGCAGCAGAAATCAGCATAAGAGCCAATGGAACTAACGGGCACCAGCTGACGTTAACGGAGTCCGTTAACTAAGCAGGAGGTACCTGTGCCAGAATGCACTACCAAAGACCAGCAGATGTTACTGGAACTCGGATACCACAAAGGAGGGACCTAAGCCATTGACTCTACTGAGAACCAGCTGACGTTACTGGAACCCAGATATGCAGCAGAAGGTAAAAGTGCCAGTGGCTGTACTGGGCAACAACTGACATTACTGGAGACAGGATACCACAATGTAGTAGTAACATAAGCCAAAAGCACTGCTGAGGAGCCCAAAAAAACCCACAAAGACGCAAGTTCAAGAGCAAAAAGACAGGAGTCCGGGGACATCTCCATCTGTCTTCCTGTCTTGGGTCTTCTGCATCTGTCTTCCTGTCTTGGGTATTCTACCGGAGTAATGTCTTCTCAGCAGAAGGTGCAAGAGCCACATTTGCCCCCGCAACCCGGACACAGTCTTCTTTACTCCGCAGTCGCAGCAGGGGAGGAGCAGGGCCTACTGTCACTGTCGAGACCAGCCTTGAGTGCAAGGTCCCGGAGTCCACATAGGGGGCTCCTACACTGCCGACACCACGGATAACAGCAAACTGAGCCAGAATGATATATGGCGGGGGCGTGGAACAGTGCGGCAGACACAACCGTGTAACGGCGAGTGTTGTCGAAACACAGTTTGGAGCAGGAGGTACCCGTGCCCTTGGGCACTCCCGAGAACCAGCTGGCGATGCTGGAACTCAGTTTACCCCTCGGGGGAGGCACCTGTGTCTGCACTTCACTGCCAGAAAACAGCCGGCGTGGCTGGATCCCGCCTCTTGTGCGTCTGTCTATAGATGTTTGGCATCTGTCGTCCTTTTTTTCCACTTTGGTCTAACGAGGTACAGCTGACGGTACTGTTGCCCAGAAACACAGCATGCTGTGAAAGTGGCAGTCACAGAAATGGGCACTAGCTGACGGTACTAGAACCTAGAAACACGGCATGCTGTGAAATCAGCAGTCACAGAAATGGGCACTTGCTGCGGTACTAGATCCCAGAAACACGGCATGCTGTGAAAGTGGCAGTCACAGAAATGGGCACTAGCTGGCGGTACTAGAACCTAGAAACACGGCATGCTGTGAAATCAGCAGTCACAGAAATGGGCACTTGCTGGCGGTACTAGAGCCCAGAAACATGGCTGTGAAATCAGCAGTCATGGAAATGGGCATTAGCTGGCGGTACTAGAGCCCATGGAAAACAGTATGAGGTGAAAGAGTCAGTCACAGAACCAGGTGCTAGATGTTGGTAGTAGAGGCCAGAGCACTGGCATAACAGATGACGCTGTGTGCAACATAGGCACATGACAGAGCATGCATACTGCTACCAGCCATGCATGTAACCTGTCTACTCTGGCCCAGGGCAGCAAAAGTCACCAGAAATCCAGGCCTGGTTCATTTTTACGAATGTAAGCCGGTCCACATTTGCAGTGGATAGTCTGGTACGTTGGTCTGTTAGTACATTGCCAGCTGCACTAAAGACGCGTTCAGAAATCACACTGACACCAGGAAAGCCAGGACCTCCAAAGCATACTGGCTAAGCTCGGGCCATGTATCCAACTTGGAGACCCAAAACTTGAAAGGGGCAGATCCATCCTGAAGCACACTGACAGGGGTGGAGAGGTATTGGGCCACCATGTCACGGTAACGTTGCCTCCTAGTGCGTTGCACTGTCTGTGCTGATTGTACCCGAACTGTTTGCGGGTTCAGAAACCGTTGGAACAGGTTGGGTATACTGAACCTGTCAGTAGCAGATGTACTGCTTCTGCTACCGGCTTCTGAACGGATTCCTCTGGGCCCAGAACGCACTGAGGTGCCTGCTAGTGCATGCGCATCACTGCTATGTGCTGTGTACTTTCCTCCTCTGGCTCATCCTCATAGTCCTCCTCATCCTCCTCACTTGCTGTGTCCTGCCTGGACCTTTGTGAGGCACCCACAGAGCTTTGTACCAACCGGGCCGATGAAGATTGCCTGGTTGGTGCAAGTGTCTCATCATACTCCTCCTCCTCCTGAGAAACCTCATCCCTTAGTCCTTTAAGTGATGATTCTATAAGGGGAATAGTCAGGCTGAGTAGGGCAGCATCCGCGCTCACCATCAGAGTGGAGTCCTCGAATCACTTCAAAATATGTCCTTCATGAATGCCCACTCTGTGGTTGTAAAGTGGGAGGGCTGAGATGTGTGTCGCCTACTTTGTGCCTGATGCAGCTGCAACTCCATAATTGCAGGTTGCTGCTCACACAATCTCCGCAGCATATGCAAAGTCGAATTTCACCTGGTGGGGAGGTCAACAATGATGCGGTGCTCGGGCAGGCCCAATCTTCGCTGCATGGCTGCAGCCATGCTTGAACGCCGCAAATGAGAGAACTCGTATCTGACTTTGTGCAGCAGCTCCTCAAGGTCAAGATAATTCCTAAGGAAACTCTGCACCACCAAGTATAGGACATGGGCAAGGCATGGAATGTGAGTCAGACCACCTAGGCCCAGAGCCGCGACCAGGTTTTGGCCGTTGTCACACACCACCATACCTGGCTGGAGGTTGAGCGGTGAAAGCCACATGTTGCTCTGCTCCTTGAGCGTGTTCCACAGCTTGGTTGCGGTGTAACATCACCCAGATAAACCAATTTCAACACGGCCTGTTGATGTTTGGCCGATGCAGTGCTGAAATCGGTTGTTGTGGTAAGTCTGGGTGCAGGCAAGTCTGACGAGGAGTATGAGGAGGAGTCAATTTGTACAGAGGAGAGGCCTGCAATCCATGGAGTTGGCAGGACCCGCGCACTTGCACTGTCTACTTCAGTTCCAGGCTCAACTACATTTACCCAATGGGCGGTGATGGAAATGTAGCGTCCCTGGCCATGCTGACTGGTCCACACGTCGGTGGTCAGGTGGACCTTGCTACTAACTGCATTTTGTAGTGCATGCTTAATTTTACGCTCCACATGCTGTTGCAGGGCGGGGACGGCTTGCCTGCTGAAGTAGAAGCAGCTGGGCACGCTGTATTGTGGGATTGCAAACCCCAACATATCGATAAAGGCTGGCTTGCTCACCAGCCAGAATGGTAGCATTTCCACTGCAAGCAGTTTGGCAATGCGAGAATTCATGCCCTGTGCTCGTGGGTGGTTTGCCAAGTACGGGCGCCTTTTCTCCCACACCTGTGTGACAGATGGCTGCACACTGGATTGGGAGTGTGAGGATGCCAGCGATTGGGATGCTGATGCTGACGAAGTACAGACAGTGTGCCGCCGTACAACACTGCCTGCAGATGCACCCTGGCATTCTGGTGAGGAAGCAGTAGCAGCTGTTTGCGAGCTGGAGGAAGAGGTGGCCGCTGTGGCTGAAGAGGTGGAAGGTGGGGGACCAGCTGCAGGTGGCGAATCATCTTGGGTGTGATGCTGCCACTCCACAGGGTGCCTCTTCCTGACATGCGTCAACATATTGGTTGTATTAAGGTTGCTGACGTTCTTCCCTCTCCGCACAGTTTGTCGACAAAGCTTGCATCTGACTACTGTAACGTCATCTGCAACTTGGTCGAAAAAGACCCATGCACCACAACGCTTGGGCGCACCCCTTGTGTTCTTTAAAAGAGCCCTGCTCCTAACGGGTGCTGAAGTTGAGGGAGCCGACAAACAATTTTTCCCTCTTCCTCTCCCACGTGGACGGCCACGCTGCGCCACAACTGCAAGCTCTTCCTCTGAGCTATCTCCACTTGCTTGCTGCCCCTCAGCATGCCATGATGGGTCAAGGACCTCGTCATCCAATACAATTTCGTCTGCAGAAACTGGCAGCTGATTTTCATCATTATCTGCTGACTGGGGTCTGGTCCCTGTGGGCACTGGCCCACCCTCCACTTCTTCCTCAGATGGACACAGTTGTTGCGCATCTGTGCACACTACCTCTTCTTCAGCTGCAGGAATGCTTCTGGCTGGCACACAGATTCCAAGCCAACAGATTCTGAGAAGAGGATTAAGGTTGGCTCCTGGTCCTCTGAATGTCTGGGCAATTTAGTGGGCGGTGAAGAAGCAGATGGGTGCTGCTCTTCAGTGGCCTGACCCGATGTGGTGGAGAGGTCCTGGGAGGATGCTGCACTCATTGAGGTGGATTCCTCAGCTGCCATCCAACCAACAACGGTTTCTACTTGATCCTCTCTTATCAGCCTATGGCCCTGCGCTCCTAACAAGCTGCGCATAAATGACTGCTGCCGGGTGAAAGTAGGTGCTGAGTGACTTGGGCCTGGTGCTTGCTCTGGATGTGCACCATGTCTAGCTGCTGATGCACCTCTTCCGCGGCCGCTGCGGGGACGTCCCTTGCTCCCTGCCTTCTTCATCTCTATCGATGGATTCAGAACGGCAAGAAAGTAATTATTAGGGATTAGTGTGCTTATTCCTGTAGGGCTACAAACAGGTATAAGTAACACTAATGGCACTGTATGATGATGGTGTGTCTGCTGCACTTTATTTGAATCTAGTGTGACCTATACAAAGAGTAACGTGTTTGTGGTGTTGGTGTACACGTTACTGTCGGATGTAACAGCGCAGTAAATGACACTGCTGTGATACCATAAAAAGGATTCTCCGGGTCTGGGCCAGGTGCTGTGTGGCACCAGCCACAAAGGTTGTTTGGGCCCTCACAGCACAATCCCTATATAGTGTTTAACTTTAACCTCAATAGATGCTGTGAGGTAAAGTATCACTTATAGGGGCACTGAGAGTGAATTTACTGGTGAAAAATTTGGGGGTGCGCGATAGAACAGGCCGCACTAGGGGTCCTGCAGTCTGATGTGACTACAAAGACTGACCTAGTGGGTGCTGCACTCCCCAAAAAAAGCACACAGGCGGTCAGCGCAGCGGAGGTGACTAAACTGTGCAAAGCGCACCCGAGCACCAGGAAAATTGAGGGATAAATGGGGGTAAGGGATTGGGGAAGGGGGTTCGGGGCGGAACACCTCACTGAAAAATCCCTATATAGCGTTCACCAAAATGTACTGGATGGTGAAGCTACACTTTTAGGAAAAAATAGGGGAAGGGGATTTAAGGGATGAAAAGAAAAGGCTGTGAAAAGGCAGTGAGACACACACCACACAGTGCTGCAGCAAGAGGAGCTGCAGCAGCTGCAGTGAATGTGTGCTGCACTGTCTCACTAAGCACCTCACTGAGAGCCTGCACAGCACAAAAAATGAAACTGTGCGGGGTCAGTGAGGAAAAAGACTGCTTCTGTAACACACAGGGGCTGCTACAGTCGCTGAAAAACAATTTCTATCGCTATTAGATCCGAGATCTCTCCCTATCTCCAACAGCAACCTATCCCTATCTGCTTTCACAGGAGAGTGAGGCTAAAACGGCAGGCGCAGCCTTTTATACTGCCTGATCACACCATCCAGCCAGCCAATCGCAGCGCAGCCCCTAGCTATAAAGTTTGGACGCCTCCTTCCAAGCTTAGGGGAGTTACACAATGTTGTCAGCAATTCTTCAGCTCCTGATTGGCTCCACGGAGCGCTCAGAGGCTGAAGGATTATGGGATTTCCGATGTGAAAAAAATATCGGAATCGGAATTCGGAATTCCGATATCGCAAATATTGGTCCGATTTCCGATATTTCAATATCGGAAAGCTCATCCCTAGTGTCACATGGGCTCCAGATGTTGTTAGTTCAGAGGATGTTAGGAGTTGTAGTATCACATTAGATTCAGTTACACTTGTCAGAAGCGAAGATACATAACACTTCTAACAATCCACGAGAACGTGACAATTCCATTCAGTCATCAGTAAATCACCGGATCTGCTGTATCTTCATTTTATTCTTTGTAGGGATTACCCTGTCGAGACGTCTCGCCCGTCATTCATTTCATAGAAAAGTTTTCAATGTACATAATTTCAGAAGAAGATATTTAATAAGAAAAGTAATATCCATTCAAAAGTTCTGAGGTTTCATATTAAAAAGTCATAGAATCCTAAAGAACATAATTACATCACTGTCAAACACAGAAAGCTCTGCATTGTACGAAGCATCGCAGGCAGAATCGGCAATTACAATCTTATCAAGATCAAGTAAATGTATTCAGCCCGACACTGATCAGTAAGAATGATTGAGAGAGGGAAATCTGCAAAAATAAACAAGGATAGCATAACACAGGGCGAAAGATACAATAGTGTGCCGAATATGTAACTACTATAATACTGCTCCTATGTACAAGAATATAACTACTATAATACTGCTCCTATGTACAAGAATATAACTACTATAATACTGCCCCTATATACAAGAATATAACTACTATAATACTGCCCCCATGTACAAGAATATAACTACTATAATACTGCCCCATGTACAAGAATATAACTACTATAATACTGCCCCATGTACAAGAATATAACTACTATAATACTGCCCCTATGTACAAGAATATAACTACTATAATACTGCCCCTATGTACAAGAATATAACTACTATAATACTGCCCCATGTACAAGAATATAACTACTATAATACTGCCCCTATGTACAAGAATATAACTACTATAATACTGCCCCCATGTACAAGAATATAACTACTATAATACTGCCCCTATGTACAAGAATATAACTACTATAATACTGCCCCATGTACAAGAATATAACTACTATAATACTGCCCCTATGTACAAGAATATAACTACTATAATACTGCCCCTATGTACAAGAATATAACTACTATAATACTGCCCCATGTACAAGAATATAACTACTATAATACTGCCCCATGTACAAGAATATAACTACTATAATACTGCCCCTATGTACAAGAATATAACTACTATAATACTGCCCCCATGTACAAGAATATAACTACTATAATACTGCCCCATGTACAAGAATATAACTACTATAATACTGCCCCTATGTACAAGAATATAACTACTATAATACTGCTGCTATGTACAAGAATATAACTATTATAATACTGCCCCTATGTACAAGAATATAACTACTATAATACTGCCCCCTATGTAAAAGAATATAACTACTATAATACTGCCCCTATGTACAAGAATATAACTACTATAATACTGCTCCTATGTACAAGAATATAACTACTATAATACTGCCCCCTATGTACAGGAATATAACTACTATAATACTGCTCCCTATATACAAGAATATAACTACTATAATACTGCTCCCTATATACAAGAATATAACTACTATAATACTGCTCCTATGTACAAGAATATATCTACTATAATACTGACCCTATGTACAAGAATATAACTACTATAATACTGCCCATATGTACAAGAATATAACTACTATAATACTGCCCCTATGTGCAAGAATATAACTGTAGTGTAATGTCTGCAAAGTATGATGTTTACTGTTGGAACCTTCCAGAATTTCCCCATTCCTTCTGAGTTACATTGTACACTGTAAGCTTGTAGCAGTCCCTTCCCCCAAGTCTTATCAGCTCTGCCAGCATCTGAAACCTGAGATCGAGCATTTCCTCTTGAAGTCTCCCCCCCTCCTTGCCCATGCCAGGACAGGAAGTCCTTTGTCTCTAGACATGTGCTGGAATCCATTTGAGAAATATTAAAACAAGTCATATTGCAAAAACCATACCCAGCACGGATATAACAATCATATTTCTGTGATCTGCGCGGACCCGGCTTCCCTACGGGGGCTCTTGCGTAGCTCTCGGACCTCCAGAAACCGAGATATGGTTTGCTCCCAAATGAAGTGTCCTATCTAGTGCATTCTTGATGTCTTCTTGTTGGATTCGTTGAATAACAAACAATGATGCCCTATATGTGTTCGTGCGGGCTCCCCTCTCTAAGATATAGTTATTCTAAGTTTTGTAGCCAAATCATAACTTTGAGAGAGGAAGGTGGGACCTTCCCAGACCGCCCTTTTCATGAGGTCACAAACCCTAGTCTATAGGCATTCCCTACCATATCCCAGCCCAGTTGGAGCTACAGCGTCTGTGCTGACCAGAACCCAGATGAGTGGAGACGTGTGGCTCCGCCTTCTCTCTCCAGCCGCATGGTCTGCCTGATATCAAATATGCATCTGTAAGTGTAACTTCTTTCTGTTTTCATCCATTTTTGTTTTATACTTGTATTGTACATATTTTATGTCTCAATTTTATAGCAACTTTTATCTATATAATCACTGCCCTCATTTTGGGGAATAAATTATATAATAATTCTGTCTGTCTTCATGCTATAAGAAACAAACTATACGCCTTGTTTAGATAATCACTACTAATTCAAGGGGTTTGCTGCGGACCCTCTTAATTAAGTCTTTGATTAAGTGAACCGTGGATGGTGGCAGCGTGGTGTGTGCGGTTGTTTCGGCTAGTTGGCAGTCCAGAAGGGTCTTATATTGCTGAAGGGGGGCTGCAGCCACGGCATTGATAATTCCCTTACTGCAGTAGCCTAAGTGACCGTGCACAACAAGCAGCACGTCCGGCGACTAATTATCCTAGGTGCAGTTCCCTGACTGACCTGAGGGTAAGGGGGGCACCGGAGAGCTGCAAGTTCCAAAGTGGAACTGAGAAAGTGGGATATACATAAATCCCCGCAGTTCTTGGAAGGGTGTTAGCAGTGGTGGGGCATCCAAAATACCCCCCTGCGGTAAATTGTTAGAGCATGGTTAGCTTGCTGTTGTTTTTTGTCACATGGTGCCAGTGGTGGGAAAACTAAGATAAGCCCCCACTGTGCCTGTGATAGCCGTGTGCCGGCAGTGTGTCGCGTCCCTCCGTCTTCTGATACACCCGTGTCAGTGGTGGGATTGTGACATGTTGGTGACACAGGGTCCGCTGTCCATTGCGTTCTGGTGGCATCGGGATCCCCGTTCGTCACATATTGGTGGCAGCGGTGGGCTGTTCATCACATATTGGTGGCAGCGGTGGGATAATCCTAGAGCATTAGTGATTTTGTTTGAGCTATCATTCCTCTCACTAAAAACCTGCACGGTCCTGCAGGAATCCTGCATCATAGGTTTTGGAGAATAGACTCAGTGGTTACTAGTCCTGAGACATTTTTGTGTACTTGCAAGTATTCCCTCCTTCTTCGTTTTTCTTTTCTATCTTTTATTTGGCAACCATGGTGGCAAAAGGAGAACACTGGTACAGACAGCAGAAAAAGGAAAACCTTGCTGCAGTATGCACGTACCGAGGCATTGACGCCACAAGCAAAACCAGACATCAATTGATCGCGGCTCTGGTGCAACTGGACAACGACCAGAATCCAGCGGGTGCAGAAGTTGGCCCAAGTGACAATGGGGCTGCAGCAGAGGCTCCACTCCTGAGCGCTGGCCCCACATTCAACAAGAGCACGCTGGACCCCTACCTGCAAGCAGCCTTGGATGCACTCCCTGCCAAAGACAGTGAGGGATGGGTGAGGCTGATCCAGCAATATCGGCAAGAGGCCCGAGCTGAAAGAGAGGCTGAGAGAGCCGAACGTGAGCGCCAAGCAGAAGCTCAGAGGGCCTATGAGCTGGAGATGCTCCAGCGGGGGTGAAATGCCCCCACAGCCCAAAGCAGTGAGCACAGAAGCGTCCAGACTCCTAAACCCCGGCCAGAGCATTTTCCCGTGATGGAAAAGGATGGGGACTTGGACACGTTTTTGCGAGCCTTTGAGAAAGCCTGCAGACAGTACCAGCTGGAGAAGGCCCAATGGGCCAGGTACTTGACCCCAGGGCTAAAAGGCAAAGCCCTTGAGGCGTTTGCTTCTCTTCCGCAAGCGCATGATGATGACTATGATGCCATCAAGCAGGCACTGATCGCCAAATACCGGCTGACACCTGAGGTATACCGAAAGAAGTTCCGGCACCTCCAACGTGGCCCACATGATAGCTACAGTGATGTGGTGCAAGGACTCAGGACCCACTTTGACCAGTAGATCCATGGACTGTCAGTGAACACCTTTGAGCAGCTATGGGACCTGATGATCAAAGACCAGTTCCTGCATCTCTGCCCAGCTGAGGTCCGACAGTTCATCCTGAAGCGCGAACCACCGGATGCGGACAAAGCGGCGCAGATTGCCGACAACTATGAGGCCAACCGAAAGCCAGAGATGCGGAGGCCAGTCACCACCAGCTGGAGAGAGTGTAAGCCTCCAACCAACCCCAGTGCCCCAGCTAGCCTCACTCCAGAGGCCCTGTCCCTGTTGCCAACGCCAGGCCTACTACTCACAGTCGCCTGTGTTTCACCTGCAATCGGACTGGTCACTTCCGTTCCTCCTGTCCGGAAAAGCTGAAGAGTCCCCAAACCAAGGCCTCTGGGCCCAACGCCTCTGTTCTTTTGGTGAGAGGTGTGGTTGGGAGGATTGACGACAACGTTCAACCTGTTCAGGTGGGGGCCCGTCTTGCTGCAGGCCTCAAGGACACCGGGGCTGAACGAACCCTCATCCGTCCTGGACTGGCGGCCCCTGAAGAGTTTGTTGAGGGGAAAACCCTGACTGTCACCGGGATTGGATGCACGCATTGTCCCTTGCCAGTGGCCTGGGTTTTTCTTGATTGGGGTGCTGGGAGCAGGTTGAGGGAGGTGGGAGTGTCTGAAAACCTGCCCACTGATGTTTTATTGGGGACTGACTTGGGGAGGATGGTTGCATACTATGTCCCTGACACCCTTCCCCAATCTGATAATAAGGGTAACATTAGCCCTGATGTTGATGATGATGATGGGAAACTGAATGTGTTACCTGCTAATGCCTTGATGAGTAGTGATGCAACTAACAACCATTCTTTCCCCAGGTATGATGCTGATGGTGATGTGAATGTACCAAAGCAATCTGATAAACATTCTGTTCCTAGGAATGATGATGATGATGATGTATCTGTGCCGACTGAATCTGTTCACCCTTTCTTTGAAACGGTAGATGTGTTCACAGGTACCGAAGTGCTCAGCCCCGTCACTCTGCGGAGTGAGACGGCTGAGGAACCCCTGGCAGGAGCAAGCAACGGTGCTCAAGGAAATGAGGAGGTGCATGGGGACCATGAGGAAGGTAATGCCATGCAACCGACCAGTGCCACCGAGGAAGGTAACTGGCCCATAAGTAGCACTGCTCCTGAAGTGATGGGGGTGGATGGGGAGCTAGGGCCCATGGCAGCGCCGATTGGTGGGTCTGTAGAAATCCCCAGGGAGACAGCATACATAGCAGCTGTCACATGCAGTCAGAGTGCCCAGATCGCAGGTAGCGCACTGTTTTCTGGACCCTCTTCTGCTACAGGAGAGACTGAACCAGAGGTGAACCCAGAGCCGGTTCCAGAGGGTCCCAGTAAGGAAGGGACCCTGACGTCACTTCTGGCAGCCCCCAGCAAGGAGTTCCAGGCTGCTCTGCACTCATATGCTGGCCTGGAGAAATTGAGACACCTCGCCGAGACGCCCACCTCCGAGCCTGATAAGGAGAGGGTGTTCTGGGAACGAGGAAGGTTGTACTGGGAGACAGTACCCGGAGATCCCCAAAAGGAGTGGTTGAGGGAAAGACAGCTAGTCGTTCCCCTACAGTTCAGAACCGAGTTGTTGCGGATTGCCCATGAGATTCCACTCGCTGGACACTTGTGATCAGCAAAACAAAGGCACGGCTGTCTCAACACTTCTATTGGCCCAAGATGGAGACAGATGTAACACAATACTGCCGCTCCTGTAACACCTGCCAAAAAGTGGGTAAGGTGGGGCCTGCCCTTAAGGCTCCCCTTATTCCTTTGCCGGTGATAGAGCCTTTCCAGAGAATCGCGGTGGTCATTGTAGGCCTGCAGGCCGTCCCCAGCAGCTCTGGAAAGCGATACATTCTCACCGTCATAGACTACGCTACCCGATACCCAGAGGCAGTAGCTCTGTCTTGAACCAGGGCAGATAAGGTGGCTGACGCACTGGTGACCATCTTTTCAAGGGTAGGATTTCCCAGGGAGATGCTTACCGATCAAGGGACCCAATTCATGTCTCGCCTAATGGAGGCTCTCTGTGAGAAAATGCAGGTGAAGCACCTGGTATCGAGTGCGTATCACCCACAGACTAATGGTTTGTGTGAACGCTTCAACGGTACCCTCAAACAGATGCTCCGCATGCTGGTTGAGACCCAAGGGCGCGACTGGGAGCGGTACCTCCCACACCTGCTGTTCAGTTACAGAGAAGTTCCGCAGGCATCGACCGGGTTCTCCCCCTTCGAGCTCCTGTATGGCAGGCGAGTCTGGGGACCCCTTGGGTTGAAAAGAGAATCCTGGGAAGATGAGCCAAACCCCACAGAAGTGTCCATTGTGGATTATGTCATGCGCTTCCGTGACAAGACCTTGACGCAGTTGGTGCATGACAACATGACGCAGTCTCAGGCTGACCAGAAGCACTGGTACGACCAGAACGCCCGGGAGCGGACCTACCAGGTGGGGCAAAAGGTGTGGGTGCTGGTCCCCGTACCAACGGATAAGCTTCAGGCAGCCTGCGAAGGCCCATACGTCGTCCACCAACAGCTCAACCCGGTCACCTACGAGGTCACGCTTGACCATGCTCGGGGTAGGCGCAAGGCCTTTCACGTCAATATGCTGAAGGCGCACCACGGACGTGAAGCTTGCGTCCTACCGGTCTGCAACCTGCCCGAGGATGGGGAGGAAGATCCCCTCCTGGACTTGCTGGCCCAAGCCAAGGCCAATGGGTCCATTGAGGACATGGAGATAAGTGGTTCGCTGACCGTATCCCAGCGGTCGCAGTTGGTGGAAACCCTGGAACCCTTCCGGGCCGTGTTCGCCAACCGACCTGGGAGGACGGAGTTAGCGGTTCATGAGGTGGACACCGGGAATCACGCCCCACTATGGCGAACACCTTATCGGATCTCTGAGGCGGTGCAACAAGTCATGCACCAAGACATCGATGAGATGTTAAGGCTGGGGGTGATTCGATGGTCAAAAAGCATGTGGGCTTCACCTGTAGTCCTCGTGCCTAAAAAGGATCGAACCACCGGTTTCTGCGTGGACTACAGGGGGCTCAACGCCATCACAACCTCTGATGCCCACCCGATGCCGTGCATCGAGGATCTGCTTGAGCGGTTGGCAAAAGCAAGGTACATATCCATCATGGATTTGAGTCAGGGATACTGGCAGATTCCACTGATCCCCGAGGCGCAGGAGAAATCCGCCTTTTTCACCCCCTTTGGACTGTACGAGTCCACAGTCATGCCCTTCGGCATGAAAAAAGCCCCTGCCACTTTCCAGCGGATCGTCAACCACCTGCTTCGGGGACTGGAGGAGTACGCAGTGGCGTACTTAGACGATATTGCCATCTTCAGTTCCACCTGGGAGGAATTGTTGTGAGCTCATTTTCTCGTTCACCTTTGATGTCCGATGAACTCCCTCTGCTGGTGAAGAGAGGTTGTAAAACTGATTTGGATGGGAGAGACCTGTCACCTGAACAGGTGGATTGCGATTGGACATCCGGAATCTCTAAGTGGATATAAGGCAGCTGACGCCCTGTAGGGTTGCTGGTGATTTCTCTGCTCTGAGCTCTGGCCTCCAGTTCAGTTCCTGTCTTCTAAAGCTAAGTTTTGCTCTGTTATTGTTCCATGAGATTGTGTCTGATTTGCTTAGTTTTGTGTTCAGCCAGCCTCGGCTGGGGCTTTGCTGAATTTCCATTTTTGTCCCTGATCGGTTAAATCTCTTTTGCTCTGTCTTCAGAATATATCGGAGTGCTGATATAGGGATTTTAAAGTCTAGTGACTTCAGGGCCTTTTTCCTATCAGACGTGTTGGGACATTTTTGGTAGGGTTTTTGCGGATTGCAGCCAGCATCTTTTCTGTCCTTTCCTATCTAGTTAGTTGGGCCCCATCGTTTGCTCAGCCTATCTTTCTGTCTGTGTTTGTGTTTTCATCTGTTTTCACCGACAATACATGTTGGGGGCTGTCTATTGCTTTGGGGTCTGCTCTGGGGCAGTTTAAATTTCCCCTTTCTTTCTTTAGGCTTATTTAGCTCTCTGGCTGTGAAGAGGCGTCTAGGACCACCGTAGGAACGCTCCACGGCTACTGTTAGTTGTTGTGAATAGGATCAGGGGTCTGCAATCCGCTAGCTACCAACCTCTCTGATTTTCTGGACTTAGCTTGCATTTTTGCTTCTTCCTCCTCCGGTGACTCATTCATAACAAGGAACACCTTCAGCACCTCCAGGAGGTGCTCAAGCGTCTTCACCAGGCAGACCTGACTATCAAGCCAGGAAAGTGCCAGATGGTCATGAGCGAGGTCCACTACCTGGGGCATCGGGTAGGCTGGGGTTCCATGAGTCCGGAGCCTGAAAAGGTGGACGCAATCGCGTACTGGCCCACCCCCAGGACCAAGAAACAGGTGAAGTCCTTCTTGGGCACTGCAGGGTACTATAGGCGGTTAGTGCAGGACTATAGCGCCCTTGCAAAACCCTTGACTGACCTCACCAAGCAGAGGCTACTCCAAACAGTCAACTGGACAGATGACTGTGAGGTGGCCTTCCAAGCTTTGAAAGCAACCCTGTGCAGCTCTCCAGTGTTGAGAGCAGTCGACAGCAGTCGCCCATTTGTGGTACAGACTGACACCAGCGAGTTTGGCCTCGATGCTGTGCTCAGCCAGGTCGACTCGGGGAACCAGGATTACCCCATGTTGTACCTGAGCTGGAAACTTTTGCCGAGGGAAGTGGCATACTCGACCATCGAGAAGGAGTGTCTGGCCATGGTGTGGGCACTGCAACGTTTGCAGCCCTACCTGTACGGGCGCGCCTTCACGGTGGTAACAGACCACAACCCTCTGAGCTGGTTGCACACAGTGTCCGGAACCAATGGAAGGTTGCTCTGCTGGAGCCTTGCCCTTCAACAGTACGACTTTACTGTACAACACAAAAAGGGCAGTGAACACGGCAATGCCGATGGGTTGTCCCGCCGGGGCGAACCCGCTGAGGTGCGCATGTACGATTACCGACAGGTAATGCCTCTGTAGCGCCCTCTAAAGGGGGGAGGTGTAATGAAATGTCTGCAAAGTATGATGCTTACTGTTGGAACCTTCCAGAATTACCCCTTTCCTTCTGAGTTACATTGTTCACTGTAAGCTTGTAGCAGTCCCTTCCCCCAAGTCTTATCAGCTCTGCCAGCATCTGAAACCTGAGATCGAGCATTTCCTCTTGAAGTCTCCCCCTGCTCCTTGCCCATGCCAGGACAGGAAGTCCTTTGTCTCTAGACATGTGCTAGGATCAATATGAGAAATATTAAAGCAAGTCATATAGCAAAACAATACCCAGCACGGATATAGCAATCATATTTCTGTGATCTGCCGGGACCTGGCTTCCCTACGGGGGCTCTTGCATAGCTCTCAGACCTCCAGAAACCGAGATATGGTTTGTTCCCAAATGAAGCGTCCTATCTAGTGCATTCTTGATGTCTTCTTGTTGGATTCGTTGAATCACAAACAATGATGCCCTATATGTGTTTGTGCGGGCTCCTCTCACTAAGATATAGTTATTCTAAGTTTTGTAGCCAGATCATAACTTGGAGAGAGGAAGGTGGGACCTTCCCAGACCGCCCTTTTCATGAGGTCACAAACCCTAGTCTATAGGCATTCCCTACCATATCCCAGCCCAGTTGGAGCTACAGCGTCCTTGCTGACCAGAACCCAGATGAGTGGAGACGTGTGGCTCCGCCTTCTCTCTCCAGCCGCATGGTCTGCCTGATATCGAATATGCAACTGTAAGTGTAATTTCTTTCTGTTTTCATCCATTTTTGTTTTATACTTGTATTGTACATATTTTATGTCTCAATTTTATAGCAACTTTTATCTATATAATCACTGCCCTCATTTTGGGGAGTAAATGATATAATAATTCAGTCTGTCTTCATGCTCTAAGAAACGAACTATACGCCTTGTTTTGATAATCGCTACTAATTCAAGGGGTTTGCCGCAGACCCTCTTAATTAACTCTTTGATTAAGTAAACCGTGGATGGTGGCAGCGTGGTGTGTGCGGTTGTTTAGGCTAGTTGGCAGTCCAGAAGGGTCTTATATTGCTGAAGGGGGCTGCGGTCACAGCATTGATAATTCCCTTACTGCAGTAGCCTAATTGGCCGTGCACAACAAGCAGCCCGTCCGGCGACTAATTATCCTATGTGCAGTTCCCTGACTGACCTGAGGGTAAGGGGGGGCGCCGGAGAGCTGTGAGTTCCAAAGTGGAACTGAGAAAGTGGGATATACGTAAATCCCCGCAGTTCTTGGAAGGTTGTTAGCAGTGGTGGGGCATCCAAAATACCCCCTGCGGTAAATTGTTAGAGCAAAGTCAGCTTGCTGTTGTTTTTTGTCGCATGGTGCCAGTGGTGGGATAACTAAGATAAGCCCCCACTGTGCCTGTGATAGCCATGTGCCGCCAGTGTGTCACGTCCCTCCGTCCGCTGATACACACGTATCAGTGGTGGGATTGTGACATATTGGTGACACAGGGTTCGCTGTCTGTCGCGTTCTGGTGGCAGCGGGATCCCCGTTCGTCACATATTGGTGGCAGCGGTGGGCTGTTCATCACAATAACTACTATAATACTGCTCCTATGTACAAGAATATAACTACTATAACACTGCCCCTATGTACAATTAGATAACTACTATAATTCTGCTTGAATGTATAAGAATATAACTACTATAATGCTGCCCCTATGTACAAGAATATAACTACTATAATAATGCTATAACTACTATAATACTGCTCCTATGTACAAGAATATAATTACTATAATACTGCTCCTATGTGCAAGAATATAACTACTATAATACTGCCCCTATGTACAAGAATATAACTACTATAATACTGCCCCTATATACAAGAATATAACTACTATAATCCGGCCCCTATGTACAAGAATATAACTACTATAATACTGCCCCTATGTACAAGAATATAACTACTATAATACTGCTCCTATGTACAAGACTATAACTACTATAATACTGCCCCCTATGTACAAGAATATAACTACTATAATACTGCCCCAATGTACAAGAATATAACTACTATAACACTGCCCCTCTGTACAATTAGATAACTACTATAATTCTGCTGGAATGTATAAGAATATAACTACTATAATACTGCCCCTATATACAAGAATATAACTACTATAATACTGCTCCTATGTAAAAGAATATGACTACTATAATACTGCTCCTATGTACAAGAATATAACTACTATAATACTGCCCCTATGTATAAGAATATAACTACTATAATACTGCCCCCTGTGTACAAGAATATAACTACTATAATACTGCTCCTACGTACAAGAATATAACTACTATAATACTGCCCCCTATGTACAAGAATATAACTACTATAATAATGCCCCTATGTACAAGAATATAACTACTATAATACTGCCTCGTAGCTGTGAGGTTGTGTGTCAGTGGTTCTCCTGATGTCTGGAGCAAGCCCAGGGAGGGGCCACCCTGGGCGTGGAAGCTCCCCTGGCAAGGCCCAGGCTTCCCGGCCTACACTGGGACTAGCCTCCCAGGCTTCTACTAATGGGATGTTAATCCCAAAGCCGCTGTGAGTCCAGTGAATGCAGCGAGTCAAAGCTGCAGCAGTTCGGTGAAGGAGGAAAAGGTTGTGACCAAAGTTTTGGAAGGAAAACCTTCTCCAGTTCCAGCAAAGAAGCAAGAAGGAAAAGTCTCTGTGAGTGATGGAAACCAGCAGAATGTGAAGTCTTGTAGCTCCCCAGTCGGTAAGCAGCTCCTGCCAGGTGCACAGGTGAGATCGGCCCCAGCTGTGCAGATCACCTCTGCTGCTTCCAGGCAGAGACGGACGTCTTTGGAAAGGCAGACAATGCAGGAGAACCTACAGCAGCATGGCAGTATGGCGCGGTCAGGACGCACACGGTCACAGTCAGGTGGCAGTGATAAACCTGCTGCGGAGCCTGCATCCAGCCAAGGGGCCACAAAACCATCCGTGGTGGACCCGCACAAGACTGTCTTCAAAACCCCTGTACCCGTGGTCAAGACTAATCCTGTGGGGCCGGCGCGTGCACCCGAGCTGCAGCTAGCGGATGAGATACCGGGACTTGTCCGAAAACTGGGTGAGTTACAGCAGCAAAAAAAAGCGCTGCAAATGGAGGTAGACTTCATCTATAGCCTAAAGATCACTAATCCTGCCAGTAATGACGCGTATGACCTGAGACTGAACACACTGGGTGTACAGCTGGCGAGTGTTGTGCAGGACACTGAGTCTGTGCTGGAGAGCATGGGGCCCCTGGCAGAGACCTACAGGAACCGCGAGCGGTTCGCCTCCTATAAGCAGGACTGTGCTGTAGAGGCCAGGACCCCTGATGTTCACGACGGGACCCTCCAGCAGCGGACACGGCCAGTGTTACAGGCCGCCCGCTTCTGCTTCCAGGAGGGAAAACAGCTGCAGCAGCTCAGTGTGAACAGGAGCATACACTTCAGACTGCAGCAGAGGCACCACAGGTCCCAGAATGCCCCAAACAGGAGCAGGACAGTATATGTGAGACTGTTTGTGCTGATGAGGCCGAGGCTGAGGCTGAAGCACAGACTGTGGCTGGGGATGCTGTGACCATGGGGTCGGGGGTTGGAGGGGTTTCACATTCTGTAATGGACGTCGCACTGTCTGATAATGATGCTGCTCATGATAATGTGCATGATATGTGTGACTATCCCCCTTTGCCATCTAGTCCACAAGGTGTGACAGCCCCCCCTGCTGCAGGCCCTCTCCCTGTCAGTCAGCCCAGTGTGACCCGGCAGGTGCCCCCCAGGAATGCCTGGAGCCGCGGCGCCCCATCCATCACTTCCAGCGCAAGGTATACCGGCCAGACATTCAAGCGTATTAATGTGGTGCGGTTTAAATACATAAGTGCCAAGGAGGATCTGCCACAACGCTTGTATGTGGTGAGAGAGCTGCTCTGCGGCCAGATGGGGTTTGTGGCAAATGAGATACTGGCGGTGTCTAATCTTCAGGACAGGCAGGGCTACGAGGTCAGCTTCAAGCTCATGTCTGACCTGGATAGATTCTGGGCCAATTACCCCAAGTTCAGAGATGCTGAGGGCTGGAATAAGTTTGTGTTGGTTCCTATCTCCAGGCCGGACACTGTCACAGTAAACATCACGTTCTGGAATGAGGCCGTTCCTCCACAGGACATCGAGGTGTGGCTCCGGAGACACTGTGACCTCGTCTCTGGACTCACCAAGGTCAGAGATGAGGATGGTATCTGGACAATGGGGTGGCGGGTCTTGGTAAAATTGCGGCAATGTGATAACATCACTGCCCACTTACCCAACTCCTTCATTGGGAAGGAGAAGGGAAGGTGTTATTATCCCGGGCAACCCAGAAAGTGTTTCAAATGTGGTTGGAAAGGTCATCTGGCTAACACCTGTACTGTGGTGAAGTGCAGTCTGTGTGGGGCAATCGGCCATGTCGCTGCAGGCTGCCGGGACGTCAGGTGCAACCTCTGTGGTAGGATGGGCCACCCTCACAGGGACTGTCCAGACGCCTGGCACAACATCTGCAGAGTCTTCCCTGATGAGTTAGTGACGGCAGGGGCAGAGGCTCAGGAGGATGAGGATGTGGTGGCAGGGACACATGAGGAGGAGTGTTTAATGTCAGGAGAGATGCTGACCAGCTCAGATGCCCACCAGGAGTCCACTCAGGCAGCACCAGAGAAGCAGGGTGCAGAGGGGAACATGGAGGTCATCCATCAGGTCCAGCAGCCTCAGATAGCCCCCCCTTCAGCATCGCTGTCTGTATCTGATGACTGGAACATTAATAATAATAAAAGGAAGAAAAAGAACACATCCTCCCGTAAACCTGAGGCAGATTATGACACTGGTCAGATTGCTAGTAAGAAGGTTCAGAATTCAGCAGGAGTGATGGTCGTGTCCAACAAGTATGGAGTTTTATCTGACTCCAATGGTGACGATTATGAGGAAGAGTTGAGGAAAGTTGATGCTGAGTGTGACAGGGACATAGAGGACCATCCCCCGCCAAAGCGGAAGCCCTTATCTGTGGACCGTCAGGTAGAGTCTGACATGGACACCAGTGGTGGACAGAACATCTCTGACTCATGATGATGGCTGTTACTCTGCTCCTTCTATATTGTGTTGTGATGGCGGGGTTCTCATTGACAGTGACCTCGAGCAATGTGAATAGCATTAAGCTAAGGAGAACTAGACACGTGGTGTATGAACATCTCAAATATCTGGACACAGATGTCATCTTCCTGCAGGAGACACGACTGACATCTCTGGGGCTTATGAGAGAGGCTGAGAGGGAATGGCGGTCCGGTCCTTCTTTCTGGTCACTGGCTGTGGAGCCTTACGCCGGGGTCGCTGTCCTGTTTAACACCAATGATGTGACTGTGCATAGGATGACGGAGGTGGTCATGGGAAGATGTCTGGTCCTGGAAGTCACTGTCCATGGGAGGCGACTCCGGCTTATTAACATCTATGGGCCACAGACAGTGACTGACAGGATCCAGCTGTTTAATGACGTCAAGCCTTACCTCTTCACTTCTCTTCCAGTGGTGATGGCGGGGGACTTTAATGCCATAATGACATCAGGTGACAGCTCCTCAGGAAGGGCAGTGACCAGGAATGGTAAGGTCCTGCATAACGTCATAATGCAGGCAGGACTGACTCACGTTTTCACACAGGGTGGGCGACAGCCAAAATTCACATATTCATGTTCCAACAGGAGCAGTAGAATAGATTTTGCTTTTGTCAGTCCTACTGAGGCTGTCAGCGCCCTGAGTGAGAAGGTCGTCCCTTACTCTGATCACCTCGCCTTGTGCTTCTCTTTGGGTTCCTCTAACCGTCCGGACATTGGTAGAGGGTTGTGGAAGCTCAATTCCAGTCTCCTGGATGATGCCTATGTTCAGAGTCGTGTTCACTCCCTTATCCAGCTTCATCTAGACAGGGTTGACTTCTATGACAACATGACCGACTGGTGGGAGGACATCAAGGAGGATATCAGATCCCTCTTAAAGAGACTGTCAGTTAATAAAGGGAGTAATAAGTACAGCCAGTACCTAAAGCTGCGCAAAGAATTGGAGTCACTGTATTCGGCGGGCGGGGATGACAAAGTGAAGATCGACCGGCTGAAATCTGAGATAAAGCAGTATCAGTATAGCAGGTATACCTCCCTGGTTCTTGAACGGGATTATGGGTCCTTAGGGGCCCCTGATCCCTTTGAGAATTGCAGGGAGAGGGTGGCCAAAAAAATGGTCATGGGTCTCACCGACTCCCAGGGTGTATTGCAGGATTCACGGGAGGGTATCCTGGAGGTGGTGAGATCTTACTATGCTGACTTGTTTCAGAGGAAAGTTTTGGATAAAGATAAGATGACTCAATTCTTGGAGGCAACTCCAGTGCCTGATACTAATGATCTGGACTTTTATCCTTTGACGGCAGAATTAACGATGGAGGAAGTTAAGGAGGCCATTGATAAGTTATATCTGAAGAAGGCACCAGGTCCAGATGGTATAACAGCAGAATTTTATAAGAAATTCAGAGACCTCCTGGCTCCAATTCTCGTGGATGTGTATAGAAATTGTCTAGAAAATCACCTGATGCCTCCATCCATGAAAGTGTCCTCGTTAATTCTGCTGTCTAAAGGTAAGGAGCCGAGCGACATCAAGAACTGGAGGCCGATTGCCCTCTTGAATGTGGACAGGAAGATTCTAGCAAAAATCCTATTTTCTAGATTAGTCTGTTTGTCCCCGGCACTGTTGGCAGGCTCTCAGTTTGGCACAGTAAAAGGGCGGAACACAGGGGTGGGATTCAGCGGGTTCTCCCCGGTTCGCTGGAACCGGTTGTTAAAAAAGCAGCCGGTTCCCCGAACCGGGGAGATGTAGAGCCGCGATCCGGTCCTCTGATGTCCTGGCGCTGCCTGGAGGCAAGGAGCAGAGGAGGACTCTTGCTCTGCTTCCCGCCGGATACCGCGCGCATTGATACGTGACGACGCATGCTGCTGCTGCTCTATCTGCTGACTAGTACTTGACAGAGCACAGCAGTCAGCACACCCCGGCGGCCCCCGCTGTCCGCGCACTGATTCCTGCGGCTGCCCAGTGAGCTGAGCCTGGGACAGGACACTAGTCTGTGTGTGGTGGCCCGCCGCCCGCCTGCCTCACCTCACAACTTCAGCCTGTGTATGGTACACAGGCCAACACCAGGTCAGTTACTGTATATGTGCAGTGCTGCTGCTTATTGGGGGCCTGTGCTGTGCTGCCTACTAGGGACCTGTGCTGCCTATTGAGGACTTGTGCTGCCTATTGAGGACCTGTGCCTGCCTATTAGGGACCTGTGCTGCCTATTAGGGACCTGTGCCTGCCTATTGGGGACCTGTGCCTGCCTATTGGGGACCTGTGCCTGCCTATTAGGGACCTGTGCCTGCCTATTAGGGACCTGTGCCTGCCTATTTGGGACCTGTGCCTGCCTATTTGGGACCTGTGCCTGCCTATTTGGGACCTGTGCCTGCCTATTTGGGACCTGTGCCTGCCTATTGGGGACCTGTGCGGCCTATTGGGGACCTGTGCTGCCTATTGGGGAACAATGCTGTCTATTGGGGACCTGTGCCTGCCTATTAGGGACCTGTGCCTGCCTATTAGGGACCTGTGCCTGCCTATTAGGGACCTGTGCCTGCCTATTGGGGACCTGTGCCTGCCTATTGGGGACCTGTGCCTGCCTATTAGGGACCTGTGCCTGCCTATTAGGGACCTGTGCCTGCCTATTTGGGACCTGTGCCTGCCTATTTGGGACCTGTGCCTGCCTATTTGGGACCTGTGCCTGCCTATTGGGGACCTGTGCTGCCTATTGGGGACCTGTGCTGCCTATTGGGGACCTTTGCTGCCTATTGGGGAACAATGCTGTCTATTGGGGACCTGTGCCTGCCTATTAGGGACCTGTGCCTGCCTATTAGGGACCTGTGCCTGCCTATTTGGGACCTGTGCCTGCCTATTAGGGACCTGTGCTGCCTATAGGGAACAATGCTGCCTATTGGGGACCTGTGCTGCCTATTGGGGAACAATGCTGTCTATTGGGGACCTATGCTGCCTATTGGGGACCTGCACTGCCTATTAGGGACCTGTGCCTGCCTATTAGGGACCTGTGCCTGCCTATTTGGGACCTGTGCCTGCCTATTAGGGACCTGTGCTGCCTATAGGGAACAATGCTGCCTATTGGGGACCTGTGCTGCCTATTGGGGAACAATGCTGTCTATTGGGGACCTATGCTGCTTATTGGGGACCTGCACTGCCTATTAGGGAACAATGCTGCCTATTGGGGACCTGTGCTGCCTATTGGGGAACAATGCTGCCTATTGGGGACCTATGCTGCCTATTGGGGAACAATGCTGTCTATTGGGGACCTGCACTGCCTATTGGGGAACAATGCTGCCTATTGGGGACCTGTGCTGTCTATTGGTGAACAATGCCGTCTATTGGGGACCTGCACTGCCTATTAGGGAACAATGCTGCCTATTGGGGACCTGTGCTGCCTATTTGGGAACAATGCTGCCTATTGGGGACCTATACTGCCTATTGGGGACCTATGCTGTCTATTGGGGAACAATGCTGTCTATTGGGGAACAATGCTGTCTATTGGGGACCTGTGCTGCCTATTGAGGAACAATGCTGCCTATTGGGGAACAATGCTGTCTATTGGGGACCTGTGCTGCCTATTGGGGACCTGTGCTGCCTATTGGGGACCTGTGCTGTCTATTGGGGAACAATGCTGCCTATTGGGGACCTATGCTGCCTATTGGGGACCTGCACTGCCTATTGGGGACCTATGCTGTCTATTGGGGAACAATGCTGTCTATTGGGGAACAATGCTGTCTATTGGGGAAAAATGCTGCCTATTGGGGACCTGTGCTGCCTATTGGGGAACAATGCTGTCTATTGGGGACCTGCACTGTCTATTGGGGAACAATGCTGCCTATTGGGGGCCTATGCTGCCTATTGGGGACGTGTGCTGCCTATTGGGGAACAATGCTGCCTATTGGGGACCTGTGCTGCATATTGGGGAACAATGCTGTCTATTGGTGACCTGTGCTGCCTATTGGGGAACAATGCTGTCTATTGGGGGCCTGTGCTGCCTTTTGGGGACCTGTGCTGCCTATTGGGGACATTTACCTGTCTATTGGGGACCTGTGCTGCCTTTTGGGGACCTGTGCTGCCTATAGGCAACAGCTCCTTGACTGCGCCCCTACTTGTATATGTTTGATGAAAAGGTGCATGTAAATGGGTGTGGCGTAATAATGGGTGTGGCTTAAAATGGGTGTGGCTTTCCTACACACAAACACAGAACCTGTTGTTAAAAATTTGAATCCCACTACTGGCGGAACATCTCTGGAGCAGTCATCTCGATACGAGAGATGTTTGAGAGATGTAAAGCTCTGCGGTGTGGGAGATATGTTGTTAGTCTAGACCAGGCTAAAGCCTTTGACAGGGTTGATCATGACTATCTGTGGGCCACTTTGTCAAAGTACGGTATTCCGGGACAATTTGTGGATTGGCTGAAGACGTTGTACAGAGAGGCGGTGAGCTTTCCTCTGATTAATAGTTGGCAGGGTGACATTTTTGGAGTTGGGGCGGGGGTGAGACAGGGCTGCCCAATGAGTCCGCTCCTGAAAGTTTTTTCCCTAGACCCGTTTCTGAGGTCACTGCAGGAGTGCGATTTTCAAGGGGTGCCGGTCCCCCACTGCCCGCCTCTGAATATTGTTGCCTATGCAGATGATGTGACGCTGGTGATCTCCAATCCTCGTGAGGTGCAGATGTTATCTGCGTCCATCAGAAGCTACTCAGAGGCCTCCGGGTCTCTGGTCAACCTTGAAAAGAGTCAAGCTCTGTGGACATTAGATACTGAGCCCAGCTTTGATCTGGCGCAGTTTTCCAAAGCCTCCACCCATATTAAGATCCTAGGGGTTAAATTTGGGAGGGATGATAATGCCACGCTAAATTGGGAGGAGAAATTGGAAACCAGAAATGCAAAGGTTCAGCGATGGAAGAACTGGAGGCTGACCTACAGAGAAAGGGTCAAAATGTTGAAGACTTACCTGGTCCCCGTTTTCTTGTATGTCTCTGTCGCTTTCCCTTTGCCAGAATCTTTCTCAGTGAGGCTCTTCAGCCTGTTCTTCCAGCTCTTGTGGGGGAATAGGTTGAACCTAATAAAGAGGGGAATAACGTACCTACGGCGAAGAGAGGGTGGGCTGGATATGTTGAATCCAAGGGTTTTCTTTGACTCCTTGTTTCTAAAGGTGAATTTTGGGAACATGGACTCAAATAGTAGCTCCCTGTGGGTAAATAGTATCAGGTATTGGATATTGCCTTTTGCAGAATCTTGGGTGCGAGGCGGCAGTCTCAAGAGGAGGAGATGGACAGGTGACCACCTCCCCCAGTATCTGGACTATGGTCTGAAGTGTGTTAGGAGGTGGGGACTGGGGAAGTCTTACATTGAGAGCAGTACGAGAAGAGACCTGTATGCTCGTGTATGTAGGACTTTCTTCTACTCTCCACTGGCCCTGAGAGATTGTGTCACCACCACCCTGCAGGAAAGCCTTAGGTTCCTAAACGGGAAACGGCTACCTCCTAAACTGTTTGGTGTCACTTGGCTTTCACTGCATAGTCGGCTCTTTGTCAGAGGGAACCTGAAACATCTGTGTGTCTCTGATCGGAAGTGTCCCCTTGGTTGTCAGCAGGAGGAGACTATGGAGCACTTCATATGTGATTGCTGGGGAGGGAGGAAGATCTGGGAGGAAGTGTCAGATAATCTAAAAATCCCCAGACTGCGGACCCTAAAGTATCCCGACATAATCTATGGTGTCCCCTCCACTGTTAGTAACATCAACAGAGAGACGATGTACGTTATAATCAGTGTCATCAAATACTATCACTGGCACATGAGAACCCGGGTGTCACTGCACAATGAGCTGTTCGATCACACCGCTGCCGCCAATCAGGTTATGTCAGAACTCCGGTGGATAAAATCACTGGAAGTTGGAAGGAGTCCAGGAAACATAACGTTATGGAGAAACGTAAAATTCAGTTAGAAAAATATGATAGTTGTTTTTTTTTTTCCCTCTAACTTTCTTTTTCCATCGCCAGGTGTGGACACTTTAATTTATTTATGAATATGATCTGATTATTTAGTGCTGTGTGTATATTACCTAAGTGGTTTGTGTTTTGTAATACTGGATGATTTTTGTTTTATTATAATTGTATTTATGTTTGGTTTATAATAAAAATTGCCCCTATGTACAAGAATATAACTACTATAATACTGCTCCTATATACAAGAATATAACTGCTATAATACAGCTCCCTATGTAAAAGAATATAGCTACTATAATACTGCCCCTATGTACAAAAATATAACTACTATAATACTACTCCTATGTACAAGAATATAACTACTATAATACTGCTCCTAAGTACAAGAATATAGCTACTATAATACTGCTCCTATATACAGGAATATAACTGCTATAATACTGCCTCCTATGTACAAGAATATAACTACTATAATACTGCTCCTATATACAAGAATATAACTACTATAATACTGCTCCCGTATACAAGACTATAACTACTATAATACTGCTCCTATATGCAAGAATATAACTGCTATCATACTGCCCCCTATGTACAAGAATATAACTACTATAATACTGCTCCTATATACAAGAATTTAACTGCTGTAATACTGCCCCTATGTACAAGAATATAACTACTATTATACTGCCCCTATGTACAAGAATATAACTGCTATCATACTGCCCCTATGTACAAGAATATAACTACTATAATACTGCTCCTATATACAAGAATATAACTACTATAATAATGCTCCTATGTACAAGAATATAACTACTATAATACTGCTCCTATGTGCAAGAATATAGCTACTATAATACTGCTGCTATATATAAGAATATAACTGCTATAATACTGCCCCCTATGTACAAGAATATAGCTACTATAATACTGCTCCTATGTACAAGAATATAACTGCTATAATACTGCTCTGTATGTACAAGAATATAACTACTATAATACTGCCTCCTATGTACAAGAATATAACTACTATAATACTGGTCCTATATACAAGAATATAACTACTATAATACTGCTCCTGTATACAAGACTATAACTACTATAATACTGCTCCTATATGCAAGAATATAACTGCTATCATACTGCCCCTATGTACAAGAATATAACTACTATAATACTGCTCCTATATACAAGAATATAACTGCTGTAATACTGCTCCCTATGTACAAGAATATAACTACTATAATACTGCCCCTATGTACAAGAATATAGCTACTATAATACTGCTGCTATATATAAGAATATAACTGCTATAATACTGCTCACTATGTACAAGAATATAACTACTATAATACTGCCCCTATGTACAAGAATATAACTACTATAATAGTGCTCCTATGTACAAGAATATAACTACTATAATACTGCCCCTATGTACAAGAATATAGCTACTATAATACTGCTGCTATATACAAGAATATAACTGCTATAATACTGCCTCCTATGTACAAGAAGATAACTACTATAATACTGCCCCTATGTACAAGAATATAACTACTGTAATACTGCCCCTATGTACAAGAATATAGCTACTATAATACTGCTCCTATATACAAGAATATAACTGTTATAATACTGCCTCTTATGTACAAGAATATAACTACTATAATACTACTCCTATGTACAAGAATATAACTACTATAATACTGCTCCTATATACAAGAATATAACTACTATAATACTACTCCTATGTACAAGAATATAACTACTATAATACTGCTCCTATGTACAAGAATATAACTACTATAATACTGCTCCTATATACAAGAATATAACTACTATAATACTACTCCTATGGACAAGAATATAACTACTATAATACTTTTCCTATATACAAGAATATAACTACTATAATACTGCTCCCGTATACAAGACTATAACTACTATAATACTGCTCCTATATGCAAGAATATAACTGCTATCATACTGCCCCTATGTACAAGAATATAACTACTATAATACTGCTCCTATATACAAGAATTTAACTGCTGTAATACTGCCCCTATGTACAAGAATATAACTACTATAATACTGCCCCTATGTACAAGAATATAACTGCTATCATACTGCCCCTATGTACAAGAATATAACTACTATAATACTGCTCCTATGTACAAGAATATAACTGCTGTAATACTGCTCCCTATGTACAAGAATATAACTACTATAATACTGCCCCTATGTACAAGAATATAGCTACTATAATACTGATCCTATTTACAAGAATATAACTACTATAATAATGCTCCTATGTACAAGAATATAACTACTATAATACTGCTCCTATGTACAAGAATATAGCTACTATAATACTGCTGCTATATATAAGAATATAACTGCTATAATACTGCCCCCTATGTACAAGAATATAGCTACTATAATACTGCTCCTATGTACAAGAATATAACTGCTATAATACTGCTCTGTATGTACAAGAATATAACTGCTATAATACTGCCTCCTATGTACAAGAATATAACTACTATAATACTGCTCCTATATACAAGAATATAACTACTATAATACTGATCCTGTATACAAGACTATAACTACTATAATACTGCTCCTATATGCAAGAATATAACTGCTATCATACTGCCCCTATGTACAAGAATATAACTACTATAATACTGCTTCTATATACAAGAATATAACTGCTGTAATACTGCTCCCTATGTACAAGAATATAACTACTATAATACTGCCCCTATGTACAAGAATATAGCTACTATAATACTGCTGCTATATATAAGAATATAACTGCTATAATACTGCTCACTATGTACAAGAATATAACTACTATAATACTGCCCCTATGTACAAGAATATAACTACTATAATAGTGCTCCTATGTACAAGAATATAACTACTATAATACTGCCCCTATGTACAAGAATATAGCTACTATAATACTGCTCCTATATACAAGAATATAACTGCTATAATACTGCCTCCTATGTACAAGAATATAACTACTATAATACTGCCCCTATGTACAAGAATATAGCTACTATAATACTGCTCCTATATACAAGAATATAACTGTTATAATACTGCCTCTTATGTACAAGAATATAGCTACTATAATACTGCTCCTATGTACAAGAATATAACTACTATAATACTGCTCCTATATACAAGAATATAACTACTATAATACTACTCCTATGTACAAGAATATAACTACTATAATACTGCTCCTATATACAAGAATATAACTACTATAATACTACTCCTATGTACAAGAATATAACTACTATAATACTGCTCCTATATACAAGAATATAACTACTATAATACTGCTCCTATGTACAAGAATATAACTACTATAATACTGCTCCTATGTACAAGAATATAACTACTATAATACTGCTCCTATGTACAAGAATATAACTACTATAATACTACTCCTATGTACAAGAATATAACTACTATAATACTGCTCCTATATACAAGAATATAACTACTATAATACTGCTCCTATATACAAGAATATAACTACTATAATACTACTCCTATGTACAAGAATATAACTTCTATAATACTGCCCCTATGTACAAGAATATAATGTAACTACTTTAATACTGCCCCCTATGTACAAGAATATAACTACTATAATACTGCACCCTATGTACAAGGATATTGTGATGAACGCAAGCAGGAGGCACGCCGTTGCCACCAAATTGAGACGAACGGCGCAGCCGGGTGCCATCAAAATGTCACTATCCCACCACTGGCACCAGCAGGTCAGCGGACGGAGGGACATGACGCACTGCCGGCACATGGCTATCACAGGCACAGTGGGGGCTTATCTTAGTTATCCCACCACCGGCACCACATGACAAAAATACAGCAAGCTAATCTTGCTCTAACAATTTACCGCAGGGGGGTATTTTGGATGCCCCAACACTGCTAACAACCTTCCAAGAACTGCGGAGATTTATGTATATCCCACTTTCTGAGTTCCACTTTGGAACTCGCAGCTGTCCGACCCCCCCTTACCCGCAGGTCAGTCAGGGAACTGAACCTAGGATAATCAGTCGCCGGACGGGCTGCTTGTTGTGCATGGGCCACTAGACTACTGCAGTAAGGGAATTATCAATGCTGTGGCCGCAGCCCCTCATTCAGCATGTAAGACCCGTCTGTACTGCCAGCTAGCCGAGCCAGCCGTGCACACCACGCTGCCACCAGCCACGCTTTACTTAATCAAGGAGTTAATTAAGTGGGTCCGTGACACACCCCAAATTAGTAGTGATTATCTAAAAAAGCGCATAGTTCGTTTCTTAGAGCATCGAGGCAAACTAATAGATTTTTATCATTTATTCCCAAAAGGGCAGTGGTTATACAGATAATAGTTGCTATAAAGTTGAGACATTACATATGTACAAATACAAGTGTAAAACAAAATGGATGAAAACAGAAAGTACACTCACATCTGCACGTCTTGCCAGCATCAGAACTCAGCTTCCACTGACTGGAATTTGCTAGGGAATACCTATACACTAGGGTCTATGACCTCATGAAATGGGCGGTCTGGAGAGGTCCAACCTCCCTCTCTCCAAGTTAGGATTTGGCTGCAAAACTTAGAATAACTATATCTAAATGAGAAAAGCCCGTACCAACACACATAGGGCATCACTCTTTGTGATTTACCGAATAGAATCCAAAGACATCAAGCATGCCATTCTCAGGACACTCTGTTTGGGAGCAATCCATATCTCAGGTTCTGGAGAGGTTATGACTGTGAAAATTAGGAATTAGTAAGCTGGCCTCGTGCCCTTCTCAGAAATGTGGGTTTTATATCTCTGCTGCGTATGGTTTTCGCGATATGACTTGTTTTAATACTTCCCATATCTGCATTCAAACTCCTGGCTTTAAACAAACAGCACCTCTTCCGCTTAGCTGCTGCAAGGAGGGGGAATGGAGGGACTTCAAGAGGAAATGGACGGCTTTATGTTACCAAATGCACAGAGCTGGTAAGGAGGGGGATGCTGCTGTGTGACAAGGCAATTTTCTGGAAAGAATTGAGGATTCTAGAAAGTTCTACCTTACAGATCTTACAGACATTTTATATTACAAATATAACTACTATAATACTGCTCTCTATGTACAAGAATATAACTACTATAATACTGATCCTATGGCCAGGAGCTATTTGTATTATAGCGGCTTATCGCACTGTTTATCTACCGCTTTTATACAGTTTTTCAGTTTTGAATTGATAATTGAATTTAACTTTTTCAAAGCTCCAGTAAAGCTCTGTTTCATTTCTCATTGGGTTTTCATTAACATTTGGCTGGAGAATCAACATGTTTAATTAGTTAGTGATAAGCCGCAGGTCAGTGATTCATACGGCTCTAGTTGTTTTGCTGCAGGAGGGAAGCTGGTAGCTGAGACTGCGTATTGCAGTGAACTATGCCATTGCTTCATTCCACATCAACATAAAACCTAACAGATGTAGAGGATCAGAGAGGATTCCTGCCTGACAGATATAAAGCATGAGAAGCTGAAACTGGCAGCGCTCGGACACAGTGCATCCAGCATGATATTAACTATCACAGTCAGGTGGATACTGCATATAACCTGGGCATCTCCTGTATATAATTATATATGAACAGCCGGTATAACCTGGATATCTCCTGTATATAATTATATATGTACAGCCGGTATAACCTGGGCATCTCCTGTATATAATTATATATGTGCAGCTGGTATAACCTGGGCATCTACTGTATATAATTATATATGTACAGCTGGTATAACCTGGGCATCTCCTGTATATAATTATATATGTACAGCTGATATAACCTGGGCATCTCCTGTATATAATTATATATGTACAGCTGATATAACCTGGGCATCTCCTGTATATAATTATATATGTACAGCTGGTATAACCTGGGCATCTCCTGTATATAATTATATATGTACAGCTGGAATAACCTCGGCATCTCCTGTATATAACTATATATGTACAGCTGGTATAAACTGGGCATCTCCTGTATATAATTATATATATACAGCTGGTGTAACCTGGGCATCTCCTGTATATAATTAAATATGTACAGCTGATATAACCTGGGCATCTCCTGTATATAATTATATATGTACAGCTGGTATAACCTGGGCATCTCCTGTATATAACTATATATGTACAGCTGGTATAACCTGGGCATCTTCTATATATAATTATATATATACTGCTGGTATAACCTGGGTATCTCCTGTATATAATTATATATGTACAGCTGATATAACCTGGGCATCTCCTGTATATAATTATATATGTACAGCTGGTATAACCTGGGCATCTTCTGTATATAACTATATATGTACAGCTGGTATAACCTGGGCATCATCTGTATATAATTATATATATATACTGCTGGTATTACCTGGGTATCTCCTGTATATAATTATATATGTACAGCTGGTATAACCTGAGTATCTCCTGTATATAATTAGATATTTACAGCTGGTATAACCTGGGTGTCTCCTGTATATAATTATATATGCACAGCTGGTATAACCTGGGCATCTCCTGTATATAATTATATATGTACAGCTGGTATAACCTGGGCATCTCCTGTATATAATTATATATGTACAGCTGGTATAACCTGGGCATCTCCCGTATATAATTATATATGTATAGCCGGTATAACCTGGGCATCTCCTGTATATAATTATATATGTACAGCAGGTATAACCTAGACATCTCCTGTATATAATTATATATGTGCAGCTGGTATAACCTGAGCATTTCCTGTATATAACTATATATGCACAGCTGGTATAACCTGGACATCTCCTGTATATAATTATGTATGTACAGCTGGTATAACCTGGGTATCTCCTGTATATAATTATATATGTACAGATGGTATAACCTGGGCATCTACTGTATATAATTATATATGCACAGCTGGTATAACCTGGACATCTCCTGTATATAATTACATATGTACAGCTGGAATAACCTGGGCATCTCCTGTATATAATTACGTATGTACAGCTGGAATAACCTGGGCATCTCCTGTATATAACTATATATGTACAGCTGGTATAACCTTGGCATCTCCTGTATATAATTATATATGTACAGCTGGTGTAACCTGGGCATCTCCTGTATATAATTAAATATGTACAGCTGATATAACCTGGGCATCTCCTGTATATAATTATATATGTACAGCTGGTATAACCTTGGCATCTCCTGTATATAATTATATATGTACAGCTGGTATAACCTGGGTATCTCCTGTATATAATTATATATGTACAGCTGGTATATCCTGGGCATCTCCTGTATATAATTATATGTGTACAGCTGGTATAACCTGGACATCTCCTGTATATAATTGTATATGTACAGCTGGTATAACCTGGGCATCTCCTGTATATAATTATATATGTACAGCTGGTATAACCTGGGCATCTCCTGCATATAATTTTATATGTACAGATGGTATAACCTGGGCATCTCCTGTATATAATTATATATGTACAGCTGGTATAACCTGGGCATCTCCTGCATATAATTTTATATGTACAGATGGTATAACCTGGGCATCTCCTGTATATAATTATATATGTACAGCTGGTATAACCTGGGCATCTCCCGTATATAATTATATATGTACAGCCGGTATAACCTGGGCATCTTCCGTATATAATTATATATGTATAGCCGGTATAACCTGGGCATCTCCTGTATATAATTATATATGTACAGCTGGTATAACCTAGACATCTCCTGTTTATAATTATATATGTGCAGCTGGTATAACCTGAGCATTTCCTGTATATAACTATATATGCACAGCTGGTATAACCTGGACATCTCCTGTATATAATTATGTATGTACAGCTGGTATAACCTGGGTATCTCCTGTATATAATTATATATGTACAGATGGTATAACCTGGGTATCTCCTGTATATAATTATATATGTACAGATGGTATAACCTGGGTATCTACTGTATATAATTATATATGCACAGCTGGTATAACCTGGACATCTCCTGTATATAATTACATATGTACAGCTGGAATAACCTGGGCATCTCCTGTATATAATTACATATGTACAGCTGGAATAACCTGGGCATCTCCTGTATATAACTATATATGTACAGCTGGTATAACCTTGGCATCTCCTGTATATAATTATATATGTTCAGCTGGTGTAACCTGGGCATCTCCTGTATATAATTAAATATGTACAGCTGATATAACCTGGGCATCTCCTGTATATAATAATATATGTACAGCTGGTATAACCTGGACATCTCCTGTATATAACTATATATGTACAGCTGGTGTAACCTGGGTATCTCCTGTATATAATTATATATGTACAGCTGGTATAACCTTGGCATCTCCTGTATATAATTATATATGTACAGCTGGTATAACCTGGGTATCTCCTGTGTATAATTATATATGTACAGCTGGTATATCCTGGGCATCTCCTGTATATAATTGTATATGTACAGCTGATATAACCTGGGCATCTCCTGTATATAATTATATATGTACAGCTGGTATAACCTGGGCATCACCTGTATATAATTATGTATGTACAGCTGGTATAACCTGGGTATCTCCTGTATATAATTATATATGTACAGCTGGTATAACCTGGGCATCTCCTGTATATAATTATATATGTACAGCTGGTATAACCTGGGCATCTCCTGTATATAATTATATATGTACAGCTGGTATAACCTGGGCATCTCCTGTATATAATTATATATGTACAGCTGGTATATCCTGGGCATCTCCTGTATATAATAATATATGTACAGCTGATATAACCTGGGCATCTCCTGTATATAATTATGTATGTACAGCTGGTATAACCTGGGTATCCCCTGTATATAATTATATATATTCAGCTGGTATAACCTGGGTATCCCCTGTATATAATTATATATGCACAGCTGGTATAACCTGGTCATCTCCTGTATATAATTATATATGCACAGCTGGTATAACCTGGGTATCCCCTGTATATAATTATATATATTCAGCTGGTATAACCTGGGTATCCCCTGTATATAATTATATATGCACAGCTGGTATAACCTGGTCATCTCCTGTATATAATTATATATGCACAGCTGGTATAACCTGGGCTTTTTGTGTATAGAATGATATACTGTATGTTCGATAAACACTAATAATTTGATTTTTTATTTTATCTTTACTCAAACATGAAATAAAAAGAAACAAATAAAACTATTTTTTTCCCTTTTGTTTTCCTTCTTTTCCGTTTTCCCCTGGATGAGATTGATACAGTGTAATGAAGTGCGGTACCTGTGGCAGGATTCTTGGCGTTGTTTCGTGTCGCTCCTGCGCAGTGCTCCCCGGGCGGCCACATCTTCTTGCATAACCTTAATTTGAAATGTGTCATATTACTATTGTTAGAGCATGTCTGCAATCACACAACATCGGCGCAGGCAGAGAGGAGGAGAGTACCAGCTTTCTGCCGCCTGCCTGCATCCAAAATATATTTTTGGAGAACTAGTTAACTACTTCACTGCCTGTCAAAATTAATTTTTCAAGAAGCAGCTTATTACTCAGGAGCCGTATGATTTATTTGTGTAACTCGTAGTCGACCATTCTCAATATACAGTGGGTGCAGAAAGTATTCAGACCCCTTTATAAATTTCACTCTTTGTTTCATTGCAGCAATTTAGTAAATTCAAAAAAGTTCATTTTCTTCTCATTAATATACACGCTGCACCCCATCTTGAAGGAAAAAAAACAGAAATAAAGAAATTTTTGCAAATTTATTTAAAATGAAAAACTGAAATATCCCATGGTCATAAGTATTCAGACCCTTTGCTCAGACACTCGTATGTAAGTCCTATGCTGTCCATTTCCTTGTGATCCTCCTTGAGATGGTTCTACTCCTTCATTGGAGTCCAGCTGTGTGGAGAAATATAAATATTAATATACATCTTTAAGTCTGTGATCATTACATGTCTTTTGGAGGTCTCTTGTGTACTGTAATGCCTGGTCTTTATTTATCCCCCCAATATTAGCACTCGTCTTGTATTTTGCAATTGGGCTATATGCCCGCATTATTTATGTGAGTTTGACTAATAAAGATTTTTTGTAACTTAAATTGTCTTGTCTTATCTCACGTTTCATACTCTTTTGATTTGAGGGCCATTGCTCCTTTGTTTCCTGTAGGATTATATTTTATGGTGGCAGAGTGGTCCGACGGAAGCCTCTCCTCAGTGCGAGACATATGAAAGCCGCATAGAGTTTGATAAAAAACCACATGAAGGACTCCCAGACTATGAGAAGTAAGATTATCTGGTCTGATGAGACGAAGATAGAACTTTTAGGTGATAATTCTAAGCGTTATTTGTGGAGAAAACCAGGCACTGCTCATCACCTGCCCAATACAATCCCAACAGTGAAACATGGTGGTGGGAGCATCATGCTATGGGGTGTTTTTCATCTACAGGGACAGGATGACTGGTTGCCATTGAAGGAAACATGAATGCGGCCAAGTACAGAGATATCCTGGATGAAAACCTCTTCCAGAGTGCTCTGGACCTCAGACTTGGCTGAAGGTCCGCCTTCCAACAAGACAATGACCCTAAGCACACAGCTAAAATAACAAAGGAGTGCCTTCAGAACAACTCTGTGACCATTCCTGACTGGCCCAGCCAGAGCCCTGACCTAAACCCAATTGAGCATCTCTGGAGAGACCTGAAAATGGCTGTCCACCAACGTTCACCATCCAACCTGACAGAACTGGAGAGGATCTGCAAGGAAGAATGGCAGAGCATCCCCAAACCCAGGGGTGAAAAACTTGAGCATCATTCCCAAGAAGACTCAATAGATTAATACTCGGCTCACACTTGCATTGGAGACTCCGTTAAGAAGTTTGTGTTGTGAGTTCATTTTCCCCTTCACCATTGAGGTCTGATGAACTCCCTCTTCTGGTGAAGGAAGGTAGTGAGGCTGATTACCAGCACCTGGGCAGGATGATGATGACTGGGTGACGGGAATTACTAACTGGATATAAGGCAGCTGACGCCCTTCTGCCTTGCTGGTGATCTCTCTGAGGGATTCTAGGAGACCAGTCTGATTCCTGCTCCTCAAAAGCTAAGTTTTCTGCTCTACTTTTTGCATTTGTGTTTTGGTTTTGTTTTGCATTGTTTTCCTTGATTTCTGCCATTCCCTGCTGGGGTGAGCTGAATTCCTTTTTGCTCTGTCTTCAGAAAATACCTGAGTACTGATATAGTCTTTTTGAAGCCTAGCGTCTTCAGGGCCTTTTTCCCTATCAGCTGTTGGCTCATGTTTTGATAGGGTTTTGGCGGATTACAGACAGCAGCTTTTCTATCCTGTCCTATCTAGTTAGCTTGGGCCCCATCATTTGCTCAGCTTATCTTTCTATCTGTGTGAGTGTTTTTTCATCTTGCTTCACCGTCATTATATGTTGGGGGCTGCCTATTGCTTTGGGGTCTGCTCTGGGGCAGTTTAGATTTCCCTTTCTGTCTTTAGGCTATGTAGTTCTCCAGCTGTGATCGAGGGGTCTAGGGCATCATAGGAACCCCCCACGGCTACTGCTAGTTGTTGTTGATAGGTTCAGGGATCTGCAATCCGATAGCTGCCAACTTCTCTGGTTTTCTGGACTTAGCTAGTATTTCTGTTTTTGCCTCCTATGGTGACTCATTCATAAGTTTGTCATTTTTGCATTTTTTTTATTTGCCTCCTGAACAGAAATCAAATACTCCCTATTACAGTGAATCGGATCCGTCTGACCACTTTTTGTGTCCTTTGTAAAAGAAATGAATTTTTTGGAGAGTTTTTTTTTTTCCTGTTCCTTAAACAGAACAGAAAAACAAAATGTTAAATGCTTGTGTGAACCTGGCTTAAAATGTGTATAAAAGAAGATCGTGAGTGGAAATTACTCCGTGTTTTGGTCGGACAATGGTGGAAGCAGGTACATCTAAGTCTGGCTCAGTAGTGGGTGCATGCAGGATACAGTACAGAATTTTAAAAGTCTCATTCCGGCCTTAATTTCACCACTGTCTCATTATCAGTAATGCACATTCCTCTGTGTAGTCAAATACTTATCGGTTGCCGTCCTCTGCTGTTTCCAGCGCAGCTCCAGTCATCGTTCTGTCCCACGACATAATTCATATCTGGGAGATATACAGTTTGCAACCTGGATGGTGCAAAAATGCCGGTCCTGAGATCACAACAGTTCATGCCGGCTGCGAGAACAGCTTCAGTGAATAGAGGTAATATCACTGATGCTGCGCACCTTCACAGCCTGCCCCTCGCTGAACTCTTGAGCGTGGGAAAATCAACTGGCATTTTCCCACGCTTAAAAGTTCATCTCAGTTCAGCCGGTGAGGGAGCGCAGACTCAGTGACGTCACTGCTAGTCACTTAGTCTGTGCTGGCAGCATTTCATTCATTCACCAGTAGTTTGCAGTCGGGACTGTCGCATCTTGGCACCGTTCTGGTTGCAAACTGTATATCCCCCAGATACAGATTACGGCGTGAGACAGAATGACGGACAGGTATGGTATATTATTGGTTTATTATTTCATATTTTTTACAGGAGAATGAGGGCTTTGGGGAATTTGCAGAAGTTGTAAGTATGGTTTAATTAAAAACAATACAGGAGTTTGTGTGTTTATTTCAAATAAAGGATTTTTTAATGGATGTCTGTGTTTTATTTACTATTTGACTATATGGGGTTAGTAATATGGGGGTGTCTAATTGACGCATCTTCATTACTAACCTTGGAGCTTGATGTCACAAAGGTGACATCAACACCCCAACTATTACTCCATATGCCACCACTACAGGGCAGTGGGATGAGCAAGGCTATGTGCCAGAATTGGCGCATCTTACAGATGCGGCTTTTCTGGGGTGGCTGAGCGCTGGTATTTGTAGCCGGGGGGGTACTGTCCATGGCCCCTTCCTAGGCTATAAATATCAGCTCTCTGCTTTCTGCATAGCTACTGCTGGCTATAAATTATAGGGGGACTCCATGCCATTTTTTTCCTTGAAATAATTATTTATTTATTAAATACATATCAATAATTTTGCACACACACTATACTCATTGAATTTGTCACTGACTATATATATATATATATATAAATATATATATATATATATACATATATATATATTCGATAGATATATATATTACATATATATTAAATGTGAATATATATATATATATATATATATATATATATATATACTAGCTGAAGAGCCCGGCATTGCCTGGGCATAGTAACCAACTGTGGTTAGTTATATAACAAATTATAATGATTATATTGCCCATAAAAACCATGCATCTAATCCTATCCTGTGTGATACTGACTGCTGAGCCGTGTATCTAACCCTCTCCTGTGATAGTCTGCTGAGCCGTGTATCTAATCCTATCCTGTGTGATACTGACTGCTGAGCCGTGTATCTAACCCTCTCCTGTGATACTGTCTGCTGAGCCGTGTATCTAATCATCTCCTGTGTGATACTGACTGCTGAGCCGTATATCTAATCCTATCCTGTGTGATACTGTGCTGAGCCGTGTATCTAATCCTATCCTGTGTGATACTGACTGCTGAGCCATGTATCTAATCCTCTCCTGTGATACTGACTGCTGAGCTGTGTATCTAATCCTATCCTGTGTGATACTGTCTGCTGAGCTGTGTATTTAATCCTATCCTGTGAGATACTGACTGCTGAGCTGTGTATCTAATCCTCTCCTGTGATACTGCCTTCTGAGTTGTGTATCTAATCCTCTCCTGTGATACTGTCTGCTGAGCCGTGTATCTAATCCTATCCTGTGTGATACTGACTGCTGAGCTGTGTATCTAATCCTCTCCTGTGATACTGCCTGCTGAGTTGTGTATCTAATCCTCTCCTGTGATACTGCCTGCTGAGCCATGTATCTAATCCTATCCTGTGTGATACTGTGCTGAGCCATGTATCTAATCCTCTCCTGTGATACTGACTGCTGAGCTGTGTATCTAATCCTATCCTGTGTGATACTGTCTGATGAGCAGCGTATCTAATCCTATCCTGTGAGATACTGTCTGCTGAGCCGTGTATCTAATCCTATCCTGTGTGATACTGTCTGCTGAGCCATGTATCTAATCCTCTCCTGTGTGATACTGACTGCTGAGCCGTGTATCTAATCCTATCCTGTGTGCTACTGACTGCTGAGCCATGTATCTAATCCTCTCCTGTGTGATACTGTCTGCTGAGCCGTGTATCTAATCCTATCCTCTGTGATACTGTCTGCTGAGCCGTGTATCTAATCCTATCCTCTGTGATACTGTCTGTTGAGCCGTGTGTCTAATCCTATTCTGTGTGATACTGTCTGCTGAGCTGTGTATCTAATCCTCTCCTGTGTGATACTGACTGCTGAGCCATGTATGTAATCCTATCCTGTGTGATACTATCTGCTGAGCCTTGTATCTAATCCTCTCCTGTGATACTGACTGCTGAGCTGTGTATCTAATCCTATCCTGTGTGATACTGTCTGCTGAGCTGTGTATCTAATCCTATCCTGTGTGATACTGTCTGCTGAGCCGTGTATCTAATCCTATCCTGTGTGATACTGTCTGCTGAGCTGTGTATCTAATCCTATCCTGTGTGATACTGTCTGCTGAGCTGTGTATCTAATCCTATCCTGTGTGATACTGACTGCTGAGCCTTGTATCTAATCCTCTCCTGTGATACTGACTGCTGAGCTGTGTATCTAATCCTATCCTGTGTGATACTGTCTGCTGAGCTGTGTATCTAATCCTATCCTGTGTGATACTGTCTGCTGAGCTGTGTATCTAATCCTATCCTGTGTGATACTGTCTGCTGAGCTGTGTATCTAATCCTATCCTGTGTGATACTGTCTGCTGAGCTGTGTATCTAATCCTATCCTGTGTGATACTGACTGCTGAGGCGTGTATCTAATCCTATCCTGTGTGATACTGACTGCTGAGCCGTGTATCTAATCCTATCCTGTGTGATACTGGGCTCCCCCTGCAGTCTGTGTCAGAGGGTGGTCTGTGTTGGCACGGTAATAAATTATGTTATTTCCAGCTTTACAGAAGGACGATAACACCATAGAAATGATAAGAATATTAGGCCTCAGTTACAACAACTGTCTACAAAGAAAACTGTTGCTGATAGCAGCCAATCACAGCTCATTCTTCATTTTTTAAACAGCTCGAGGACAGCGTGGCGAGTTTTGAGTGGCGACTTTTGTGTTTGGACTTTTATGTGGCGAGGTTGGTGTATGTGTGGTGAAGCACGTGGTAGTGTGTGGCACATTGTGTGTGTGTGTTCATATCCCCGTGTGTGGTGAGTCTCCCATGTCAGGTCCCCACCTTAGCCACTGTACGGTATATACTCTTTGGCACCGTCGCTCTCATTCTTTCTGTCCCCCTTGTTCACATCTGGCAGCTGTCAATTTGCCTTCAACACTTTTCCTTTCACTTTTTCCCCATTATGTAGATAGGGGCAAAATTGTTTGGTGAATTGGAACGCGCGGGGTTAAAATTTCGCCTCACAACATAGTCTAGGACGCTCTCGGGGTCCAGACGTGTGACTGTGCCAAATTTTGTGGCTGTAGCTGTGACGGTGCAGATGCCAATCCCGGACAAACGCACACACACATACATTGAGCTTTATATATTAGATATATATAACTTATATATGTTATATATATATATATATATATATATATATATATATATATATATATATATACAGCTCTGGCAAAAATTAAGAGACCACTGCACCGTTTTATAAAAATCAGATTCTCTCCATGTCTGGCAGCCATTCCATTCCAGAGTCAGTTGAATTCCAACCCGACTACACCTCATTCTACTTAATGTGCTTCTGATTAGGTGATCACCTGAACCAAATCTTATGTAACCAAGAAAAGTATAAAAAACCCTGCTGTGGTGTTCACAATCCTCCTGCAACAGGACAAGCTTGATGGCTAAACAAGTGCTAGGAATAGCCCAAAATTAATTTGAATGAGCAAATAATTTTTAACCATGCCAAAGGAGTTGAAAAGTCTTGAGTTAGGAAAAGATGGGCTCAATTCTGGATTTACTAGCAGAGGGATACAGTGACCGTCATGTTGCCTCCATCCTTAAAAATTTCTAAGATGGCAGTCCATTACACCAAGGTCAAGCAGCAGACATTGGGGACAACAAAGCTACAGACCGGCAGAGGGCGAAAACGACTCTCCACTGACTGGGATGACCGACATCACAGGATGACATCAAGTGACCTATAAAAGAAATGGCAAATGGCAGCTGGGGTGAAGTGCACAGTAAGAACAGTTTGTAACAGGCTCCTAGAGGCAGGGCTCAAGTCATGTAAAGCTAGAAAAAAAAGCCTTTCATCAATGAGAAGCAAAGGAGAGCCAGGCTGAAGTTTGCCAAAGACCATAAGGATTGGACCATAGAGGACTGGAGTAAGGTAATCTTGAGTCTAATTTTCTGCTTTGCCCAACACCTGGTCATCTAATGGTTAGACGGAGACCTGGAGAGGTGTACAAGCCACAGTGTCTTGCACCCACTGTGAAATTAGGTGGAGGATCGGTGATGATCTGGGGATGCTTCAGCAAGGCTGGAGTTGGGCAGGTTAATCTTTGTGAAGGACGTATGAATCAAGCTGCATACAAGGTTATCCTGGAAAAACAGCTGATTCCTTCTGCTCAGGCAATGTTCCCCAACTCTGAGGACAATGCGCCATGCAACACAGCTAGGTCAATCAATGTGTGGATGAAGGACCACCACATCAAATCCCTGTCATGGCCAGCCCGATCTCCAGACCTGAACCCCACTGAAAACCTCTGGAATGTAATCAAGAGGAAGATGGATAGTCACAAGCCATCACACAAAGAAGAACTGCTGACATATGTGTATCAGGAGCGGCATAAGGTCACCCAAAAGCCGTGTGAGAGACTGGAGGAAAGCAGCCAAGACGCAGGAAAGCTGGGATTAACAATCATGGGGATTCCACAAAATATTGATTTCTGAACTCTTCCTGAGGTAAAACATTAGTATTGTTGTTTCTATATCAATAAGAACTTGTTTTCTTTGCATTATTTGAGGTGTGAAAGCACTTTCTTTTTTATTATTTTGTTGATTTCTCATTTGCTGCAGACAAATACAAAATTTTTAGCTTTAAATTTCGGAGACATGTTGTCAGTAGTTTATAGAATAAAACTACAATGTATATTTTACTAAAAAATATACCTATAAAGAAAAAAATCATAGAAACTAAAAATTTTGCAGTGGTCTCTTAATTTTTGTATATTATATATAATTTAATTTAATATATATGTGTGTGTTTTGAAGAATATTTTGTTTGAAAACGATGTGTATAGTTGTGTATTACAATGCAGAGAGAACTGCTGTATGTAAAAGCTCATGTTAAAATCTCACTGCATACGAATCACCATACAGAGAACACTCCTATGAATCTCGTCCATCAAAATCGGATCGATTTTTTTATACATTGAGTGTGACTCTAGCCAAACAGTATGGTATTCTGCCATCACTTCCTCATTCGACATAAGCCCCGTCCGACAACAAGCTTATATCAGGTCAGATACCAACCCGGATAGCGAACAACTGACCAACCGAGCGTGTGGAGATGGGGATTCATGAATCAAGATAAAAGAGCAGCCCAAGATTAATTTTATATTTAATCGCCGAAAGGACGCACTTGAAATATACAGGTATATATTTATAAGAACAATATACAGGTATACAGTCAGGAGTGTAGTACAAGGATAGGATATAGATAGGTTGCAATTACGTGTTATGTAGCATTTGACCACAGGGAGGCGCTGATTGATCACAGGTCCAAATCTTAGTTACGTGGTTTTCCTGGCTGCGTCAGCTAAGGTATCCTCCTGCCAGTAGAAAAACTCAGTCCAAAATGAGCAGCTGTCTCTTATCTCCTAGGCTGTCTCCTCCCACACTGTGCTCACCCCTGGGCTTGTGCAGCCACTCTCCTCCCATGCCTGAAAGTATGATTTTTTTGTCCAGAACTGTGGAGGCTCATAGCTTTTCGCCCGAAGCTCTGAATGACATAGCAGCGATGCCACTGGATTCTGCTGGACTTTATCTGCACATAGAGATTAAATATGCCTACTGTATGTAATTCCTGGTAGCTATGCTTCATAACTCTTTAACGCAAAATGCTGGAGGTGGCTAAACAGTATGAGCGTGTTGGGGAAGGAATGCCGATTCTGATTATGTGCTCAGCTAGTCTCAGAGATATTGCATTCTGTTACTATAGGTCATTTTCCAGATTCAATATCTTGGAGCCTTGCAGTAACCTATAGTGCCACGCTGTCTCCATGTGCTTGAGTCAGATAAAAGAAATCTAGTTTGGCTGTTCCTGCACAGAGTTCACACCCTTGTGTTAAGAGCTTCAAATGGCTTTAGTTAATTAAAGGTAAACAATGATCCTGGGGAATGAAAGCCAAGGGCGGGGACACATTTCTGGGTGGAGAGACATTTACTTCATCCCTCACAGGGGCCTTCAAGTTTTTTTTTTCATGTTTTACCATTAAACAGACATAGCATTACACAATTTAATTCAGGCTGCCTGCTGCCACCTATAGGGGGAGCTCCTTGTATACTGCATTAGCATTGCATTCAATGCTTGTGAAGTATGTAGTAAGCTCCTGAGCACCCCCTAGTGGTGGCTGCAGAAAGGCAGAATTGTATCATTTCTATGCAGAAAGTTGGAACTTTGGCAGCTAAGCAATTATAAGAAATTATTCGGCACCATAATTTTGTATCTACTGTAATTAGGTCAAATACCATTTAGTTTTACTTTTTAAATAAATGGTTTCAAGTTCTTTGGTCATGTCCATTACTTATATATAGTTCTTCCATGGTTTTGTATTGGGATCGGCAGAATATTCCCAGTGCAGCCTTATGTTTTGGCTGTTGGTTACATGATTAATGATAAGTCAATGTTTACGACAACAATTATATTAGTGTCTGTGTCGCCTGCTTGTACTTTTCCCCATGGGATATCACAGCATGGCGGTATTTACAGACGGCTCCTCGTGCATCTCGGGCATCACCAGCTATCTATTCCTAAAATGTAACTATGAAGAGATATTCCCATCCACCTCTACAAATCAAACTCCCGGAATAAGACGGCTGTCTTGCTATATACCTCCCACGACTTTACAAAGAGATTTAAGCGTGCGCCTGCTCCACCCGGCCGCCTTTATTTCACCAATATTCTGCTGAAACGGAAAAACATTGCACATAACAATCGTACGTGAGGTCGCACCGCCGAAGAGTGAACTGTTCTTTTCAGAGGAAAATTGGGTTTGCTATAAATATCAGCAGCTCGTTCTTGTTTCTCTCTGTGATTATGTTCTGTTCTCGGGTTGGACTTGAATTCTTGCAATTTTCGAAAATTGGCTGAAAATGATAATTCTGTCTCTGCTGTAAAGAGGATGCAGAAACAATCATCTTGTAATGAAACACTTTGTGCGGATTGTGTTGTGTTATAATATTGCACTGCTCGCTCTGCGGATGGAGATGCACAAGACGTGCAGGCAGCCATAGATTCATTGTTAATTCTGTCCATAGAGTCATAATACAGATGAGCTCTCCTTTACATTTACTGTAGACTCCACATAACCCAAGACAAGTGATGAAAGATGACTCGCTTTAAAAAAAAAAAAAAAAAAAGACCTAAAAAAAAACCACGAGATTTTCTGATACTCTGTCAGGAGATGTTTTTCCTGGATCTGTCTGTATGTGGCCACTTAGTGGTTGTATTGTGAGTTGCAACCATTGCAGAGTTTTGAAGGCACGCCGTGATAACATATTGATATTTTACAATGAGAAGTTGGGGTCATTAACTAAATTCAGGAAAAGACAAGGTGTGGAAACGTGTAGGTTCATCTAGAGGACAAAAATAATGTAAATCATCTGACCAATGAAAATCTGCTCCATACAGTCCATAACATGGGAAAAGTCTATAGACATAGTCTGTCTCTATATACAGATATTGCGGACATCAGATCAGATGGATTATCTAGGGTTGAGGTAGTGTCACGGCCCTAGTCACGGCCCCCGTCGTGCACCCTCATACTTACCATCCAGTGCCGCAGCCTCTCTACTTCCTCCGTCGGTGGCGGCGTCCTCCTCAGACCGGCCCGCGGCCTGTGACGTCACAACAGGCCTTGCGCATGCGCCATAGGCCGCAGCCGGCCCTCCCTGTCTCTTCTTATGTCCGGCGGTGCCCTGACCCGGTAGCACCGCCGGACCAATGGGGGCCGGTCCTCGGGTATTTCAGGCCGCCCTCCCATAATGGAAGCGCCTGATCGTTGTTTGTGCTATCCGCACGCTAGGCCCCCCTGTCCCTGCCCTGTGCACTGCGCCAGTTCTCATACCTTCCTGTGCTTCTATTGCAGTCCTACTCCGGTCCTGTGTGTTCCTGCTCTACCCTGCCTGCCCGTGTCTTGCTCCTGCAGTCCTACTCTGGTCCTGTCTACCCGTGCCCGATTCCTGCAGTCCTACTCCGGTCCTGTCTACCCGTGCCTGATTCCTGCAGTCCTACTCCAGTCCTGTCTACCCGTGCCTGATTCTTGCAGTCCTACTCCGGTACTGTCTACCCGTGCCTGATTCCTGCAGTCCTACTCTGGTCCTGTCTACCCGTGCCTGATTCCTGCAGTCCTACTCCGGTCCTGTCTACCCGTGCCTGATTCCTGCAGTCCTACTCCGGTCCTGTCTACCTGTGCCTGATTCCTGCAGTCCTACTCCGGTCCTGTCTACCCGTGCCTGATTCCTGCAGCCCTACTCCGGTCCTGCCTGCCAGTGTCTCTGTCTCCTGCTGTCCTACTCCAGTCTCCACCTGAGGCCTACGCATTCCCTGTGCTCGTGGTGCCAGGTCCTCTGTCTTGCTCTAGTCCATGCCGAGCCGCCCCTCTTGGTACCGGCTGCCATGGCATTCGAACCCCAGGGCCTGCTCCTAACGGTCCCTGTATAGGCGTCAGGCCCACCAGGTTGCTCGCCCGGGCCTCTCGGTGCCACGGTCCAGAGTGTCCACTCCTGGAAGCCCGCCTTGCCTAGCGAAATGCTAACAGGTATCTGCGTGTGACAGATTATGTCTCATCCATTAACCATCAAGAATAGTTTTACATATAAAATATTCATATGAACTAGAGAGTCCAATTGGCCTTCCTGCAAATTTTGGACCTGGGCCCCCACCTGCATTTTGGTCTGATGTATGGGCCCTTTTATAGTTCTAGATCCCATAAAGATATGTGTTCAGCCCCATGCAAGAATGTCCCCTATCCTTGGCCCCTTCTTGTAATAATGTCCTCCATCCTGGCCCCTTCCAATAATATTGTCCTCCATTCTGGGCCCTATCCTGTATTAATATCCCCCCTCCTGGGCCCTTCCTATAATAATGGCCCTCATTCTGGATCATTCCTGTAATAATGTCCTCCTCCTGGTCCCTTCCAGTAGTAATATCCTTCATCCTGGGCCTCATCTTGAAATAATGTCCCCCATCCTAGACCCTTTCCTGGCATATTGTTTCACAATCTGGGCCCTTTCTGGTAATAACGTCCCCCATCCTGGACCCCTTACTGGTGTAATTTACAGTTGGTACGGAAAGTATTCAGACCCTTTTACATTTTTCACTCTTTGTTTCATTGCACCCATTTGGTAAATTCAAAAAAGTTCATTTTTCCTTATTAATGTACACTCTGCACCCCATCTTGATTGAAAAATTCAGAAAAGTAGAAATTTTTGCAAATTTATTAGAAAGGAAAAACTGAAATATCACATGGTCATAAGTGTTCAGACCCTTTGCTCAGACACTCCTATGTAAGTCCCATGGTCTCCATTTCCTTGTGATCCTCCTTGAGATGGTTCTACTCCTTCATTGGAGTCCAGCTGTGTGTAATTAAACTGATAGGACTTGATTTGGAAAGGCGCACACCTGTCTATATAAGACCTCACAGCTCACAGTGCATGACAGACCAAATGAGAATCATGAGGTCAAAGGAACTGGCCAAGGGGCTCAGATTGTTAGAATCTATTTCGTTTTGACCATCCGCCATCTTGTTGTGGCTTTCAGGCCGCTGGTCTTTTTCCTCTGGTGTTGGTTTTTGTCTTACGTCAGGTGATTGTATCACCCTTTATTACGCAGCACCTGCCTCCCTGTCCTTGCTGGACAACAGTGTTAATCCGCTAGTGTTCTGGCTTGGTGCTTTGATTGCTTTCTGTGTGTGATATTGTGCAGTTCTGGGCCTTCTAGCTCTGCCTGTTCTTGTTTTAAGGTTTCCGTTCGTTTCTGCAGCTTCCTCTATTTTCCTACTAGGAAATACCTGTTTTTGTTTCCAGTCCCTAGATCGTTCAGGGATACCATTCTCCTTACCTATAGGTCTTCGTTTGAGTTTAGCCTAGGAAATGTCGAAGGGTCTATTCACAAGGAATTGGTCGCCCACTCCATCATAGAGTTTCAGCCTAGTTCTAGTACAGGGTCAGCTATTCCCTTCTACCCTAGTCCTGAGTTGCAGATCCATAACACAGAGACAGAATTGTGGCAAGGCACAGATCTGGCCAAGGTTACAAAAGAATTTCTGCAGTACTCAAGGTTCCTAAGAGCAAGGAGGCCTCCATAATCCTTAAATGGAAGAAGTTTGGGACCACCAGAAGTCTTCTTAGACCTGGTCATCCAGCCAAACTGAGCCACCGTGAGAGAAGAACCTTGGTGAGAGAGCTAAAGAAGAACCACAACTATCACTGCAGCCCTCAGGTCTTTATGGCAGAGTGGCCCGACAGAAGCCTCTCCTCAGTGCCAGACATATGAAAGCCCACATAGAGGTTGCTAAAAAGCACATGAAGGACTCCCAGACTATGAGAAATAAGATTCTCTGGTCTGATGAGACGAAGAAAGACCTTTTTGGTGATAATTGTGGAGAATTGTGGAGAAAACCAGGCACTGCTCATTACCTGCCCAATACAATCCCAACAGTGAAACATGGTGGTGGCAGCATCATGCTATGGGGGTGTTTTTCAGCTGCAGGGACAGGACAACTGGTTGCCATTGAAGGAAACATGAATGCGGCCAAGTACAGAGATATCCTGAATGAAAACCTCTTCCAGAGTGCTCTGGACCTCAGACTTGGCCAAAGGCTCACCTTCCAACAAAACAATGACCCTAAGCACACAGCTAAAATAACAAAGGAATGGCTTCAGAACTACGCTTTGATCATTCTTGACTGGCCCAGCCAGAGCCCTGACCTAAACCCAATTGATCATCTCTGAAGAGACCTGAAAATGGCTGTCCACCAACGTTCACCATTCAACCTGACGGAACTGGAGAGGATCTGCAAGGAAGAATGGCAGAGGATCCCCAAATCCAGGTGTGAAAAACTTGTTGCATCATTCCCAAGAAAACTCATGGCTGTACTAGCTCAAAAGGTGTTTCTACTCAATACTCAGCAAAGGGTCTGAATACTTATGACCATGTGAGATTTCAGTTTTTCTTTTTTAATAAATTTGCGAAAATTTCTACATTTCTGTTTTTTTTTACAAGGGAATGAAAAATGAAGCATTTTTGTATTAAGTGTTTGTGACGCCACCTGTGGTATCTGATCAAAAGGGAACAGTGCTGCAGTACAGGTCTTCTGGGACTGATGGTGTGATGCAGCAGTGTTGGAGTAGCTCTCCACAGGCAGAGCTGTTGTCCCAGGGCACTGGTGGTTGGCTAAGGATGCAATGTTTGCTGATAGTAGATGCAGCAGTGCTGAGTGAGTGTGGAGGCAAGAATTCAAAGGACACAGGGAGGTGCAGTTTCAAAGCTTTACTCACAGTTCTGGTGCACACAGATGCCCGCTTGGTGCCACGTCCTCCAGGTGAGGGATCCAGTCAACTTCCAGACAGATAGAGAACACCTTTTCCAGAACTTCCGGTCAGTATGTGCCTTCCCTGGCCATCTCCACAGTGCTGATTTCCACTTTCCTTCCCTTCCAGCACCTCACAGTCAGTGTCCCAGGCCAGCTGCCATGAATCCTGTCGGATAACGTGAGCCAAAGCGTTTCCTTGATCCTTTCTGGCAGCCATACCGGAGAAGATAACTGTGGTAGTTGGCTATGGCCCCTAAAGTTGCCACAGCTGTTGGCTTGCTAGCTGAGCCCTGTTGTACACTCCACTAGGCTAGGGGCGGAGACCCTTCTGCAACCTGAATTTCCCCCACCTGACATCCGTCAGCATGGAGCGAGCCCCACGGGGAGCACTTTCTCCACCCGTGCCTCTGGGAAATCACTTTCCCCTTCAAGGAGCTTCCTTCAGTCCTTCAGTCCGTACCAGCAGCCCCTCAGACCAGGAGTCTGCTGCACAATCATATCTCTTCCCACCTTCCCCTACGGGAAGGTTGCCTATGCATGTCTTTCCCCTTCTTCCCCTACCAGAAGACTGATCCTAACTTCCCTTCTATTCTCCCGCTCTAACCTCTAACTCCACCCACCTTCTAACACCCTTTCCTAGCCAGCAGGGATTAGGAGCACCTGCTGCCCTAGTGTATGGTGAATGCAGTGTTTCTGTCAGGGGTGTCCATCAGGGGTGCCACAATTACATAATTGGGGTCTCCTATGTGACCACTTTCATTGATGGTGATGTACTAAGATTTTCACAAGAATTTTTAGGCTGGCCACGAGAGCCAAGCTTCTAAGTTTAGCATTGTGCCTGCCCCATCATCCGAGGACACCACCGCTCAAGTACTGGTCTTCACTGGAGAAGGTCATTTATAGGAAACAGCTCTTGAAATGTAGCACTATAAAGAACTATATTAGGATGCAGAATGAATCACCTGCCCCCAGAAGGAGACAACCTCCGCCCCGGCACTGATACAACGAGCCATCAATATCTGAGCGTAACTGTCCTGTAACTTGTTTTCCATCCATTTCCATGAAATCCGATAGGAAAAACAAGTAGAGATATATAGTAGATATTTACAGCATGAAAAAGAGTGATTAAAAGTCTGCGCTATAGTTTGCTGTGGGTGATGCCAACCCCCGGCTGGAACAAGCTTTAAAGATGATGTTTTCATTCCCAGATAAGAAATATATTCTTCAAGCTGCCTCTAGGGAAATTTACCAGCTGCCCAATTATTGCTCGACGTGGTGGAGACTTTTCACAATACCATCAGGGTTCGCTTGATTTGAAATGTTATTTTTCTAAGGCAGAAGAATATATATATCAATGTGAGGGGAGGATGCGCCGGACCCACTGGTGAGAGCTACAATTTACCAATAAACTACATGTCGCTCTATGCAGATGGAGCGCCCAGTATGAGAGATATTGGAAACAATGTATACAGAGGTAACGATATATTACAGGAAGGTGAAGAATGGCGCCTTGGGTCCAATGAGTTATGGCACCGCTGATGGGTCTGAAGATATTCATCAGGACGCGGCTGGAATTTATAAGTCATTTATCTAAATACATTCATACCGAGTCACGATTCTGCCACTCAGGGTGCTGTAACTCTATACAGTATCATTAAATGGAAATGCTTCACATCACAACAGCAGCCATCACATCCTCCCGATGTAAAGGCGAAAGCCATCTCCACAACAATCAATCTCCTTTCACCCAAGATCTATTCCTGCGCTGCCACTCATTGTGCCGACGACTTGTCCTTGTCAGTCATCATTAGATCCTTCTTACTCATGTATCTGTCATGCAGTCTCCTGATACCCATCATTCTGTCAGGAGTCAGAATGTATCCAATCATTCAACGATCCATCACACAACTCCCAGCCACTCATTTTATTATCACATTGTGTCTCATCACTCATCATCATGTTACATTGTGTCTCATCTCATTACCTCTGTACCAGTATGCAGAGAGCTCCCCCTAGAGGTGGCTGCAGACAGGATCTTATCATGTATCTGTATACAGGGAGCTCCCCCTAGTGGTGGCTGAAGGCAGAATCTTATCATGTATCACTGTAAACAGGGAGTTCCCCCTAGTGGTGACTGCAGACAGGATCTTATCATGTATCTCTGTATACAGGGATCTCCCCCTAATGATGACTGCAGACAGAATCTTGTGATGTGTCTCTGTATGTCTCCCCCTAGTGATGATGTGAGCAGGTTGCAAGATGCAGTAACGGGTCGGAGGCAGAGCAAGGATTAACGTGGGGTTTAATTTAACAGGTATACTCCTCGCAGGGAGAAAACAGGGAAAACAGTATAAAGGAACAGAGGGTACGTAACTCAGGGGAAACGGGTGTGAAGCATAGGGTAGGAAGTTCAAGAAGAGCAAACTCATCAGTTCGACGACTTCAGAATGCGGTTAGTTCAGGATGTGGACATTGGCGCCAAAGCAGTGGTGCGTAAGGGGTCCGGTAAGGTCTAGGAAAAGATGGTGTCCTGGATCCTGGCGGCGGCGGTGATTCCTCGTGGTCCGGTGTAGTAATGGAAAAGATGACGTCTTGGCTCCTGGCAGCAATAGTGTTACCTCGTGGTCTGGTCGGTGATCGGTGTGTCAGGAAATGACGAGCCAGAGCACAATCTTTCCCCCTGTCAGCGTACAGGGACAACGAGCGACTCGATTCCGGTACAAAGAGAAACCCCTCACAGCGGGTGTCCCAATTCTCCCATTGGTGCGTGCGCATGCTGATGTCCTGACTGGGCATCCTGTCACTCACAGTCAGCGATGTCAGTGGGGACCAGGTACATCGTTGTCGGCAGTCTCTGTTAGCAGCTTTTAGCATCTGCTTGTTTAGGCATGCTCTGGCAGTTCACATTTCCACAGAAGCCCTGTCACTGCCCTCCTGCACGCTCCCTACTCCTAGGTGCAGACATCGGTCCGGGGCCTTAGCTTTCCCCCATGAAACGTGTGTGACACCCCCACAGTTCTGGATCCTTCATGGAGTAGGTAGGCCTGGTCTGGGTCTTCTCCTTACATTCTCCCACTCTTTGTGCTCGTCATTCCACGGGCGAGAGTTCCTGCAGTAAGCGCTGACATTCTCCTATTCCTTGAACGATTTGTCGCTAAACAAAACGATCCTGATCATACCGGTTAGGGGGTTTTCCTGCTGTCGAACGTTCAGAACGTCGTAAACTAGGATTTACCGTCGAATCCAGTTGAGTAGTTGAATCAGGTTGTGGGGGCTGGGAAGCGCCCAGTTCTGGTGAAGCAGCCATTTCAGTAATTTCAGATGTTTCAGGGGTCTTGGATATTAGCTCTCCTTCCGGCCTCACTATCGGTAGCCTCAGGCATTCATCTTCTTCACAATCACTATGAACTAAGGGAGGGCTCTCGGCAACACTGGGTTTTTCTTCTTCTTCTTCTAAAACAGGATTCCTGGACACGCAGGGGTAGAGCATGTTTCGGTGTACTGTGCCAGTGGAGGGATTTTCTTCTCCCTCAGGCTGGACTTCATACATGGGTCCTTCAGAACTGACTTGTCGCTTTACCCGGTACAGTGTTTTCTCACACTGCTAGTCAAGTTTATCTTGAGGGTGCTTCTCTCGTACCAACACCCGGTCACCGGCCTATAGAGCTGTCCTGTTTTCTCAGAATGGTCCAACTCTTGAAACTGGGTCTGTACCAGGTTATGTAGTGTTTGTGTGAAGGGTTAATACTAAAATCAGAGTTGAAGTTTTGTTTTATCCATTCTCTTAAGGTTTCGTTTCTCCATTTTTGTTGCTGTAAGATACATTTTTGTAATTGGGATGGGCTGTCATGAAACCAGACTGTTCCCATCAGGTGCAAGATAAGGGAACCGGGGGTGTAGAACTCTGAAGAATATGCCATTTGGATATGGACATATATGTAGTTTCCGGTTTTCTTGCAATATTATTGGCTTATAAAGTGAAATGATGCTATTGGTAGTTGAGAACATTGCATAATTAAGCAAAAGATTATAAAAGAAGTGACTAAAATAAAGGGGACTAGTGATCTGTCTCGATCCTCCCGTACAGGGACCCCCATCTCCGTGTGGTCATTTGAGTTGCTAGCAACACTCTGTGGAATAATTTGGACATCACTGGCTCAACCGTGAAGGGTTCCAGCTCCAGCTCTGTCATCTCTTTGCCTGGTCTGCCAAAGAGCAGGGATAAGGGGTGTACCCTATGGTGTGATGTATGCGGTTATAGTATACCCACACCAGTTTTGCTACGAATTCAGGCCAGCGTATCTTATGCTCTTCCTCCAGCATTCTCAACATCTGAATGAGAGTCCGGTTCAATCGTTCACGCGCTCTATTACCCTGTGGATGATAGGACGTCATTCGAGACTTCTCAATTTGGTACATACGATGTAGTTCCTCCATCACTCGTCCTAGAAAACAGGCCCCTGGTCTGAGTGTATCCTCTTCGGACAGCAATACACCTGGATAAACAGATGGCATAAGCCGCGGATTCTGCAGTTTGGTCTCGGGTAGGAGTCACAATGGCAAATTTGGTGAAATGATCCACAGTTATCAATCAGTGTTCATACCCTTGACCAGCAAGCCCAATAGTCAAATAGTCGATCATCAAGACCTTCAGTGGGGCCGGGGTCACAATAGTTTGCGTGTGGGCCCTCTGTTCTGGCGATTTGAACAATTCACAGCTTCTACAATGTTTACACACTCCTTCTACCTTCATCCTCAGTAAGGGATGATAAACTAATTTCTGTGTGACGGACTCAGCTCCTGCTGAGCCCATTTTTTGAGTGGACCCTCTGGGTCATGGCACCCACCCACCGAGGGCGAGCTTACCTTATGAGTATCCACCCCCATACAGGGAGTGTCAGGGGCAAGACCAAGGGGGTGAGCCACTACGACTGCTGGGACCAGACGGCCGGCTCAGGGGACACTAGATGAGTGTCTGACGACAAGGACGAGCAGGAAGCAAGACGAGACAAGACGTAGGTGCAAAGTAACTTCATTGGAATAACTCAGGATCACATACAGTGTAAACAAGCAAAACGTGCAAGGTGCGCGCGTGGGCACGCCAAGGTCCATAACATGGTACGTGCCAGATGGCACGCCTAGGTACAGGTAACGGAACGATAGCATCGGACTCCGGACTGCTGGCAACGATCGACATCATCAAGGCATCAGGCTGCGGACATCAGCTCCGGACGTCAGGCCGCAGTCATCCAGCTCATGATCTCTGGCAGCGATCGGCAGGTTCCGGGCATCCGGCAGGCAAACCAGGTTCCAGGCAAGGAGGCACGACAGATATCCGGGCATGGTGCGTGATAGGGAACTCGCCAAGGTCCAAGGCTAGGTGCGTGTGTAGGGGACACGCCAGGGTTCAAGGCTAGGTGCATGTGTAGGGGACACGCCAGGGCACAAGGTACGAGACAGAGTGCGTGTGTAGAGACATGCCAAGGCACAAGGTACGAGACAGTCCTGAGCGTGCAAAGGGCACGCCAGGGTCAGGCGAGGCAGAGTCCTGCGCGTGCAGAGAGGCACGCCAGGAACAGGGTTCAAGGACCAGGCAAGACAGGAATCAGAGCAGAGCAAAGTTAACAAAGAGTTGTGCAAGAGTAGCACGAAAAGGCACAGTGCGAGAACCAGCGTGAGTGCAAGGGAGCACGGAGACCACGGCTGGGAGCGCCGGCAGGTGGTACTGACGATGGCAGTTGCAGGCGGGCACGACTAGAGGCGGCACCGCCGCGGGGCCACGCAGCCAGACCACTATAGCACTGGACAGGGCACGGCTGAGGCACACAGGCGAGCACGGCTAGAGGCGGCACGGCTGAGGCACACCAGGCAGGCACAGACGACCAGGCACGTGCACGGAGGCACGGAGCCACAAGGCAGGGCTAGGCAAAGACACAGGACAGAGACATGTACAGACAGTACAGCAAAGCCTAGTGCGAAAAGTGCAAGGGCGCACGAAACATCAGGGACAATACAAAGAACAAGGCAGAGACCTGCGCAAGCAGAGAGCATGCCAGGGACAGGGACAGTCTGGTAGCGGAGCGTAGGCCGAAGCCCATAGCAGGGCCAAGGCAGGGCCTTGGGACTAGACAAGGTACACAGGCGAGGCAGAGTCCTGCGCGAGCAGAGAGGCACGCCAGGGACAGGCAAGGCAGAGTCCTGCGCGTGCCGAGAGGCACGCCAGAGACAGGCGAGGCAGAGTCCTGCGCGTGCAGAGAGGCACGCCAGAGACAGGCGAGGCAGAGTCCTGCGCGTGCAGAGAGGCACGCCAGAGACAGGCGAGGCAGAGTCCTGCGCGTGCAGAGAGGCATGCCAGGGACAGAGACACGGAACAGAAGCAGACAAGGACTACAAGGCAAAGCAGAGCAGGGACAGAACATGGCACAAGACAAGAGACAGAATACGAGCACGGAGCGTGTGCAGAGATGCACGACAGAGCAGAGTGCAAGGGCACAGAATAGAGGGAGCGCCCCCACAGACCAAGCAGCCATGCAGAGACACAATACTCAGGCCCTGAGCAAAGGAAGGGGCGACCTGTTATAGGGCATAGAACCTCCTCTTCCAGGTCAGGACCAGGGGAGCACTTCCGGGTTCAGATCCACAGGATAACAGAGCACAGTCACATGATCAGAGTTCCAGACATGACGAGACGACTGCAGAGCCAGTGCTGAAACCTAGACAGGTCACATGATCAGAGTTCCAGACATGACGAGATGATTACCGAACCAGACAGTGCAGGATCTTTAGGAAACGTCACATGATCAGCGTTCCAGACATGACGAGATGATTGCAGAACCAGACAGTGCAGGATCCAGGCTGGGACATATGATCAGGGACTCTAGACAAGACGAGAAGATCACAGAAGGCAGAGCAGAAACGCAGGCATCCTGCAGCTCAGACATGAGGTGAGTGTGCACACTGCTCTAGCGAACATGCAGGACAGCAGACAAGATATGCACATGCACATCGCTCCAGGAGTTCTTGAGACAAAACAGACAGGGCAGACATGACAAACATGGCGGACATGACATTCTGTACCCATTGATAGGTTTTCTCTTGGCCGAAATGTTCTCCTTTTACGTGTGCTTCCACGGCCACTTTGTGCAACAGGGCCTTGGGAACTACCACCTGCCAATTGATGGATATGGCTCGCTGTAGTTGAATTTTCCTGTACAATAGTCCATTCTTTAGGTGTAATCTCTCCCATTGTCAATGAATTTGTAGGGCCCCAGGAGACAGGGCCTCCCTCTCATTCTTGCTAGGCAGATGTTTGCAGGCCACCCCCTGCCGAATTTGTGCAAGCTCTTCATCTTCCTGTTGAATCTGCACCCACTCATCCCGAGGCTGTCCCAATACATTTTCCTGGGGCTGCACTTGTACCTGTTCCAGCATGGCTGCCAATGTCCTGGCGGGACTCTGGAACCCAGGAACCTCTTCAGCCTCAAGTTCTTCATCTCGGCTAGGACCAGGCTTCTCATGTGTCACTCTGGACAATGCATCCACTTGAGTGTTTTCAGCTCCCCTTCTGTAGGCGATCTTATACCAGTATTTAACCATTCTTGCCACCCACCGTTGTTCCAGGGCCCCTAACTTGGCGTTTAGCAGGTGGGCCAGTGGGTTGTTGTCAGTGCGCACCAGAACTTCAGACGCCGACAGGTATTCCGCAAACTTCTCCACCATAGCCCACACTAACACCAGCAGCTCCAACTTGAACTAACTGTAGTTGTCCGGAATCCGTTTGTATTCATGAAGAGAACGACTCGCGTAAGTAATCACTCACTCCTTCCCGTCCTGAACCTAAGACAAAACTGCTCCTAATCCATGCAAGCTTCCATCAGTATGTAGAATGAAGAGCCAAGAGTATTCAGCCTAGGCCAGGATAGGTGCTTCTGTTAAAGCCACTTTCAAGGCTTGAAAGGCTTTCTCCTCCCATTCTCCCCATTGGATTTCCCAGTTTTTGGCTACAGATGGAACTCCTCTCAGCAGCTCTAATAACGGATTCACGATGTAAAGTCTTTCACGAACCGTCGATAGTACCCGGTTATTCCCAGAAAAACCAGGACATCCTAGACAGTCTTTGGGGTGGGCCAATCTTGCACTGCTGCAATATTTTCACGGGATGGACGTACTCCTTCTGCAGAGACCACATGTCCTAGGTATCCGATTTGGGTGCGGAACAAATGACACTTTGGTCTTACCTTCAGTCCATCTCTGGAGCCGGATCAGTACTTGCTCCAAACGCTGCAGGTGTTCTTCGAACGTGGCGACATGGGCAATTACAGTATATCATCTAGTTAGATCAAAGTGGTTTCAAAATTCAGGTCACCCAAGCACCTCTCCATCAGTAGCTGAAAAGTTCCAGGAGCGTTGGCCAGTCCGAACGGCCTTCTATTAAACTCATACAGGCCCATATGTAGTATAAAGGCCGTCTTCGCTCGGCCATGTTTGGACATCGGCACTTGCCAATAACCACTGGCCAGATCTAGGGTAGAGAAGTGTCTCAATTAGAATCATAGAATCGTAGAGTTGGAAGGGACCTCCTGGGCCATCTGGTCCAACCCCCTGCTCAAAGCAGGATTCGCTAAATCATCCCAGTCAGATGTCTGTCCAGCCTCTGTTTGAAGACTTCCATTGAAGGAGAACTCACCACTTCTCGTGGCAGCTTGTTCGACTCATTGATCACTCTAACTGTCAAAAAGTTTTTTCTAATATCCAATCTGTGTCTCCTCCCATTCAGTTTCATCCCATTGCTTCTAGTCTTTCCTTGTGCAAATGAGAATAAAGTTGATCCTTCTACAATGTGACAGCCCTTTAGATATTTGTAGACAGCTATTAAGTCTCCTCTCAGTCTTCTCTTTTGCAAACTAAACAATCCCAAATCCTGCAACCTTTCCTCATAAGACAGGGTTTGCAGACCGGTCACCATTCTGGTTGCTCTTTTCTGAACTTGCTCCAGTTTGTTGATGTCTTTTTTAAAATGTGGTGCCCAAAACTGGACACAATATTCCAGATGACGTCTGACCAAAGAGGAGTAGAGGGAAATAATGACTTCACGTGATCTAGACTGTATGCTTCTGTTAATACATCCTAGAATTGCATTTGCCTTTTTTGCTGCTGCATCACACTGTTGACTCATATTCAGTCTGTGATCTATTAGTATACCCAAGTCTTTTTCACATGTGCTGTTGCTTAGGCCTATTCCTCCCATTCTGTATATGCTTTTTTCATTTTTATTGCCCTGATGTTGTACTTTGCAATTTTCCCTGTTAAAAACCATTCTGTTAGTTGCTGCCCACTTCTCCAGTTTATTTATATCTTTTTGAATTCTCTCTCTCTCTTATCTAGTATTAGCTATCCCTCCTAGCTTTGTGTCATCAGCAAATTTAATCAGTTTACCCTCAATTCCTTCATCTAAATCGTTGATAAAGATGTTGAACAATACAGGGCCCAGGACAGAGCCCTGTGGTACCCCATTTGAGACATTCTTCCAACTGGATGTGCTGCCATTTACGACCACTCTTTGGGTTTGATCACTAAGCCATTTATGAATCCACCTAACAGTTGCCTTGTCCATTCCATACTTAGTCATTTTTTCAGTAAGGATTGTATGAGATACTTTGTCAAATGCTTTGCTGAAGTCAAGATATACTATATCTACAGCATTTCCTTGATCCACCCAAGCAGTGATTCTGTCATAGAAGGAAATTAACTTAATCTGACATGACTTATTAGTTACAAACCCATGCTGACTCTGTTTAATCACTTCATTCTTATCCAGGTACTGACATACATGTTGCTTAATAATTTGTTCAAAGATCTTTCCTGGTATAGAAGTCAGACTCACCGGCCTATAGTTGCCTGGGTCCACCTTCTTCCCCTTTTTGAAGATAGGAACAACATTTGCTCTTCTCCAGTCTTCTGGGACTTCTCCTGTTCTCCAAGAATTTTCAAAGATTATGGAGAGGGGTTCAAAAATTTCTTCTGCTATCTCCTTCAGTACTCTGGGGTGTAATTCATCTGGACCTGGAGACTTGAATTCATTTAGGTTCGCTAAGTGTTTCCTCACTATCTTTCTGTTTATAGATATCCTGGATTCTTCTATTCCCTTAATAGGACAGTGAATAACAGTTGATGTTACATTTCCTTTCTGAGAGAAAACAGATGCAAAATAGGAATTTAAAATGTCGGCCTTCTCAACATCCTGTCTTACCATTTCATCATTTTCATCCTGTAAAAATCCTATAGCATCTTTGACTTTTCTTTTACTTTTGACATATCCCCAAAATCTTTTATTATTGCTTTTGACATCTCTTGCAAGCCTCAATTCATTGTCAGCTTTAGCTAATCTGATTTGTGCCCTGCAAGTTCTGCAGACAGCATTATATTCTTCTTTATATATGCCTCCCTCTTTCCATTTTATAAACTTTTTTTCTTCCTTTTTAGCATGTGCTTGTCACAGGGCGGATAAGGACTCTTCAATCTGGGGTAGCAGGTAATAATCCCACACAGGGCAGATTTTTAACTTGCGATAGTCTACACAAAATCTCAGAGTGCAGTCTTTTTTTTGTACTAGGACTATAGCAGCAGCCCATGGGCTTTGACTTTCCCGGATGACATCGTTCTGTAACATCTGTGAGAGCATTCCTTTCACCTCCTGGTATAGCTGTGCAGGAATTTGATGGTAAATGATACTAATACATGTTTACATGTTCAATACAGTGGAGCAAAACAGTAGAGAGATGTGGCAACTCATAGCCTGGGCGGACGCTCTTAGGGCGGGAGTCGGATGGAGTGAGGAACAGAAGGATGCTGAAGCTTCACAGAGAACAGCATAGACGGGTCGGATGCTTTTCCAGAGGCAACTAAACCAGATGGCGGATGATTTCTAGTCTGGGGCGAAACAGGCAGAAGGAATTGTCATCATGGCAAGGTTAGGCCAGGAAGAAGCTGGGAAGCAGTCTAAGATGGCCTGGTCCCGGTATGTGCCGTATAGAAGCGTCAGCAAAGTAGGGAAAGCTGAGGAAGCAAGTAAAGACGAATGTGTTATCTATGATGTGCTAACTGTAGATATATTGTGTGAAGTTGTCAGTAAAGAAACCGTTCAAGTTACTATGGACTCTGTCTCAATTACTGGGAGTCGCTCGGAGAGGGGCCATCACCGCTTGGGAAGTGCCCAGGGGGACCTGAACCTGGAGACGTAGGTACACCAGGAATGTATTTTTCTGTGGGGGAAGGCCTGGACATGGGTACTTTAGTGTCTCTGGCCACGACTATAGACCTGGCCTACCCTTACAAGGTCACCTTCTTTTTAGTTTCTGTCAAGTGCACCTTGAACAAACAGAGGAATGGAGACATGTGACCCAGAGAAGCAGGAGGATCAGGAGGCAGTCAGCACCCATACTTCTCAGGAACCAGTACCAGGCTCTCACGCAGGAAAACGATGACGAAATACATCAGGATAAGACTTTGCCCACAAACAGCAACCTTGTACGCCTTCAGAGTCCTCCTGGATGGAGAAAGAAAAATGTTGTGAAGAAGAAACGGAGAGTGGTGGTCATGGGGGATTCCCTGTTGAGAGGAACAGAGGCCGCTATCTGCAGACCGGATATAACTTCAAGAGAAATGTGCTGTCTTCCAGGTGCAAAAATTAAAGGTGTGTCTGACAGGATATCAGGACTCTTCAGACCTACAGATGACTACCCATTCCTGCTACTACATGTGGGGACAAATGACACCACAAGAAACGACCTGGAAACCATCTGCAGAGACTTTGAAGACTTAGGCAAGAAAGTGAAAGAACTGGGAGCGCAGGTGGTCTTCTCTTCCATCCTCCCAGTGGATGGCCATGGAACAAGGAGGTGGAATAAGATTCTGCAGGTGAACAACTGGCTACGTCGATGGTGCCGTCAGCAACGATTTGGATTTATGGATTACGGAGTGAATTACCTTTACGATGGACTACTTGCTAGAGATGGGGTGCACCTTACCAAGAATGGAAAACATGTATTTGGAAGTCGCCTTGGTACACTTCTAAGGAGAGCTTTAAACTAGAACAACATGGGAAGGGAAGCAAAAGACCAGAAAAAGCCATACACCTGACAAATGCAATTGAGAACTCTGCTATTAGTAGTGGAAAGGAAGAACAAAGACAAAAGAATCTAATTAATAAAAATATTGGAGAAAGAGAAACCAATCACAAACTAAAATGTTTCTATACTAATGCACAAAGCATGGGCAACAAACAAGGAGAATTGGAACTACTAACACAGGAAAAGAAATATGATGTCATTGGAATCACTGACACTTGGAGGGACAATACATATGATTGGAATACAAGACTAGAAGGATACAACTTATTTGCAAGAAACAGACTTGATAAACGAGGAGGAGGTGTCGCATTGTATGTTAGAAACGCGTATATCTGCACAGAGATTGAAACTTCAGAGACTGGGAGTTCTGTGGAAACTGTTTGGGTAAGAATACAAGGACAGAACAATGGAAAGGACACCATTGTAGGCATTTACTACAGGCCGCCTGTGCAAGCTGAAGATATGGATGAACTCTTTATTCATCAAATGGCCAAGTTCTCCAAAAAATATGACATAGTTGCCATGGGAGATTTCAACTATCCAGACATTTGTTGGGAATCTCTCTCAGGCAAAACTAACAGGTCAAGGAAATTCTTATCCTCTCTTGCTGACACTTTATCTTCCAAAAGGTAGGGGAGAAAACAAGGGGAACTGCTACCTTGGATCTAATCCTTATTAACAGGGAGGAAATGATTGAGGAGGTAAAAGTGGCTGGGACCCTAGGAAGTAGCGACCATGCTATTTTAGAATTTTGGATAACTAGAGGAGGAAGACCTGTGAAGACTCAGATGTCAAGGTTAGATTTCAGAAAGGCAAATTTTAAGGGATTCAGAAAGTGAATTGGAGGGATCCAATGGCTGGATATCCTTAAAGACAAAAATGTCCAGGAAGGATGGGAAATCTTGAAAAATGAAATTCTCAAAGTACAATTGTTAACAATTCCGAAAAGAGGGAAGAATAGGGAGCATTTAAGGAAGCCAGGATGGATGAACACAGAACTTAAGCACATGCTAAAAAGGAAGAAAAAAATGTTTATAAAATGGAAAGAGGGAGGCATATGTAAAGAAGAATATAATGCTGTCTGCAGAACCTGCAGGGCACAAATCAGATTAGCTAAAGCTGACAATGAATTGAGGCTTGCAAGTGATGTCAAAAGCAATAATAAAGGATTTTGGGGATATGTCAAAAGTAAAAGAAAAGTCAAAGATGTTATAGGATTTTTACAGATGAAAATGATGAAATGGTAAGACTGGATGTTGAGAAGGCCGAACTTTTAAATTCCTATTTTGCATCTGTTTTCTCTCAGAAAGGAAATGTAACATCAACTGTTCTTCACTGTCCTATTAAGGGAATAGAAGAATCCAGGATATCTATAAACAGAAAGATAGTGAGGAAACACTTAGCTAACCTAAATGAATTCAAGTCTCCAGGTCCAGATGAATTACACCCCAGAATACTGAAGGAGATAGCAGAAGAAATTTTTGAACCCCTCTCCATAATCTTTGAAAATTCTTGAAGAACAGGAGAAGTCCCAGAAGACTGGAGAAGAGCAAATGTTGTTCCTATCTTCAAAAAGGGGAAGAAGGTGGACCCAGGCAACTATAGGCCGGTGAGTCTGACTTCTATACCAGGAAAGATCTTTGAACAAATTATTAAACAACATGTATGTCAGTACCTGGATAAGAATGAAGTGATTAAACAGAGTCAGCATGGGTTTGTAACTAATAAGTCATGTCAGACTAACTTAATTTCCTTCTATGACGGAATCACTGATTGGGTGGATCAAGGAAATGCTGTAGATATAGTATATCTTGACTTCAGCAAAGCATTTGACAAAGTATCTCATACAATCCTTATTGAAGAAATGACTAAGTATGGAATGGACAAGGCAACTGTTAGGTGGATTCATAACTGGCTTAGTGATCAGACCCAAAGAATGTTCGTAAATGGCTGCACATCCAGTTGGAAGAATGTCTCAAGTGGGGTACCACAGGGCTCTGTCGAAAAAAAAAAATGCAATTCTAGGATGTATTAACAGAAGAATACAGTCTAGATCACGTGAAGTCATTATTTCCCTCTACTCCTCTTTGGTCAGACCTCATCTGGAATATTGTGTTCAGTTTTGGGCACCACATTTTAAAAAAGACATCAACAAACTGGAGCAAGTTCAGAAAAGAGCAACCAGAATGGTGACCGGTCTGCAAACCCTGTCTTATGAGGAAAGGTTGCAGGATTTGGGATTGTTTAGTTTGCAAAAGAGAAGACTAAGAGGAGACTTAATAGCTGTCTAGAAAATATCTAAAGGGCTGTCACATTGTAGAAGGATCAACTTTATTCTCATTGCACCAGGAAAGACTAGAAGCAATGGGATGAAACTGAATGGGAGGAGACACAGATTAGATATTAGAAAAAACTTTTTGACAATTATAGTGATCAATGAGTGGAACAAGCTGCACGAGAAGTGGTGAGTTCTCCTTCAATGGAAGTCTTCAAACAGAGGCTGGACAGACATCTGACTGGGATGATTTAGCTAATCCTGCTTTGAGCAGGTGGTTGGACCAGATGGCCCAGGAGGTCCCTTCCAACTCTACAATTCTATGATTCTAGGATTCTAAATCTTCACTGATCTCTTGGATTTCTCTCCGCAAATCTTCCAACCATCCAGGCGCAGCCACTGCAATCATGACCACCTCTCCGCTCCAGACCTTCACCACTGGAACTGTCACCCCCTGTTCTTGCTCACACATGCGCGTCTCACTTCCAACTTCTGCAAAAATCATGTGTGGGTTCATACGCAAGCGCTCCTGCAGGGCCTGTTCTGTTTCAGCAGCATATCTCTCAACCCGGTCACTAACTGCACCACGTCAATCGACCCTGCGCCCACACCGTCTTTCCGGGATATGGCAGTGTGTATTTCCTGCAATGCGTTCATGAACTGTGTCACCGTCTTCCCCTCTTTTTGAATCCAGCTAAACAGTCTCATGCGCAGCTCTCCTACATCTGTGGGGTCCTCATGTGTTTCCTCCAGTATACGTAACACCTTGCCAAGCATATCCCACTGTCTGGGGGGCCGTAGCATCATTGAATCCCTCGACTCCCCTTCCAGGGCCATCATGGCGACCTCCGCCTGTAGGGCGGGTATCATACAGTGCATTCTCATCACCCATTTAATACATTCAGTCCAGCTCCACAACGTGGTGTTACTCCCATTAAATTTAGGCAGGTTGTTTAACTGTGGCCCCAGAGAAATGCTGGATTTAGGGCTCTCCCCAGATGCTCGGTCTGCCCCCTCCGTGCCAGTAGACTGCATCCTGCCGACTACGTCAAGTGTGAGCAGGTAGAAAATGCAGTAACGGGTCGGAGGCAGAGCAAGGGTTAGCGTGGGGTTTAATTTAACAAGAATACTCCTTACAGGGAGAAAACAGGGAAAACAGTATAAAGGAACACAGGGGACGTAACTCTGTGGAAACGGGTGTGAAGAATAGGGAAGGCAGTTCAAGAATAGCAAACTTATCAGTCCGATGACTTCAGGATGCGGGTGTCCCAATTCTCCCGTCGGTGTGTGCGTGCGCTTATGTCTTGACTGGGCGTCCTGTCACTCACGGTCAGCGATGTCAGTGGGGACCAGGTACGTCGTTGTCTGCAGTCTCTGTTAGCAGTTTTTAGCCTCTGCTGGTTTTGGCCCGCTCTGGCAGTTGGCTTTTGTATACAGGGAGCTCCCCCAAGTGGTGGCTGCAGACAGAATCTTATCATGTATCTCTGTATACAGGGAGCTCCCCTTAATGGTGGCTGCAGACAGAATCTTATCATGTATCTCTGTATACAGGGAGCTCCCCCTAATGGTGGCTGCAGACAGAATCTTATCATGTATCTCTGTATACAGGGAGCTCCCCCTAGTGGTGACTGCAGACAGGATGTTATCATGCATCTCTGTATACAGGGAGCTCCCCCTAGTGGTGGCTGCAGACAGAATCTTATCATGTATCTCTGTATACAGGGAGCTCCCCCTATTGGTGACTGCAGACAGGATCTTATCATGTATCTCTGTATACAGGGAGCTCCCCCTAGTGGTGGCTGCAGAGAGGAATTTATCATGTATCTCTGTATACAGGGAGTTACCCCTACAAGTAGATAGAATTATATAATTTATCATGTAATAATATTAGCACTCAGGTATAAAGTATATGAAAAAATCAACAAGGCAGGATATTTTTTTATTTTTTTCTCTATGGTATATTTCTGTCATGATCCAGGTTGGATTGTGACAGATATAGCACAAATAACTTTTTTTTTCCTTTAAGCTGTTGGCTTAAAGTTAGTTTTGCCCCCGGTGGCCGCTAGCGTTATTACACTGTAGTTTCTTTAGTTCTAGTTTTGCCCCCGGTGGCCGCTAGCGTTATTACACTGTAGTTGCTTTAGTTCTAGTTTTTTCCCTGGTGGCCGCTAGCATTATTTCACGTAATTACCAAGCAGGTGATTAGCCTGGCTCCTACCTATAAAGGAGTGGCAGGTGGTCTCAATCACGGTTGGTGATATTGGTCATTTCCAACCAAGTTTGGTGAAGGAAGGAGCTATAGAGAGGAGTTCCTTGAAGCTCAGTCAGAGCTTTGGTGTAATAGCTTCAGGTGGAAGCTGTATTCGGGTGCTGTACTCTGTTGCTGGGAGCAATAGCAACAGAGCAAAGCTAAGTTGTGTTTTAATAGCAACAGAGCAAAGCTAAGTGGTGTTTTCCCTGTTTGTTATATTTTTTCTTGTGTGTGTATTAGTGCACTGGTGGGATTAGTTTCTGCACCGTCCAATTCACTAGTAAGAGATAGGTGCAGGGTGAGCTAGGGATTAAGGTATCCTGGTCGGCGACAGGTGAGGAGCCTGTATAGGGAACGCTAGGAGTGTTCAGGCACACTGCCTCAGGGGAGTGCAGGAGGTCTCCACGTCCCCGTTCCCTATTGCAGGGCCCACCACTGTAACTGTTTCCCCGGTGTTCCCCTTTACTCTGTCTAAATTCGCCCTGCCGGAGCGGTGTATCCAGGTGCACGTGACAATTGCATTAGGCAGTGCTCCCTCCTGGATAGTGTGAATATTATGTAGTTGCACACGGCCTTTTTTAAGTTTCTTCGCTTCATTTGAAGGTCAGGATCTTTTCACATGACATAAGTGAGGAGCTGCGTCACATTTCTTATCTGAGCTTTTTCAGGACTACTGTTTGGGAAAGATTTGTGTAGAGAGTAATGTACCTTGTTTTGTTACATATGATGCATATTATTAATGTCCCAAACCTAGAAACAAAAGTAGTGAAGAATTGTATCTCTGTAACTATTTCCAGAGGCCGATGTGCAGTAATAGAGCTCTATGGTTAAAATGAAATCCATCTTTTCCAAGACAGAAGACAGTTCCATGTCCTTGAGATGAATTATTAAGATTTTTGTAAAAAGCCCGCCATCATGAATGTGAGGTGAGGAAAAGTTTACCATGTATAGAGGGTCAGCTCTGGGGATGCAGATAGGACTTACTAACCCTTTAAAAATGTAGTCTATATTATTGTTATGGGAGGTTTTCGGGGTTCATGAAAATAAACTGCGTTGTCTGTATAAAAGGAAAAAAGAGCATTTAGAAGCAATAAATCTGAGGGGTCGGCTCCAAACGGACGAACAGAATCTGTAACAAAGTAATCAAATCATCTAAAGTAGAAAATGAACTGCAGAAGCCAAGAAAAAACATTACACAGAAATGCAGACGTACTTACCAACACCAGGGCACAATACTAATGCACTACAGGAAGCAGCAGACCCCAGTGATGAAGGCAGGGGCAGCACAGGGGCAAATACTGATGAAACAACCACTCACAAAGCTACCACTCATGTAGGCAGTTGTTGCCTAATAGTATTAATGTACACAGATGAGGCTTGTATAGGGCGCCAGTCACACAGGTGCATGTGATGTACAGTGTCTGGCTCTCAGCCTGTTAGTGATCCCCATACTCTTAGATTAGGCAGCTACCCAGCACTATATAAGTGCACCCCACAAGAACAGAGACCCCAATTTACCAAGTTAACACTAAGGGGCCTGGATGCTTCCTTCATAAAAATGGAAAACTGCAAAAAAAAATGTGAAAAATATGTATAAAATACATGAAGAATTGGATGATATTTTGGCTAAGATACGCAAGCTCACAACCCACATCAAGGGTTCTCATTGTCTTGTGAGTGCCTGCACTAAAATCAAAAGCAGCTGGATGAAAAGGGCATAAAATTCAATAAAACATCACAGAAAAAAGGCCGCCGTTCTTAATGACACTAGGTCACTATACTAATGCACTGCAAAATGCATTAGTGTATTTTATACATCTTTTATTGCCCATTTTTTTATTTTTAAGCAGGATGCAGCCAGGCCCTTTATTGTTGGTCGTGTGATTTGGGCAGAGGCATATCCAGGTGAGTGCAGGTGGGACATGTGCCTGGAGAGCAGCCGGTCCAAGGTGTCTCCTCGGTGGCTTCATCTTGCCTCCTCGTGGTCTAGGAGTCGGCCATTCTCTGAGCTGGCTTTCAAGCTGACAGCTGAGAGAAGGTGCAGTGCGTTGGCTTTCAGTGATTGTACTTCTGACTTTCAGTCAGGGCAATGTCAGCAGCATGATCAGGTCATGTGATCATGCTGCTGACTTCATTTGCTGGGGCAAACAACATTGGTGAAACATGCTTCAGTGGAGCTGAAGACACTAAAAGATTTATTGTAACGTGGGTGAGAAAGATTTGATGACAAAGTTTGGGGAGCGAGGAATGGGATGGGTGCAGACACATTGTTTGGAACAGGAGAAATTTGAGGACATAGTATGAGGAGTAAAGAGGGAGATGGGGCATGTATGAGGAAACAGTATAAGGAGCATGCAAACACAAAATGTGAGTGAAGGGGAAATGTATGCGGACACAGAATTGGGAGTGAGTGAGGGAGGGATAGGAGCAGACACAGTATGGTGAGTGAGGGGATGGGTGATGACACAGTATGAGGAGCGAGGAGGGAATGTATGTGGACGTAGATTGGGGAGGATGAGTGCAGACACAGTATGGGAGAGAAGAGGGGAATGTATGCAAACACAGAAAGGGGAGCAAGAGAGGAGATGAGTGCAGACACAGTATGGTGAGTGGTGGATGGGTGTGGATACAGTATGATTAGCGAGGGGATTTTGTGCAGAAACAGTTTGAGTAGCAAGGGTTGAAAGTATGCGGACACAGTATGAGTAGCGAGGGTAAGAATGTATGTGATGTGGACACAGTATGGGAAGCGAGGCTAATGGGATGAGTGCAGACACAATATTGGGAGTAAGGAAGATGTATGAGAAGTTAGTATGGAAAATATGGGGTAAATATGTTAGGAGACAATATGAGGAGGGAGGGGAAAAAGTGAGAGGAAACTATTTAGATTTGGAACAGTGTGAAGAGACGGGCTAGAAAAGTGCGAGTGGGCACAGAATGGAAACTGAGTAGTGTGGAGGGAAAGCATGGAGAAACAGTGTAAAAGCACAGCAATGAGGGGCCAGTATTATGATGAGGGCGTACAGTATGAAAACTGGGCCCTCTAGGGGGGGACATTGTGTGAGCAGAACGTTTGAAGAGGCAGCCCAGTATGGAAAGGAGAGGGCATGTACCATAAGAGGTACAAAGTTTGGGTAATATTTTGGGCAGGGAATATCGTGAGGGGCAATTATTTAATCAGGGATTCAACGTAGGGCAGATATTTTATTCAGAAGCATTATAATGACACTTCTATTTTTAAGGGTATCGTGTGGGGATGTGCTGCAAAAGACTGGATAAGAGGGAAGTCTGCAGGGCTGAGGTGGGGCTGTAAAAAATCATCATGGTGTCTGGACAAGATGAAGAAAAAAAGAGAATGACTCCAATTACAGAAGATGTCACCTGTAAGGTACCTGGATGTAAATGTGTTTTGTGATATTGACTATGCCTCATCAGTACTGTTGTTCCCCAGTGGTCTGCAGCCTGATGGTGATCATTGTTAAGGACATACTGGAAGTACAAGGTTCATGTGATACACATATATTTGGCTCTGACCTGACATTACAATTGATGTACCATGTACGCATGGTGGTTTTGGTGCTGAATTTATGTACTGATGGTGGTCACAGTTGTGTATTCATATACTGATAGTGGTCCTGGTGATATATTCCTGTACTGATGGTGGTTATTGCAATGTATTCCTGTACTGATGGAGGTTTTGATGCTATGTGACTCCCCGATTAATGGTATTGGGGAGTTAGTCACTGGTTATAGATACAGTCTAAGCAAATAAAAAAAGTATCAATGTTATCAAAGCTCTGGGCCGAAATGGGCCACATCCAAGAGTTATTACTTATTAGGCTGCTGCTACATGATGACACCATTGTTCACTAGATGCCAATTTATTGGGGTCACATTCAGTGGCGTGACTACAAAGTTATGGGCCCCAGTGCGAACTTTCAAATGGGGCCCCCCATGCCAAAATAAACGGACATCTCCGTTCCGTGCACCTCGTACACGTGCAGTTCCTCTCCGTACACCTCGTACACGTGCGGCTCATCTCCGTACACTTCGTACACGCGCGGCTTCTCTCCGTACACCTCGTACACACGCGGCTCTGCTCCGTGCACACACAGCTCCTCTCTGTCCACCTCGTACACACGCGGCTCTGCTCCGTACACACACGGCTCCTCTCCGTCCACCTCGTACACACGCAGCTCCATTCCGTACACCTCGTACACACACGGCTGTGCTCCGTACACCTCATACACACGTTGCTCCGCTCCGTACACCTTGTACACACACGGCTCCTTTCCGTACACTTCGTACACCTCGCACACACAGCTCTGCTCCGTACACCTCGTACACACACGACCCCACTCACCTCGTACACACACAGCTCCGCTCCGTACACCTCATACACACGCATCTCCGCTCCGTACACCTCATACACACGCAGCTCCACTCCGTACACCTTGTACACACACGACCCCACTCACCTCGTACACACACAGCTCTGCTCCGTACACCTCATACACACGCGGCTCCGCTCCGTACACATGCGGCTCCTCTCTGTCCACCTCGTCTGTCCACCTGTCTGACCTGCCGGGCTCCTGACTCCCCTCTGGCCCGGTCGCAGTGGCGACCGCTGCGACCATGATAGTTACGCCTCTGCTCACATTTTAACCCCAAAGGTATTGTGACAAACAAGTCACAAAATATCTGGCATGTATGGACTTTTGTGCACTAAAGAGCTAGGTGCAGAGTCACCCAGGTAAATGGGCTGAGGACAGCCCCTCCGGTGATGACACACGTAGGGTCCTCACACTCATATAATGCTTTTCCTATGAGACAATGACTCTGCACTTGGCCCTTTATCGAACGGTCTTATATTCTGCATGATCTATGAGTTATCTGCACAATGCATCTTTTTCTTTATCCCATACTATGTGACGTCACGTTAGGGGCGATGTCCATTTATATCTATTTCACATCCCCATTGCATGTATTTGGCTTTATTGGATTCGCGCCGTCATTTTGGGTTTTCCCAATGGCAGTTTGTGACCGAGGAAACAGGTTCTTGCACAATGGCGCATTCTTACCTGTTATTACCTGTCGTGGTTTTTGTGTTTGCTACTTAGTAAAGATTTATAGAGTTACAATTTAGGAAGTGCACCTGTTCTTCTGCAGACGTCTTTCCTCTTCTTTGTTTGCCATTACAGTGGTCTTGCAGCTATAATTCCCCAGCTATAAATGTACGGTGCGATGTGGGACAGAGGGTTAGTAAACCATATCATTATCGCCAGCAGACAGTGCTACATCCATAGCTGCAGCCATAACATAAAAACCAAGTCAATAACGAGAGCAGACCAATCAGTCTCCTCATCCGTAAACTTCTGTCACTAAAGCCATGGCGGCTGTCGGAGAGGAACATCTCTCCCCCCGCAGCTATAAGGGATACGTCTGAGATTCACTAAGGGTGCTGGGAACAATCCATCATTTATGGCTTATAAAGTCCGCGCCGCTGAGGAGCAGAAGGATCTTTGCTGTTTGTATCTTGTGCCAATTTCAAAAATATACTTTCAACAATTGAGAAAGTTGGGACATGAAATACGGCCGTTATTAAACTTTTGATGGCTCGAGAAAACAAAAGACAACATAAAACGTGACCCAACGTGATGCAGAGACTGCAGGAAAGAAATAGACTTTACAAACCTTATCTCTGCCAACATCATCGAAGGGGAGTCTGGAGGCCAAAGTACAGAGCTGGTGGCAGGTCGATCTGCCCTAAATTGGGGTGGTTGGTCTACTATTGACTAATGTGTATGAGGGACTTAAAGGGATTGTCCACCCCTCGGGCAACTCTTCTTAATCACTATTTTTTCCCTACTACAATAATAACACATACAGGTGCTTCTCACAAAATTAGAATATCATCAAAAAGTGAATTTATTTCAGTTCTTCAATAACAAAAAGTGAATCTCCTCTATTCTATAGAGTCATTACACACAGAGTGATCTACTTCACGTGTTTATTTCTGTTAATGTTGATGATTATGGCTTACAGCCAATGAAAACCCAAAAGTCATTATCTTAGTAAATTAGAATAATTAACAATAAACACCTGTAAAGGCTCCTAAGTGTTTCTAAAGGTCCCTTAGTCTGTTTCTGTAGCTCCACAATCATGGGGAAGACTGCTGACCTGACAGATGTCCAGAAGGCAGTCACTGACACACTCCACAAGGAGGGGAAGCCACAAAAGGTCATTGCTAAAGAAGCCGGCTGTTCACACAGTGCTGTATCCAAGCATATTAATGGAAAGTGGAGTGGAAGGAAAAAGTGTGGTAGAAAAAGGTGCACAATCATGGGGAAGACTGCTGACCTGACAGATGTCCAGAAGGCAGTCACTGACACACTCTACCAGGTGGTATGATAAATTGAGAACATAGTTAAAAGATGTGGTTTTGTTGCCTTTTCTGAGATCTGTAGCTTTTTTTTCTGTTGTTCCATTGATAGAGATGGGTAAGCGTGTGGTTTTTCCTCGCGGAGCTGCAGTTTTCTATTGGTACCATGTTGGAACAAATACTACTGTTTATTGCATTTTTGGGGGAGGAGCAGTGATTGAAAAACTGTAATTATGACATCTCTATTTGCATTACTGTCATACTGTACTGTATTCGGAATAATGTAGAATGTCCTGTCACAGTCCAACATGGCAGCGACCAAAGCGGTCAGATTGTGCTGTAGACGATGGGCTGAACCGTTTAAATGGTTAATCGGCAACCTTGAGGCTCGTTCCAGCCACTGCTGTTAGAGGCCACCGCTCGCTGTGTATGGACGCTGCTCTATACACCCTCACAGTTTTCTGCACACAGCTCCTATTCAGAGTTATGTGTCTCCATAGTTACAGACTACAGTCTTGCCCTGTGTAGTCGGAGCCTGTAGTCACTCCGCCTGGTTCTCTCTGCTTCTTCCTGTGAACTGCGAGATCTCCGCAGGAGGTAAGGAGATGGCTCTTAGAAGGAGTTGTTGTTGATTTTGATTCAGGACTGTCGTGAAAATTACTTTTTTTTATCCTTTTTTTAAACATCAGAGCAATAACAAATGGTTGCAAAAGTCACCATCTCCTTATACTACAACCATGCAATAAAAAAAGCGATCTGTGCAAGAACAAATATGAGATTTCCCTTTTGGCGCGTCCTGGAAACGAATCATTAAATGCAAAACCATCTCTTGTAGATTTATCACCCAGCCATAAGAATAACATAAAGGGGCGTAGTGATGGCGCACGATAAAAGTAAGTGTTGTTACGGGAAATATTGGCTTATTACCGATCCCGTATAACATGACGATCGCCCCGGCTATGTAGTGAGATGATCCCACACCACCGACTCTTCCGATTCTGCCACTTTTATGGTCTGCTCCAATCAATCCGAACACTGAAGGAGCTGTTTTATGCGCTCGGTGCCTCGCACCTCACAGACTGCGCATGGGATGTAGAAACCTAAACAATAAGGAGATTTGCAAAGCAAAACACATTTCACATATATATTGTGTCCTCCATATAAAAAGTGATCTCCTGTGCACCGGCGCAGCTGTAAACTGCTTTATAGACAGGAAACATCCAGGTTATGTCGTCAATCTTCACTGCAGCCACCACAGCTCGGTGCATAAGAGAAGAGAAAGTGATAAAGAAATTACTTACCTGTTAAAACCCCCACATCTTATTGGACAAATCTGCGTCTTTCTCCTATTATGAGCCACTTCTCCATATACCCGTCTCCTGATCTCATCACTCATTTGGAAATACTACTAAAATCTGTTTGGTTTAAGACTACAAGGTCTGGCAGCACTAAAAGGGATCAGACTACAGCTGCCTATGGAAGTCTATGGAGAAGGGCAGAAGAATCGAGGACAGAAAGAGAGTCACAGACTCGCATTGACCCTGTTGCTGATTTCTAGTAACTGCTGATTTCAAATCAACCATGATTAGTATTGCCATATAATGTCTTCCATGCCTTTGTTTCTTTGTGTTTAATCTGATTTTTGAGCTGGATTCACAGCTACACTGCCCAGTAATGATGGTCAATGTCCTCCATGCTACTACTTTCTAGCAAGTGTTTTATTTAATTCAAGAGCTGTAATAAAAGGTGTATTGATGTATAATGTCCTCTATGCTGCTGCTTCTTCTAGTACATGTTTTATCTCAGCTAAATTTACATTAAAAGGGTGTTCTCAAGATTTTAAAGAAACACTCCTCTTTCTCCCATCCAAGTTTTTATCCTCTATATTGCAATCACCATATTACTTTACATAACACCGTTAACTTACAATTGCTCAAATTGTCTTTTTACCAAGTTACCGTATATACTCATGTATAAGTCGACCTGAGTATAAGCCGACCCCCCTTAATTTTGCCACAAAAAACTGAGAAAACTTATTGACTCGCGTATAAGCCTGCGGTGGAAAATGCAGCAGCTACTGGTAAATTTCAAAAATAAATACAGTTTACTGTAGATACCAATGTAAAATTAATTGAAACATCAGTAGGTTTAATGTTTTTGAATATCCATATTGAATCAGGAGCCTCATATAATGCTCCATACAGTTCATGATGGGCCCCATAAGATGCTCCATGCAAAATATACCCCTAATAATGCTACACAAAGGTTAATAATGCCCTCATAAGATGCTCCAAAGAATAATATTCCCCATATAATGCCCCATAAGATGCTTAATAGTATAATATGCCCCATATAATGCGGCACAAAGGTTATGGCCCCATAAAATGCTCCATATATTATGCCCCCATAAGATGCCCCATAGACTATACCCCCATAAGATGCTCCATAGATTATTCCCCCATAAAATGCCCCATAAAATGCTCCATAGATTATGCCCCATAAGATGCTTCATAGATTATGCCCCATATGCTGCTCCATAGATTATGCCCCATATGCTGCTGCATAGAATATGCCCTCATATGCTGCCCCATAGAATATGCCCCAATATGCTGCCCCCCATATGCTGCTCCATAGCATATGCCCCCATATGCTGCTCCATAGAATATACCCCTATTTGCTGCCCCCAAATGCTGCTCTATAAAATATGCCCCCATATGCTGCCCCATAGAATATGCCCCCATATGCTGCTCCATAGAATATGCCTCCATATGCTGCCCCCATAAGATGCTCCATAGATTATACCACATATGCTGCTGCCGCTGCTGCTGCAAACAAAAAATGACATGCTCACCTCTCGTCGCTGGAGGCGTCATCGTGTCATCACGCCCTCTGTTGCCTAAACGTGACTGACAGAGGACGCAGCAGACAGCAGCAAGCAGCGATGGACCGGGGACAGGTGAATATTGGATATATTTACCCCCTCCTGGCGTGGTCTCTGCAGCCCCCCCCGCTTCTTCCATAGTCTCCCTTCCTTCCTTCAGTGGTCACGTGGTACCGCTCATTAAAGTAATGAATATGTGCATGGACCGTGGGAAAAGCGGGGGGGCTGCAAAAACTCATCAGGAGGGGTCAGTATGATCTCTGACACTCCCGCTCCCCCTCCCCCACCGACCCCCAGGTATATGACTCGTGTATAAGCCGAGAGGGGGACTTTCAGCCCCAAAAAATGGACTGAAAATCTTGGCTTATACATGAGTATATACGGTAATTCTTCACTTTTGTCTGCTTTATGTAGAAACAGGAAGTCTCGTGTCCCTGCATTTATCATTCCTCTTTTCAACTCCTGACCAGCTGCTCCTTCCCCCTGCCTCGGACTTTTGCAGTGATGACTCACAGAGGAAAAAGATAGCTCCTATTTCTACATAGAGCTTAGAAGGATTTGGGTCGCCCTCGCTTCACCCAGGGCAGCGGAGTACTCGTTACCGGGCCGGTGTCAGGGGGATGATGTGTCACAACAGCGGTGACCCGGTCCATGGCCCTGGGCCCCAATATCAATGGCGGTGGTGTTTGTTTGTAATGTAAAGTTTGTGACGCCACCCGTGGTATTTGGCAAGTGAGATGTTAGCCAACGCTGCGTGCAGATCCTCTGGGGCTGATGGTGTGTCGCAGCTTAGATGGTGTAGCTCCCCACAGGTGAAGCTGTAACCCCAGGGCAGTGTATAAGTGATGGGCACGGTGATGTAGTAGTGCCGACAGGTTAGGAAGCAGACACAACACAGCGGGGTGCAATTTCAGTACCGTTACTTGGTAACTGCAGTCCAGGGTCCTGATTACAGATGGTAACGGAGCAGGCTAGCCTGGAAGCAACTCAGGGATTCTCTCTCACAGATGGGCTGTGCAGTCTTCTTAATAGCGCTGTGTGTGTGAAATACTCCAGTCCTTAGTTACTCTGAAGTTCCTCCTGTCAGATGTTCCTAGAACTCTCCTTGCATGGCAGACAGCTGTAGCCTCTCTCTCTGGGACTCCTCTCACTCTCTGAATCCCCGGTTCTCTATCTGTTTTGCTGTTGTGCCTCAAGTCTTCGATGGGAGCAGGGCATCTACAGCCTCCTACTCTTCGGGTATCTGTGGCAGAGCCGTTAGTACCCGTACCACCGTGGAGACCCAACTCCAGTTCTGTGCGCTCTCAAGCTGAGGGAGCTCGCCTGGTGCAGCTCAACCTCCAGCTTCGTATTCTCCCGTCTGCACACTTCACCCTCCGCAGACTAACTCCCTCTACTTCCTCCTGGCCCCCAGGGATCACTCCTCCCCTCAAACCTGGGTCAGAGCTCCCCCTGCTGGTCAGGAGTGGAACTGTGTTGTATGCATGGAATGACTGTGAGAGAGTCCCATCATTGCCTCCAAGCCTGGCATTACCCTCCCCTGGAGGAAGGCAAAGCCAGTGTGGCGACCGTACTCCTGGGGACGCCACAGATTTAGCTAGTCCGTTTTGGATCATTTGATGTCATAGACCTAATAGAAAAGAAAATAATTATCTGGGTAGAAAGAAAAAATGAGCAATTGTAAGTGCACAGTGCTATATAAGATGTTTCCGATATTTTTAATAAAGGATAGCAATTATAATGTGAGGAAGATTAGGAAGAGTGCTTCTTTAAATATCTTTACTTAGTTAGAGAATGTGCAGTAGTTACATACCTGGAGAGGGGTTAACTCCTAACACCCTAGCCACCTTTCTCCAGCATATTGATTTCTATATAGCCGTTATAGCTCACCTCCCTCCACCTCTCTATCAGTTTCTGAGCTACTGTAATAAATTTTGGAAAATCACCAATCTGCAGCTTTAGATCAGATCTCCTAATCACTCTCTGCCAGCTCGCTGCTCTGTCTGACTGAGCCCAGTAATTAGTCAAATGCCCTGTTATATCTATGTGTAAATACAAGCATAACAGTGTCAACTCAGAACAAACCACAGATAGCTGAATGTGTTATAGCAAAACTTGTGCTGAGCTTCATAGTTCTACTCATAATACAGTTTTATTCACCAGGACTCTCACTCTATGATGAAATCCCACCCTACCAGGGGGCAGTAACTAAGGAAACTGTAAGGAAATTTCATTGCTATGAGCTTCTAAAGAGACTACTTGTGAATGCTCCTTTAATATTTCTCAGTATGACTGTATAATCTCCATGATATTGCTTCTAGTAAGTGTTTTAGCTCACCCCAGAGCTGTACTCACAGCTACACTGCTCAGAACTGCTGTGTAATGACCTATATGCTGTTGATTCCGCTACAAAAGGTTCTCTGTTATGATTGAGTCACCGTAGGAGGCAAAACAGAAATGCTAGCTAAGTCCAGAAAACCAGAGAAGTTGGCAACTATCAGATTGCAGACCCCTGAACCTATCAACACAACTAGCAGTAGCCGTGGGGGGTTCCTACGATGACCTAGACCCCTCGATCACAGCCGGAGAGATACATAGGCCTAAAGAAGGAAAGGGGAAATCTAACTGCCCCAGAGCAGACCCCAAAGCAATAGGCAGCCCCCCACATATAATGACGGTGAAGCAAGATGAAAACACTTACACAGACAGAAAGACAGGCTGAGCAAAGACGGGGCCCAAAAACTACCTAGATAGGAACGGATAGGAAGGCTGCTGTCTGCAATCTGCCAAAACCCTATCAGAGACAAAAGCCAACAAGCTGATATAAAAATGGCCCTGAAGCAACTAAGCTTCAAAAACTAAATCAGCACTCAGGTACTTTCAGAAGACAGAGCTCAAGGAACACTGCACACTCCAGCAGGGAGTGGCAGAATCCAAAAAGCAAGAAAAACAAAAACAAATCTTAAATGCAAAAAGGCAAAACAGAAAACTTAGCTTTAGGAGAGCAGGAATCAGACTGGTGTCCAAGAGTCCACAGAGAAATCACCCGCAGGGCAGAAAGGGCGTAGGCTGCCTTAAATCCAGTCAGTGACTCCACTCAGCCAATCGTCTTCATTAGTCCCAGGTGCCTGATAATCAGGCTCACTACATTCCTTCACTAGAATAGGGAGTTCACCAGGCCTCAGTGACGGAGGGGAGAATGAACTCACAACAGTTCTCTCTCAGATGGATTCACAATAATATTGTTCAGTGCTACGATATTATCTTCCTGATGCTGCTACTAGTGTTTTATCACACCCCAGAGCTGAATTGAAGACTGCAGTGTTGAATCCTGTTGTCTAATATCCTCTATGTTGCTGCTTTGAGCAGGTGCTACATAGATGAGGACCGGAGAGACAAAAGAGCAGGAATCCCTCATGTCTGTGTGTGCAGTATATGGGAGAGATCTTATCAGCTGGTCTCCACCCACTAGCTCAGAGACAGCTAAAAATGAGAGATGAGCCCATTGAGGGGAAAACTGGTGAAAATTCAGGATATAATGGCCACACATAGTGTAATTGCTCATGTACACAAATGACACATTATAGTGAAGTCACCTGAAATGACAGGACGCTTTGATATAGTAAATCAATATGCAGAGAATTGTATGATTTAACTCTTTGTGCATACAGGGGATTTGGAGTTTTATATCAGAAAAATTGTTTTGTCTGCGATAGGGATATATTAGGAAATGAAGTAGAGCAGAATTAGGAATCTATTTAGAAAAAAAATAACGCGGTTCAGGACATTCAGGAGATTTCATAATTTATTTGTTCCTTTGTCAGGCAATGCGTATTTGTAATTGCAGGTTCAGGCTCCACATTTCACGCACCTTATGTGACTTCCTCGACACTTGAGCAGAGTGCACTTTCTGACGTCTGGGGCACTAAGAGCCTGAAAGACATCTGTTCTTCACATTTATGGATCATAGACTTTCAGACTGTCGCAAATATTGATAAGTTGATTCTACTTTCCCGACATTCCAGTCTCTGTAAAGTGCAGTGATGGATACTCTGCTGCACCGAACGATCTGTGGTTTTCGCTTTCCTATTACTTATTTTGTGTGATTGTGATTCTTTATTTAGATGGATTGCTTTGGTTAGTGAAGAAGCACAAATCTTAGTAATAGTAATGGTTACTGAAGTATTGTGCTGGCAGCTTGTGTGATGGAGGATGTTACAGGGCTGGACAGGGTTCAGAAAGCAACAAAAGTAATAAAAGGGTTCTCCGACTACGGAGCATGCAGGCATCATAAAGGAACGGGGTGACAGAAAGTCTTCATCTGGAAGGCGCTGCTTGGCCATGTCTTATATGACTTAAATAGCGGATATATCATATATGGCCACATGTATCATTCTCTTGTGGATGTGAACTCGTAACCTACTAATTTTTTTTTTCAGCATGTGAAATCCTCTATTGGGTATAAATACTTTCAAGTAACTTTTCAGGATAAGCTGTTGTACATACATGAGGAATAACACTATTCAGAATCATGACCATTATAAGACTTGTACTCTACAATTTTCCTTGGTTTTCCCACCTGCAAGCTCTATTTCTTAATTTGCAATTGATTCTGAGCAAGTGGATGGAGACTAACTCCTATGATGTCCCTCATTCATCACACACATATATGAGGGATTCCTACTATTCAATCGTTAGCCAAGAAACAGACATATACAAAAGCAGGAAATGAAGCAGCAGTAACCAAGCAGTGTAGCTGTGAATCCAGCTCTGTAATGAGGTAAAAGACTAGATAGATAGCACATCACCATCTTTTTGTGTTTCCCTTTGCTTGAATTCTCACTTTGCTCCTTACTGCTCTTCACTTCTCCTGTCCATAGTGTTTAAAGAGAATCTGTCACCCTATTTTTCGCCTATCAGCTGCCGGCACCGACATCAGGGGCTTATCTACAGCATTCTGTAATGCTGTAGATAAGCCCCCGATGTAAACTGAAAGATAAGAAAATGGAGTTATATTATACTCACCGGGGGGCGGTCTGGGTCCGGTTCGGGTCCGGAGGGAGTCGTGGTCCGGTCCGGCATCTCCCATCTTCTAACGGTGATGTCCTCATCCTGCAGTGCTGGCACCGGGAGAGGTCCAGCGCCTGTGCACTGCAGTATTCTGCTCTGCCCTCAACAGGGCAGAGCAGTGCGCCTGCGCAGGAGCCACGACAGGCGGCAAAGAAAAGGACATCACCGTTAGAAGATGGGAGGCGCCGGACCGGACCGCGACTCCCTCCGGACCCGAACCGAACCCGGCCCGCCCCCTGGTGAGTATAATATAACTCCATTTTCTTATCTTTCAGTTTACATCGGGGGCTTATCTACAGCATTACAGAATGCTGTAGATAAACCCCTGATGTCGGTGCCGGCAGCTGATAGGCGAAAAATAGTTTGACAGATTCCCTTTAATAAGAGATAAAACCAGACACATCTGTGTTGACATTTTCTTTTTACTGAAATTATGTGAATGATGAGTTCAGGTGGCGCTGATGAGAAGTGGCTCATAAGTTGACAAAGAAGCAGATTTCTCTTATATTACAAAGTTTCTTATATTTGCCCATACCCCTTTTTCATGATTGCCGTGGGTTCCAGCTGGTGAGGAAGTGGCTAGCCTACCTACAAAGGTTTTTGTTCTTCTCTCCACTTCTATCCAGCAGATACCACGACCGCAACTCCAAACAAGTGCTGAAGTCCAGCAGACACCCGTCGGTCAAAACAGGTGAAAGTCTTCCAAATTGGACAAAAGCTGATGTCTTCACAAAATATCAGATGTTTATGTTAAAGTTATTAAAAATTCACAGTCGCAGAGGAAGATGAACGTTGATGTGTTTGGACACACAGGTCGGAATCGTAACGTCTCTTACAATAAACCACAGAATATTTACAACCATGTGGACAGTCCGTCTTTATGACATCACTGAATAAATCAATAATAACACATCATGTGTGACATATGCTATGTGGAAATGACAAATATTCCTCAATAAATATGCATAGAATCATTGTGGTCATTCAGACCTGCGGTGACCTAGTATTTAGGCTCATATCCATTGTGCCTCATTTTTTAACAATATTTTCTACTAATCTCCTCCCCGGTTTGGATGATTAATTTTATGAAAACCATAAAAAGAAAAAAAACTCTAGGCTATCCCCGCATGTCTCTGAAAAGTGCTTTGTGGCATATGATGTATTAGTAATTTTTTTCTTTTTTATATCGGCAACATGTTCTGAAGTTCTAGTTTTTAATTTTCCACTCGTGCGGCCGATATACCGTACACCAAGCTGCAGCTTGCACACACTATGACTATCTCACATGTGATGGATCACAGCTAACAAAAGATTCTGTTTTGTATCACTGAGAAGCTTTATTTTGCAGAGTTGGTTTTCGCCGCGTATTGACGTGTCACATTTATTAGATACACATTCAATAACCCCACATGAAATACATCACAAGCCCTATGCCGAGGTCAAGTTCAGGAGGAGACAACTGTGGCCTGGAGAACGGCTCCCCAATTTACAGGGTTATGACACAGGAATGCTGGTAAGGTACAGTATCATTATACTTGTCCTATTAACAACTCATGGAAAAAGGAACATTTTAGGCGGCCATAAAGTGATCGCTCAATACTTTCTCCACTCACCTCTCTCAGGGCAATACCAGCCTATCTGCCAGTGAAGAGGTTCACTCTCTGGCCCATCAGATCCTTACCTTCTCCAGGGTAGGTCATCTGTAACCAAGTTCTTAGCCACACTCACACCCCACTCCCCCTTGTCTTTTTCACAACCTTTTTCCTCACATTACAACATTCAGCATCTCTCAGGTGTCAGCTCCAGGACCCTCTTGGGTTCAAACTGACACAAGGCTGAGCCAGTGAACCTGGACACCACTAGACTCCATGGAGAGAGGGACCAGACTGCTCCCAAGATGCAAGGCTGAGACAAGAAACCCAAGCCCCACTAGGCACCATGGAAAGAGGGACAAGACTGCTCCCAGGACTGAAGACTCAGCTAAGGAACCCGGGCACCATTAGGTACCATAGAGAGAGGGACCAGACTGCTCCCAGGGCACAAGGCTCAGCTAAGGAACCCAGGCAACAATAGGCGCCATGAAAAGAAGTACCAGACTGCTCCCAGGATGCAAGGCTGAGCCAAGGAACTCAGGCACCTCTAGGCGCCATGAAGAGAGGAACAAACTTTCCCAGGATGCAAGGCTCAGCCAAGGAACCCTGACACCACTATGCACCATGGAGAGAGGGTCCAGACTGCTTCCAGGATGCAAGGCTGAGCCAAGGAACTCAGGCACCTCTAGGCGCCATGAAGAGAGGAACAAACTTTCCCAGGATGCAAGGCTCAGCCAAGGAACCCTGACACCACTATGCACCATGGAGAGAGGGTCCAGACTGCTTCCAGGATGCAAGGCTGAGCCAAGGAACTCAGGCACCTCTAGGCGCCATGAAGAGAGGAACAAACTTTCCCAGGATGCAAGGCTCAGCCAAGGAACCCTGACACCACTATGCACCATGGAGAGAGGGTCCAGACTGCTTCCAGGATGCAAGGCTGAGCCAAGGAACTCAGGCACCTCTAGGCGCCATGAAGAGAGGAACAAACTTTCCCAGGATGCAAGGCTCAGCCAAGGAACCCTGACACCACTGGGCGCCATGGAGAGAGGGTCCAGACTGCTTCCAGGATGCAAGGCTGAGCCAAGGAACTCAGGCACCTCTAGGCGCCATGAAGAGAGGAACAAACTTTCCCAGGATGCAAGGCTCAGCCAAGGAACCCTGACACCACTGGGCACCATGGAGAGAGGGTCCAGACTGCTTCCAGGATGCAAGGCTGAGCCAAGGAACTCAGGCACCTCTAGGCGCCATGAAGAGAGGAACAAACTTTCCCAGGATGCAAGGCTCAGCCAAGGAACCCTGACACCACTGGGCGCCATGGAGAGAGGGTCCAGACTGCTTCCAGGATGCAAGGCTGAGCCAAGGAACTCAGGCACCTCTAGGCGCCATGAAGAGAGGAACAAACTTTCCCAGGATGCAAGGCTCAGCCAAGGAACCCTGACACCACTGGGCGCCATGGAGAGAGGGTCCAGACTGCTTCCAGGATGCAAGGCTGAGCCAAGGAACTCAGGCACCTCTAGGCGCCATGAAGAGAGGAACAAACTTTCCCAGGATGCAAGGCTCAGCCAAGGAACCCTGACACCACTGGGCGCCATGGAGAGAGGGTCCAGACTGCTTCCAGGATGCAAGGCTGAGCCAAGGAACTCAGGCACCTCTAGGCGCCATGAAGAGAGGAACAAACTTTCCCAGGATGCAAGGCTCAGCCAAGGAACCCTGACACCACTGGGCGCCATGGAGATAGGGACCAGATTGCTCCCAGGTCACAAGGCTCATCTAAGGAACCGAGGCACCAATTGGCACCATGGAGAGAGGGATCAAACTGTTCTCAGGACATGCTGCATAGGGTCAGGCAAGGCAAGCTATATGTACAGTGTCCATTTTAGGACATGATCATATATCAAAATCAAACATCAGAAATACTCTGATGTCTGATACCTGATGTCTGATACCTGATGTCTGATACCTGATACCTGATACATGATACCTGATTCGTAAGCAGCCAGGTGAGCTGTTGGCTGACTGGTTAAGCAACTCGTTAATGGAATATGAAGTTGTGGGTTCTAATCCCACATCAGATTTTTAATTATTTACATATATATATTTTTATTTTTTTTAACTAGCAGATTACCACACAAAATCCTATCGTGCTTCACTTTTAATATCTGACATTCTTACTATCTTCCTTCCTTGTAATAAAATAATCTCTAGTCTAAGGGTGAACCATCTGCATTCCACTTTTAATATCTGACATTCTTATTATCCTCCTGATTTCTAGTTAAATAATCTTCTATAGCCTAAGGGTGAAGTATCTGCATGAAACATAGTTTTGGTTTAAAATAATAAGAAAAACTATAAAAATAAAAAATTAAGTTCCATTACTCAGATTTGAACTCACAACCCCTTGTTTATAATCCTATACACAGTATATGCCGCTTGATCAACTGCATAGTTGTCAAGCATGAGTCTTGATACTTGACTTAATTCATTCAAACATCAAACAGCGAAATTTTTTCGTTTGATACCTGATACTTGATACTTTGTCAAACGTCAAACATCAAAATGTTTTTGTCTGAGACCTGACACTTGACCAGTCAAAGATCAAAATCAAAATGTTTTTCAGATACACCTCACTACAGTTCTGGCATGGTTCATCACATAAGGGAAGAAAAAGCACCCTCTCACAGGCTGTTAAGCTGGTGGCTGAGTGGTTAAGCAACTGATTTATGGAATGGGAAACATGGGTTCAAATCCCACATGTTTGTTTTTATACAGCAGATTACCACATAAAATCCAATCGTGCTTCACTTTTAACATCTGACATTCTTATTATCCTCCTGATGTGTTAGTAAAGAGTTTCGGACATGCTGTGTCTAATGATCAAATTACTTCATAGAATTTATTTCTTTGCATTCACCCAAGAACTGGCTACAAACTCATGAGCACTAGGTGGTGTCACTAATCCCCTGTGCAGCAAAAACGGAGCTATGGGTGTGTCCTACACTGCCTGGTTCTGCAGGGGACGTGCGTCTGTTCATTGCCATCTCACAGATCTGCGGAGCATCGGTTCTCTCTGTAAGGCCGGCGTCACACAATACCATAGAATACGGCCGAGGGCTATGCGAGAAAACATCGGCCCAGTGTTAATCTATGGGACAGCTCCCATCAGCGTTTATTTTATCAGGCGTATTCAGCGTGCGTGTAAAATCACAGCAGTCTGTGATTGGCACCAAGATTCGGATGAGACTCGCCAATGCAAGTCTATGGGTGCGAGAAAAAAATCATACAGCACTCGCACTGTGCAAGTCCTGTCCGATTTCTATGCACCAGTGTCCTTTGAAAAAACAGCAATTCATGTGCCGCATACAGTAAAATCACACTGACGGGTTACAATAGAAAAGATGGAATAGATACATAAAATTGTCAGTGACACACACATATATGTATATATATATTAGATAGAGAGGCTATCAGCTTTCCTTCTGCTGGTTGCAAAAATTGCACGGGAGCTCACGCCACTTTTGCTAGTAAAATAATCTTTTATTAATTAAAAACAAGTAGAGTAAGCTGCACACACACTGTACTAATTGTATATGCCACATACATCCATATATCTGCCTATTCTGTGTGTATTTACTGTATGTAATCCATCTCTTCTATCCTGGCGGCTCCTGCTTTGATGTCACACTGCCGTGACTGCTTTTCTTCTATCTATCTATCTATCTATCTAATATATATATATATATATATATATATATATACATATATGTGTGTGTCACTGACAATTTTATATATCTATTCCATCTTTTCTATTGTAACCCGTCAGTGTGATGAACCATGCCAGAACTGTAGTGAGGTGTATCTGAAAAACATTTTGATTTTGATCTTTGACTGGTCAAGTGTCAGTTCTCAGACAAAAACATTTTGATGTTTGACGTTTGACAAAGTATCAAGTATCAGGTATCAAACGAAAAAATTTCGATGCTTGATGTTTGAATGAAGTAAGTCACGTATCAAGACTCATTCTCAAGAACTATGCAGTTGCCACTATAGTGTAGTGGCAATGTACTGTGTACACAAGGGGTTTGTGAGTTCAAATCCTAGTGATGGAACTTAAATTTTTATTTTTATAATTTTTCTTATTATTGCAGATGGTTCACCCTTAGACTAGAGATTATTTTATTACAAGGAAGGAAGATAGTAAGAATGTCAGATATTAAAAGTGAAGCACGATAGGATTTTGTGTGGTAATCTGCTAGCTAAAAAAAATAAAAATATATATATGTAAATAATTAAAAATCTGATGTGGGATTAGAACCCACAATTTTATATTCCATAAACGAGTTGCCCAACAGCTCACCAGGCTGCTTAAGAATCCTTTTTCTTCCCTTATGAAATTATCCACTCAAGTACTGTATCTGAAAAGCATTTTGATGTTTGATTTTTGATAGCAATCAAGTCTCAGACATCAAGCATCAGACATCAGTTATCAGGTATCAGTTATCAGTTATCAGTTATCAGTTATCAGGTATCAGTTATCAGGTATCAGTTATCAGTTATCAGTTATCAGGTATCAGTTATCAGGTATCAGGTATAAGTTATCAGTTATCAGTTATCAGTTATCAGGTATCAGTTATCAGGTATCAGTTATCAGGTATCAGGTATCAGTTATCAGTTATCAGGTATCAGGTATCAGTTATCAGTTATCAGGTATCAGTTATCAGTTATCAGGTATCAGTTATCAGTTATCAGTTATCAGGTATCAGTTATCAGTTATCAGGTATCAGTTATCAGTTATCAGGTATCAGTTATCAGTTATCAGTTATCAGGTATCAGGTATCAGGTATCAGTTATCAGGTATCAGGTATCAGGTATCAGTTATCAGGTATCAGGTATCAGGTATTAGTTATCAGTTATCAGGTATCAGTTATCAGGTATCAGGTATCAGTTATCAGGTATCAGTTATCAGGTATCAGTTATCAGGTATCAGGTATCAGTTATCAGTTATCAGTTATCAGGTATCAGTTATCAGGTATCAGGTAGGTATTAGTTATCCGTTATCAGTTATCAGGTATCAGTTATCAGTTATCAGGTATCAGTTATCAGGTATCAGGTATCAGGTATCAGGTATCAGGTATCAGTTATCAGTTATCAGGTATCAGTTATCAGGTATCAGGTATCAGGTATCAGTTATCAGGTATCAGGTATCAGTTATCAGGTATCAGGTATCAGGTATCAGGTATCAGTTATCAGTTATCAGGTATCAGTTATCAGGTATCAGGTATCAGTTATCAGGTATCAGTTATCAGGTATCAGTTATCAGTTATCAGGTATCAGTTATCAGGTATCAGTTATCAGGTATCAGGTATCAGTTATCAGGTATCAGTTATCAGGTATCAGGTATCAGACAGAGTATTTCTGATGTTTGATTTTGATATATGATCATGTCCTAAAATGGACACTGTATATATGACATCCACTGAGCACCGCTAGAAAAGCCAAACGCTATCTGTCAAAATGAGGACTGTAGTTTGCAACAGAGCACTCTTTTCATATTGGAGCCATCAAACAGATGTGTTTTTTCAGGGAAATCCGAGATCAGACAGTTCTTCTGTTTCACAGTGATAATTGCAGGAGAAATATCAGGCATACAGTCAGTGTTACAACCATGGCTTCTATATGGGATTCAGAAGTAAGGACCTCCCTGCATGATGTCCATATGCCCTATCGCCTGTGGTTTACCTTCATAATAAATCAGCCTAATTGGCATATGAATAATGGAGGTTGCTCTACTTTCCTCTGAATCAACTCTCCAGGATGATAGGTTTTTTGGGGATGATTCTTTGTTACTTTAGAATGTTGAACTATCACTCCCGAGAAAACAGACCCACTAAGTGATTCTTGGGGTACGTGCACGTGACGTGCTTTTCATGCAGATCCAGATAAAAAACAAAACAAACAGAAAAAGCTCAAAAAGATGAAGATAAGTAGAGCGCCCGCTAGGGCTGGGGCACTCGGTCCGGGCCTTAGTCAGTTTTTCAGGGGTTTTGTCACGGCAGTGGTGACCCGGTCCATGGCCCTGGGCGTCCAATCAAATAAAGATGGGGAAGTTAGTTGAAATAAAGTCATGATGCCACCCCTGGTATTTGGCAATAAGGAGATAGCCGACGCTGCTTAAGGAGGCCACTGGGGCTGTTGGTGATGCAACAGAGCTGATACAGCTCTCCACGGGTAGAGCTATGCCCCAGGGCAATTATAGTGTTAAAGATGTTGGCAATGGTTGTAGTGCAGGTAAATAATCTGAGCACACAGCAGGGTGCAGTCTTCACACTTTTACTCACATTTCTTCCAGTGACAATCCCCAGCCGGGGTGCTGTGTCCTCCGGGTTGGTGGTCCAGCCATCTCTCAAGTAGTTTAGGTTCCACTGTTCCAGAACCCCCTTCGTATGCTCCTTTCCTTGCTGTCTCTCTGCGCTGGCTCCCAACACTTCTGCCCTGCACCTTCACATACAGTGTCCCAAGCCAGCAGCCTCAGATCCTGTCGGGCGATGTTCTCTTAGTCCCCTTGATCCTATACGACTGCCTTTTCAGCAATTGTGTGCGGATTTGGCTGTAGCACATACAGTCGCTACAGGCTCTGGTTTGTTAGCTGAGTCCTTAGTTTCTCCACTAGTCTGGGGCCGGTCCCCTACTGTGACCTGATCCCTCCACCCAACTACCGTCAGTGTGGATTCTGGCCCCATGGGTGTATTCCTCACTTCCCGTGCCCCTAGGACCCCTTCTTTCTCTTCTCTTTTCTCTCACGCTGCACTAGTCTAGAGACATGCTTCTCTCTCCTTCAGGCGCCAGCACCAACTTACTACCTACTTCCAAACGACTCCTGTTTCCATGACAACTCTCTCTGGCTCCTCCCCTTCTCTACCGCCTCCACCCACACCCTCTACCTAGTTCCCCCTTGACTTAGAGGGATCTGGTGTTGGATGCTAGAGTGTGGGTGCTGGGTAGTGTCCCCTCCTTACCCGAGAGCGGAGTACCACACCTCTAGCTGAAGTTCAGTACCTCTGTGGCAACTGGACCCTCAGGGGTGCCACATTCCCCCCTCCTTTAAACACAGCACATCGTCGGGCTGGAGCAGAGCAAACAGGTGTTACAACATGTAAATATTTTTCTGCAATGCATTACTACAGATATAACAGTCAACAGTTAACTCTTCTTCCCTTTACGGGAGGCAATTTTACTTGAACGTTGCAGAAAACTATTAGAAATATAAATATAGCTTTAATATTATTAGAAAATTTACTAGACTTATACAATTTAGCTTTACTATAAATCAACTTTCTAGAAATATGAAATATAGCTTTACTATGAATACAACTTTCTCTTTCAAGTGCTACAGGTGTTCTTTTCATCGTCGTTAGTGCAATATGGGGGAACCCGTCTCAAACCCTCAATGTAGGCCCAGGTGTGGCTACAGGACATAACCGTTTAACTCGTTGGACCACTTTTTGGCCACGCCAGACGGTTTTTGTTCTGTGGTCTACTGTAGGCTATAGAGTGTCTCACTCACACTCTAAATGGTTGCTGTAAAACCAATAAGGAGCACATGAAGTGCTAACTATGTACAATAAAAGTTCTGGCCATTCATTGCCCATCACCACACTGTCTTTTAATTCAACAAAACCTAACACATTACCTTTAATTTAACCTAACTAGGCTAACTTATCTATTTACATTTTTATTCTGACATTTTTTTACTTCCTTTTCCAGAGCAGTTCCTCAGATCTGCAACCTCCTGGTTGGGGCAGTTCCTGTTCCTGTGTCAGTGTCACACCTGGTAACACAAATTGGTCAGGTCCTACCGCCGGGTTTTGGGTAGCCTGTGTCCTCACTGTTGTTGATGTTGTAGGGACCGGTGTAACGCCTGGTCACTGGTAGCCTTTCTGGCCTTGCAACTGCTGACCTTGGTGCCACGCGTTCACACATGTAATTTTTTACATTAAGTGTTTACCACCCTCTTTCTCCCAGATGCCGGGTGTATATGACTTGGTCTCCTGGGTAGAGGTCACGGTCAGGCTGTCCCTCCATAAGGTGTGATTCAACATCCTGCTGAGTGACAATGACTTCAGACACCATTCCTGGCTCCCTGATGAACCCCCAGCCTTTCTTTAGCCTGAAGGTGACCACAGTGCCCTGCCTCTGCGGACCCCGGTCTGCGGGTCTAGCTCGGCGGGCCTAGGCCTTGGCCTTCATATTCCAGTCCTCCATGGCCTGCCTTTGAGCTCTGAGCTCCTGCTAGTCCATCTTCAACCTGAGCGCCTGCTGCTGGCGGTAGTCCTCCCAGCTGAGGGTCTCCACACCGGCCCCTTCTGCTTGGGCTTCCCCTGGGAACCCCATCATATTTGTCCCTGGTTGTTCCCAGCTGAACACGACCCTCTCTCCGCGCACCTCCCAGGGCATGCGGTCGGGCCGCTGTGGAGCCACCAGTCTATCCCCTGGGTCCGATGTCTGGTCCCAAGATAGATGTCTACACGCCTTGCTGGGTTTGAGGGCTGGAGGGAGTTTTAATGGGCCTATTAGGGTCCCGTCAGCTGCCGAAGCAGCGTCGGTCACAATACCTGCTTCCATTGCCTCTCCTGTGCTGAGTTCTTCCTTCTCTGAGGTCGGGGGTGCTGGTCGAGAGCCCGCCCACCGCTTGGACATCTTCTCCAGCAGCACCTCTTTCCACCGCGACACTGCGGTGATCTGTGACCTTAGATGCTGGCGACTCAGCTCCTCCACCTCGGCTCAAGGGAACTCCGAGTCCACTGCAGGCAGCTGGTCCAGGTGTTTATCCCATTGGCTGGGGGAGCTCTCCGCTTCCACCCCATGCTCTGGATCTTTCCAGTCGCCATGATCCGCTCTGGGTTCCTTGTTGCCTACTCCTCCACACGCTGCTTCCGCTCACTCCTTGGAGGGCGGTCCCTTTTCCATTTTCTTTTCCCGCCATCCCAGGTCAGGAGGTGGATCCCCCTGGCAGAGAGACATGTTCTCACTGCATAGAAGTATTCACAATGTTCGGGCATGTTTTTTGCGCCTTTTACCAACCCAGCCCACATTGGAAGGCTACACCGCTACCTTTTGCATTGTCTCGGGGCGCACGAGACCCGGTTTAATGGGTTGGTAGATTCTGTTCTTGACACCAAGTGAAGCGCCTGTTAGGACCGGGGGACTCGGTCCAGGCCTTAGTCAGTTCTTCAGGGGTTTTGTCACAGCAGCGGTGACCAAGTCCATGGCCCTAGGCATCCAATCAATTAAAGATGGAGAAGATAGTTGAAATAAAGTCATGACACCACTCGTGGTATTCGGCAATAAGGAGATAGCCGATGCTGCTAAAGGAAGCCGCTGGGGCTATTGGTGATACAGCTCTCCACAGGTAGAGCTATGCCCCAGGGAAATTATAGTATTAAAGATGTTGGTAATGGTTGTAGTGCAGGGCAGATGACACAGTAAATAATCTGAGGACACAGTGAAGTGCAGTCTTCACTCTTTTACTCACAGTTCTTCCAGTTACAATCCCCAGCCGGGGTGCTTTGTCCTCCGGGTTGGTGGTCCAGCCAGCTCTCAGTTAGTTTGGGGTCCACTGTACCAGAACTCCCTTTGTATGTTCCTTTCCAGGCCGCCTCCCTGTGCTGGCTCCCATCTCTTCTGCCCTGCGCCTTCACACACAGTGTCCCAAGCCAGCGGCCTCAGATCCTGTCAGGCGACATTCTCTTAGTGCTCTTTATCCCATATGACTGACTTTTCAGCGATGGTATGCGGATTTGGCTGTAGCACATACAGTCGCTACAGCGTCCGGTTTGCTAGCTGAGTCCCTAGTTTCTCCACTAGTCTGGGGCCGGTCCCCTACTGTGACCTGATCCCTCCACCCGACTAGCTGGCGTGGATTCGAGCCCCACAGGTGGATTCCTCACTTCCCGTGCCCCTAGGACCCCTTCTTTCTCTCACGCTGCCCTAATCTAGGGACGTGCTCCTCTCTCCTTCAGTCGCCAGCACCAACTGACTACCTCCCTCAAAATGACTCCTGTTTCCAAGACAACTTCCTCTGGCTCCTCCTCTTCCCTACTTCCTCCACCCACACCCTCTACCTAGTTCCCCCTTGGCCTAGAGGGATCAGGTATTGGATGCTAGTGTGTGGGTACTGGGTAGTGTCCCCTCCTTACCTGAGAGCGGAGTACCACACCTCTGGCTGAGGTGCAGTACCTCTGTTTTTGCTGTTTAGTAATTTCAGCGTATTTTAATGCCCTCAAATTAAGACACCAAATGGGCAAAAAGTGTCAGTGGGAAGGCTGAAAAAATGTCTGGTGGATGCCTCGGAGTCTTTTTAAGCATTTTGCCATCGCTTTTGGTGAAAAGCCTCCAGTTGAATGAAGTTAAAAAATGTCCATAAAATGCCAGTGCAAAGATGCCACAAAAACACTGGAAAAATACTCAACAAAATGCTGGAGCTCAAAAACATCAAAAAAGTGATCAAGAAGCGATAAAAAAAATGTTAAAAAAGACGTTTTGGGGAAAACAAAGTGTATTCCTCAAGAAAAACCCGGTGGGTTGGACCATCTGATAAAGTCGTGACGTGCAGTTACCCTTAAGGGAGGCCGAGCAGAACCCGGATAATAAGCAGAGAATTCCTGCAGGAGACGGAACACAATGTATCCGTTTTGTTTGTGTAAATAGTCATGTGACATAAGAATAAACATCAGATGATAGGAGACAAGCTCCTGATTGGACGGAGTCGCTATTTTACCATTAACCTCTTAATGTCCAGCCTAAGTTAATCTATTATCGTCCAATAAATTGTGTCTGTGCTTCTAACTATAGAGAATTCTGGATCCTTCTCCTCCTTTTCTCCTCATAGTTTCTGGGATTTGTCTGAAGACACAGAAGAGGCTGTGATTTCTGCAGCTTCTTAGGCTAGTTTCACACTAGCGTTTTGGAGCGGTAGCTCCGCCCACCGGCGCATGACGCTGCATGCGCCCTGCGTCCCCTATCTTTATCACAGGGGGCGCAGGCCATGCGCAGTATGCGTTTGGCGGCGCATGCGTCCTTTTGACGGTGCGCCGACCTGCGCCAAAAGCAACCTGCTGCATTTTGGTTGCGTCGGCGCACCGTCAAAAAGGCGCATGCGCCGCCAAACGCATACTGCGCACGGCCTGCGCCCCCTGTGATAAAGATAGGGGACGCAGGGCGCATGCAGCGTCATGCGCCGGTGGGCGGAGCTACCGGTGGGGCGCGGCAGGGGCGGGGCTTAGCGGCGGCCGTGCGCAGGCCGTCGCTGCGCTCCAAAATGCTAGTGTGAAACTAGCCTTACTCTGACTGTCAGGAGCTAATGCCCACGAGGGGCGAGCAGCTGCACTTCTATTCTGCCTCCTCCAAAGCTGCTGGGATTTATTCTGTTTTCTAAAGTCTCTGTTTCTAATTTATTTGGACTTTTTGATATTCTCTGTACAGAATATTTGATGAATGGGGAGCGAACATCATAAATGAAACCTGTGGGGAAAAGTCAGAGGTTTAACTCATATTAAAGGGATCAACTGCTTCGGGCAATCACCTCTTGTAGAAAGCTCCTAAACTGATCACAAAGTGCCCCCTCACATAGAAGCCCCAGCAATGAGCAGGAACTTGTGGAGAGACCTTGTAGAGACTGCCCCTACAGGCTAAAGTAAGTATTACACCATTCCCATTCATATCAATAGGTGGCCGGCTGTGCCATACAGGAAAGCTCCTCCAGACTGAGGAGACATGAGATGATTTCGCCATTGTTCGCAAATAGCTGTTGTTCACATGAAGTGACAATTCTGTAGTCATCGCGCTTTGATGTTCCTCTGTCATTCCTCCTGGAAATTGTAAAAAAATTGGCAATTTGAGTTGTGCCAGAATGTGCTGTGACCCCATTTCCTCCCACATCAGTGATCCTGACTTTAACGAATTCACTTCCCTAAATGATGAGGGATCCTAAAAGTACGGTAACCCCTTATATTACCCTTTTGCTTGTTAGGAATCTTTTTTTTTTAATAAAAAATATGAATCGTTCAAAACTGGAAACTCTGGTTTCAGTTCTGCATCTCTTTGTAATGGATCCAATTTTTTATTTTTTTTTAAACTGAATCCTTTATAGACGATAAAACTGGAAAAATGAATTTGCATGATGTATCTGATAAATCGGGCAGTGGAAATTGGGGCACGGCTCCCAGCTGAGAGACGAGAACTCAAGGAACATCGTTATTATATCATTGGAAACATTGTCAATAATTACAAGACGATCTAAATATAAAGTAATGCAACAAAGCAGATTAATATTATCCAGTGAGAACAAATCCTCAGCGTAGTTCTAAAAATGAATATTTCAGAGACTGCGGAGAACAGTGGAGAATCTCATAACGATGAGGAACGATTTCTGCTTAATAGTATTTTACCATGAAATATTCATAATTGTTCTGGTACATTTAGTTCTGTAAAGAAAAGTGATAATTTTTTTTCCTTCTTTCTCTTGCACAAAATCCTAACGAGCGAGCGGCTTATTTACATTTCCTCAGATTCCTTCATGTCTCATTGTCTCATTAGTCAGTCACTTTGTTACTTTCTTTATGATGCAGGTCTATATTTTGCCCACATCATGTGCGCGCTCCGAAAATAGACAGGAGTGCCACGCGCTGCCCAAACTGCTGCCATTGCTAAGTCAATGAGCCGGAGAAAATATATTTGATGAGGACGGTGCAAGCCGGAGAAAATATGTGTGACGAGGACGGTGCGAGCCGGAGAAAATATGTGTGATGAGGACGGTGCGAACCGGAGAAAATATATGTGACGAGGACGGCGCGAGCCGGAGAAAATATGTGTGATGAGGACTGTGCGAGCCGGAGAAAATATATGTGACGAGGACGGTGCGAGCTGGAGAAAATATACATGACGAGGACGGTGCGAGCAGGAGAAAATATGTGTGATGAGGACGGTGCGAGCCAGAGAAAATATATGTGACGAGGACTGTGCGAGCCGGAGAAAATATACGTGACGAGGACAGTGCGAGCCGGAGAAAATATACGTGACGAGGACGGTGCGAGCCGGAGAAAATATACGTGACGAGGACGGTGCGAGCCGGAGAAAATATACGTGACGAGGACAGTGCGAGCCGGAGAAAATATGTGTGATGAGGACGGTGCGAGCCAGAGAAAATATATGTGACGAGGACTGTGCGAGCCGGAGAAAATATATGTGACGAGGACGGTGCGAGCCGGAGAAATTATACGTGACGAGGACGGTGCGAGCCGGAGAAAATATACATGACGAGGACGGTGCAAGCCGGAGAAAATATACATGACGAGGACGGTGCAAGCCGGAGAAAATATGTGTGATGAGGACGGTGCGAGCCGGAGAAAATATATGTGATGAGGACGGTGCGAGCCGGAGAAAATATATGTGACGAGGACGGTGCGAGCCGGAGAAATATGTGTGACGAGGACGGTGCGAGCCCGAGAAAATATATGTGATGAGGATGGTGCGAGCCAGAGAAAATACAGTATGTGTGACGAGGATGGAGCGAGCCGGAGAAAATATATGTGACGAGGACGGTGCGAGCCGGAGAAAATATATGTGACGAGGACGGTGCGAACCGGGAAGGAAGTAGACAGTAAAAGCTCAGACATTGACTCCTGCAACATTTCCAAAAAATCAGTGGCTGCGAAAGTTACTGAAAGGAACCATCCTAAACGAGGTTATCATGGGAAGAATGGAATAATCAGGTCACTTCAAAAATAAGTCAAATAAATAACCCTAAAACAAGTGTTAAACCAATTGGTGGGAAGGAGTTGTACTGGACAGGCCCTTTAAATGTTACTTTTACTGGAGTAGAGGAGGAAGATGGGAGAGTAACAGGATGTGACTTTTTCTTTATTGATACATTGTAAAAAATTATCACAATAGAAGACAAATTTCAGAATGTTTGCCTTGTGAAAGACTTAGGCTATGTTCATGCATTGCGTTTTTGCTGTCTCTGTTGCATGCTGAAAAAGTTTAGTGCCCCCACCCCCAAAAAAAAAATCATGATGCAACTTCCTTAAGGTTCTTGCGCCAAAAACACAGCAAAACCTGATACCGGCGTATTTCGCTGTTTTTTTTGCACTTGCCCATTGTTTCTTATGGGTGAAAAAATGCTGAAAGAAGAGACGTGCTGCAGTTTTCAAAATCAGTCAGGAAAATAAAACCAATCTGTGCACGAGATTTCTGAAGTCTCATAGACTTTGCTGGTACTGTAAAACACAGCTTAAAACAATGCAGTAAAAACGCAACGTGTGAACATAGCCTTATGTGGCTATTTTGTCTCTCTTCCTTGCTGAACACTGCAGCACTGCTCATGAAAAACTGATATATTTGTTTTTATTTCCTGTATTTCTTTGAAGCAAGTACAAATAAAGTATGTTAATATTTAATGCCTCTGTCACGCCGTCCGGAGCCGACTGAATGGAGTTTACTTAGAAGCTCCCATGTAAGGCATACAGATGTCATGTTCAATTATTGAGCGGCTGTGCGGTGCAGACTCCACATGCCGAGGTCCAAATGAGCCTCATCCTTCACCAACCGGAAACTTGGCATCTTCTCCGCTTGGCTTCTACTGTAAGTCTCTAAAACTGCTGCTGTACTAAAGTCTGCTGCACCTGCAGGATTGGGGGGAAGCCCGGTGCAATAATATCATTCCAGACTCGTTATGTAGAATCTGCTTCATATTTTTCAGAAACAGAGACAATGTTATCCAGATACTGTGCCCGATATTGAAGCTCTACCTTATCCACTTATATGGGCTGAGCTGTAATAACAGAGGCTGCCTCTGGTCAAGAGTGGCGCTGTTTCTGGAAAACAACTCATGCAGGACTGCTCCGTATAGGCTCCATAATTATTCTGTAGCCAGACAACGACCCCCAACATCCAGCCAATGTCACCAAGACCGAGGAGTCCTGGGGGTGATGATCCGGGCCCAGATCCCTGATCTGTGCTGTCTTCCAGGTGCAAAAATTAAAGATGTGTCTGACAGGATATCAGGACTCTTCAGACCTACAGATGACTACCCATTCCTGCTACTACATGTGGGGACAAATGACACCGCAAGAAACAACCTGGAAACCATCTGCAGAGACTTTGAAGACTTAGGCAAGAAAGTGAAAGAACTGGGAGCGCAGGTGGTCTTCTCTTCCATCCTCCCAGTGGATGGCCATGGAACAAGGAGGTGGAATAAGATTCTGCAGGTGAACAACTGGCTACGTCGATGGTGCCGTCAGCAACGATTTGGATTTCTGGATCACGGAGTGAACTACTTATACGATGGACTACTTGCTAGAGATGGGGTGCACCTTACGAAGACTGGAAAGCATGTATTTGGAAGTCGCCTTGCTACACTTGTAAGGAGAGCTTTAAACTAGAACAACATGGGAAGGGAAGCAAAAGACCAGAAAAAGCCATACACCTGACAAATGCTACTGAGAACTCTGCTATTAGAAGTGGAAAGGAAGAACAAAGACGAAAGAATCTAATTAAAAAAAATATTGGAGAAAGAGAAACCAATCACAAACTAAAATGTTTCTATACTAATGCACAAAGCATGGGCAACAAACAAGGAGAATTGGAACTACTAACACAGGAAAAGAAATATGATGTCATTGGAATCACTGAAACTTGGTGGGACAATACACATGATTGGAATACAAGACTAGAAGGATACAACTTATTTGCAAGAAACAGACTTGATAAACGAGGAGGGGGTGTCGCATTGTATGTTAGAAATGCGTATATCTGCACAGAGATTGAAGCTTCAGAGACTGGGAGCTCTGTGGAAACTGTTTGGGTAAGAATACAAGGACAGAACAATGGAAAGGACACCATTGTAGGCATTTACTACAGGCCGCCTGTGCAAGCTGAAGATATGGATGAACTCTTTATGCATCAAATGGCCAAGTTCTCCAAAAAATATGACATAGTTGTCATGGGAGATTTCAACTATCCAGACATTTGTTGGGAATCTCTCTCAGGCAAAACTAACAGGTCAAGGAAATTCTTATCCTCTCTTGCTGACAACTTTATCTTCCAAAAGGTAAAGGAGAAAACAAGGGGAACTGCTACCTTGGATCTAATCCTTATAAACAGGGAGGAAATGGTTGAGGAGGTAAAAGTGGCTGGGACCCTAGGAGGTAGCGACCATGCTATTTTAGAATTTTGGATAACTAGAGGCGGAAGACCTGTGAAGACTCAGACGTCAAGGTTAGATTTCAGAAAGGCAGATTTTAAGGGATTCAGAAAGAGAATTGGAGGGATCCAATGGCTGGATATCCTTAAAGACAAAAATGTCCAGGAAGGATGGGAAATCTTGAAAAATGAAATTCTCAAAGCACAGTTGTTAACAATTCCGAAAAGAGGGAAGAATAGGAAGCATTTAAGGAAACCAGGATGGATGAACACAGAACTTAAGCACATGCTAAAAAGGAAGCAAAAAATGTTTATAAAATGGAAAGAAGGAGGCATATCTAAAGAAGAATATAATGCTGTCTGCAGAACCTGCAAGGCACAAATCAGATTATCTAAAGCTGAAAATGAATTGAGGCTTGCAAGAGATGTCAAAAGCAATAATAAAGGATTTTGGGGATATGTCAAAAGTAAAAGAAAAGTCAAAGATGCTATAGGATTTTTACAGGATGAAAATGATGAAATGGTAAGACAGGATGTTGAGAAGGCTGAACTTTTAAATTCCTATTTTGCATCTGTTTTCTCTCAGAAAGAAAATGTAACATCAACTGTTATTCACTGTCCTATTAAGGGAATAGAAGAATCCAGGATATCTATAAACAGAAAGATAGTGAGGAAACACTTAGCTAACCTAAATGTATTCAAGTCTCCAGGTCCAGATGAATTACACCCCAGAGTACTGAAGGAGATAGCAGAAGAAATTTTTGAACCCCTCTCCATAATCTTTGAAAATTCTTGGAGAACAGGAGAAGTGCCAGAAGACTGGAGAAGAGCAAATGTTGTTCCTATCTTCAAAAAGGGGAAGAAGGTGGACCCAGGCAACTATAGGCCGGTGAGTCTGACTTCTATACCAGGAAAGATCTTTGAACAAATTATTAAACAACATGTATGTCAATACCTGGATAAGAATGAAGTGATTAAACAGAGTCAGCATGGGTTTGTAACTAATAAGTCATGTCAGACTAATTTAATTTCCTTCTATGATGGAATCACTGATTGGGTGGATCAAGGAAATGCTGTAGATATAGTATATCTTGACTTCAGCAAAGCATTTGACAAAGTCTCTCATACAATCCTTATTGAAAAAATGACTAAGTATGGAATGGACAAGGCAACTGTTAGGTGGATTCATAACTGGCTTAGTGATCGGACCCAAAGAGTGGTCGTAAATGGCTGCACATCCAGTTGGAAGAATGTCTCAAGTGGGGTACCACAGGGCTCTGTCCTGGGCCCTGTATTGTTCAACATCTTTATCAACGATTTAGATGAAGGAATTGAGGGTAAACTGATTAAATTTGCTGATGACACAAAGCTAGGAGGGATAGCTAATACTAGAGAAGAGAGAGAGAGGATTCAAAAAGATTTAAATAAACTGGAGAAGTGGGCAGCAACTAACAGAATGGTTTTTAACAGGGAGAAATGCAAAGTACTACATCTGGGCAATAAAAATGAAAAAAGCATATATAGAATGGGAGGAATAGGGCTAAGTGACAGCACATGTGAAAAAGACTTGGGTATACTAATAGATCACAGACTGAATATGAGTCAACAGTGTGATGCAGCAGCAAAAAAGGCAAATGCAATTCTAGGATGTATTAACAGAAGCATACAGTCTAGATCACGTGAAGTAATTATTTCCCTCTACTCCTCTTTGGTCAGACCTCATCTGGAATATTGTGTCCAATTTTGGGCACCACATTTTAAAAAAGACATCAACAAACTGGAGCAAGTTCAGAAAAGAGCGACCAGAATGGTGACCGGTCTGCAAACCCTGTCTTATGAGGAAAGGTTGCAGGATTTGGGAATGTTTAGTTTGCAAAAGAGAAGACTGAGAGGAGACTTAATAGCTGTCTACAAATATCTAAAGGGCTGTCACATTGTAGAAGGATCAACTTTATTCTCATTTGCACAAGGAAAGACTAGAAGCAATGGGATGAAGCTGAATGGGAGGAGACACAGATTAGATATTAGAAAAAACTTTTTGACAGTTAGAGTGATCAATGAGTGGAACAGGCTGCCACGAGAAGTGGTGAGTTCTCCTTCAATGGAAGTCTTCAAACAGAGGCTGGACAGACATCTAACTGGGATGATTTAGCGAATCCTGCTTTGAGCAGGGGGTTGGACCAGATGGCCCAGGAGGTCCCTTCCAACTCTACGATTCTATGATTCTATGATTCTATGATTCTATCTCACATGATCCAGTCTGTCTGGGATCCATGAAGGTTCCGCACAAGCCTCATACACAGAGGATCTGGGGTGAGGTCCCATGATGTTTAGAAAAATCTCCTGCAGAGATTATTCATAACCTGTGTACATGTGATGAAAAGAAGGGATGGAAGCAACGGGCGATCACCAGATACTGATGATGGAGGGGACAGACGGTCACCAGAAACTAATGACGAAGGAGATGGGTGTCCACCAGATACTGATGAAGGAGACGACGTGCGGTCACCAGATACTGATGATGATTGTTACAGGCGGTCACCAGATACTGATGATGGAGGTGATGGGCAGTCACCAGACACTGATGATGATTGTGTAGGGTTAATGGCCGAGCTGGGGGGGTGGTTCCTCTCTTCTTACCGCGCAGAGATAACACAGACACGATGGAGGCAGATTCTGGGTGCAACAGGTCCAAGTTTATTTCACTCGCCGTCCGTCTGACGGCCTCAGAGCACACTGCACTTTCTTTACCTCACGGCCCTCCGTTTCCAGGGCCGCTTCTTACACACCGTACTCTATACTGGGGACGTGTGTGCGTACACCGTCCCCTCTTCACTCGTCGACGCTCCTGACAGGTCCGTCACTGTGGCCGCCTTAGGCCCTTAAACCAACAGCGCTTCCACTGATCAGTCGTCGTGTCAAATACGGTGTCTCACACCCAGTGCCTCGTCCCTTCTGCGGTTCTTCCTGTCAGGACCACCCCCCTGATGTTCTCTCTCCTCAGTCCCCCAGGTTTAGATTCTCCTCACAGTGCACAGACTGTCGCAGTCCTCCTGTCACTGGAGCTCCCCCTGGGGACTGGACCCTTCTGGAACCCTCCCTCAGTATTTATAGCTCTCCCGGTCCCCTGTCACTGTAACCCCGCCCCCCATGACCAACGGTTTCTAAAGCTCTAAGCTGATGTCAAGTCCTTTGCTCACACTCCTCCCTGCCATCTAATGGTCAACCCAAGGTACTGCACGTCCACTACACTTTCCTAGCTGTTTCCCCACTGTAATAACTGACACCTACCTGCACTGTGCAAACCTTTCCTTCTTCACTCTGACTAGTCCGTCCGTCCGTCAGGTCACCTTCCTTACCCTCTCCCTTCCTTTGTCCATTGTCATCCTCGACAATCGTCATCCCTGCCTTTGTCGTTCTGAAGCTACACATACATTCTGTTGTCGGACCAGCTGTTGAGCCAAACCCACAAGCTGCGGGGGCCGAACCATACTGGGAGCACTATGCTCTGAGCAGCCTACTGCTACTCACCAGCGCGCACACCACATGACAACGTCTTTCAAATTGGGCTAGGTACAGCCATATTCTCTCTATGGCGTGTACCTTCCCCTACTCTCCCCTACTGTCACCTTCCACTATTCGGTACACCATGATCGAGGTCTCTTACCTTCCAGATCATTACCAGCGCCCACCTTCCTCCTTCAGGGGTGTCCGTGGTGTTGGGGACCTGACCTAGGACGGCTGTCTCTCTCACGTCTTCCAACTCATTTTCCTTTCTTTCAATAACATGTCATGGTCGGCGTCCCGGTCTCCCAGACCTCCTCAACTCTTAGATCCCTACTGGATCTCACACTTTCCTTTGGTCCCGCAGACCTTCCCTTACCCGGACCTGTTGCGTTTTACTTTGGCATATTATACATTAAACAACTTTATAATAGCACAAGTACCCATTTTATATATTTTTTTTCATTTTCTTTTGCTTCTAAAACCAACATATAACAAAAAAACATTGCATGTCTTCTTTCTCCCCCCTTCCCTGGACCTGAACACTCCTCCACTTCTCCGTATCCCCGTTCTGTCAAGTTTCAAATCAGTAAATAACATCCTGTAAGAGGAACATACTAAAAACAAACTCAGCACATAAAACATTTTTTTTTTAAACTAGAACTGTTCAGAACCTGCACTACAGTGCACCGAACTCTCGACAGTCTACTTCACTACGCAGTGGCTAGTAGTGAGGGACCCCACAGCCGTGGAGCCCCCGGGGATACTGAGGGTGTCCATTCAAGTCCTCTTCTGTTCCATGCCGGCCTCTCCTTGAGTGTGGATCAGGTTCCACACTTCCTGCTCCCGGGCCTTCTTCTTCCTGATCACCTCCGCTACCCACACGGAGGGTACAGCACGGGCCCTGGAGTCCGGTGGGTGGGACTCCGCTGAAAAAGACCACAAGACAGAAGCGGCCGATGATTTCTGCGGCCCAGCCGCCACAGGGGTCAGGTGGCAAATGGGGACAACCGGGTCCTCGGGGGCTGGAATCACAGGGCCCGCCAAGTTGGCCGCAGCCAACTCCAGCACCGGGATAACCGCGGCCTCAGGACAGGCCGCATCCACTACTTCCAACGGAGCCGGAGTAACGGCCGATTTCAGCGATGCAGCTGCTATTAGCAGGGGAAGCGCAGCAGCGTCTTGTTTGGGTGAGCTCTGCACTGGTGACTCCGGGCGGGGTAGTTTGGGGACATGAGCGGGGGCCTCGCTCAGCTCCGCATACACCACGGGGCCCTGGTAACTAGGCCTTCTGGTGCGCAGGGGGACGCGTGCTGCAGCAGAATGTGGGGGCCGCTTGCGGAGGCACTGGTAGGGCCGGGGGTACTCTCACCTTCCCCGGCGCTGCGGCCTCCGTCCCATCATCACGCAGTTTCCCCCGCAGTCTCCGTTCCTTGCTCCACTGTCCTGCGGGCCTTCCCTCCGGACTCAGGGGCTCCGCTGAGAAGTCCTCTGCTGGTATTGGTGGCGGCCGTTCTCGCTGACTCCGCTCCCCGGCTCAGCATCCCGCTGCCTGCCCGTGGTTCTGAAGATGACTTCTGGTGCAGCTCCATCTCTCGCCGCCATTGTCACTCTAGGCGGCCGATGCCCCGACACCCGCAGCATCTCATACCGTCCGTTGGGCAGCACTCGAATGGCGTCAGACAAGTTTTTCTTCTGTGCCACTCCTCCTGCTGGGTGGGGCGCTGGCAGGCCTTTCCACCCATCTGCCAGGGTCCAGTACATGGGAGTGTTGGCCTCCGGGCACATACTGCTGTCCACGGGGGTACGTTGGAGGGGACCCCAGTCCATTCAACACGACTGCAAACACTCGGACCTCTCCCCTGCGTTGTAGCAATGCCGCCATCTTGTGCAGAATCAGCTGCTGCCTTGGATCCTCTGCAGCAACGCAGATCTGCCACAGCATCCCAATTTGTAATCCACAGGTCAGTAATTGGTAGTCCATAGGTGTTTATAATCCAAAATAGAGCAGCCCAAGTTTTTCTCAGTCCTTCAGATGCAGGCCTGCCGCAGAAGATAGCGTATTAGCGGCGGCGATCCTGCCGACTACGCCAAATGTAGGGTTAATGGCCGAGCTGGGGGGGTGGTTCCTCTCTTCTTACCGTGCAGAGATAACACAGAGACACGATGGAGGCAGATTCTGGGTGCAACAGGTCCAAGTTTATTTCACTCGCCGTCCGTCTGACGGCCTCAGAGCACACTGCACTTTCTTTACCTCACGGCCCTCTGTTTCCAGGGCCGCTTCTTACACACCGTACTCTATACTGGGGACGTGTGTGCGTACACCGTCCCCTCTTCACTCGTCGACGCTCCTGACAGGTCCGTCACTGTGGCCGCCTTAGGCCCACTAACCAACAGCGCTTCCACTGATCAGTCGTCGTGTCAAATACGGTGTCTCACACCCAGTGCCTCGTCACTTCTGTGGTTCTTCCTGTCAGGACCACCCCCCTGACGTTCTCTCTCCTCAGTCCCCCTGGTTTGGATTCTCCTCACAGCGCACAGACTGTCACAGTCCTCCTGTCACTGGAGCTCCCCCTGGGGACTGGAACCTTCTGGAACCCTCCCTCAGTATTTATAGCTCTCCCGGTCCCCTGTCACTGTAACCCCGCCCCCCATGACCAACAGTTTCTAAAGCCCTCAGGCTGGTTTCACATTTGCGTTTTTTTTCGCGGTATTTTAGCGCTAAATAGCGCATGCGTTTTTTTTCCTATACTTTGCATGGGATGCGCTTATGTGCGCATACACATGCGTTTGTACGCGTTTTTCCGCGCATGCATTTTTTTTGCGGTATGCGCTCGGGCGCACAAAATACATCCTGTTGCATTTTTTGGGCGTCCGACTTGCCTCAAAAAAACGCATGCGCGCGCAATGCGTTTTTTACAGCAAGACACCCATTATAAGTCTATGGGTGCGCATATGTGCGCATTGGCATGCTTATGTATGCGTTTTTTGCACATGCGTTTTTTTTGTTAACCATGGAATTTAGGGGTTTGGGTTAGAGTTAGGGTTAGTTAAGGGGGTTTAGGGTTAGGGTCAGGGTCAGGGTTAGGGTTAGGGTTAGGGTCAGGGTCAGGGTTAGTTAGGGTTTAGGGTTTGGGTTAGGGTTAAGTATGGTTTGGTTAAGGGTTAGGGTCAGGGTTAGGGTTAGGGTTAGGGTCAGGGTCAGGGTTAGTTAGGGTTTAGGGTTTGGGTTAGGGTTAAGTATGGTTTGGTTAAGGGTTAGGGTCAGGGTTAGGGTTAGGGTCAGGGTTAGGGTCAGGGTCAGGGTTAGGGTTAGGGTCAGGGTCAGGGTCAGGGTTAGGGTTAGGGTCAGGGTTAGGGTTAGGGTCATGGTTAGGGTCAGGGTTAGGGTCAGGGTTAGGGTTAGGGTTAGGGTCAGGGTTAGGGTTAGGGTCAGGGTTAGGGTTAGGGTTAGGGTTAGGGTCAGGGTTAGGGTTAGTAAAGTCATGGTTTGGGTTAGTGTGAGGGGCCACCTAATGTTTGGAAAAAACGCAAACGCGGTAAAAACGCACTAAAAACGCATACAAACGCATAAAAACGCTGCGTTTTTTTCATGCATGCTCATAAAAATGCTTGAAAAAAACGCAGCAGTTGTGTGCTTTTGTATGCGTTTTTTCAATGCGTTTTTTTGCGGGAAAAACGCGCTGCAAAAAAAAGCAAGTGTGAAATTAGCCTCAGCTGATGTCAAGTCCTTTGCTCACACTCCTCCCTGCCATCTAATGGTCAACCCAAGGTACTGCACGTCCACTACACTTTCCTAGCTGTTTCCCCACTGTAATAACTGACACCTACCTACACTGTGCAAACCTTTCCTTCTTCACTCTGACTAGTCCGTCCGTCCGTCAGGTCACCTTCCCTACAATTGTGACAGGCGAATGTGGCACCCCTGAGGGTCCAGTCACCACAAAAGTACTGCACCTCATCCAGAGGTGTGCTATCCCACTCTCAGGTAAGGAGGGAGCACTACCCAGGACTCCAACACCTACACCCAACACACACTATAGCAACAGGGCACCCTGGATGTGCCCTACGGGAGGATGATCTCATCCCTGACTGAGTAGTAAAGGGTGTTGGGAGGTGGGCGGAGTTGGTAGGTAAAAGGGGAGGAGCTTAGAGGATGAGAGTGAGTGAGCAGTGACAGTCAGTTGGTGACAGAACAGTGGAGGAGTAAGAGCCAGAGCGTAGTGAGGAAGATCTGAAGGAAGCTCCTAGGAGGACAGAAGAGGTCCTTGGGGCATGGGTAGTGCGGAAGCCACCCTGGGGCCCGTATCCAGAAGTGGAAGGGCCAGGTTGCACTGGAGGAGCCAGCCCCTTAGACTAGTGGTGAACAATCAGGCTCAGCTAGCAAGCCGGAGGCCGAGGTAATTAAGTGCCTCGGCTGCAACCACATCCATTCCCTGAAAGGCAGCCAGATAGGATCAAGGGGGCACCGAGAACGTCGCCCGACAAGGTCCGCGGCTGCTGGCTTAGGGACACTGTGAAGGCGCAAGGCAGAAGAGGTAAAGATCAACGTAGTGAGACGGCCAGGAAAGGCGAACATCAAAGGGAGTCCTGGAAAGGTGTTTCCGATCTACCTGGGAGTTTGCTGGACCCTCACCTGGAGGACAAGGCACTAAGCGGGAACCTGTGCACAAGTGAACCGTGAATAAAGCTTTGAAATTGCACCTCCATGACAAACATCCCCTACAAACTACCCCTACATCATTATCATCTTTCATCTACCCCATCATCTTCATTTATCATCTTTTACTGGTCGCCCAGGGCCATGGACCGGGTCACTGCTATCGTGACATCCCCAACCGACAGGCCCGGTACTGAGTACTCCATGGCCCTGTGGGGCACTCCACGGTCACCAGATACTGATGATGGAGGTGATGGGTGGTGGTCACCTGATACTGATGATGGAGACGACGTGCAGTCACCATATACTGATTATGGGTGTGTAAGGGAGGGACAGGACTGTAGTTGTGACCTGTATTTCAGTGGCAGCTGTGTCCAGTCCTTCCCCTACATGAAACAATACTCTTCTCCTCGGCATACCTGCATCTCCAGATTCAGCTTCACCCGGGCACTTCCCAGGCCATAACGACCCCTCTTCTAGGTGACCCCAATCAATGGAGACACAGTCCGAGACAACTTTAATACTTTCTTTACTTAGGATTTCGCACGTTACATCCACAGATGGTACATCATCACATTTACTTGCTTTCTGATCTTTCCCTTGCTCGTTGTCACTTCTGTGCAGTACATGCCCGAACCGGACCGTACTAGACTGCTTCCCAGTTTCTTCCTGGCCTGACCTCACTATAATGACATTTCCTTCAGCCTGATTTGCCCCAGACATGAATTCATCAGCCAGCATTTACTGGAAATCTGCAGAATGGAGGACGTGATCCAGTAGAACTTCACAGTGTAGCTGTAAATCCTGCTCTTGTGTGACATAAAGCACTTAGTACACACAAGCAGAAGCAGGGAGGACACTACAGAGCAGTGTAACTCTAAATCCTGCTCAGGGGTGAGATAACACTTACTAGAAAGCTACATCATTCAGTACTGCACACCCAGATATGAGGTATCATACCTGCACCTTGAAGGAAATTATTCAGCAGTACAAACCTGTGTAGTTGTGAATCCATGCACTTACTAGAAAACAGAACCATGGAGAACTTTGTACAGTAGTGTTGAGCAGTGAAATTGTGAATCCAGCACTTAACAGAAAGCAGCAAAATCATGGTCTGTGTATGTTTCCTCCTTTTTCTAAATCTCTCTCTCTCATCATCTCCTCCCAACTTCTTCCATAGACTGGAATAAGCAGCTGTAATTTGATCCCTAAGTGAGCTGGAAAAGATAGATTTTAAGAGAATTTAGCAGTTTTCAGAGTGAATGATGAATTTAGGAGGCAAGTATAGGACAAGAAGTGGCTCATTAGTGGAGAAAGAAGCAGATTTCTCTTATAAGATATATTACAAAGTTTCTTATGTTTGCTTGTACTTTTGATTTATGGAAAACTTGCTGAAATGACAGTGATTCTTTGTCGGTGCAAAAGGATAACTCTGAATTCTGATTCATGTTGGCATAGTTACAGTGTCCCCCATCATCTGTCCTCAGTACAATTCTTACCATCATGTATGGAGGCTTCTAATAGAGCTTCCCACACATATGCAAACAGCCTTAATGGTCCTGATCCAGATTATTCTCTTGTATCATGATGGAGACCAGCGAGCGCCGCGAAAATACAATATTCACATTACCACAATCATCCCGATTCCAATGTTGCTTTTATCACTATTTAGTCGCCATTATTTTATTTATTTTTGGACTTCATTTTTTTTTTCTCCATTGAAGCCCTGGTGAATAAAGGAGAAAATTACATTCTTTTTCTTCGGAAAATATCTCAAGATGTTGACAACTTGTTGCCGGGATTATGGTAATGACGAACCTCGATTTCCATGCTCCTTTGAGTCATTTGCAAGGTGCTATTTTATGTAGACAGGTATAAGAGGAGCAGGGACATGAAAATTAGCCATTACGTTCCGCAGCAGCTGACATCCTGTCACTTCTGAGGCGAGGGCCGGAGGGACAATTCTGTTTAATCAAAAAAATATATATATCAGAAAAATAAAAAAATAAACAGTAGGGATTAACTGCACTTGACAATGGGTATTCGCGATACCTATAGATTCCTCCCCATCCACTTTAGGATTGCCGAACCCACTAAATGATGACTCGCACACCTTTATTGGATAAATTGGCCACAGCAGCCTTTTATTAACAATTTTATCAAAACATTTACAAAACAATGTTCCCAAAGGAGGAGCGGTCCTGGAGGCCCCAAAATTGTAACTGCCACAGGTCAATGACCCCCATAAACCTTGTCCCCAGTACGTGTCCTGCCTCTAGCCGTGAAGCACCAGCTCAGAGACCCTAATAGACTCAACCGGACAATATCCGCCCGAAATACCCACGTATTTCCGCTTCTGTTCCTCATTGTGACCATTATGTTCCGTTCCACATTAATCCGCCCAAGGGGGAGTCCAGGACCTTACAGATTTCCCCCTCCAAACCGCCGTTTCCTGGCACCACCAACCTCGAGGACCACTCCCACCACGCCACCAACACAAATGTTCTGACCCCTCAAACATTTGTGTCCCGCCACACTTGTAAGCCTTTCTCTATGTCCTCTTGGATTGCCAAACACCATAAGTCCAAACCAATCGCATTCAGATGGATCCCATCTTTTCTCCAATAATCCCCTTCTCCTGATTCCAAATCCATGTGGCGCACCACTATCGCCCCATTCCTTGCCATAAAATGGGACACCGTGCGATTTACCTTTATCCTAGCCTTATTCACCCCACGGACCGATCTCGCCCCACACCACACCTTCCTGGGGACGATGTCCGACCAGACCACCAGAAGATTGGGAAACATGGACCACAGCCTCAACATGTCAAACTCAATATCCCTTATTAAGTCCCTGGATGGACGCTTCGCCAAATCGTTTCTCCCTAAATGGATTAGCAGCACCTCTGGAGTCCGATCTAGGTGAACAAACCTATGAAACTCAGGTAATAGTTGCTTCCACACCATACCCCGTTTACCGATCCATCTCAAGATTGCCAAAGTCCTTGGCACACCAAGCTGTCTCCCATTCGGACGAACGTCAGTTCTCATCGCTGCCCAGAATACAAAAGAGTGACCCATTATCCACACGAGCAGCTGTCTCGACTCTGAAACAAATAAGAAAACAAAAACACCATGACCACAATATGTAGACTTTGTGGACAAACACTAGACCAAATTAGGGCGTACATATGAACGAAACCTCACCGATTCCCACCGACCAATCCTCCTTACCACGTCCTCTTCCAATCCCCTCCGTGCGGCCTCCGGAGCCGCCCCAATCCAAAATGAGTGACCACTGTACTCCCTTGCTGGCAAGCCCTCGCTTGACAAACACCGCCTAAATATCGTTACGAATTGAAAACGAGACAGGAATGAGCCATCTCCATGAACTAACAATGGGTCTGTAAACGATCTCCCTCCTGTTCCGAAATTCCTCATGCAATTCACAGGGCATAACGGAGACCCGCTCACTTCAAAAAGTACCACCGTACAACCCTTACCATCCCTATCCGTCTTAGAAGACCGCAGAATTATTTCCAGACGATCCCCAAACACGTCCACATCCTGTCTAAGCAGCCCCCCTGTTTTAAAACGGGAAGGGCTCACCAATTCCCCCAACCGAAAGGCCCCAAAGAATGCCAAAGAAAATGCCAATTTAAACAAAACAACCTCCTCCATCGAGGCACATACGTCTTTCAGATGCTCGCCTAAAACTAACAGTACATCATAAGATACCGGACGTCTCCTGTCCGCAACCCTCCAACTTTTTCTCCATCCGTTTACTGCTTGCAAAACCAAAAATGACTTAGTTACATCCTGCAACCCCCTAAACTTAAAGCCAAAAGCCAATCCCGACAAAAAATTATTGATCTTCGGAACCGACCAACCCAATTCCCAACTATGCCCCAACAACAATAGTAACTTGCTCTCATCCTCTAAGCCCCCACCTAACTTTAGCTTCCAATCTTCCCAAACCCGCCAAGTTTTTGAATAGTGAGACCATGTTCCCGCCGCCAACGACCTGGAAAGCAATTCTTTCTGCCCTGACAGAAGGCTCCATAATTCCTCCGGGCAAGCCAACCCCGTGGATTCTGCTTGAGGCGCCAGTTCTCGAAATCGATCCCACTGCGAACAAAAAAGAGCTTCAAGAATAGGGTACTTTCTTTTAGGTTGGGTCTCGGCCATAACCCAGAGGTTGCAACTCAAACCTACCCACACTAAGTGCTGCAGAACCTTGACCACGATCGGATCGAGAGATGACAATGAATTTATGGTCTTTACTGCTCCGACCGACTCGCAATGGAAACAAATTTTTTTGTCACATACCAATTTTCCCCATAATGATAGAGCCACCACCACCAGAAAAATCTCACACACGACCTGATTGGCCATCAACACCGCTGGCCACCGTTCCACCAACCACATACCGCGAAAAAATATGCAAAAACCTTGATCACAGGTTGAAATTAACATACCCAGTGATTCAGCCGACACCACTGGCGCAATCCAAATCAACTTCCCGTTGTAAGATTCCAAGAAAAGCGCCCAAACTCTCAGGTCACCCTTCAACTCCTTTCTCAGCCGTATAAAATGCGACGGCGATGTAATCCCAACTGTAGCCAAAGAAAGCCTCCTGCAAAATGCTCTCCCCATTGGCATAATCTGACAAGCAAAATTAAGCTTGCCAAGCAGCGATTGAACCTCCCTCAATGTTGCTTTCTTCACACCACATATCCGGTTTACCGTAGCCCTCATATCCAAGACCTTATCCTCTGGGATCCTACATTCCATTGCAACGGAATCAATCTCGATACCTTAGAAACTCAATGAGGTGACTGGGCCTACGGTTTTTTCTGCCGCCAATGGGACTCCAAATTTTTTTGCCACGCTCTCCATTGTGTGAAGCAAAACAGAACACGCATTCGACTGCGCCGAACCCATAAACAAAAAGTCATCCAAGTAATGAATACAGGAGCTAAGACCGGACACCTCCTTAACCACCCATTCCAAAAATGTGCTAAACGTTTCAAAATACGCACATGACAATGAACACCCCATTGGCAAACAACGATCAACTTAAAACCCCCCCGTCCCAAAAACACCCCAACAAATGCATGCTGTCTGGGTGAACCGGTAGCAAGCGAAAAGCCGCTTCAATGTCCGTTTTTGCCAACTGAGCTCCTTGGCCGCACTCCCTGACCCAATTCAACGCCAAATCAAATGATGTGTATGAAACTGAACACATCTGCGGGTCGATTCCATCATTAACTGACACACCCTTTGGGAATGAGAGGTGATGTATCAACCTGAATTTGCACGGCTCTTTTTTAGGCACTACCCCCCAATGGTGAAACTCTCAAATTATCTACTGGTGGGGATCCAAACGGTCCAGCCATCCTCCCCAAGGCCACCTCTTTATTCAACTTTTCCGAGACCACTTCAGGGAATTCTCTGGCCGACCTCAAATTCTTGGTTGACAACCTCACCTCAACATCGACAAAGGGGATCCGAAACCCGTCCCGAAAACCATCACGTAACAACATCACGCTGCATCCTTATCCGGATACTTATTTAGATACTGCTCCATCTTTGACAGGCGCACTGGAGTCACCACTTTTTTCAAATCCGTCCGACCCTCTTTGTTTCCAACCCCTAAAGCACTTTGCCGACCCGTGGCTGCCTCAACATGAAGAACATTCATGCTTGAACTTACATTTTGTCCCAAATTTACATGCGCCATCGTTAAAGGAAAAGCACAGTCCCTTTTGCAATGCCACCGAGTGCCCTGACTGCCCTGAACCCCCCGGTGCCCCCGGAAAAAAACTGTGTTCCCTGTCCTGATCTGACCGGAGCTGTTACTCTCATCCATAGTGCTATATCTTTGTGGTCCCAGCGGATGCTAGGTCTAACTGCCTTCCGCTGGTGGAATTGTTCGTCATACCGAAGCCACCCTTGACCCCCATACACTCTGTAAGCCTCCCCAATGGCATCCATGTAACAAAAAAGAGATGAACAATTCTCCGGTGTCTTTTCCCCAATTACACTAGCTAGTATAGCAAATGCCTGTAACCAATTTGAAAATGTTCGGGGGATGAGCCGAAACCTCCTTTTTTCCTCATCTTTTTTTGAATCATCCCTCCGAACCTTGTCCAAACTAAAACGACCAAAGGGAGCAACAAAAAAATTTCCACGTACTCCCCCTTCCATATCCTGTCCCTAACCTCCTGCTTCAAGTGCGCCCCCAAAGGCCCTTCAAAACAAACGTACACCTCCCCCTTCGCGGCGTCATCTAAGCGCACAGCGTCATCTTTCTCTTTCACACCCCCTTCGCCTATAGCTCCTCTTCCCACTGACTCGTCCCCCACCGGTACTTCCCGCACCACTGCACCTGGTATTGGCTCTAATGAACCCGGCGGCCCATTACTCCCCGCTAACGGACCTGGTGGATCTCTACTCTCCAGTGACCCACTATTCCTCGTTGATCCTACCCAGGCTGACAGCGGCGACGGCTCCCCCTGACCTCTCCCCACATCCCATGACCTAACCATTTCTCTCAAACCTTGAAAAAACAGCCCCATGCCGGCATTAGCCCCCCCCCGCAGACAATTCCCCACGCGCATTTACATCAGAGGCTAAAAACGGCAGCAAGTAATTTATGGAGTTCCTCTCACCTAGCTGCCTGGGTGCTGTGTTCCCAGCGGCCGCCGATCCGGGGTCCTGATGTCCTTGGTCCGCGCTTGATGATCTTCTGCCCCTAGCAATGGCATCCGGTGGAGCTCCATGCAGCCGGCCAGGAGTGACCACTGCATCCATACTGAGCATCATTCGCTGACGCGATCCGTCCTGTCCCCCTGACATCGCCGTGTAGGTAGTATGCTGTCCGTGGGCCATGTAACCCATCGCCCCTCTCCCAGCTGCAGCATCCCCCCCTTCAGGCAGTAAACCCCTTTGGTACACCGCCCCCCCTCCCCTATCCCACTCTGGCATATTGCTTTCCCTGTTTCCCTGAATAACTGTAGCAGTAGCATCAGCAGCCATATGGTGTGCAGGTGTAGCACTCTGCCACTCACCGGCTGCTCTGCTTTGTGAATCCTGTAACGCTGCATTCCCCTCATTCAGCCGTGCAGCATGGTGCATGCTGGTTTGTCCTGCTGGTTCAGCGCTCCTGTCCCCTCGTTCAGCCGTGCAGCCTGGTGCATGCTGGGTGGTCCTGCTCTCACTGCTCTCCTGCCCCGTGCGCCGCTGCTGTGTGGGCGGATCCTCCTCTCCTGCTCCCGGGTGAAGGTGCCGTGGATACCGGCCTCCGTGCTCCCTGGCGATTACGACGAGCTGGGCCCGTTCCTGACTGGGCACCAGCCGCACCATCTCCCGGTTCCCCAGCGGTCATAGAAGAATGTGTGGAGGGGGAAGCCGACACCTCCCCCACTGCAGGTCCCGCCTCGACACAGGATTCCTCCCAGCTCTTGGCCCCCGTGCCCTGGGCCCGCGGCACGAGGCGCCAGCTGGAGGGTCCCCGGAGGGGCTCCTAACATGGTGCCGAACCCCGGGGGGTTACCTCTGGGCTGAGGCGCTCCGGAGGCCAGGCTCTCCGAGGCCGTCGCCCGTCATCCTGGCGTTGTGGATTAGTGGTCCCCCCTTCCTGCAACAGGCCTTGTAGTGAGGCCTGAAGCCATCCTGCGCCCCTGGAGCTCGCAGCCGTTCTCAGCTGCTGAAGGATCGCTTCAACGTCCATGTGAGGTAGGATCCAAGCTTGTTTCTACTGTAATGGGGCACCTAAAATGGTTGCCCCACTAAGATGGTGACTCCCTTTTATAGTCCCCCCCACCTCCCTCATGTGACCCCTCCTACCCCTCCGAAGCCTCGTCCCCTTGTTATTGTTCAAACCTTTAACCCTTCCCTTACCGAACCCCTTACATGTCACCTTCCTATAGTTCCCCTCAACCCTGTCATGTCGTCCTCCCTTTGATGGCCTGCGGCCCAGTACGGCCTCACTTATTCGACGTCTTTAGGATTCATCTATTTCTAGGAATGATCGAAGATTCCTGCAAGTGATTTTGAACAAAAGTGCAATAAAGTAGCCAAAAAAATATATCGAAAGATAAGACTTTAATTCTTTAATTTGGAGATTAGAACTCGGTCTTTTCCAATGGAATCCATTAGCACAAAGCGGGAAACGGAGAGATTAAAGAGAAGCAAATATGTTAAATATAATAGCAATGATGGAAAACAATCCTTTTATTCCATCTGACATTTAGTTTGGGGTAGACCTGTAATTGAAGGCATTGATGTGCTTGTGGCATTTGGAATATATTAATGTTAACAGACGTCATCATAGCAAAATAAGACGCCCGAAAGTTACAGGAAATGTGTCTAAAACGGACAATGTAGCGATTATTCCTGATCTGCTTCATGTCTGGAATTAGTTTATTTAATGAGGTTTTTAAAAGGTTATTTCCAGAACTGAATGTATTCTTCTACCTGTGGGATAGAGAATCGTTTTACTGATTGATGGGGAGCTCTTGCCATCCCCCAAACAGGGCTCTGAACCCTAAAAAAAAGCATTCTGCAGACCTCACCCACCCTTGAGTGGAGTGAAGGTGCCCATGCTCCATTCATTGTCTATGGGACTGCAGGTGACAGCGTAGAACTGTACATTCTTCAGAAGTGCAATAGACAATGCGTTTAGGTAGAGGTTGAGCAGGTACATCTCCACTCCGTCCATGACTGTGCTTAGCCCTCCACATGGGATCTTCTGTTTTTGAGATTAATGAGATTCCAAGTGGTCGGACATCCAGCGATCACTTTGACTTGTGTAAATTGCCCTATAAACCTTTCAAAGCCTCATGCCCAGTGTGAACGTCTTTCAATTATATATGTAATTGTTTTCAAAAGCCTCATGTTAGTGCCCAGTGTGAACATCTCATCTCTCGATTACATATGCAATTGTTTTCTCCAAGCACAATATAGGAAAAAAAACAACTTTTTGATCATGGAGCAAAAAAAAACAAAAAGAAAGCAAAGTCTAAAAACGTATTCAACAGCAAAAAATAATATAAAAAGGGTAAAAATGCAGGAAGGGCGCTCATCTGTGGAGGTGAATGCAAAATGGAGCTTTTAGAAAAGATGAATGAACTAGGTCATACTGTCCTGAAGAACACATGGAAAGTTCCTGGAGAAGTTCACTAAGACAAAAAACTTTTCATTCCTAAATTACTGTAGAAAGAGAGTAGATGCCTAAAAGTGCCACACTCCTGATTATGTCCTATGTACTTCCGCTCTGCCTTAGATTAGGAGATGAACAGGTGTCAACTCATCCCTAGGTGCCTTCAAGACACGGTAAAGATCCTGTTAGGTGTAAAGATGAACTAGAGATCGGTTGAGGGTAACTCGTGGCCTAGGGCAAAATGAAGATGGGAATGCCCAATTATGTGCTCTAAATGTTTTACCAAATCGGAGATTGGTGGGAGAATGCCAAAATTACAAAATAAACTGATGTCCATCCTACTAATATCATGTAGGGCATTGGGGATCGAGGGATTGGGGTGGTGCATTCTGAAAACACTTATTTGGGACCAAGAGAGTCAGTCCGGCCCGTGAGGTGATCAATTAATCCATCTGCTTCTCCATCTTCCCAATGTCAATGATTTTCTGGTTTTTAGATGACAATGGGGGAATCAACTGCCCTTAAATTTGACCACACGTCAGAATAGTCGGAGAACCAGAGGAATAGGGTGACACTGTGCTACAAATATCAGGGAAGTTCTTGTCCCCTGATAAAATTTTATTGTATTTTATAGATTTTGATATGCTGAACACAGATTTGTGCTCCAAAAGTCTGTATCACATAAGGTTTTTAAGAAACAACAGTTTATAGTCTACATTATGACGTCTGAGACACTACATACATGTGCATCGATGTCAGTAGCAAAAGCAATTGTTCAAAAGTGTTTTGCAGACGACTTTCGTTTATAATCCGTGTCAGATGCTTCTCGAATTAGATTCTAGCAACAGTCAGCCAGCATTGACGTACTCCACTTTCCCTGGTACCTTTTCTCCATCAGCGCAATGTCTTGGTGAAATCTTTCACCCTGTTCATCGCTAACAGCACCAAGATTGGCTGGAAAAAAGTTCAAGTGAGTATGCAGAAAATGCATTTTTAGTGACATATTGCATTTCATCAAATGATATGCTGTGAGCATGTTGTCCACGAGTTGTTCAAAGTTCGGTGCCCTGCTGTTGCCAAGGAAGTTGAAGGTCACATCTTTAAAGGATCTCCATGCCACTTGTTCAGCACCTTGCAAAAGACCATCAAAGCTACTGTCATTTATTATATATCTGATCTGAGGGCCAATAAAAATACCTTCCTTAATCTTTGCATCACTTATTCTTGGAAATTTCTGTCGCAAGTAAGAAAAGGCTTCTGATTCTTTGTTCATTGCTTTGACAAAATTCTTCATAAGCCTCAGTTTAATATGCAAAGGTGGGAGAAATATCTTTGCTGGATCAACGAGAGGATTATGTTTAACATTCTTGTGTCCAGCAACCAGGTTTTCGCAGAGTGGTCAGTCCTTTCTGAAATAATGCATTTCTCTTGCACGACTGACCCACTCACAAGTAAAACAACAATACTTGGTATATCCAAGCAGCAGTCCAAGAAGAAGTGCAACAACTTTTTGATCACCACATGTTCCAGTTATAATTTCTACAATTAATGTGAGTCAACAGTAACTCCATATTCTCATACTTTTCTTTATAGAAAGGATAGATATTTCCGTTGTGTAGTAAAACAGCCTTCAGACTTAAAACTGACGAGTCAATGAAAAGTCGCCATTTCTTCGGGTCATGTTCGCATTCAAGAGCACCAAACAACCCCAAGATGTCGTTGCAAAAGGTTAAACTGTCGACATGGTTGAAAAATTGATTAAGGTCTTCTTGTCGATTGCACAAAACAGAAACTCTTGTTCCTGGCAATAAGAGATTCCGTTCTTGTAGCCTTGATTGCAATAATTTTGCATGCCTCTTTGACAATTTCAAATCTCTGACCAAGTCACTCAGATCAGCTTGACTGAACAGATGTGGATTAGAAGTAGAAGGCTCAAAGTCTGGGTCTGCAGCAGTTTCATTTTCCACTTATTGTTAGTTCATCTTCGTCGCTCTCCATTGTCCATACTTTGGGCGGCTTTGGAAGACGAAGACTTTCATTGTGTAGCACTGGTCTTATGGCTGAAGGAAGACTAGGATATTCTATTGATTTCTTGTTCTTTGCTGAATATCCTGTTACATTTGTAAGGCAGAAGAAGCAATCTGTTACATGATCTCTCTGCTCTCTCCATATCATTGGGACAGTGAATGGCATTGAAGGTCATGATCCACTCAGCCATGCTCTAAGTATGTCAGTATTGTCTTTTGATTCCTCCCCTGCCCAGGAGATGGGGTATGCTCCATACACGGTCAGCTGAGTGATTCAATGCGCCTGCACGGAATTCACATAATAAGTGCTTGCATATGTGCTTGCATATGTGTACTCGACTTTCTCCGGCAGTCCCATAGAAAATAAATGGAGCAGTGGTCGAGCATGCACATTGCATACAGTATAAATATATAAGTTGTTATATATACTCATGTCTACCTGTTATTTTTTTCCTAATGAAAACTTTATTTTTATTGAAGTTGCACCAGGCCTCATCAGACAACATGTGATGGAGCGTGGATCTGAAGGGTCACCTTGCGTTGCTTTATGGAATCCTTACACGCAGCTTTGTTGCGTTAATAAACTCTAAATCTTACTACATCAACATCTTCTCCTTTTCTCAAGAAATTCCACACAAAAAAATTCTATTTCTAGCTCGATAATCCTCTGGAACCTTGGAAGAGAATCATGTAGGTCAAGAACAACTTTACTCTTAAAATACTTTTGGATACATTGTATCATTTCTCCTTTCCTGGGTCAGGATAGTAGATGACTTCTGCTGGATGTCGGCTGTTTGGGGAGAGTTCTGGAAATTTCACGCATTTATTTCTTGGAGGTCAAGGTGTCTGCAGTCTGCCTTGGAGGCTCAAGTACTTGTCAGCTTATACTGCTCCCTATTTATATCTTGACATTAAGAGAATCGCTGGCACATTTCTTGAGGGATAAACACTGTTCTTTTTTTTTTTTTACCTTTTTGTTTAAGGACGATGCCTCTTTTAAGGTCAAGGACGTCTCAGGTTGACTTGACAGCACATGGCGCTGTGGAAGTTTATGGGACTTCTAGACGTTAAAATGATCTGGTCCCGTTGGGATTGTCTCCAAAACCCGCGTAAATTAATGAGATCGGGTGCTCCTCGTGTTCAGTAATAAGCTACATGCGCTATAAGTCAGCACCTTGTATCTATCAGTGCCATCTACAAGTGGAAGGTCAGCTTCGTACTGCAGGTAATAATCTCTGTATAATATGTATCACTTTACTGATCTGCAGTGATATTGTGTTTTATGTGTGCATACAAATCATGGGGCCCCATAGCAAAAGTCCTAATTCAGACTCCCACCCCCACAAAAAATTAGGGGGCAGGGGAACAGAAGAGCATATACTACATTTTTTCAGCCTTTACAAAGTAATTTTGCCCCTTTTGAAGCATCTCAGTGTTCCTACTACCTCTTCAAATATGATAATGGCCCCCCACAAAGCTCTCCACCTCGCATAATGGCCCCCCACCTAGCCCTCCGGCCAGTATAATGGCCCCCCACCTAGCCCTCCGGCCAGTATAATGGCCCCCCACCTAGCCCTCCGGCCAGTATAATGGCCCCCCCATAGCCCTCCGGCCAGTATAATGGCTCCCACATAGCCCTCTGGACAGTATAATGGCCCCCCACATAGCTCTCCACCTCGCATAATGGCCCCCCACCTAGCCCTCCGGCCAGTATAATGGCCCCCCCATAGCCCTCCGGCCAGTATAATGGCTCCCACATAGCCCTCTGGACAGTATAATGGCCCCCCACATAGCTCTCCACCTCGCATAATGGCCCCCCAGATAGCCCTCTGGACAGTATAATGGCCCCCCACATAGCTCTCCACCTCGCATAATGGCCCCCCACATAGCCCTCCAGACAGTATAATGGCCCCCCACATAGCCCTCCAGCCAGTATAATGGCCCCCCACATAGCCCTCTGGACAGTATAATCACCCCCCACATAGCCCTCCGGACAGTATAATGGCCCCCCCACATAGCCCTCCGGGTAGTATAATGGCCCCCCATAGCACTCCAAATAGTATGATGGCCCCATAAATAGTCCTCTACATGGTATGATGGCCACCAAAAAGTAATTATTGTTTAAAAAAAAATATTCTCACCTCTCCCTTTGTTAGCGTCGGCGGAACACACCAGATACAAATAATAGGAGGTGCGTTCACCGCCCGGGGTCCACCGTGAGGTAGATGACAAGACTGCTGCTGGACAATGGCAGATATGCTAAAGGTGCGGTACAGCGCTCTGGTTAACGTCACCCGAGAGCTTAGGATCGGCTCTGTTCAGACACAGAGACGCCGAACATAAATAAGAGACAGACGCTGGCCCTGTTAGCCTCACAGGAAACCAGCAGGTAGCGTTGCAGCCGCAATCGCCAATAGATACTGCTACTGCAGCGCAGCAGTAAGGATAGCCGCTGAACGACGGTGCCGGAGGAGCCGGACACCAACGGACGCTAGTGTAGGTGTTGTAAGCACAGTGGCTTGTAGCTTGCCACCACCTGGCGCTGACTAAGCCAACATACTGTCACCATCCGTAACGTCAGAGGGAAGGGGTTTCATAATAAGTCAGTCACCAGTCCATGCATCCATCACCATACACACATATCAATGTGAGTCTACACTAGCGCATGGTTGAGCTGCCATGCGGGCTTTTTATAGCCATGCGCTTCCGGGACCTTCCAGGACCCTGGAAAGGACGACGCTGGACCTGAGCATGTGACCCCTGTTCTCCAGTGAGAGGTCACCTTGCGGGCATGCCCAGTAGCACGGCACGAGGACTTAGCCTCTGGAGCGGTTCCCTGCAGAGCAGGTTGCACTACCATTACTGCACCAGAGGTGGCAGCAACATCCAGGCAGTCAGAGCGAGTCTGAGCAGCACGCCTGGCTCGCCGTGATTGCTGAGCAGCACCTGGAGCGGTCGGAGGAGAATGGGAGACCGCTGGATGTCTGGCTCTGGATTCCTGCTGTGCAGTGTCAGGAATCCGACACCTAACATTACCCCGCTCTGCGCCTCGCTGTGATCAAGAGCGGTGCATGGATGTTTTCCACCGGCTCCCAGGTTCGAGCCTCGGGCCCGTGACCCTTCCAATCCACTAAATAAATTTTTTTGCCACGGACAAACCTGCGCCCTACGATGGCATTAACCTCAAACTCGTCAGACGATAAGTCTGATGACCCGGCCGATGACTCGGAAAACCGGGCCATGTGAACTGGTTTTAGGAGGGACACATGAAACTCGTCCGAAATGGCTAAATGTGGAGGAAGAGCCAAGCGGTAGACCACCGAGCTAATTCGCTCGAGGACCTTGAATGGTCCAATATATCACGGCGCGAACTTAGGGGACTCGACCCGTAGTTTGATGTTTCGGGTGGAGAGCCACACCATGTCGCCAGAGGAGAAGCTTGGAGCGGGTCGCCGATGCATGTCGGCGGACGCCCTCATCCTCTCCTTAGAGGCACGGATAGCACCCTGAGTGCGATCCCAGATGTCCCGGGCCTCCACTGCCCAGTCTGCCACCCTGGAGTCAGCGGAGGACACTGGCATCGGAACAGGGATGCGTGGATGTTGGCCGTAGTTTAAGAGGAAGTGCGTCTGACCAGTGGAATCAGTCACCGCATTGTTTAGGGCAAATTCAGCCCAAGGTAGCAAGGATGCCCAGTCATCCTGCCTGGCACCTGGCAGAGACAAAATACCGTAGATAGGTGACCAAGGTCTGGTTGGCTCTCTCGACCAAGCCATTCATCTCGGGATGGTAGGCGGAGGACAGATTTAGCTCGATGCTGAGTAAGCTGCAGAGCTCCCTCCAAAACAGAGACGCAAACTGGGGACCTCGGTCACTCACGATTTTGTCCGGCATGCCATGCAAACGGAATATGTGCTTAATGAACAAAGTGGCCAGCCCTCGAGTGGAAGGCAGGCGTGCGAGTGGCACCAGATGCACCATTTTGGAAAAATGGTCGGTGACCACCCAGATGACAGTACTGCCACCAGACTCGGGCAGGCCAACTATGAAATCCATGCCAACCATCTCCCACGGTCTATCCACCACTGGCAGAGGATACAACAGCCCCGCCGGCCTCTGTCTAGAGGGTCTGTTTCGAGCACACGAGACGCATGTTTGCACGTATTCCTTGACATCCCGAGCCATATGTGGCTACCAATATGACCTTGCCAGGAGTTCGGTGGTCCGTTTATTGCCAAAATGACCACCCACCCTGGAGGCATGTGCCCAGGCGAGGACCTCCGGCCGTAGCTGAGGAGGCAACAAGGTCTTGCCTGGTGGCACTGACTCGAGAGCGACTGGAGCCACTGTCGTAAAACTCTCCGGCGGGAGAATTAACCGAGGCTCAGCCTTTCCCTCTTCCGCAGAAACCACCGAGCGTGAAAGAGCATCCGCACGGACGTTCTTCTCTCCGGAGAGGTAATGCAGGGTGAAGCGGAAGCGGGAAAAGAAGAGCGACCACCTAGCCTGACGGGAGTTCAGGTGCTGGGCCGTCTGCAAATAGACCAGGTTTTTATGGTCCGTATATACCTGGAAGGGAAACCGAGCCCCTTCCAGGAGATGTCTCCACTCTGAAAAGGCCAACTTCATAGCCAGCAGCTCCCTGTCACCGATGGAGTAATTCTTCTCTGCCGGTGAGAAGATCTTTGAGAAGAAGAAGCATGGATGCTTCCGACCTTGAGCATCCTTCTGGAAAAGGACTGCTCCTGCACCGACGGAAGAGGCATCTACCTCCAGAATAAACGGTTTATTCACATCGGGACAATGTAAAATGGGAGCGCCAGCAAAATGAGATTTTATAGCCGTGAAGGCCTTGGAGACCTGTTCAGACCAAGCGTTAGGGTTAGCTCCTTTCTTGGTGTGAGCAACCAAAGGAGCCACCAGTGTGGAAAAGTGTGGTATAAACTGGCGATAGTAATTCACGAACCCCAAAAAGCACTGCACCACTTTGAGTGAATGAGGTTCCTGCCAGTCCATTACCGCTTGTAGTTTGGCAGGATCCATGGCCAACCCCTGGGCCGAGATAATATAGCCCAGGAACGGCAAGGACTCCTGCTCAAACTGGCACTTCTCGAGCTTGGCAAAAAGAGAGTTCGCCCGCAGACGGTCGAAGACCCTGCAGACGTCCCTCCGGTGGGTGGTCAAATCTGGCGGAAAGATGAGTATATCATCCTGATATACCACCACCGAGGTAGAAAGCATGTCGCGGAAGACGTCGTTGACAAAATCCTGGAAGACAGCTGGCGCATTACAAAGG